>NC_141074.1:51547800-52747800 GCF_041138505.1 Cibotium barometz
AAGGCGCTGGTGGCCTTAAAGTGTAACAAAGAAGCGTAAGGCTGTGTGAGCGTGGAGTTCCAGCGCACAGCAGGCGTTGAGGCGTTGGTCCAAAAAAGTGTGTAGCGCTGGGCGTGAGACGGCCACTACGCAGGCGAAGGCGGTGGCAACCATTAGGCGTTGGAGTGTTGCGAGTGAACCATCAGGCGAAGGCTACTAGACGAAGTCGTCAACAACTGGCTACTGGCGCTAGGCGCCAATACAACAGGCGACGTGTCCACGTCACTCAAAGTGCAGTGGCGTCGTTAAGGACAAGAATGGATTTCGCCCCAACGTCAGTCTCGCGTAGGAGCTTCATGCAAACGATGCCTTCTCCGCTGGGAGCAGCGCCGAGCTGAGGTGAAGAGGCGAGCTCAAGAGCAGTGGAGAGCGCCGTATTGTGAAGGATACGTGGAAGTGGGCATCTGAGGTTATCAGAGTGAGCGTGCTGGCTCCCAATACTGCAGTTGCCTGAAGAGCCCTCCAACAGCATCAGATTTCTGCAGAGCAGCACCAAATTCAGCACACCCCCCCTTTCCTACAACAAAATTCAGAAATTACAAGGTATTTTGCTTCAATTTTTCTTGGGATTTGCAATTGAGCAGGTACAATCATCAATTGAGCAGGTACAAGTGCCGAATTGCTCAATTTTGAGCAAAATTGGCAAAATTGGGTGACATTGGTCACAATCAGGATCAATTTGCAGGAAATTGGTCACAATCAGGATCAATTTGCAGGAAATTGGATATCGAAATTTGGGGCTTTTGATGTAATTGTGCAATTAAGCACTCATACATGCTGTATGATGTGAGAAATCGCACATTTGGGCAAAATTGCAGCAAATTGCAGTGCAAATCAAGGGGCTTTTGTGCCGATTGGATTGATTTGCATGCAGGCAATCGCATTTGATGCTGTGGATAATGTGTTGATGCCTTACAAGCACTCAATGTGCCTGTAAATCAAGGGGCTTTTATGCACTGGATGTATATGTGGCCAGGGGGAAGCATCGTGAACACTCTGGATGCCTTCATGTGCGTCAATGTACCATGTATGATCAGAAATTGATCTTAAATCAAGGGGCTTTTCAAGTTCGTATGCTTGTTGAGCTTGGCAAAGCAGCAGGCAAGACATTTATGCCTTGAATCGTCAAAAATCAGCTTGCAGTCAAGGGGCTTTTGCCCAATTTCTGTTCGGGACTGTTTTATGCAGTGTTCGGGACTGTAAAAGTCTGATTTTCACTCATTTGGACAGCCATAAGAGCATTTATTGCTATTGTACCTGCTGGTACAGATTTGGCACAGCTTTGTGCAAGTTTTGGCATGGCTGTACATTGATTTGAGTGAGCAAAAGGTTCAATTTCAGCTGCTGTATTTGCCGGTACAGTTTTGGTACATCATTTATGAGCAATTGGTACTGTTGTACAGTACTTTGGAAGGGCAACAGAGCACATTTAAGGTGCTGTCCAAAATCTGCAGCAACCAGATTTTGGTGATTTCATCACATAAAGTGGGAGAAAAGTTGCATTTGTGCTTCCGCAGTGGGAGATAAAGCTTGGGAGAACAACTGTGAGCACTTTGTGTGCTTTTGGTGCAGTGTTTGCACATTTTGCAGGGAGTCAGGCATTGACAGGTTGCATTTTGCTATGGCAACCACAGGTGAGAGCTCTTCATTGCTTCATATCAAGAA
The DNA here is from genome assembly GCF_041138505.1 of Cibotium barometz. Taxonomy (NCBI): domain Eukaryota; kingdom Viridiplantae; phylum Streptophyta; class Polypodiopsida; order Cyatheales; family Cibotiaceae; genus Cibotium; species Cibotium barometz. The sequence goes on from NC_141074.1 coordinate 51,549,505, forward strand.
GCTTGAAGGCTCGCATAATTATGATATTTGGCAAACCCAGTGCTACAATGTGTTGCTCCAGAAAAAGCAGCACAAGCCTATCAAAGAAAGGGGTGTAATGCCCGCTTCTCTTACTGCTGAAGAGTGGGAAGATATGGATGAGCTGGCAAGATCTACTATTATGTTGTCTGTGTCAGACTCATTACTTTTCAGCATTCGTGAAGAGAAGACAGCTTGGGGAATGTGGCAGAGATTGCAGGACTTGTATGCCCAACAAAGTGCCTCAAGCAAAGTGTATTGGTTGAAGAAACTCATAGGTCTTCAGATGAAGGAAGGGGCGTCTATGACAGCCCATCTAAATGAGTTTAATGGTATTGTCAGCCAGGTCATTAATCAAAAGTTGGCAATGGACGATGAGTTCAAAGCCACTTTTCTGTTATGCACTTTGCCAGAGAGTTGGGACACATTCAGGACAGCCACTAGCAATTCGCATGCTATGCTGTCATATGCAGATGTTGAGGGTGCTCTTCTTCAAGAAGAGATGAACAGGAAAAACAACTCTGTTGGAAAGTCCAATGCAATGAATGCACGTGGGAGATCCCAGCAAAGGGGAAAAAGCCAAGAAAGGGGAAGGAGCAAGTCTCGCTCCAAAAAGGATTTGGAATGCCATTATTGTGGCAAGAAGGGACACATTAAAAAGCAATGCTACAAATGGAAAAATGATCAAAAGGAAAAGGGAAAAGGCAAAGACAAAGAGAAAGATGAAGCCAAAGATGTAAAGCCAAAGGGCAAAAGTGGAGTCAAGATTGAAGAAATCAATGTGTCACATGCAGGTGGCAGTGAGGATGAGGTCCTATTTACGTCTTCACTTGATGCCCATTCACTTCTTACAGGTGATCATGGTATGCACTCATGGATCATTGATTCAGGTGCCTCCTTTCATGTCACAGGTTGCAGAGACTTGTTTGTCAGGTATACTGTTGGCAATGAAGGAGTGGTTTATTTGGGTGATAACCATGCATGCAAGATTCTTGGCAGAGGTGATGTGAGGCTTGTGTTTTCAGATGGCTCACAGCTTATGCTCCATGATGTCAGGCATGCATGTGCCTGAGATCAAGAAGAATCTACTTTCTACTGGACAGCTTGATGATGCTGATTATGTTACCACATTTGGTCGTGGAAAGTGGAAAATTAGCAAGGGCTCACTGGTTGTTGCCAGAGGCTCTAAGGTGGACACTCTTTACTTTATGCATGCAGGTGTTTGTCACCATGCTAATGTAAATGCAACCGAGCTGCCGGAAATCTCTATGTGGCATAGCCGGTTGGGACACATGAGTGTCAAAGGAATGGAGCAATTGTCTCGTTTGGGTTACTTGCCTTCTCTAAAGTTTTCAAGTTTTCAGTTTTGTGAGCATTGTATATATGGTAGGCAACTACAGTGCCCCCACAAGAAAGCTCTTGGACAGAAAGATGCTCAGTTAGAGCTTGTGCATACAGATGTATATGAGATGCCTCAGCTTTCTTTGGGAGGGGCAAAATATTTTGTGTCTTTTATTGACGATGCCACACGCAAGGTGTGGGTCTATCCTCTTCGTTTGAAGAGTGATACATTCTCAGTGTTTCAGAAGTTTGTTGCTCATGTTGAGAATCAAACTGGCAAAACACTGAAGGCTTTGCGTTCCGACAATGGTGGAGAGTATATGTCCAAACAGTTTCAGGACTTTTGTGATGCTAAAGGCATCAAGAGGGAGCTCTCTACTCCTTATGATCCTCCACAAAACGGGACAGCAGAGAGGATGAACAGGACCATTCAGGAGAAGGTCCGTTCTATGTTGTCACATTCTGCGTTACCTCATGGTTTTTGGGCTGAAGCTGTTATAACAGCCGTTCACCTTATAAACAGGTCACCTAACACGAGGCTTGGTGGGAAAGTGCCAGAAGAAGTATGGACAAGGAAGCCTCCGTCATACAAGCACTTGAGAGTGTGGTTGCGTTGCGTATGTGCACATACGCAGGGAAATGCGCACCAAACTTGATCCTAAGTCTCACAAATGCATATTCCTAGGATATGGTGACAGAGGTGAAATGGGGTATAGACTTTGGGATCCCGTGAATAGAAAGATCATACGCAGCAATGATGTCATTTTTGATGAAACATGCATGTATAAGGAGCCTGCAAGGCAACAGGAGCCTAGCAGAGTCATCTTTGATGATGATGGACATCATGGACAACAACAAAGGGCTGTAAATCAGCCATTACAGCAGGAAAACCAGCCCTTAAATGGTGCTGAAAACCAAATGGACGGCCAGAGATGGCAGAAGATATCCCTATGGATATACCACAGTTAGAGGAGATACCGAGCATGATTTTTCAGCCTTATGGCATGGAACAGGAGCCACCAATGGGTGATATGCAGGCTGGACAGCAACCTGCAAATGATGGTCATTGGGTACGGAGGTCCACTAGACCCTCCAGAGCCCCTGACAGGTTTGTTCTAGGGGTTGACTACTTGATGCTTACTGACTGTGGGGAGCCCTCATGTTACAAGGAGGCTTTACAGAGGGCAGACAAAGCTCTATGGGAGCGTGCCATGAAGTCAGAGATGGATTCTCTGCACAAAAATGGAACTTGGAAGTTGGTGCATTTGCCTGCAAGCAAGAAGGTTTTGCCATGCAAGTGGGTTTACAGGCTCAAAGTTGCACCAGATGCAAAGCCAAGATACAAAGCCAGGTTAGTGGCTAAGGGCTTCAAGCAGGAATATGGTGTGGACTTTGAGGAGATCTTCTCTCCAGTGGTCAAAATGACCACACTTAGAGCTGTGTTAGCTTTGGTTGCGCATGATGATCTGGACTTGATTCAGATGGATGTGAAGACTGCTTTTCTTCACGGTGATCTCCATGAGGAGACATATATGCAGCAGCCAGAGGGTTATGCAGTGAGTGGAAAGGAGAAGCTTGTATGCAAGCTGAAAAAGAGTCTTTATGGGCTCAAACAGGCACCAAGGGAATGGTATCATAAATTTGATACATTCATGAAATCCCAGAAATTCAGGAGAAGTGACATAGATCACTGCTTGTACACCAAGAAAGCTTTGGATGGTAGTCTATTGATCCTCATCTTGTATGTTGATGATATGTTGATTGCCGGGAAATCTCGTAAGGAGATGGATACCTTGAAGCAGAGGCTGCATGAAACCTTTGATATGAAGGATTTGGGTGATGCAAATCACATCTTGGGTATGCGGATACTTCGGGACAGAAATCAGCATGTGTTGTATTTGTCTCAGAAGGAATACATTGGCAAAGTCTTGCAGAGGTTCAATATGGACGGGGGGAAGAAGACTAGTACTCCTTTGCCTCCATATGTGAAACTCAGTGCTATGGACAGCCCACAGTCGGATAGAGACAGGGCTGATATGGCCAAGGTTCCGTATGCTTCAGCTTGTGGCAGTCTCATGTATGCCATGGTTGCTACTAGGCCGGACATTGCATTTGCAGTGGGAGTGGTTTCTAGATACATGGCCAACCCTGGCAAGAAGCATTGGGAAGCAGTGAAAGGTGTCATGAGATACCTGAAGGGCACACAGGATATGTGCATTTGCTTTGGCAAACAGGATGCATTAGTGCATGGTTACACGGATTCGGATTATGCCGGTCATCCAGATAACCGGAAGTCTACTACCGGTTATGTGTTTACATTCACAGGAGGTGCTGTGTCATGGATATCCAGGATGCAGAAGTGCACTGCCTTATCTACTACAGAGGCCGAGTATATTGCAGCCACAGAGGCTTGCAAGGAGGTATTATGGCTATCTCGGTTAGTGGTTGATTTGGGCTATACAGGGGATATTCCATTGTTGCATTGTGATAGTCAGAGTGCCATCCAGTTGGCAAAGAACCCTGTCTTTCATGCAAAGACGAAGCATGTGGATGTGAAGTATCACTTCATCAGAGAGGTGATAGAGAACAAGCAAACTCAGCTTGTTAAGATTCATACGGATGACAACCCGGCTGATCTGTTGACAAAGAGTTTGCCTCCGGAGCGGTTTGCTCATTGCAGACACTTGATGGGTTGGATGAGGCCAGTTTCAGCCTTGATATGGCCTTGTATATTATCATGTACATGCTGATTTTTTTTCTTTTCCTTCATTTAAGGGCACTTTGTCTTTAAGTGGGAGGTTGTTGGGGTAAAGGCGTTATGCCCACCCTTATAGTGTGTACAAGCCCATAAGTTATAGTACATAGTACACTTAGTACTTTTAATGTACTAAGTGCACTATGTGTACTAGTGCAATATACATGTGTGATAGGGGAGTCACACACTCATATCATCATGAGTTGACTTATCCCCACAACTCTCTCTCTCTCTCTCTCTCTCCCTTGTTCTCTCTGTGTATGTCTCCCACATGAATCTCTAACCCTAATCTTCTCCCACACAGTGGAGAAAGACCTAATCTCTTTCCTTGAAGTGGACATCTCGTCTAGGCTTATTTGCCTGTCTGCTAAGCTTCCTGTGCTTTGGTTAAGCGGTCCTTGATTGACTCAATGATTTCGGAAAATGCTTTCGTCGTTTTATTAGCCTCAAGAGATGGAGACACCAATCTCGTCAAAAGAGAAGAGAAATGGCGACCAAAGGCTGCTTCATGTAGAGTCCGTCCGATACTGGATGAATGAGTATCATTTAAGATGGCTTGGACCAATGGAAGATAATGTTCCCATTTGGACTGTTGGTCATGACAATATGACTTGAGAACATCAAAGGTCAACTGGTTATAAATTTCTGTCTGGCTGTCTGTTTGTGGATGAAATGCACTAGACAACTGTAGCTTAGTTCCAAAGTTTTGGAATAATGTCCTCCAAAAATGCGAGGTAAACTTGGAATCTTTGTCTGATGTAATGGTGCTAGACAAACCACAAATTGGGTACCAATGTTTGAGAAAAAGACGGGCTACGTCTTCAGCTGTGGCCGTATGCTTGCATGCAATAAGCATGCAGAACTTACTGAAGCGATCCACAATGGTAAAACACTGAGTGTTACGGGATCCGGTGGATGCTGGTAGAGGCCCTACAAAGTCCATAGATATGTCGATAAAATGTCCGTCGGGAATATGCAAAGGTTGAAGTAACCCAACCTTCTTTGTATGTGGAATCTTAACTTTTTGACAAATCTTATAGGCTTGAACATGTGAATATACATCACGTCTCATTTTTGGCCAATAAAAGGATCGTTCTAATTTCTCAAGTATATTGTTGATACCTCTATGTCCTCCAACTAAGGAGTCATGGGGATCAAGGTTGTTAGAGGCGTCAGAGGCATTTGGTACGAGGCGGGTATGGTACGCGCCTCGAAAGACTCGTATTTTTTAGAGACGTTAGAAGCGTCTGTTTATATATATATATAAAACATATATTGATAGATAGATATAATATATATAGTGAAAGTCGAGAGAGAGAGAGAGTGAAAGAAAGATATATTAACGTCTACGAGAGGCCAAAGTCGGCCTATGAGACAAAAAGAAATAATACAACTGTGTTCAGTCGGGGTGCTCTATGTCCAGTCTGTCTAGGTCTCCTCCTGGCTCTCAATTCCTCTGCTCTTTGTGCGGTCACCCCACGTGGTACATCAGCTGGCACTGGCATAGCTCTCTGGAAGAAATCTGTGAGCTGGGACTGTCTCCCACCCCTAGCGGGAGCGGGTGTCTGGAGGAGTCTCTCTCGAGAACTATGAAGCTCTAGTAGTAGTCTGCCAAGCTGTCGCTGGTCCGAGGCCTCCATCAACTGATGTAGTGAAGAGTGCTCCTCAAACAATCCTGCATATCTTTCTCTGACCCCCTGGTGGGCTCTACATCTACATACAAAGTGATCCTCAGTCTCCACCTCCTCGCGGCACAATCTGCATATCCGCTCAGCTCTGGGAACCCGTGCCGCTCTCCTAGCCTCTATCTCTAGCTGATGTGATGAGACTCGTAGCTGTCCAATAGCAACGCGAGAGCTGTGGGATGTATACATCCATGTACCGCGGTCGATGTATAAACCCATCCCCTGAGATGCTCATAAAGTGGTCTTTGTAATACAGCATCTTCGGTGGTAGTGGGCTCTCTGGTGCTGTCCATGTCTCCTGTATGTAGTGCTGCCATATGTCCTGTCTCATCACTGTGTTCCTCTCATTGAGAGAGAGGTAACCCCGTGGAGCAGACTGATCATACTGAAAAGGTGGCAACCGCTCAATGTCTATCCCATGATGTGAGAACCACTGTAGCATCTGTGCATAACAAGATCCAGTGTGTCCAGCCTCGGCCAGCTGTCTGGATGCCTCAAAAGCTTAGCGGGATAATCTTTCCGTGGGCATCTCCCTCATCCTGTATATAAAGGAGATCGTCTGGAACAATGCCTCCACTGCCATAGGTGGTGCAGCAAACTCAGCTCGAACAAGGTCGTGCGGGACGGATGGTTTGCTGCGTATCATCCTCGAGAGCATCAAGATCTGTGGTCTCTCTAGCTGTACCCATGTGGAGGCTGCAAGCCCTGGTGCCCAAACCGCTGTGCTGCATACATCAAGGCTGGTGTCACTAATGTATCAAAGAGCCACTCCTTCGTGCGGGGTTCCTGAAAATGTGCCTGATGACACTGACGCTCAAGGCCAGCAAGAGCTGCATACCCCTGGGTCACTCTGTCTCGGACTGCCTGAGCCACGGAGAAACGTCCAGCTGAGCTAGTAAATGTGATGCCAAGGTAAACATAAGAGCTCACCACCTCGACCCGCCCTCCTGCTAATGTGAGAGTAGTGTGGCTCCTGACTGCGTGTGAGGTGTGGAAGATCATAACCTTGGTTTTCCCAAGGTTCACCGTGAGACCCTGCTGTGCGCAGAAGTCATCAAGAGCCACAAGGTGTCTATGAAGCCCAACCTGCGTGTCGGATACCAAGACGATGTCATCAGCATAAAGCATAACATGGACAGTAATACCTGATAGCTCAACCCCAGAGCCTCCTCCCTGTGTGATGTAATCGACCACCTCATCAATATAGAGCCCAAAGAGCGTGGGGGAGAGCGGGCACCCCTGCTTCACACCAATGGTGCTAGCAACTGTGTAGGACAAGAGAAAGAAAGAAAGAAAGAAAGATTTTATTAACGTCTTCCAAAAGACCGAACTCGGCCTATGAGACGAATCGGGGTACCTGTATGGGGTATCCTCTGTCATCCCAACAAAATGAAAAAGTACTGAATAAAAAAGCTGAATCTGGGTGTGCAGGGGACGGAGCTCTACTACTAGGAGAATGCAAAGCTATATGCATGGAGTATACAATCATGATATGCAACCTAGCTAGCTCCATCCTTTACCATACTGGGGGTATAAAATGGTATACATCAGTGAAGGGGGTGTCCACAGCTCCCTGAAGAACATGCCTGGGTGTGCTCTGAAGCGAGCCAGTCGCTTCGCACCCTCTCTGTGAAACTGAGCTCTGATCTCTGTCATCTCTCTCTGGTATAGGCGTGGTGTCCAAAAGCCAGGTGTCCTCTGTCTCCTGCGGGCTCTAAGTGTCTCTGCTCTCTGGAGAGTAATTCCTTGCCGTGTAGGGGCTGGGAGTGGGATGGATCTCTGAAAAAATGTAGTAATCTATGTCTGTCGCCCCCCCTCTGGAGCTGTCTGAGCCTGTAATAATGTCTCTCTGTGGCGCTGTATGTCTAGAATGTATCTCCCCAGTATGCGCTTTTCTGTTGCCTCAAAGATCTGGCGTAGGGAATGTGGCTCTCTGAATAAAATGGGATATCTCTCTCTGATGGCTGTATATGCTCTGCATCTGCATACATAATGCTCCTCACTCTCCACCTCCTCTCTGCACAATCTGCATACCCTCTCCTCTCGGGGGATCCGTGCTGCTCTGCCAGTCTCAATCTCCAATCGGTGTGATGAAACTCTGAGCTGACCAATAGCCACTCGGGAGCCGTGTGGTAAAAAGCCCTCCATGTATCTAGGCCTCTCTATAAATCCATCATCAGTGATACTCATGAAGTGATCTCTGTAGTATAGCATCTTCGGTGGAAGAGGCTGTGTAGGCGATATCCATGTCTCTCGTGTATAGAGCTACCATAGATCCTGTCTGAATACTCTGTTCCTCTCACTAAGAGAGACGGATATGTGGTGCATCCCTGTCATACTGGAATGGTGGCAGATGATCCATGTGTAGGCCATGCTGTGAGAACCAATGTGTGACCTCTGCATACCATGATCCTCTGTCTCCTGCCTCAGCCAACTGTCTAGATGCCTCAAAAGCTCTGTATGATAATCTGTCCTGTGGCATCTCTCTGAATCTGTCTAGCAGGCATATAGTCTGAAATATGGCCTCCACCATCATAGGAGGCGCAGCAAACTCTGCTCGGATAATGTCATGAGGTACTGACGGTTTGCTGCGTATCATGCGTGCCATCATGAGGGCCTGTGGTCTCTCTATCTGTGTCCACCAATGGGTAGCAAGGCCTGGCGCCCATACTGCTACTCCATACATCAATGCCGGTGTGACTAATGTATCAAATAGCCACCCCTTCGTCCAGGGCTCCTGAAAATGGGCCTGGTGGCACTGTCTCTCTAGCATAGCCAATGCTGCATATCCCCGTGTCAATCTAGCTCTGGCTGCTGAACCCATGGTGAAGCATGTGGCTGCTGCAGAGAAGGTAACCCCTAGGTACACGTATGATGTCACCACCTCCACCTGGCATCCTGCGAGAGTGAATGTCAGCTGACTCCTGCCCTGTCTCGATGTATGAAAGACCATAACCTTGGTTTTCCCAAGGTTCACAGTAAGACCCCTCTGTGTGCAGAAATCATCGAGTGCATGTAGATGCTGCTGTAGACTACCTGGAGACTCAGACACCAATACAATATCATCAGCATAGAGCATAATATGTACTGAGGTACCTGCTAAATCAACTCCATCTCCGCCTTCCCGTGTAGTGAAGTCAGCAGCCTCATCAATGTATAACCCAAATAGCGTGGGGGAAAGTGGGCATCCTTGCTTCACACCAATGGTGCTAGCAATAGTCTCGGACATACCTCCTGGACATCTAACTCGCCCAAAAACCTGCTCATATAATGCATAGATGCCCCATGTCATATCTGCTGGTATGCCAAGAGATTGCAGGCGCTGAAAGAGCCTCTCTCGTGGTACTGTGTCAAATGCCTTGCGGAAATCCACAAAGCAGCAATAGAGCTTTCTCTTCCTCACTCTGGCCTGATCAATCATACATCTCAAAGTGAATACATGGTCAGTGGTAGAGAAAGCTCTCCTGAAGCCTGCCTGCCCTGATGAGCGTAAACCTGCTCGCTCAGCATATAAGCTAAGCTCTTGCTCCAGCACTCCACCATAGAGTTTGGCCAGCACGTGGCCAACCATAACCGTCCTGTAGTTGCTCGGATCGAGCATATCCCCTGTTTTGTGAATCAGCACAATGGTGTGCATTGTTCACTCCGTAGGCAAACCCTCTGCTAGTGCCCTGTTAAACAGGTGTGCAAGAAAAGGAGCTAAAGAATCTACTGCATATATGAGATGCTCACCCTGCAGGCCCATATGGTCGGCGGCCCGTCCATGCTGTAGGCGGCGGATAGCTTCCTGTACCATCGAGTGGGTAAAGAAGCTAGCTGTGGTAGGTCGAGGCTCCTGTGGCTGAGGTATAGGTGGCTGCTGTGGGGCATGGTATAGACCCTCTGCATATGTGCGCCATGTCTGTGGGTCTGCAATAGGTGTCGGGGTTCGGGGCTCTCTGAAGTGCCGCCATGAGACAGGGCTATCTCTACTCATGAAGAAATGAAAGATCTCTAGCTCCTGCATCTCTGCGAAGGCCCGCCTTTTGCGGCGAGTAAGTCTCCTCATCTCTCTCCTGGACTCCTGCTCTGTGATGGCTCCCAAGGCTCTCTGTATGCGGAGCCGTGAGTATAGGGCTCTGCACTCGTCATCAGACCATCTGTTCTGGGGCATAGTCCCAGGTCTCGCAGGCTCTCCTGAGTGTACATGATGTGGGAAGCTCTGTAATGCAGCCGTGTGTAGGAGTGATGCCAGCTGGGCTGTAATGGTATCCATAGATGCCAGGGGATCCATGAGTAGGAGCCCATCCTCTACTCTGCCAGTGTATATGTCTGCCATGTCATGTGTGAAGTAGATGGTAGTGTGTGGCGTCGGTATGTGGGGGGCTGGTGATACTGGTGATCCGGCTAGTGAAAATGCCAAGTATGTATGATCTGCCCCAATAGGACGAGGTGGAATGGAGAATGAGGTGACAAGCTGTGATGCCTCCAAAGACCCCATAATGTAGTCTACCACCGTGCCTCCGGTCCGTGTATGACCCCCATGTGGGAAGCATGTCAGCCCTCCTGATCCCGGCCACTGTAGCATCCCGTTATAAATAACGAGATGATGCCTGGCTCCCAACTCTAGTAAGTGGTCCCCATAATGTCCTCTGTCTGGTCCAGTGTCCTCTGATGCCCGACTAGCCCCTATCTCCTCTGGATCCACAGGGTGGAGGATCTCCATGTCATCATAGTCATACACCTCATACTGTCTGCTCTGTGTGTGGGCATTGAAGTCGCCCGTAAGAAATACTTCCCCTACTGTAGAATAATGCATAATCTCCTCTGACAGACAACTGTATGGCGAGGCTCCTGTCTCCTCCTCCTGTGGCATGTCCTCTGTAATGACATAGGAGGATCCTGATGGAGAAAAGTAACATAGAGCTATGTATATAACCCTGTCCTGTGAGAGCTGTAAGCTGATCCACATGTATCTGGCCTCTGGATCCTATGCTACCACTCTTAGTCTCCCCTGTAGCTCCCGTCTGAATAGGACTGCTACTCCCCCCGACCCTCTCGAGGTACCCTGGCGTGTGGTCCTCCTGTATGCTGACTCCCATTGGAATCCCTCTACTCGAGGTAGCCCTCTCTCTGGGCTCTGATGTGTCTCTGTCAGAAGTATGATGTCTCTCCCCACCATAACATGCTCCAGTCGTCCAGGCTGCACCCATAGTGAACCATTACAGTTCCATACTGCTATGTGTATCTCTGTCAGTGGCCTGGTCTGTGTCCCATAGGCCCCAAACCGCTAATCCATGGGCCGGCCATCAATGATAACCTGACCATCTCGATAGAAGGCCTTCTTGCCTTCACTCCTCGCGTGTAAGAGAGAGAGAGAGAGAGAGAGAGAGACTAGAGTGTGTATGTATGAGCCTTGAGGGAGGGTGTGTATGAGAGAGGGAGAGAGAGTGTGTGTGTGAAAGAAAGAAAGTTGTATTAAACGTCAGCAAAAGGCCAAAATGACCTATGAGACCAAAATAGTCCATCCTCATCATTTGGATACATCATCAAGATTCAAGGGTACAAAGTAAAATGAAATGAACCAGGAGAGTATAGAGAGAGCTCCAAACGTGGGTATAAAAAACATCATCATCCTAGTGTGTTTGAAGTTTGAACTTTGAACTTTGAACTTTGGGTCTTGAGAAAGGCTTAAGGGAGGGAGGGAGAGAATGAGGGAGAGATAGTGTGTGTGAGAGGGGCTGCCTTGGGCCCTTAAAGCCCCTGTCTAAAGACTCACACCAGCAATATATATATATATATATATATATATATATATATATATATATATATATATATATATATATATATATATTTTGTGGACGCCTCGATCAGGCAGTCGTACGCCTCGAACTGTTAGAGGCGCGCCTCGTAACAACTATGATGGGCATCATGGAGAAGAGCTGATCGCTTCTCCCGAAAAACACAGAGACGATTGTTGAAGAACAACCAACCGTTCTCTGTACTGAATAATGACCAGGCTTAGAAGTGAGGGCCAAATTGTACTGAGTACCAAACTTAAGGGAGTCGACATACTGGTCTTTCATGCTATCTAAGTCCTTTTCGGTGATTTCGAGAATGGTAAGACTCCTGCACTGTCTGGATGCTGGCCTTTCGACTAAGAGCATCTGCAACTGGGTTATGCTTACCAGGGATGTACTCAATCATTCCTTCAAACTGTTGGAAGAGTTGACTCCACCTGGCTTGTTGATCACTCCACTGGGCACTTGGCATGGTTTGAAGCCGCTTAAGTGCTTGGTGGTCTGTTCTGACTGTTCTGACTTGTCCATAAAGGAAAGGCTTCCAATGTTTGAGCGCTGTGATTACACCCAAAAGCTCTTTGTCATAAACCGAATAATTCTTTTCGGCGACATCCAACTTTCTACTGTAGTAGGCCACGGGTCTATTGTCCTGCTGGAGAACTGCATCTATGGCTACATTGCTGGCATCGGTAATGACCTCAAAAGGTTCATCCCAAGATGCTAATTTCAAAATAGGTGCTTGTGAGGCAGCTTTCTGGAGTGCACGGAATGCATCAAGCGCCTTGCCTGTGACTGCTGAGACTTTTTGTTTACGAGTCTTCACCCCCTTGAGCAAGTCGGTGAGAGGTGCTGCAAGGTTGGAAAACTAGTGAACATGGGTGCTGTAGGCTTGACAAAGACCTACGAAAGAACGGATCTCTTGGGCGGCGGTCTGAGGGACGTCCCAATCTAAGATCTCCTGAACCTTTGAGGGGTCCAATCGAATCCCATCAGAACCGATGATATAGCCCAAGTATTGAACCTCTTTAACGTCGAAGATAGACTTTTTGGCGTTTATGTAGAGCCCATTATCTCGCAAAAGTTGCAAGACTTTCTCCACATCTTTCTCATGCTACTCCGCAGTAGTGGCTGAGAATACAAGTATGTCATCAAGAAAGATGAAGATACGCTTACCAATGAGGACTGCGAAAATCCTGGATATCATTTTATTGAAGGTTGTTGGTGCATTTGTAAGCCCAAAATGCATGACTACGAACTCGTAGTGACCACGCTCTGTCCAAAAAGCTGTTTTTGGAATGTCAGCTTCGAAAATGCGGACATGATTGTAACCACTCTTGAGGTCGATCTTAGTGAAAAATTTTGCACCGTCTAAACGCTCCAAAATGTACTCAATCCTTGGTATAGGAAACTTATTCTTAATGGTGACTTTATTCCATGCCCTGTAGTCTACACAAAGGCGTGCAGACTTGTCCTTCTTTTGGACAAATAGGATGGGTGTTGCATCTGCTTTTTCTTGCTTTAGCTTTTGCTTTTTCTTGCTGCTTTCTCGCTTCAGCTTCTACTTTTTCTCTCCATCTTGCCTCGTCTTCTCTTCTTTGTTGTTCCATCTAAAAGAAGAGGGAGATGTAGTCGGGGGTTGCTGGAGGCGGAGGAGGACGTGTTGCTGTTGCCTCCAAGAGTTGGAGGCGCTCCATGAGAAGCTGGTTTTGAGCTCTGAGTAGAGCTATGGTGTCTGTTGTAGTCGGAAGAGCAAGATCTCCTTCGGGGGAGACATCTTCCGGCTGATGAGTACTCTCCTCTCTAGACATGATGCTGAAGTCGGTGGTCGTGCCGGAACACAATTTGACCATCCAAGGATGCCCTGACGCTAGGATACATCATACGGTGTGTGTGGACAAGCTGAATATGATACCAATGTAACATGCAGCGGAAGTATTCGTAATTGAGGATCTTGTCACACACATGCTCACACCGTCTTCTGTATCCTGAGTTTCGCGAGTTTAGCAATCCACTTTAAGACTTCAAACTTGAAGAGATTTGAGAGAGAGAGAGAGAGAGAGAGGCTATATGTATGAATGCATGCGGGTTACCTTCACCGGATGGCTGTAGCAAAACGATGAAGAGATGAATGCTGAAAACTGGTTGTATGCAGAAAACGCAAGGTTTACTGATGGCTGAAAGTTGTAGACTTCTGCGTTTTGCTAATGGAGGGCTGGATGCTCATGCATTGATGCTCTTGATGTGATCTATGGGCTGAATATTGAAGCGCTTGATGCTGATTGCTGAGATGATATGAATGAATGGTGCAAAGCAAGCCTATTTATACTAATATGAGGGCTGGTCGGTTGGCACTTAATGCTGGTCGACTGAACACTAAATGCTACATGACTTGCATATGATGGATAAATGGTATTAAATGCTGGAAATTATGGAAAAAATGCTAGATAAATACTAATAAATATCCTAAGGATACCAGATGCTATTTCAAGGCTTCTACAATGATTTATATGCAATGGATGAATGATATGCAATATGCAGAGTGCTTTCCAATGCAAACCCTAAGGTTTCTACTGACTCTACATGCATGAATGAATCTCTTCAAGTGGGTTAAGGGACTTGACTGACTGATTGACTCGCTATGGTTGAGGAATGACCTACGTAGCTCGTGCTTGACTTATCCTGGACTTAGGATTACAATGGGGTCATGGCGTATGACAATTATCATCCTAAAAAGATACTAATAATATACAATGTTGCATTGATGATGATGAGTCAGCTTGTCACCATGCACTACAGTGCAGAGTGCATGTGACATGTGCACAGATACCCTTCTTTGAGACAGATGATCCCATGTACCATGAGATTGACACGATGGGTGCAGGATACAGCAGCCCGCACAGACTATGGAGAGTATCTCTTAGCCCTCGCGGGGCTCATAGGCTAGCCATTTATAATGGCCTAGCTAGATGGCCTGGATCCAACTCCTTCACCTCCTACCCCTTCAGACATGGAGCCAATACAGTGGACTATCTACTGGGATCCCTCTCTTGTATCCCACTCATTCTGGAGTTTACCATCTCACCTCGCCCAATCGGTGTTGCAGCCAACCATGCATACTTGGCCTTCTCCCTCACATGCCGATACACCACCCATCCACCTGCTTTGCCCCATCACCGACCGAGATACCACTTCACCAGAGAGACATCTTCCATCTATTCTGATCACGTCTACCGCATCCTCTCTGACCTTGACCCCCACATCCCACTTAATGAGCTTACCACACAACTCGCAGCCACCCTCCATACGTCTGCTGCAGTCGCTTTCCCGCACTCCAGAGCCACCCCTACATCACCAGGAGGGCCAGGAGGGATTGTCCCCACAGAACAGCTGGTACGACAAGGAATGTTGTGATACCCGAGCCCGTCTACATCGGGAGGTGGCACTAGGATCCACCACTCACCACCAAGCGCGAGTGATCTTCTGATGTGTCACACGGAGGAAGAAGAGAGCCTACCTAGCCAGGCTCGAGCAGGAGCTATACCAACTATTTCTTGGGAGGGACTGGAAGGGGGCCTAGAGGATCTTCCAGGATCATTGCTTGCTGACTCCGATTACTTCACCCGGCACCTGGCATACCTATGCCACCTCTCTCTACCATGCCCTCGAGTAGCCACCTCTCCCCCATCCACCCGAACCTCGTCCCCCACGCTCTTCCTTCTTTCACTTGGGCATGGTGAGAGACGCTATTGACAGGATGCGGATTGGGAGAGCACAGGATCATGATGGACTCCTCATCGAGCATTTCTCTCATGCTAGGGACACGCTAGCCCCTTCACTGGTTCACATGCTTAACAGGGCTTTATGTGAGGGCTTCCCCGCCAACTGGTCATCAAATACTATTGTACCTATCTTGAAAGAAGGTGACCCCATGGACCCCAACAACTACAAGACTGTCATGATTGGTCACACCTTGGCCAAGATTTATGGTTCGATTTTGGAGCATGAGCTTAGTAGATGGTCCGAGGAGCAGATACTCAGAGCACTGGGGCAGGCAGGTTTCAGGAGAGGGCACTCCACACTAGATCATATCTTTACACTACGGGGGATCATTGAGGAGGGGAGAGCTCACGGGCATCGGATATACTGCTACTTTGTGGATTTTCTCAAAGCTTTTGATGGGTATCAGAGATTTCCATCTTTCTGCATAGTGCTATGGTGTCCTCTTTCGGCGAGGCTCTTTTCTTCCATCCCACCACTCTCACATTCAATGCCCTAATCTTCCTTCTTTTCTTCTCTTCAAGTGTGTCATTGATGATGTTTGGTGATGATGGTGGGTTCTGTTGCTTCTTGGCAACCTCAATCCAGCTGCCCGCTTCTTCCACTTGTTTCTGTGTCTTCTTAATCATCTCGGTCCATGTGGTTGCCTCGTTTGTATTCTTCTCCTCTTGTTCCTTGAGGGTCTTCATTTGCTCTCTAAGTGTATTCAGCTCATCATTGAGGGATGGCTGCATTTCTCCTTCTTCGAATTGAGTATGTGAAACTCGCGGCGGGTGCTCGGGGGACTAGGGCCTTTGACACACTTGTTGATACCATCAATGCATATTAAAACATTTAAACATAAAAGCTGGACAAAACATCCACAAATGCTGAAAATGGAGCTTGCACGTGTGACACCGCATAGAGGCCGGAATGGGCCGACCCCCCCCTTGGAGTGTTTTATTACCCAAGGAGAATAATATCATGTACAAGCTTTGAGGGCCTTACTCTCCCCAGGTACAATGGTTGGTACAGCCGGTACAGTGGTTGGTACATCAGGTACAATGGCTGGTATAGTAGGTACGGTGGTTGGTATAGTAGGTACAACAAGTACAAATGCTGGTACAGCATGTACAATGACTAGTATAGTTGGTACAATGGTTGGTACAGTAAGTACAGAAGTTGGTACAGTCGGTACAATGGTAGGTACAAAGGCTGGTACAACAAGTACAATGGCTAGAAATCATAATAAATGATTAAATACCCTTGCCTTCAGTATTTCTTCGCGATGGAAGCCTCCAAAACAGTCCCCAACACTCGGTATTCTTCATGGGCAGCCTTCAAGAGAGAGAGAGAAAGAGAGTAGCCATCATTAGGGCAGCCTGTAACGGTGGTAGAGGCTAGTGTGCAGCAATAGAGCCTCTCTTAATGAAGAGAGGCCTCCCATGAGCTAAAATGGCAAGAGAAGGCTACAATGACAACTGGAGAGCCACACAATAGAGCTGGAGTGACAAGTGTGAGGCCACTTGTCTCACTTTGATCCACTTTCTAACAAGTGTCAGGCCACTTGTCTCACTTTGGTCCACTTTCTTGCCACATGTCCCAATCTAAAAGATCGGTCCTTCCATAAACTTTATCTCTAAAAATATCCCAACTGGTAGACATTCTGTCATAGGCACTTTGCCAACTCTTGGTATCTGCTCAATTCCAGATGTAATGACGCGAACAGAATTTCCATCGGAGTTGGGCCGAAAATAGCAACTCTCCTAAATTTTAGGAGTGTGGTCCTTTGTATTCTAGGATAATCCCCCATTCCCAAAGCTTGTACTTTCCAAATATTTAGTCATCCTGGAGTCCACCAGACCCCTTTCATACTGGGAAATGTCCAGGCTAGTGACAGTATGTGCCCTCAAGGTCTCATTTTCCACTTTAAGGGCGGCGACTTGGGCCTCCGGCTCCGTGATTAGTGAGGCATGGTGGCTGGTTTTTGCGTCCACTATTTGGACCATTTCCTCCTGCATCTTGCTGAGCTGAGTTGCCATGTGTACCTGCATGTGTGCCTTCCACCTATCCATCTCCTGTTGCATGGAGGCACACAACCCACACATAAGGTCATCACTATCCTTGTTCTCCCCGAGATTCTTTTGTAGGTGCTCGATGTCCGTATCCTGCTTTTTGCGTACTTCTCTCATGGTGGTCAGGCATGTTTTGATATGGGGGTCGTTGATCTTTTGTGTGCCCGCCCAAATCGAGCTGTATTTCCTCTCCTCACCTCTAGTCCTTGTTTTGGGCGAGCTGTCCATGTTGGAGGCAGCGAAGAGAACCTTGATGAGAGAGAGAGAGAGAGAGAGAGAGAGAGAGAGAGAGAGAAATGAAATGTTATATTAACGTCTTCAAAAGGCCATAATGACTTATGAGACCAAAAAGTTACATCATGGTGGATTTGATAATGATATTAACGTCCGTGTGAGGCCATATATTTGCCTATTGAACTAATATAAGCACATTAAGGACTGAGGGTTGGTCACATGCCCTAGGACATAGCTGAAAAAGTGGGTGGGTGAGATGGTGCGACATTCTTGGATGGCAGCCCTTCATGTAGGACCTCCAGTTTCCTGCCTTGCATGCTGCTGTCACCTTTTCTAATTCCGCCCCTTCCTTTTTTGAGCTGCATTGGTGTGAGTTCTTCATATATCCAAAGCTTGGTGCCTTCCAGAAGCTTGGATTGCTCAAGGATCTCTGACCTTGGTGTCTTGTGATGAATGTGACAATAGCATGCTCTTCGTCCTTGTTTTTCCAATTTCAGTGGTCTTGTCTATATCCCAGGCGATTTCTAGTGTCACCTCGGCAAATGCTTGGAATGCCGGACTTTTACTCTTTCAATTGGATGACAACCTGCCCTTCCACTTTTGGAAGACTTCCTTGACTGAGTCTTGACTTCCGACTTAAGACTTGCATTGTTTCATTGATGGTGCCCTCCACCTTTTTTGCTTTGACAAGGATGGCTTGAGCATGTTCACTTCTGTGTTCTTGTGAGATTTCACCACGTTAAAGTGACACTCGTTTCCTTTGGAGCTGCTTTTTCAACTCTTGAGCTCTCCTGTTGCAGTATGATAATTTCCTCTTCAAGGTATGCAGCCCCCTCATTCTGGCGTGTGGTGGTTGGTTTCCTTGGCAAGGAGAGAGCCCTTAAAAGTTCATTTTCTTGCCCCTAATCTTTCTTACATAGAGCCCACCCCTTATGAGGGGGCGAGTTTTGAGGCTCATGGATATGAAGGTAGCAACAACACACACCCCCCCACACACACACACACACACAAAATCCCCCTCCCCCCTTTTTTATTATGGGCCTTGGCGGCTTACAGCAACCAGCAGGACTGTGTAAGACAGGAGACTAGGGGAAAAAAACCTAGCTCGAGCTCAAACTGTGTGTGTGTGTGTGTGTGTGAGAGAGAGAGAGAGAGAGAGACACTATAGTATTTAGCATGCTAACATATGGTAAATCCAGGCCATCTCCAATGCAATTGAAGAAGAGAGGGTGATGGTTTCCTCCCAAGCATCAAGAAACAAAATGGAATTTCGGAAGAACTTCGATTGGGACCCCTATTATGACGATATGGAACATGGTCTCAGTAGGTGCTATGACTCAAAGACCAAGTCTTCCACGTGTCACCTTGGGGAGTCATCTGCCACAGTTGGTAGCATGGGTAGCCCAGCTTTTTCCCCTGTACTCCGTCAATTAAATGCTGTTTTCTCAGCAGGAATGTTCTACCTTCGGAGGCATCGTTGGGCACAAGCATTTGCAGTTGTATATATCATTAGTCTGCATTTGTGGGTCTTGTTTGTCCTGTTTATGAACTCCAAACCCACTAAAACACTTGGATTACAAGAGTTGGGCTTACCCAAAGTTGTTAGTGAATTTAAAGATGACTCTAATACAAATATGCCTTAGTTCTTGGAGATCTTTTATAATACTGCACCTTGGGTTAGGATCGTTACTCTGTAAGTCTTTCTGAATTAAGAATAAATGGGATGCATGTGAGCATTTAGCAATTGATTGGGTACAGAACTGTTTTTCCTATACGTAATATGTATTATTTTAAGACCATGTTTGAAGAAGATATTGTGTAAATATTCATTGATCCATCTACATTTCTCATATGAACTGATCGAGCTTGGCAAGGCTCTCTTAATTAGTCTAAATAGGGTACCGTCAAAAGCAACCTTGAGAAAGTCTCAAGACCTTTATAGCTAGGTACCTACCCACCATGCTAGATATCCTTCCATGATGAATGGTGTTTAAGAACAAAAAGTAATGTGTGCCCAAGAGATCTTAAAAAAAAGAGAGTTAGTATTAAGTATAAATAGTAGCAACCATACCAAGTTTGGTGGCAAGGAATTCAGTTTTTATTCATTAATGCACCCAGAGTAGCACCTAAATTTTCAATTTTTATGGTTATAATTTTAGGACTCAAGTGTGCAAGACCTTAAGGAACACTATAGATTCAAAACAACTGAAAGCAACAGCATTGTGACTGTTTATACATAATGAATCTCTTATTCATTAACGAGGGTCTCAACCATTTTCTCCTACTATTATAAATTTTGAGTACAATTGCTTGCTTTGACCCTCATGCTAAGAAAATTGTAGCATGCACTTTCTACTCAAATTTGGAGAGCACGTATCATCGTGCATCTGATCATGTAAATCATTGCTTGTTCAGTTATTGGCCATGGCCATCATGGTATCAAAAACTCGATAACAATTAATCGCACACATCTCTCTCTCTCTCTCTCTCTCTCTCTCTCGTTGCTCAAGAGATTGCAAGTTTTAAGCTCTCAAGCTCAAGCTCTCATTGCTCTCAAGCTTTCCTCTCTTTGGCCTTGGCACTTGCAAGGTGCCCCTTCGGGGTAATCCCGGGAGGGACTCATCTACCCTTCGGGACTCAATCAACTATCGATGTCTATGGCGTTGGGATTGCCCTTCGGGATTGCGAACTCCAATTCTCCAAGCATTCTCTCTCTCTCTCTCTCTCTCTCTCTCTCCTAGTTTTGCTATTTTAGGGTTTTGCAGGTCATCTCCTTTTGCTATTTTAGGGTTTTGCAGGTTGTTTTAGCGTCACAGATCATCATGTTTGCATTTTTAGGGTTTTCATAGGTCATCATGGGTGTGTTTTAGGGTTTCGTAGACTGTATTAGGGTTTTGCAGGTCATCATTTTAGGGTTTCCGTTGCTCAAGTGATTGCACTTTTAGGGTTTTGTCTAGTGTTTTTAGGGTTCCCTAGGTCATCATGGATGTGTTTAGGGTTTCGTAGGTCATCATGGCTGCGTTTTAGGGTTTCGGCTGCTGGCTAAGGGTTGTTCAAGTTAGCAAATTGCACTGAGTACATAGCTCACAGTTCACACGTGAATCTTTTCAACCTGAGTACTCACCTGCAGACACATTGTCGAGAATGCTTGCTTTTTTTTCTCTCTCTCTCTCTCAGGGTTTCGCTATGCTGTTTGTTGTTGGTCGTTTTAGGTTAACCGGCGCCTCTTTCTCTCTCTTTGAACTTACTTGATTTCTCTCTCTTCGTTGCGGCCTCTTGCCTTCTTTCTCTTCGTTTCCTCCTCTCCCCTCCTTTATGTTGCTTGCAAGAGGGCAGTTGCATGTGCCGAGTTTGTGCCAGCTCTGGTGATCTTTCTTAAAGCAACTCTCACTGTAGCTTGGGGTTTCATTGTAACCCGCACTAACAATTGTGAGAAGTGTTGCAGACACGGGATTCTAGGAAGAACTCAACAAGGTTGCAGATAACTTGAAATCCCTCACATTAGACAATAAGATCGTAGATAGAACATTTAACAGTCACAAAAAATAATTTTGTGAGATCAAGACGGAGATGGAGAACTTGAAGGCCTTCATGAAAAAGTTTTCGAAGTCAAAGATGCATATATCGCTACCCTAAAGGAGATCCAAGAACCGAAGCAACAACGTGCCAAAAACAATGAAAATATGAAACTTCTACATGCTATTGTTAACTCCTTAAGGGCTGAAAGGGAAGAGGGGGAACTCCCTATAGCCGAGGAGCTAAGGATTGAGCTTGCCGAGCTCAAGGCAACCAATGAACGCCTCCACACAGAGCTGCAAACAGCTAGGCATGCCATGGAGAATGCCACACGAGGTGCAGCCAGAAAAGAAGAAGTGGCTGCCACCGAGTCGGAGATAAACAGAGCAACTTTTACAATTCAAGAGGCTAGAAGAAGCCTCTTCATGGGTAGAGGTGGTACGAAAGCATAAACCCATGGACAACACCAAAGCCATGATTGACACCTTACAAGAGGGGAAGAAGAGGCAGGCCAAAGCCTTCAATGTTCATGTCACCGGATTGAAGAAAGGATCCTCTTCCAAAGAAGATGGAGCTAGTTTGTGTGACATGCTGAAGATTGAGGGACCGCCGCCCTTCACTAATGCATGGCGGGTCGGTAAGTACCCCAACAAAGAGCAACCTCTCCTCTTGAAGTTCAAGGACATGCAAATCAAGAACAAATTCCTTAAACACCGGGGAAGCTCAAAGGTATTACACCCTGAGTGATCCTTGGGGATGATCTCACGCCACTTCAACTCGAACAAAGAAGGGCAGCCATGCCAGCCATTCTAGAAGCTCGCAAGGCGGGAAAATGGGCAATATGGAAAGATGGCCGCTCCATCATCTTAGCCCAAATAGGACACAGGGTCTATGGGACCACACATGGCTGTATGGAATTGCAATGGCATGCTATGGTCAAACCTAAGAGGTTTCTTAGACACTCACACATGCACAGGCATGATCTTCTATACCGGGACTCACGAGAGTCCTGAGAGGGGGCTACAAGAGATCTCCGGATATGTGGGAGAGGCAACTTAGTGTGGGGAGACATGGACATGTGGAGGAGTTCGAGGTTCGGGAGGGGTGGCTGTCCTCTTTAAGCCACACCTCCGCAGCATCATTTCAGTGGCTCGCAAAGACGATCAGGCATGCTACATGTGGCTCAAGCTTCACCGGTCAGGAGGCAACCCCATCTTCATTACAAACATGTTGATTACTTGAAATTTATTTGGTTCTAGACATGGCAAGGGTGAACATGATGTGGCAGGTGCTATTGTGAAGATAACTTTAATGCACAAGCAACTGTACAGATGGGGAAAAATATAGTGTGTTGTAGATGTTGTGGCCTTCTTGATAGCTAACTTCTTGCACACTGCCAAATCCAGCTATAAAGCAAAAGAGAGGGATGTAACAAGAATGTTTTGGGAGTTCAAAGAAGGCAAGGTTGATAGACCCAATAAATGGGATTGTAAACCCATTGAGAAGACTTTCTCCTTTCACAATGTTCAAGGGTATTTAGAAGATGATGGTAGGGCACTTAGAACAAGGAACCTCTCTGCTATTCTAATGCTTGCATGCAAGGTGAGTGAGAGAGATGTATCAATAAATCACATGTCAATTCATGGATCTATCATACAATCATTCCCATTCCAAATGAAAGTGAGGAAGGGGAACAAGAAGAGGAGATTGCTATATATGAAATTTTTTTAGCACCCTAAGCGACACTCTTTGACTTGATGATAATTTTGTTGTGAATGCAGGGCTAGAAAATAAAGAAGGTGTTGACGTCTATGCTATAAAATACACCGGAGTAAAGAGCCAAATCCTTAAGGTAACTCGAGATGGATGGGGTGGAAATATTGTAGCAAATTCCTATGTGGTCAAGGGATTGTACTATGGAGACATTGGCATACATTTATCACTTACTCAAAGACAAACTAGAAATCCTAATGTACTCCCATCTAGTTTGAAGCATCAATTCCTATGTAGCTTATTGACAAGGATGCACAAATATACGAAATATCCTCAGAAGCTCACGATGATGTCATGAATAGCATGCCATTTGAAATGTAAACACAAGACCAATACAAAACTTTTGTCAAATTGGTAGCCTAATTGTTTTGACAATTGTCTAACCAATTGAAGTACATATGAGCCAATTGGGACTCCAAGGGCTTGAGTCTTTTCATCTCCTTGTTCTTCAAGCATTGGTGGACAAGGGACCTAGTTGGAGTGTTCTAGGTGAAACCCTTGATGGTTGTAGGGCCCCTATATCAGACTTGGAGCCCATCTCCAAAATGTTGTATCTACTTCCCTTCTCTCTTATAATTTAATTCTATGTGCTACTTTTTAAAAAAAAAAACAAAAAACTAGACTTTAGTTGTGACAAGTTACTCCAAAGAGTGAGTCCACGTATAAATGTAAAACATTTGTTGTAACGTAAAGCACTTCCATATTTCATTCGTCATGTCTCATTTACAACAACCACAAAGGACATGCTCATAAAAGGGTTGTTTTCTACATACGCCCGTAATTGGCATATTCACTATTAGATTACAAGACCCTTTATAAATTGGATAACATTTTCTATGGCCATCTATAGTGTTGTTGCCATTCGTGCATAAATGTGGAAGTTAACTTGATTTATGGGTGGATACATGTAGCAGTGATTGAGCACATGTAAAATGAGTGAAGGCTAAGATCGAGTTGCATGGGATATTGTGGGCATTCGTGCATAAATGTGGAACTTGATGTATGGGTGGATACATGTAGGAGTGATTGAGTGCATGTAAAATGAGTGAAAGCTAAGGTTGAGTTTCATGGGATATTGTGGGCTTCCAACCTTGAGTTAACTAGTGAGCAAGTAGAGTGACTAGCTGTCATTTTCAAATATATAAAGGGTCCCTTTCTCATGATAAAACCATGAATTTTTATCTTGAAGGAGGAGAGTACAACCTATGTAGTTTTTAGAGTTAGACTTGTCCCTTGATCATATGTTTAAATTATCTAGGTTGTAAGTCATTTGGGCTTAAAAGAGTGATAATTGGAGATTGTACAAGCACCTTGGGATCCTCAAAAAACTCATAGACCATTGATAAGGAAGAAGCTTCATTTGTCTACACATAGGATACATAAACCCCCCTTTTAATAAGTTAATTTCAAAGGTACAATTAGACCCTTTTCTCAAAATTTGCATTTTGTTTTATTCTCTTGTAATGTAATTGTATATTCCATAGTAGCACAACCATTGTGCTAAGAAGAATGTAGGGGATCATGAACTCTTTATAAGCACAAAAACACACACACACAAGAGTAGACAAGTACACAAGAGAGATGTATGGCTAAATTTTATCATATTATCTTCTCCTCTCTACATAAAATAAAGGTAAGAGAGTGCATTCCATAATGAAAAGTACTATGTTACTATAGCATACAAATAGTTAGTGTGAACCTAACTACATAATGGAAATTACTCTACTACCCTAGTGTGAACCCGACTACATACACGCTAGCCCTATAGCTATGCCATAGATCTACATGAGCTGGTGCTATAGTTATACCATAACTCTAGTGAACCTAACTACATAATGGAAATTACTCTACTACCCTAGTGTGAACCCGACTACATACACGCTGGCCCTATAGCTATGCCATAGATCTACATGAGCCAGTGCTATAGTTATACCATAACTCTAGTGAACTTGACTACATGAGCTAGCACTATAACTATGCCATAACTCTAGTGAACCAAAGTGGCTATCACATGATGGAAGCATATAATCCATAATCTCAACAACCATGCTAGTGTCATAAGTGCGGAGTTGTCATCCTGAACACTCCCCCTCGAGCTTAACTCCATACCTTGCACTCCAAGTAAGCTCTTGAACCTGTGGAGATTTTTTGTACCCAATTCCTTTGTGATGATGTCAACTACCTGATCCTTTGTTCTAATATATATTAAATCCACATCACCTACTAGAACTCCCTTACAAAGTAATAATGCACCTGAATGTGATACACTAGGTTACTAGCCACATCGCCTACTAGAACCTTCTCCCTCAAAAAGTGATAATGTACCTCAATGTGCTTTGTCCCATAATGATATATTAGGTTACTATTCTGCTCATGTTGTCATAATAAATGACAACTAACCATAGGCTCACCCATATATCTGAGTAGCTTCTACAACTAAGCCGCCATACTCAAAACCTCTATACTTGACAAAGCAACCGTTGGTTGCTCCAACTAATAGCCCTCCAAAAATAAAACATAAAGTTTAGTAGATCTCTTATCTAAGGACACCATCAACCCAATCTACATCTGTTTAACCATGTATCCCTAGTAAATCTCATTTCTGAGACACTACAAGCCTAATCTACATCTGTATGTCATGTCTGAGAATATCCATGTATCACTATAGCCAATCTCATGTCTGAGATACTACCAGCCTAATCTACATCTAGCCTCGTAGAAAAGTATGTAATGTACTCTGAACTTTGTGTATCTGAGTATCCTTCTAGTCACATCCAGAAGTCCATAGTGTATTGTGGACTTTATGTATCTGAGTATCCTCTTAGCCATATCTAAGTGTTGCTTCCTTGGGTCTTGTATAAATTGACTCACCAATCCAACAACCTAGCTCAAATATAGCCTAGTAATAGTCATGTAGGTCAAATCCCCTACAATGCACATGTACATAGTAGAGTTCTCCAAAAGATCACATATATCTGCAAGTAATTTTGTGTTACGCTCCAATCGCAGTGAGATTGGCTTACAACATATCATCCCCATACTTGGACAACATGTCTAGGGCATACTACCTCTATGAATGCCAACTACTATCATGTGATCTAATCACCTCTATACCCAAGAAGTATCACAACTCATCCAAATCCTTCATTTTAAACTTCCTCATAAGGAGCATTTTCACCTTATGAATATTAACACCAGTGTTTTCCCTTATGAACAATCAAGTCATCAACATACATGACTACTAGAACAATATCCCTATCAATCTTTTTCACATGTGAAAAATCTATTGCAGAAATATGAAATCCAATAGTGCCAAAATACTCTCCTTTATTATCTAACTACGATCTAGGTGCATGATTAGACTGTGCTCTCCTATCTTGTCTGACCATTCTCTCCTATCTTGTCTGACCATGCTCTAGGTGAATGTTTTAAGCCATACAAGGCTTTACACAGCATGTAGGCGTGCATGATCCTTATATCTTAGCGCCTACACCATGTAGACCTCCTCTTGTAAATCACCATGTAAAAATGTATTATTTACATCCATCTAATGTAAAGACCATTTCTTAGCTACATTCATAGCAATGATTTCTCTCATGATTACCATCCTAGCAACCAAGGTTAAATTCTCTTCATAGTCAATTTTGTAGGTCTATGCATATCCCTTGGCTACTAAGCTTACCTTGTACCTACTCATAGGTACATATAAATCATGTTTTACTTTATAGACCCACTTCCATCCCCCCCAATTACCTTGTACCTACTCAGAGATGCATCTAAATTATGTTTTACTTTATAGACCGACTTCCATCCCCAATTTTCTTCTTCTCCTTAGGTAAAATCAACTCCCATGTCTCATTTGTATCCAATATATAGCCATCTCTTCATCCATGATATCTTCGTAATGTTTATATCCAAGTACCCATCATATCTCAACCATTGAATATTTGACCTTTGCAGACTTACGTACACTTGAATCACTACCAGGTCCTCTCAATACTACTGTTTTGTACACCATGTGTACCAAATAATCAAGATGGCAAACTCCTCATCAAGGCCACTATCCCCATCACAAATGAATGACCTTCTGAAATATTAAGCATTATGAAAGGTTGGTCCACCTTCTCTTTTCTCTTTTATGATACATGTGAATTTGCTAAATTTTATCACCTCTAATAACTCCAAATGATGTGTCAAAATTCTTGGCATTCTGCCTCAACTTCCCTAACCAAGGTCTAACAATAAACCCAATGCTAGAGGACACTCCATGTCCACTAAGCACATGTGGTTGTTTTGCCTTCTTCACTATAGTCACATTGTTGTTTACATCAACCTCTATGGAATCCTTCACTGGAGTATGCCAACTACTCATCTCATCAAAACCCTTCTCACTCACATATATAGTGGGGTTATAACATCTATAACCTTTCTACTCAAGGAATTATATAATCAAGAGACAATTTTTGCATTGGGATCTAGTTTTCTTCTCATCTCATCTAGTATATGTATGTATGCAATACACCCAAACACTTTGAAGCACCAAATCTAGTTTTTTGCTAGTAAATTTTTGTTCATATGTCAAGCCATGAACATCTATTCTATTCATAATGTAAACCACAATTCCTATTGCTTTAGCCTAAAAATAAAAAGGCATTCCTTTCTCATTCATCAATGCACGGGCAACTTCTGTAATATGCTTATTCTTTCTTTCCATAACCTGATTTTGTTTGCAGGTTATTCTTGTATGTAAACTACCTCTTTATCCCACCATTCTCTCCTCTCTTAGATAATCACCAAATTCATTGGAGAAATATTATCTCTCACCATCTAATCTTAGGCATATTATGTGCATGCCTTTGTCTTTCTTAACCCCGCCACCACATAGCATCCAACATGCTATAATAAACAACCAGTATATCACTTTGTTGGCTTTCTCGTGCCAATCCTTAAATGCCTATGCTTGTTGTTTGAGAAGTGAAGTTTTCTTTCGGAAGCTCTAGCTCCTTCTCATCACCTGAAATAAACTCCTAGTATCCTTTTCCCATAAGAAAGTTTCACACTCTCAACTTCCATCCTTAGAAGTTCTTGTCCAGCTTCTCGCTAATAATCTAGGAGAGACTATCAGCAGACATGGTTACCTGCACAGCAGCTTATCAAACATTACTTATTTTAACTTTTGTAATCTTTAACATTATCACACCTCCTGCTATACTATAATCATGTTATATTCTACCCGTATATGCAAACCACTCACATAAGCATACATCCACCAATAACTTGCAAATCTTATATTCTTTGGATAGACTATCCTACAAAACAAAATTTATGTTGCAACTTTACACCAAACTATAAATTAGACATACACACTAAAAATTAACACTTTTATACCCAATAAAAATTGGGCATACACAGTAAAAATTAACATTTCATAGAGTTCCTATGCAAAACTTACAAAGCCAAAATGGGCCCAAAATGGCCTCAAATCTAAATGTCAAAATCACACATCTAGATCTATTCCCACATAATATATTACCCCTCTGCTTCATCGCAAAGGGTGGCTCAAGATGTGATAGTGCACTTATTGTTATGCCTACCTCTACTGCTCTTGACTAGTAGCTACCTACTACATAGAGTTTCTTCCAAATTAAAGAGAAAGAGATAGAGTTACCCTTACTTGTTTACCACTTCTTGCCTCTTTCTTACCTCTTGAGATCTTAACCTGCATTGGAACTCTAATATCATGAGAAAAATGTGAGGGAAAGGGTTAGCTTGAGATCCTTACAAGAAAACACACACACACACACACACACACACACACACACACACACACACACACACACACATAAGAGTACATAAGCACACAAGTGAGAGGGTGAGCTTGAGCTCCTTATAAGTAGACACACATATAAGAGTAGACAAGCACACAAGTGAGATGGATGGTTGAATTTTCCTCTATTTTCTTCTCTTCTCTACAACAATAACATAAAGACAAGAGTATATACTATAGGGTAAAGTACTCTCTTAATATAACTCTCTTAATATAACATATAAATGGTTGGCGGTCCATAGTGTGATGTCATAGTGGTTATCACATAGCCTATAAACCACTAGCAACATATATACGAGAATGGCAAAACCGTGAGAGCTATCATTTCTATGGTTGAAACAAAGGGTTAGTTTGGATATGTTATATATATAAGTATGATATAACAGGCTCTAAGCCTATTTAAAGCTTTCTACAGATATACAAGTCAGATTTTGGAGGATCCCACTATGTACAGGCAGCTTGATCTATATGACCATTACTAGGCCAGACTTTAGCTATATTGTTGGACTTGTGAATTAGTTTATGCAAGTCCCCAAGAAGTCAAAATTAGGTGTGGCTAGATAGATTCTCAAGTACATAAAGCCCACAATTGATTATGGACTTTTCTATGAGACTAGCACAGAGATACAACTATATGGGTACACAAATGTTGATTCAGTTGTTGGTAGTGTTGTAGATAAGAGATCTATAGTGGCTTTATGTTTTCTTTTGGAAGTGTTGTTATGAGTTAGGGTAGTAAGAAACAGCTGATAGTTGGCTTGTTGAGTACAGAGGCAAAGTATAGGGGTGTTGCTATGACAGCTTGTGAGGTAGCTTGGTTTCAAAAGCTACTTGGTGATATGGGTGAGTAGAAGGACAGGGCGTTGTCATTTATTATGATAACTAGCATACAGCGCGCCAATAAACCCAATATACCATGCTAAGACAAAGCACATTGAGGGGCATTATCACTTTATGAGAGAGAAGGTTGTAGGCAGGTGTAGATCTGGTATATGTTAGCCGGTATATACTTACTTGGAATGCAGTGTGTGGAGATAAGCTCAAGGGGGGAGTGTTGAGATATCGAGCTCCACTAGTGCTACAAACATTGATGAGCCACCTATGTGGGTAAGGTAGCTTTTGCACGTTTGCCACTGGCATGGTTGGTGAGATTATGATTATATGCCGCTAGTTGTGGATGACAAGCTATGTGATAAAGTTGTGGGGTGGGCAGCCATATTTGGATTACTAGAGTATGGCATAGTTATAGCGCTAGCTCATAAAGTTAGGTACACAATATGGATCGACCATTGTATGTTATAGTAGGAGAATACTTTCGCTTATAGTATGTACTCTTATCTCTTATCTCTTTAGTTTATGGTTATAGAGAAGAGAAGAATATAGTTTATGGTTATAGTATGTACTCTTATCTCTTTAGTTTATGGTTATAGAGAAGAGAAGAATATAGAAGAAAATTCAGCCATCTATCTCTCTCTTGTGTATTGCTCTATCTTCTGTGTGTATTTGCTTTTGTGTAAGGAACTCAACTTTCTCTCCCTCTCTGTTAGTCTCATCAAAGGTAGATTACCATTTTATTCAAGGTGTGGCCATCTACAAGAGTCCCAACATCATTGCCTTTGGTATTGTAGAGTAGGTTTGGAAAAGGATTCTCCACATCTTCTCACTATGGACTGGGCTCCCAGCCACACAGTTACTTGGGGCACAATTATGTAGGCCACCAAAAGTAAGGTAAGCATGGCATCTAATGAGGATGGTGGGGGACTGGCATTGCACAGTCAGGTTTTTTATCATCAGTTCTCAATAGCTCCAATTTTGGTTCCCTCTCCAATTCACTAGACTGTGTAAGCTCCTATGTGAGAGATGGGAGATATGTAGCAGTATTACTACGTCATGGCAGCATATGTGGCAAGCTCATTGTAGTTAGCGAGACGATTGAGAGCACCCCCACCTCACCAAATAGAATTCATCTAGAGCATATGGCTTAATATCATTAACACCCTATGTGGCATATTTGGTGAGCTCGCTCTATAGAGAGGCTATCGAGGGCACCCCACCCCACCAGTATTGTTCATCCTAAGAATATGTTTTGATTTCATTATCACCCTTGGGGGAAGCCTCGCAGTGGATCGAATTGCATGCAAAAATGCTACACAGCCCGTTTCTCATCACACGAACAGTGGTGGTGAGCCCACTTGGCATTATAGACCACCGGTATGGTCCCCCACTCGCCCCCCCAAATTGTATGAGGTAGCCTCCTCTCCCCATCCTGGGGACGAGATCCACCCCCCTTATTTTATCATTTTTTATGGATTACTCCATGTGTACATGTTCTTTTTGGTAATAATAGAAGGATCTCTTTTTCAGGGGGGAACTCTCTGTCCGTACAATAACCTAGAAGCCAAAAAGATCCTAGGGACGGCCTCAATACCTAATACCACATCAAAAGTGGATGCATCCCAACAAAAATGCTAGAAGCACAAGGATTCTATGAAGGAAACCCTCACATTTGGGCACCAAAATCAAAGAAACCCGTGCCCTGGACCCCCACAAATGCACAAGGATTGAACAAAGGAAACCCCCACATCTAGGTGCCAAAATCAAAGAAACCCATGCCCTGGACCCTCGCAAAAACATCCTTGAGTGTTAAATCTAAGTGGGTGTGGAGACCCAAAGTCTTGTCTTTATCACCACCCCCAAAGTCTAAGTGTAGGAATGCCGATGAAGCAAGTGGAAGAACCCTGAAACGTGCCATCAATTTTGTGCGTAGTGGTGGTTGCATCCTAGAGAGTTCTTGTTTGTAATGAGCAACCCAGGTTTCCAGGAGTTCCATTGTGTCCCATAGTTGCATCCTAACACCAAAGAGATCACCACCACAATCCCACAACACATGTGTGTGCGCCATGCAGCAACATTACGAAAGCTGTGTCCTCGCGCCTACACTCCCCTGCATGCAGCCCCCAATTGCACCCCCTAGGCCTACCTGTAGGCCCCTGCATTCCCCATGCAACTCCTCTCACTCCCCCCCCCCCCCCCCCCCCCCACGGCCCTGAAGTGCTCCTCCCAATGCCATTCACACAAATACAAGCAACACCCCTATTTCCCCATGCACCCTTATTCATCTTTGCTAGCATCATGAAATTGATGCCTTCGCATGCATATCCTTTGTCTCCAGCATCTACACCTTTGAAAGAGGCATCTACGAAGGCCGCCACGCGTAACCTGTGGATCCAAGCTCCACATGACATTTCTCCATCCAATTTACGTGCCCTTCTATGCATCATCGTGACCTTCCTTGCACACAACATCCAAGCCCAATGCCAACACTGCATGTTTGCCTTCAATCCAGTTGTCTTGCATGTTTTCCTTCAATGCATGGTCTCATCTTTTTCATTGAGTCTCGTTCTTGCTCAATCCAACCCTCTTCCCATCCATGAATCATCTGCACACTCACAAGATCTACTAACCTTCCATCCATGCACGAGCACACTTGGACTTTGTGAAGATACCCACCAGAGAATCCTTCATCTTACGCAATCAAATGGGCATCCCAGTTGTGGTCCATGGAGTCATTGAATCCATGCACCCAAATGAAGCTCTTCACGAAAAGTAATGATTCAATCAACCACACTCTACATCTCCCTCCAAGGCATAATACTTGCCTACATCCGTGCTAATCAAGTAAGGTAGTGATGCCTAAAAGGTCAAAGTAACGTCATATGCCCAAGGTCGGCATTATATCCAGCAATCCAAAAATTTTCCCCCAAGTTGGAAGCTCTACCAATGTACCTACCATAGGGAGGTGTCCTAAATTCTTCCATTCTCATGGACAACCCAACCTCATTCATACCCACCTTATCGGCCATCTTCGTTACGCATCAACCAATTTCCTCTTTCAAACCAAAAGTAGACAAATAAGTGTGAAACAAACAAAATCTTGGAGTTTTCATTGAAATAAGCTCCTATATGGGCCCACTTTTTTCCCAATGTCTATGCACGCCACCTACAATATATACACGAGCTCTATATGTAATAGACACATAGGCATTGTTCTTTCATGAACCTATGTGAGCCTCATCATTGACAACCATCCAGGTACATTTCTAGATGGGGGGACTATGGTTGGTGCAAGCCTAGCCCATATGGTACCTTCCTCAAATCAATAGGAATCTTATGTGGCCCCATCTTCGACCATACCACCCATTTGATCCACACTACCTCTATCCCACAAGTTCTCAACAATGCCAAATCCCTCAAGCCACAGAGTCCGGCCAGCTACATTGTGGCAGTGGTGGGCAGCACAGCCATGCGCAACATCCATTGTCATGCCTCATACAATGTAATAATCTTGACTCCCCAAGAAAAGGGATAGCAAAGAAAGAAGAAAAGAGTCAAAGAAAGCAGTTGAGTTGGATAAGCCTTCATGATGCTATTAAAGTGTACACACACATGCACACCTTATGCCCATTGCCCATGCATATCAGATACATGGGCAATGGGCAGAAGGTAAAGTAGTTGAGTTGGAGAAGTCTTCATGCTAGAGAAGTGTACACATAGGAGTACACACCTTATGCACATTATTGCTCATACACATCACATGCATATTTTATTATGAGCATCACAACTTTTTTTCACTTCTCGCATCTCATGACATGCACATACACATGCACCAACTAACCTCATCAATGTCAACTCTCCAGGTACATTTCTAGATGGGTTGACCCATAGTACGAACCATCACCCCTTGGAGAAGCCTCAGTAGGTACAACCCATAGCCCTGGAAAACCCTCAACCACCTTGCAGAGCAGGTACCTCCCCGAGTCACTGAGGCCGTATGTGAGTGTTCTTGTTGGGAGAGACTCACTGAGTCCTTGGGCTACCCCCCTTCCTATTTGCCACAAAGAAGCCCAATCTCTATGTGTCACGTTGTGAGATACGAGCATATACCTTATCGTGCCAAAACGTCCCTAATCGCCATCTACCCATGCTAATCATTCCATGGAGTCCTGGCCCTCATTTTGTTAATCCTAGAGTGTGGATTGCTTCTACCAACCATCTCATATTGAAGGGCCCACACCAATTCCATAACCAATGGAGGCCTGGCAACAATTCGCAAGGATACCCAAAGCTTCCCACCATTTTTTCATGCATCCGGCTGTCGATCGATCTTGATATAATTTGGGCTGATCCATTGTCCGATCAACGGAAAAATGATGGGAAGCTTTGGGTATCCCTTATGGTAAGTAGCTTGTGTACCACTTAACCTCAGTTGTCAATTTCATGGTGTATCCAGAACCACCCACACCTTCCACTGGCAAAACCTTTACCACCGACTTGGGTAACGTGAGGATGAGGTCGCTATTATGAAGAGAGTAAGTTAACCACTCCCTTGGTTAACATTGTTCTAGTTGCGTGACCTACCATGAGGCAATCTTCCATGTTACCCACGTGAATAAGCACTGAACTTTTGTAGGACGACATTGGAATATATAAAGAAATCCTTACTATATGCTTAATGTCAAATAGAGAAAGTCTACGGACTTAGTGTACATAGTTGCTTAAGACTAGTAACAGAGGCCGGCCCATTTTTTAAGTTTGAGTGGCCTAGTGTGCAAACTAGTTATTTGTATATAAGTCATTTTGGACAATAAGCAAGACACAATCGTTCCCTTGCAATAGTTTACTTGTGAGCTATCCTCTTCCCTCTTCTTGCTTGCTTGTATGCCATTGAATCTTACGTGCTTGATAGATGCATGCTAGATACGTTTGTATAAAGGTTTTGTTCTTGCATTAGCTTCTTCTTCTTCCATGCCTTTTGTGGGAGACAACCACCATGAAGACGGATCTCTTGTTGTCTCCATCAAGGCATAGAGAGCTATTCCTTCACTCCATTAGGATTTCGATATGATGACAAAGTGAGGATGCAATGGACAAGTTAGCACACCCACAATGGGAAGTTGCATTTGTAGCTCGAAGACAAGACCCAACAACACATGTTTTAGTAAGGCGAAGGTAAGCTCTTGACTTAAACAGTGAATTTCTAGGATATATTGGTATAAAAATGGTAGCGTGTCCTTGACAAGATCAAATTTCATCTGCCTTAACCATACATGTTTGTAGGATCAATTGCACAAATAGTATAAGTGGCCTAGAGCCAAAGTGCCACATGACAAATCCAAATCATACATGTATAGGACCATCTACATGTGGAGTCTATCCATCCAACTCTCACCTCGAAAAAGGACCATGGAGTAATGAGAGATACATGGTTGCTTTTTGATGGGCATCTTGCCCATTTTGAGAATTTTGGTCATTTAATATAATCACATATTTTCCATGGCCTTAAAAATATAAGGTAAAAAATAAAAAAACAAGCACGATGTCTACCAAACCCATCATTTTAAAGTGTTTTCAGCACCCAATTTGAAAGCGCTTACCCTTTTCTCTGAAAGAAGCTACAAAAATGCATAGCTACAAAAAAATGTGCTTTGCATTTTCACCCGTGAATTTCGCTTCTAATGATCTCAAATACATGCCTTCTAGTTCGTCAAAACCTTCAAGCACTACGGGCTCAGAAGCCATAACCCTAATAGAAGTGATTCCTAAGGATAAATACCTTCTTTGTCAGAATGGCCCAACCCATCAAACATCATCCTCATAGAGAGATGTGAGCACTTGAGATCAATGAAAGGAAGCCTTGAACTAGCTTTGTCCAAGGCTCTTCTTATTACAAGCTAAGACCCAAGAGTGTTGCATTGCCATCATTTGGGTTATAAAAGTGAAGCTAGCTACGTACTACAACATTAACTCTTGCTATCAAAAGAGAAAATCTCGTTGGGCGCCTCTTCCAATGATACATCTGAGCAACATGTTTGTTACCACAACTCTACACATGAATGAAAGGTATTAGGAATCGAACACGATGATGGTGAAATTGGAAGGAATGGGAAAAAATAAGGAAAAATATAACTTGGGACGTGTTGAGCATGCACTAGATAAACACACAACCATCAAGTAGGCTTAGACTAACATAGAAGCGTGTTTGATTGGAATGTTTCTAGGAGGTCAAGTTAATTTACTCAAACAAAATACAATCCCTTCGGGTGTATTTTAAATGCATGTTTCTTGCCTTACTATGCTCACTTAAAGTATAGTGAAAGTGATAGTTTTGGTTAGATAACAATTTATGTTTGCACTTGGAAGCAACCCTGTCGTGCTGCTTAAGAAGAATCCAAGCTTAAACATGGATACCACCCTTATTTTGACTTTTGTTTTAGCCCCTTCCTCTCCACCTTACTCTACTCCATCCACCCAAGACCTGGTCCCCAAAATGCTGCTCCATACATAGCTGCCGGTGTTACCAAAGTGTCAAAGAGCCACCCTTTTGTACTAGGCTCCTTGAAATAGGCCTGAAAACACCGTCTCTCTAGGTGGGGTAGGGCTGCATATCCCCTTGTTAGGCCGGCCGAGGCAACTAGTTTCATGTTGAAAATGGGTCCCGTGAATGTGACTCCAAGATAAACATATGAGTCCACAATCTCCATTGTCCCATAAACAAAACTCGTGGCAGTCCTCATGGCTTTCACTGCGGGCCTGGATGTGTTAAAAACCATAACCTTGGTCTTGCCCAAATTCACCGTGAGATCCCGTTGCTCACAAAAGGCTTGAAAAGCCTCTAGATGACACTACAATCCAACCACCGAATCAGACATTATCACCATGTCATCGGCATATAAGAGGAGAGGTATCATTGTATCATATAATGTGGCTCTTAGTCCCCCTAATATATCTATAAAATCACTAAACTCATCAATGTACAATCCAAATAGAGTGGGTGAGAGAGGGCACCCCTGTTTCACCCTTATAGTGCTCGTCACCATAGAGTTGGAGCTCTTGGAGCCTATGAAAGAGTTGGGCCCTTGGTATAATGTCGAAAGCCTCACGGAAATCCACAAAGCAACAGTAACTCTTGCACCCCCCTCCTCAAGCCTCCTCAATAATAGCCCTCAAAGTGAAGATGAGATCAAGTGTAGAGTATGTTCTCCAAAAACCAGCCCATCACTTAGCTCTATACCCTTGTCTCTTTGCCAATAAGATGATCTCTACCTCAAGTACGGCCCCATAGAGCTTGTGACTGATCATTATTGTGCGGTAATTGTAAGGGTCAAGTGGGTCCCCGGCCTCAACTTTGTGAATTGGGATAATGTTGTTGGTGTTCCAAGAGGGTGGGAAGCCTTGGCAAGGGGCTAGGTTAAAGAGATCGGCAAGGAAAGAGTCAAGGGTATTACAAGCATGGGAGATGTCCTCATGGTCTTCATGGTCCATGGATTTGCCAGGCTTCATCTTTTTTATGGATTTGGTTAAGTTTTGGATGGTGAACAAGGTAGCTAAGGTAGGGCGAGGAACATGAGATAGATTCGGTGGAGTGGTGTTGGGAATTTGGTATAGGCTTTGAGCATGCCGATGCCAAATGGCTGGGTCTTTGATGGGAGTAGGAGATTGGCGCTCAAGACGTTTCTTCCAAGCCTCCTCACTATCCTTGCTAAGAAGCAAGCAATAGAATCCATCCTCTCGTTTGATGAGAAAAGCCCTATTCTTCCCTCAAGTATACTGTTGGAATCTCCTCTATGCTTGACCGGGGGGTGATGTGGCCCAAAGGTTTGTGTTGGATGATGCTCTTTTGTACTACCCGCCGGCATTCCTCATCATACCAGCTATGGTGTGGCATGGATCCACAAGGGGGCTTTGAGGAAGAATGATGGTTGGTGGGAAAGGAGTTACTAGCAACATCATGTAGAAGGTCAGAAAGCTGAGTAGTAATAATAGAGAGGGGGGCTGAGAGATCAATAGTTGAGAGCTATGAATCAAGGTTGGACTGGTAGACTCCATCAAGGGCATGATCAAAGTGTACCTTGGTGAATGATGAACTAGGGGTAAGGGCTAGCTTCTTGGGGACAAAATGGCTATGAAGAAGATGAGGAATGCATGATCGGCAAGAACGGGTGGTAGGGAGATATGGAAATCATGAATGTAACATGTCAAGGCCGGGGAGCCCATGAGATATACTGAAACCTCCTTTATAGGTAAAGCAAGTGAGGTGACTCGAGGCTAGCCATTGGGCCATCCCATTGAAGATGACCAACCCATGTGTTGATCCCATCTCTAAGAAGAACCTACCAAAAGCTATGGCGGGACGAACATCACGTGACTCTCTTTGGAAGCCCATCTCTTGCATATCCACATCTCGTAAGAGAAAGTCATCCCCCCAAAACTCAAGGAAACTAGTTTGGGAGCTCTAAGTGTGTGCATTGAAGTCCCCCAACAATAGGACATCTCTGTGTGTAGAGAACTCCAAGATGTCATTGCATGTTGATGAGAAATATCAGACGAAATATCCAGATGTGGAAATATCAAAGAACAAACCCGGCAAAGAAGCAGTGACGTACACCACATCTAAGCAATGCGAAATCCACTGAAGAAGCAGCAACATACACCACATCTAAAATGACCGAATAAAATCCACGGCAGCAAGAAAACCAAGATAGCATGTTAGACCTATAAATATAAGGAGAAATTAAGACACATGGCAAACATGCTAAGTTCAAAAAAAATAAATGCAACCCAAAAAAAAGATTTGGGGTGCATATCCATCCACATCCCATAAGAGCATGGTGACGAAATGCAAAGCCAAGAAGCATGCAAGAACAATGAGCCGCTTCCAGAAGACCTTCATAGCAAACCACGCTTGAACAAATCATGAACCTCCCCACATGAAACGAAAGCATAGCCCAATAGAGCATTTGTAGCAACCACGCGCAGGAACCTGCGAAAAATGCGAAGGCGAACCATGCAAACAAAAATCACGAACCTCCCCAAAATAAACGAAACCTCATAGCAAAACAGCATGTGTTGACACGTGTTCTTGAGCAAAAGTGAAATTAATTAATTAATTCATGCTTAAAAATATTGTGGGCGCTTATTATATGTATTTCAAAAGTAGATATTTATTTTTCTCGTCAACAAAAAGAGTTTCCAAATTCCTTATTTTAACTAGAGTGCTTGGGCAGATGTGCTACTAGTTTCTAGTGTATATTTGAAATATAATAGTGTACATCTCTATATACCATGTAAAGGAACAGTTTCACGAAGTTGTCATGTGGTAATTTGGTCCACGAGAGGTATGCTCCTATTTGTTACCATATTATAGTAGTGATGTGTGTGAACACACTTAGGACCGCCGGGGCACTTTTTCCCTCACTAGGAGGTTTTTTCCCCCGTGCATTGTATATACGCCCATTATCTTCTAGGGCTGGTTATCTTTTCATTTTTGGCACTCATAATACACTACAGTGTTGTGCTCAAGCTTCCTCATCTTCTTGAAGTTGTGTGTGCATTCCTGCAACCCTAATTCCAACTGGGAGAACCCGTAGGGCTTGTTCGTTTCAGAATTTTGATCTGAAGTCATTTCGCCCTCCGTTTTTGCATTCCAAGTACTGCGCAGGCAAAATCGTCCTACTGTGCAGATTTTCTGTCAAGATTGAAATCTGCAGGACAGGTGCCCATTCGTCTGTTTTGGGCTGTGCTACATAGCACAGGTCGATTTTATACAGGTTTACCTCTTACAGACAGCATTTACATCTAGTAGTACAGTCATTGGCCATGGCTGACAACAATGATGTATTCCGCATGTTGGCTGCTGAGGATAAGTTGGATGGCACCAACTATCCATTGTGGGCATATATGATGCGACATGTATTGGTAGCAAAGGGGTTATGGAACATTGTGCAGGGTATTGATGCACGTCCTATTGTGGCTGGGAATGCTGCAAACACATCAGAAACAGGTACTGTTGATGATGGTGCAGGCACAAGTGCTGTAGCAGCTGTTCGAGAACCACCACTTTCAGCAGAGCAGATTCGTTGGGATGGTAGAGATGCGCAAGCTCATGCCTTGATTGCGCTGTCTGTCAAACGTACCATTATCCCACATATTCGCTCCTGCAGGACTTCTAAGGATGCTTGGGATGTACTTGCCACATTGTATCAGACAAGAAATGAGGCTCGTGTTGCTTATCTCCGAAAACAGTTGGAGAGTGAGCATATGAACGAAGGTGATTCTATGGATAGCTTTTTGACAAAGATCAAGGATTTCAAAGAGCAGCTCATTTCTGCAGATGAAATCCTGTCAGACAGTTCACTTGTGCAGACTGTTTTGAATGGTCTACCAGATTCTTATCAGGGTTTTGCTTCCACTCTTCGCTTGATGATGAAAGGCAATCCCAATGCCTTATCATTTGAGGAGTTAGTTTCTGTTTTGCTGCAAGAAGACCAGTCAAGGCAAAACAGGAATATTATGCGTGTCGCAGATCAAGCTTTCGTTGCTAGTCAGAGAAGCGGGAAAGGTAAAGCTGGCTTTTCTTCTAGTAAGCAGAAATCTGCAAATGCTGCGCAACCAAAGAAGGAAGACAAAGATGAGAAGAAGGGTGACAAACAGAAGACATTTTGCAAGTACTGTAAGGGAAATGATCATGTCATCAAAGCGTGTCCTAAGCTGGCTGCGAAAGAGGCTAAGAAGAAAGAGGCTGGTATGGCTGTTTGCAGATGCCTCTCCTTCTAACAATGAATCTGCTAATGTTGTGCTAGATACAGAATGGGCATTCAATGCGCAGTGCAGTTATGACCCATCTTTGCATGACACATGTATGTCTGCAGTAGATTCAGATGTATGGTACTTTGACAGTGGTGCCACTAAGCATATCACCTCGCAGCGCAGTTTATTCACTTTCCTTGAGTCTGCTCCCACAGGGAATACTGTCACTTGTGCCAATAACTCCTCTTATCCCGTTGAAGGAGTTGGACAGATTGTGCTGAATGTTGCAAATGGCAACACCTTTACACTTTTTGATGCATTGTATGTGCCAGGGATCAAAAAGAATCTGCTGTCAGTCTCCGCATTTGCCAAAACAGGTTTGGTTGTAAAATTTGTGGATGACAGATGTACTGTTCATGATCTCTCTTGTGGTGACATCATTGTAGCATCTGGTTCACTATGTCGAGGGCTGTATAAGCTCAATATGGATGGCAAATGTGTAGAGGATTCAGCATGTGCTATTATGGATACGCAGGCTATTTCAGATGCAAAACTGTGGCATGCACGTTTTGGTCATCTGAATTTTGCAAGTTTGCTGCGCCTGCAGAAATCTGAAATGGTGTCTTCTTTGCCTAAGCTTGAGGCACCTGTCAAGCATGTTTGTGAGGGCTGCATATTGGGTAAAATGCAGCGTGCTTCCTTTCCCAAAGATGGATCAGTGAGAGCTGAACGCAGATTGCAGCTTGTTCACAGTGATGTTTGTGGTCCCATGCAAACTCCATCATTTGGAAACTACCTTTACTTCGTGACTTTCATTGATGATTTTACCAGGCATGCATGGGTATATCCTTTGAAGGCAAAGTCCGAAGTGTTTTTGTGCTTCAAACAGTTTTTGGTTATGGCTGAAAATGTGTCAGAAAGTAAGATGGGCACCCTCCGTTCAGATCGAGGGGGGGAGTATATGTCTTCAGAATTTAATGCATTTCTGGCTGAGCGTGGGATAAAACACCAATGTACAGTGCCGTATACACCATAGCAAAATGGTGTGGCTGAGAGAAAAAACAGGTCTCTCATGGAAATGGCAAGATGTATGGTTAAGAGTCAAAGTCTACCACATGGTTTTTGGCTTGAGGCTGTCATGTGTGCCACTTATGTACTAAACAGGTGTCCCACCAAAGCATTACAGGTTGTCACTCCATATGAGGCTTGGCATGGCCGCAAGCCATCTGTTGGCCATTTACGTGTTTTTGGTTGCCTGGCATATGCATTAGTGCCTGTGCAACATCGCAGAAAATTGGATGACAAAGCTGTCAAATGTATTTTTGTTGGATATAGTGCTGAGAGCAAAGGCTATCGTTTGTATCATCCACAGACAAAGCGCATTTTGGTTAGCCGTGATGTTGTATTTGTGGAAGATGCAGTTCAGCCCTTGGTTTCATGTACTAAGGAGACAGATATCAGCTCACGTGATGTCTATGATACATTGTTGCCTCTTTTTAGTGGTGCACAGTCAAGTGCAATACCTCATGAGGCAGTTTTTCAGCCTATGCAGGTTTTAAATGATGGCACAGATCAGCCTATATCTGATGCAGATGTGCATGATGCACTTGAGGATGAGAGACAAGAGATTGAGGGCTCTAGGAATATGCCTAGATGGCTGGTGCAGACTTTGCGTGACAGCAAGTTGGATGCCCCTTTGTCTAGTCGCACTCGTTCTGGCTCTCATGGTGCCTCTTATGCGTCAGATTGTTATGCATTGGCTGTTTCTAGTATGTGCGATGAAAGTGAGCCTGTTTCATTTGATGAGGCACAAAGTTCAAAAAATTGGATGGCTGCTATGCAAGCAGAATACGATGCTATTATGAAGAATGGTACATGGTCTTTATGTGACTTGCCCCCTGGCAAGAAGGCCATTGGCACTAAGTGGGTATACAAATTGAAGTGTAAGCCTGATGGCACAGTGGATCGCCATAAGGCTAGGCTTGTTGCAAAAGGTTATGCTCAAGAGAAGGGCATTGATTTTGATGAGACTTTTGCTCCCACATGTCGTATGACCACTGTTCGTAGCATCTGTGCATTAGCAGCTCATAATGGTTGGAATGTACATCAGCTGGACATAAAGACTGCGTTCTTAAATGGAGATTTGCATGAGGAGGTGTATGTATCGCAGCCTCGTGGTTTTGTTCAAAGAGGGCAGGAAAACAAAGTGTGCAGGTTAAAAAAGGCTTTATATGGTTTAAAGCAAGCTCCACGAGCTTGGTATGAAAAAATACATGCATATTTGACTGCACATGGGTTTCAGAATAGTCCAACAGAAAGCACTTTGTATGTTAAACGTGTGGATGGTGTACATCTAATCATTGCTCTCTATGTCGATGACATGCTGCTCACAGGACCAAATGAGAGTCATATTGCTGATTTTAAGGCTGATTTGAATGCCTCTTTTGAGATGTCAGATTTGGGGCATTTGCATCATTATTTGGGGATACAATTTAAGCAGTGTGATGGAGGTATTGCTTTGTGTCAGACAAAGTATATTGAAACATTGTTGCGGAGATTTGGCCTTGAAGACTGCAAGCCTATTGCTACTCCAATGGAGACAGGTTTGAAGTTGAGTCTTCATGATGCTGGAGATCACTTTGATGTCACACTCTATCAGACAGCTGTTGGTTGCCTCATTTATGTATGCATTACGAGGCCAGACATTCAGTTTGCAGTCTCACAGGTGAGCAGATTTATGCAGAGCCCAGGCATTAAGCATTGGCAGGCAGTGAAGCGTATCTTTCGCTATTTGAGTGGTACTCGGCATCTTGGGTTGTTTTATCCCAAGGGGGGATCATTGCCGCCAGATTTACATGCTTTTTCAGATTCTGACTGGGCTGGTTGTTATGACACACGCGTGTCCACGAGTGGTTTTTGCTTCATGCTTGGAAGCTCATGCATATCATGGTTGAGCAAGAAGCAGCCTACTGTGGCCACTTCTAGTTGTGAAGCTGAGTACAGGGCAGCTTTCACAGCTACGGTTGAGTGTGTGTGGCTCAGACGCCTTATGGCTGATTTGGGTGTTGGGCAGCCATCTGCCACCACCATCTTCACTGACAGTCAGAGCGCATTGGCAGTTGCGCGGAACCCAGTGTTCCATGCTCGTACGAAGCACATTGAGGTGCACTACCATTATGTCAGGGAGAGACTCTCTGCAGGAGAGATCAGTTTGGCTTATGTGCCAACACAGGATAACCTTGCAGACCTTTTCACAAAGGCTCTGCCTCGTGAGAAGTTCGAAGCTTTTCGCAAAGCTTTAGGCTTACTCCCTTTTGTGGATTCGTCCACATAGCTAGACACTTCCCTATACATGAGTGCTAGCTCTTGTTCACCGCATCACTCCAGGGGGGATTTGTTACCATATTATAGTAGTGATGTGTGTGAACACACTTAGGACCGCCGGGGCACTTTTTCCCTCACTAGGAGGTTTTTTCCCCCGTGCATTGTATATACGCCCATTATCTTCTAGGGCTGGTTATCTTTTCATTTTTGGCACTCATAATACACTACAGTGTTGTGCTCAAGCTTCCTCATCTTCTTGAAGTTGTGTGTGCATTCCTGCAACCCTAATTCCAACACTATTACTCTAGGAATTTGAAAAATATCAAGTTGGGAATTATGTACGTGTGTGAAGCACAGGTCAACCCACTAGTAATAGTAAAGGTGATGCTAAGATTTCATAGTACATTAACATGTTTATTCACATGTGAAAAAAATATCATATTGAAGAAATAAGGCTTTGGTATTTAATCACATTATGTTTGATGTTTGATAAGATTTTATTAATTAAACCATACTAGCACAACACTTACATGTCGATGATAAATTCTTAGCGTTGCTATATAGACCAAATACGACTTTATGTAATGACATAAGACTATAGTAAGAAACTTTGATTCCGATTGTTCGTGAACGTATGCTATTAGAAGTGTAACTATTACAACTTTAAGAATAATTGTCAAGAACAAGACACGCAAACAAGGATATTTTTTAGGTGTGCACTAGTTAGAATTCTAATAGGAATTGTCACTAGTTAAGAATAATTGTCAAGAACAAGACACGCAAACAAGGATATTTTTTTAGGTGTGCACTAGTTAGAATTCTAATAGGAATTGTCAGGATCGAGACAGTTGGTCCAATCTTTTAATATGGAAGAAGCCTCTCATAGAATCCTTGCACACAAGCAGATGTGGAAGAAGCCTCTCATAGAATCCTTGCACACAACCACATGTTAAGTGTTGATAAAGTTAATCGTATTAACAATGGTAATGCTTCTTTTGTGCATGTGTGTGAATGAAAATGGAAAAGACCATACATAAGGTATAACGAGGAGGCGAATTCTCCCTTTTAAATGAGCACTTTCATTAATGATGATAGAGAATTATTACAGTGTTATATAACATGTGAGAATGTACTTACATGGTGGAAACTTGCTTTTCAACAAAGATGTGGGCAGTACACCAAAGATAGTAGCCTCTATTTTTGGAGAAAGAAAAAGAAAGTGTCATGATTTGCTAAATTTG
Source organism: Cibotium barometz (assembly GCF_041138505.1). NCBI lineage: Eukaryota > Viridiplantae > Streptophyta > Polypodiopsida > Cyatheales > Cibotiaceae > Cibotium > Cibotium barometz. The sequence goes on from NC_141074.1 coordinate 51,594,416, forward strand.
AGGATTGAGAGAAGAAAAAATAATAGTTACATGGATGCTTTCCAATTACCCAAGTGGCTTTTTGTGCTTGCAGCATTTGAAAGAACTCTTGTATGCTACTCAAGTAAAAAAATCTTATCTTGCTCTGTCAAAATTCCTAGCTACCTAGTTAATCATTCAAAGTTATTAATACCAACGTCATTGTGATTAAAAAATACATAGAAAACTCCTATGGATTTAGATTTTTTTTAAAAGAGGTTTTGGTAAGGTTAGCATCCATGCCTTGGGAAAGATCAAGGAAGAGAAGTAGGTTGTCGCATGACAAGAGACAAAGAGAAAGAAGTGTTGTTGCATGGCAAGAGACAAAGAGAAATAAGTGTTGATTATATTAAGCAAAGCCTTTATCAAGGTTAATGTGATGCAGCCAATCATTTAGACGATTACTCTAACATTGCAAGGCCCGTTTGGAGGCAAATGATCTCAGATGATATTGAAAGACTCACCAATGCCTTAGGCATCTTATATGGAATATTAGAGGTTCAAGCTAGTTGTATACCTTTACTTCTTAGTTTGAAAGTTGAAAGTCATGTAAATTGAAGCACCTCAAAAACACCTAAGAAAGACCCCATATTCCATCATTCATCATGCCATTGTTCTTGCCTCTTTCCTAAAACAAAATATCCAACCCCCATCATATTCTTCTATACACCATTAAAGTTCCTATCTGAGGAACGCATCGTGAAAGGAGTCGTGAAAGGAGAGCACCATCTTTTGTAACCAATTCAAAAGCAAGGAGATTTTCTCTTCTATGTGCTTCAATTTACATTTCATCCTCATAATACGAGTGTGAATTGTGCTACACCACATAGTGTGTTTTCATACACAGTATCAAAACTTACACTTTGTGCCAAATTACTTTACAAGTTACATGATGTCAATATCCAGTCAAGACTCAACACTTTTAGTGGTTATGGATCACATAGCTAACATCACCTAGCCATGCTATCTAACTATACCCAATAGGATAAGGGGCAGAAATAAACATGCATAGGGACTTAGCTAAGTGAGAACCCATATTTCATAGACACAACATAACATACACCAAAATTGACCATTGCATTATATTCCAGATTGCATGCATGGCTTAAAGCTACTAGAGTAGCATGAATAAATGAATACATGAGTTTTTAAGGCAATCCCCTAATGCCAAACTTACAAGGCTACTTCTCCCTCCTATTGCCACACACCCGCCTCCTCACCTAGCATCTCTTTTTTTCTTTCTCTCGCTACAACCCATTGTATGAGTAGTGGTTATGATCAAGATTCTCGGCTTTGGCTCATGATGCTTTAATTTTTGGTCAAGAACACTTGGCACTCATTGGCAGTGATGAGAACCATGGGGCATGTTCTCTTGCCAAAACCTAGCACGCCTAGTGCACACTATGGTAAACCCTTCTTCTATCCCTTTAGACTGGAGGAATACATTTTCTAGCCATTGTAGATTTGGAATTGGTCATTTCCTTTCCTACCCTTCCTCCTTGGTCGATTCAGCTGAATCATTAATGCCTCCATATACAAATTTAATCTTTGTTTTGGTGATGTATTTGGGCTCCTCATTATGCAATTGTCGTTTGCATGATTTTGTTGTTGTTTTTCATGACTCGCTGTTTACTAGGCCCTCTGACATTATGTTCACACTAGACCCTCCATCCAGGATTATTTGGGACACCACCTCTCCTCTTATCCTAATAGACATTTTAGGAGTGTCACAATCCTATACTTCTGTCACATTCTTACAATCAGTGGGGTTGGTGCCTTTGTATTGTTGCTTAGGAGTTTCACCTTTATGGATACTATCTTTTGGAGACTTAGATTTTGCTTGTAATTAGGCACAAGGTTGAGGAATTAGTCTAGAGTTATGTTTAGCCACATTTTGCTTAGGTCTTACCATAGCTCCTACTCCACATTAGTCTAGAGTTATGTTTAGCCACATTTTGCTTAGGTCTTACCATAGCTCTTACTCCACATTAGTCTAGAGTTATGTTTAGCCACATTTTGCTTAGGTCTTACCATAGCTCCTACTCCACATTAGTCCCACTAATCTCTTGCTTGCTTGGCTCCCCTCATCCGAGTTTCTTCTTCCCTGCCCATTTTTGATCGAGGCTCTAGTTTTGTTTCTTGTCTTTGGTATATCCACCCTTGAATTCCCTTGCAAAATGAGGTTTTATCAATTTGGGTTGCTCCAGGCTCCTTTCGATCATCTTGCATCTTTCCATCTCATGCACTCTAGCTGGCTTGTGGCCTTTTGCATGGAGCAATTTCTTCTTTCTTCTTGGCCAAAGTGGTCCTCTTTGGATTTTCTACAACTTACCCTTTTAGGTGTTGATTTTCTTGTATTGACTGCATCACTCCTTGTGCATTATGCATGAGCTTGGTGACTTTGTCGTCGTGGACTTTCTTTCTTCCTACCTATTGTTATGGCTTTTTCTATGTTTCCAGATCTGCACCATTTCTTTTCTAGATCCTTGTGACCTTGATAACACACCTAGGGGATTTTTTGTGCTCTTCTAGGTGTAGCATCCACTTTAACCATGTTCACACTTGGATTAGGTTCACTTCGAAATGCATTTTGTTGATGTCTCTCCATCATCCTAGGATTCTTATTAGTAGTATTGAAGTAGCAATAATCAATGGTGCGGTTGGTAATGCTATGCTATATAGGTGCCCTATAGGTGGTGCATAGCTGAGTAGGGGAAAGCTGACACTCCTCCTTAGTGTGCACTTGATTTTTACACTTTGTACACTAGACATCCATCCTTGGTTTTTGCCGCATGTCCTCATGTAAGATTAGTTAGGGTGGTCTTCAATTCTTTTTAAACATCCATTGCTTGCTTCCTACCTTTCTTTTTTTGGTGTTTTGGCTCTTATTCAGTATCCAAATCTGAACTGTAGTTTGAGTTAGAAGTGTCCTTATCATTAGATTTTGGCACTTAGGATTCTTCTTCTTTGTCCTTACCTTTCTTAGAGTTCTTTTTCTTCTTTTTAGGTTATTTCTTGCTTTTATTAAAATGATATACCAAAATATTATGTGACATTGGGGTTATGGGCATATGGTTTATAAGGTCTAAATCTAGCTTTGTTTGGAGGCAGTTTGGTCTAGTTAGGCATCTTAGTTGGTTGAACCAAACTAGTGGAAAACTAGTTAGAAGAGGATCGTGGTTGCCCTCAAAGCTAGGCAAGTGGGTGCTCACACTTTAAACAAGTAATATATGGAGTCATGCACATCCAAGATAGTTTTATGTGAAAGGGATAATTTTATGTGAAAGGGATAAAAGCATGGTCAAAAGAGCGGTTTACATGTTTATTTGCATACCACTCTTTTGACCATGCTTTTGTCCCTTTTACATTTGCATACCACTCTTTTGACCATGCTTTTATCCCTTTTACATAATAGCATGGTCAAATGGTATGCATGTTTATTTGCTGAAAATTAAGGAGCGGCATGCACGCGCACGCGCGCACGCGCACACACACACACACACACAATCGCATGCACGTGTACACAGAGTTGACACACGCTACTTAATGATGCACTCACATAGACACGTGCACATACACACTATCAACATATAAAGGCACACACACATAATGCTTACACTTTGGCATTGATTGCTTTGTTAGTTAAAAGGTCTATTGTTCCGCAAATTTGCTCTTATAAAACATCCATGATTGTTTGGAACACTCAAGAAATTATGTATCAAGTTAAAAAAGATACAAGGATTTCCTTTCTTAGAAGCAGCTTGATAATGAAAATATGCAAGAAAAACTATAAGCACCATCATGAAGTATCTACTCCTTACAAGTACACATCCCACACTTGACCATCAAATGTCAAAATCTTGAAAATGACAACGCAAAAGGATTTTTATACGGCATCGAGGGAAGATTCTTCTTCCTGGACTTTTAGTCCTTTTCTATTTTATAGTCCTCAATGATAATGTAAAAGAATCTTCATTGGCATCGAGGGAAGACTCTTATTTCTCAACTTCTAGTCCTTTTTCTATTTTGTACTCTTGGGTTCTCTATTCGGGCATTCCCCCAAAATCTGAGTGATATATTTGAGATCTTTTTGGATTTTGTAACATTTTGTTTCTATAAAAGGATCCTCTCCATCATTCCCTTAAAGTTTGGGCAAGACAACCTTTGAGTCCTTTGCATTGAGCCATGCATTTAGCCTCTGAGGTTTTGATATGTTTATGTTAGTGATCTTTGTCCTTGGGTAGGACAACCTCTGAGTCCTTTACATTGAGCCATGCATTTAGCCTCTAAGCTATGTTCATGAGCTGGTGAGCCAGTTTTTGTGGGTTCCATGTCTAGTCTTTGCTTATGTTAGAGTACAAGACTATTGAAGTTTATGCATAGTGATAATCAAGTCATCCACATAAATGACTAATAGCATGATCCCTATATTTATCTTTTCACATAAAGTAAAAAATCTGCATTGGGTATCTAAAATCCAATGATAACGAGATACTCCTTATCTTGTTTGACCATGCTATGGGTGCCTGCTTTAAGCTATTCAAGGCTTTGCATAACTTGTAGAAACACACCAAGTCTAGGTCTATTCTGACTACTTTGAAAAACCTGCTATTTTTAGTCAGTACAGTTTAAAATAAGCAAAAATTAGAAAATTGGGAAGCAGATTGGCCAAGAAAGGAACCTACGTGATTGTTTCATTGAAAACTTTAACCCTAAAGCTTTAACTCATGAACAATGCGATAGAGCAGATCCATTGCGCTTGCACGCATTAGTGAATTACATGAGAGTATTTAATTTAGAATACTATAATATATTTTAGGATCATATGCAGTAGTAGAGTTAAGAGGCACTACTTTGATTGTGGATTGCTATCAATAAACCACTTGGGATCAAGGTTGGGAAGAAAACCTTGTGTACATTCAATTGTGCTGCATATTGGGGTTTGTTGAACGTGTTGAATTTGTTACATCCACTTTTGGATATTCTCGGGGTTGGTATATTGGAGATTATTTTGGGGAATTGAGAACAATGACTTTTCAGGACTTTAGTCCCTTCCTAAATTTAATCAATAGGTTACCATCCTCGTTTGATGAAACTGATACAAACCGAATAGAGAGAGGGACTAAAGACAAAATAAGAGAAGGGTAATATTTGAATTTCCTTGTATATCAAAAACTTGAGTGTCTGGTTATTAGCCCTTCAGAGTTCTAGACTCAATTGGGAATCTATCCTATGAACTTGAGAAGTGGTAGAGTCTTAATCAACTCTCGGTTGTTCGGAGGATCTGACAAGGCTTCTCATGCACCCACTGTAGGTAGTGGAACTGAGACCGTTAGATCTAAGGAACTAGGATTGAGAATAAGATTGCCTAAGGAATCAAGTAGTGAATCAGACCACGTATTAATTGAGAGTGGAGACTCTTGGTTTTAAGTTCCCCTTGAAGGAGAAAAGGAAAGATCCATGTTAAGCAGCCATACTAATCCTTTCCTTAGAGCATCCTTAGGCAAAGAACATGCTAGATAAACGCTAAGTGAACCATCTGCCGGAGATTGGGCGAAGGTATCTCCAAGAGGTTCAAATTTGAAAAGATTCTTTGTATTATCTGTGAAAGCACATATACATGGACTCTAAAAACAGAGTTTTCAATAAGTACATTTCCTATTGAGGGAACAAGTTCTATTCCATGTCCTGAGAACCCTAATGCATTTAGAATTGATAGACCTGACTGGAGATTCTACTTCTATAAGGATGTGAGGGGTAATAAGTACATTCCTTGTAACGAGCCAGAGGTGGAAGTACTCATGGAAGAGCTTAGGTAGGGGGAGAAAGAACCTTCTCTTGTTCCTCGTCTTGAGCCACACCCCATTAGGTGTTGACTCAACAATGTGGATGTCAAAGGTAAGTACAATTTTCAGCACCGCAGGTGCCAGCAAGGCTTCACATATTGATTGTTGACAGTTGTCTAAACTAGTGACAGATCAAATCTCCTATCAAACAGACAAAGATAAGTACAATTTTCAGCACCTCAAATACCCCCTCCGCAAAGATTGGAACATTAAGTCATAACAAACCAAGAATTGTTTATGACTGCTATTTTTAGCAGTTGATTGATGCCATAATTAGATAAGGTTTCCCATAGGTTTGAATTATATCTTGAACTTACCTGATATTGAATATTACTGAAATTTGATGCTTACAAATAGAGATATTAGCCACTGGTAGGTTTATAAGGCAGTATTCGTGATTATGCACAAAATCAGGTATAGTAATCTGTCCACGCTTGATGAAAAAGTAGCCTTTTGGATGCCAAAATCTTGCTAGAGCTTGTACACTGATATTGAATATTACTCAAATTTGATGCTTACAAATAGAGATATTAGCCACTGGTAGGTTTATAAGGCAGTATTCGTGATTATGCACAAAATCAGGTATCCAGGCTAGTAATCTGTCCACGCTTGATGAAAAAGTAGCCTTTTGGATGCCAGAATCTTGCTAGAGCTTGTACACATATTGTTTGATGTCTAAGCTACAAGCATATAAAATCGAGAACAAATTTGTCATTGTTTGGATACTTTTCAGGCATACCAAAGTGGGCCCAGAGGCTAGTTTTCACATAAAGGCAATATGTGAAAACTAGCCTCTGGGCCCACTTTGGTATGCCTGAAAAGTATCCAAACAATGCCAAATTTGTTCTCGATTTTATGTGCTTTTAGCTTAGACATCAAACAATATGTGAAAACTAGCCTCTGGGCCCACTTTGGTATGCCTGAAAAGTATCCAAACAATGCCAAATTTGTTCTCGATTTTATATGCTTGTAGCTTAGACATCAAACAATATGTGTACAAGCTCTACCAAGATTCTGGCATCCAAAAGGCTACTTTTTCATCAAGCGTGGACAGATTACTAGCCTGGATACCTGATTTTGTGCATAATCACGAATACTGCCTTATAAACCTACCAGTGGCTAATATCTCTATTTGTAAGCATCAAATTTGAGTAATATTCAATATCAGGCAAGTTCAAGATATAATTCAAACCTATGGGAAACCTTATCTAATTATGGCATCAATCAACTGCTAAAAATAGCAGTCATAACAATTCTTGGTTTGTTATGACTTAATGTTCCAATCTTTGCGGAGGGGGTACTTTGAGGTGCTGAAAATTGTACTTATCTTTGTCTGTTTGATAGGAGATTTGATCTGTCAAACTAGTTTAGACAACTGTCAACAATCAATATGTGAAGCCTTGTTGGCACCTGCGGTGCTGAAAATTGTACTTACCTTTGACATCCACATTGTTGAGTCAACACCTAATGGGGTGTGGCTCAAGACGAGGAACAAGAGAAGGTTCTTTCTCCCCCTACCTAAGCTCTTCCATGAGTACTTCCACCTACCTAAGCTCTTCCATGAGTACTTCCACCTCTGGCTCGTTACAAGGAATGTACTTATTACCCCTCACATCCTTATAGAAGTAGAATCTCTAGTCAGGTCTATCAGTTCTAAATGCATTAGGGTTCTCAGGACATGGAATAGAACTTGTTCCCTCAATAGGGATGATATTGAAAACTCTATTTTTAGAGTCCATGTATACGTACTTTCACAGATAATACAAAGAATCTTTTCAAATTTGAACCTCTTGGAGATACCTTCGCCCAATCTCCGGCAAATGGTTCACTTAGCGTTTATCTAACATGTTCTTTGCCTAAGGATGCTCTAAGGAAAGGATTAGTATGGCTGCTTAACATGGCTCTTTCCTTTTCTCCTTCAAGGGGAACTTCTTGAAACCAAGAGTCTCCACTCTCAATTAATACGTGGTCTGATTCACTACTTGATTCCTTAGGCAATCTTGTTCTCAATCCTAGTTCCTTAGATCTAACGGTCTCAGTTCCAGTACCTACAGTGGGTGCATGAGAAGCCTTGTCAGATCCTCCGAACAACCGAGAGTTGATTAAGACTCTACCACTTCTCAAGTTCATAGGATAGATTCCCAATTGAGTCTAGAACTCTGAAGGGCTAACAACCAGACACTCGAGTTTTTGATATACAAGGGAATTCAAATATTACCCTTCTCTTATTTTGTCTTTAGTCCCTCTCTCTATTCGGTTTCTATCAGTTTCATCAAACAAGAATGGTAACCTATTGATTAAATTTAGGAAGGGACTAAAGTCCTGAAAAGTCATTGTTCTCAATTTCCCAAAATAATCTCCAATATACCAACCCCGAGAATATCCAAAAGTGGATGTAACAAATTCAACACGTTCAGCAAACACCAATATGCAGCACAATTGAATGTACACAAGGTTTTCTTCCCAACCTTGATCCCAAGTGGTTTATTGATAGCAATCCACAATCAAAGTAGTGCCTCTTAACTCTACTGCATATGATCCTAAAATATATTATAGTATTCTAAATTAAATACTCTCATGTAACTCACTAATGCGTGCAAGCGCAATGGATCTTCTCTATCGCATTGTTCATGAGTTAAAGCTTTAGGGTTAAAGTTTTCAATGAAACAATCACGTAGGTTCCTTTCTCGGCCAATCTGCTTCCCAATTTTCTAATTTTTGCTTATTTTAAACTGTACTGACTAAAAATAGCAGGTTTTTCAAAGCAGTGAGAATAGACATAGACTTGGTGTGTGGATGCTCCTTAAGGTCAAGACTTGAGCCATATGCTTGGTTCTCAAAACAAATTCTTGAGCAGTGCCCAACAACCAGTTTTAGGAAACTTGCCTCTCAAGATAGCTATTTTTGACAAGTCCATACAAGCTTTCTAAGGCTCTTCTTAAGATGATGAGTTGGCAAGCCCAAACTCCTATGGATGGACTATCACCGTATCAGACCGTGTCTAAAATAGATCTTTGAGAGATGAGATATAGCCTTGTCAAAAGTGCTTTTTTCATTTCAAAAACCGCTTTTCAGAGTTGGACTAATTTAGAGATTTTCGCTCTTAAAGAGGTCAAAAATGGGCTCTAGCTGGTCAAAAAGTAATCCAAATTGAGCCAAACTTGATAGAATGAATATTTAGAGTACAAGACCCGATGTGGATGCTTCAAATCAAATTTCTATTCAATTCTTGCTAATTTTAACATGAACTGCTAAAAATAGGCAGTAATCTTACCATGTCAGAACTGAACCAAATTTGGCATGAGGGTAATCCATGACATTGTCTATGACTATGTGTAATTAGTTTTCGAGAACTCTACCTAAGTAGGCAATAATAGGTAGTAATCTTACCATGTCAGAACTGAACCAAATTTGGCATGAGGGTAATCCATGACATTATCTATGACTGTGTGTAATTAGTTTTCGAGAACTCTACCCAAGTAGGCAATTAGAGCCAGGCATGGACAAGTATGAAGAATCTCACTTCATTTACACCTGGCCGCCATCTTCACACAAGTGGTCATAATAGAATTCTTTTTGGAGAGGGCTGTAGAGCTTGGCAAGGAACACCTCCGGACACAGTCTTGCTTGGAATAGGTATATATATTGCTAATTATAGCCAGTCATGGTGGATAAGAGGCTTGCACAAGATTTGGGGTCCGCAGAACTACTAAAAATAGCCAATTCACCACTCGATCAATTTTGGTGTAAGCACTAGTAGGGTTCCTCGCGCATCTACAAAGTTTCGGGTGATTGGACTCTCCGTTTGGCATTAACTATGAGAAGACACTCATCCCAGTTACAAGAATGGTTATAGCGAAGGGTTGGTTTTTACATCAAATGGATTTATAGATTGCTTTCTTGCATGGTGATTTGTAAGAAGAAGTATACATGATGAAGCCAACAGGTTATGAGAGTGATACACATCCATGCAGTGCCCAACAACCAGTTTTAGGAAACTTGCCTCTCAAGATGGCTATTTTTGACAAGTCCATACAAGCTTTCTAAGGCTCTTCTTAAGATGATGAGTTGACAAGCCCAAACTCCTATGGATGGACTATCACCGTATCAGACCGTGTCTAAAATAGATCTTTGAGAGATGAGATATAGCCTTGTCAAAAGTGCTTTCTCCATTACAAAATCCGCTTTTCAGAGTTGGACTAATTTAGAGATTTTCGCTCTTAAAGAGGTCAAAAATGGGCTCTAACTGGTCAAAAAGTAATCCAAACTGAGCCAAACTTGATAGAATGAATATTTAGAGTACAAGACCCAATGTGGATGCTTCAAATCAAATTTCTATTCAATTCTTGCTAATTTTAGCATGAACTGCTAAAAATAGGCAGTAATCTTACCATGTCAGAACTGAACCAAATTTGGCATGAGGGTAATCCATGACATTGTCTATAACTGTGTGTAATTAATTTTGGAGAACTCTACCCAAGTAGGCAATAATAGGCAGTAATCTTACCATGTCAGAACTGAACCAAATTTGGCATGAGGGTAATCCATGACATTGTCTATAACTGTGTGTAATTAATTTTGGAGAACTCTACCCAAGTAGGCAATAATAGGCAGTAATCTTACCATGTCAGAACTAAACCAAATTTGGCATGAGGGTAATCCATGACATTGTCTATGACTGTGTGTAATTAGTTTTCGAGAACTCTACCCAAGTAGGCAATTAGAGCCAGACATGGACAAGTATGAAGAATCTCAGTTCATTTACACCTGGCCGCCATCTTCACACAAGTGGTCATAATAGAATTCTTTTTGGAGAGGGCTGTAGAGCTTGGCAAGGAACACCTCCGGACACAGTCTTGCTTGGAATAGGTATATATATTGCTAATTGTAGCCAGTCATGGATAAGAGGCTTGCATAAGATTTGGGGTCCGCAGAACTACTAAAAATAGCTAATTCACCGCTCGATCAATTTTGGTGTAAGCACTAGTAGGGTTCCTCGCGCATCTACAAAGTTTCAGGTGATTTAGACTCTCCGTTTGGCATTAACTATGAGGAGACACTCATCCCAGTTACAAGAATGGTTATAGCGAAGGGTTGGTTTTTACATCAAATGGATTTAAAGATTGCTTTCTTGCATGGTGATTTGTAAGAAGAAGTATACATGATGAAGCCACCAGGTTATGAGAGTGATACACATCCATATTTTCTACAAGTTATGCAAAGCCTTGAATGGCTTAAAACAGGCACCCATAGCATGGTCAAACAAGATAAGGAGTATCTCGTTATCATTGGATTTTAGATACCCAATGCAGATTTTTTACTTTATGTGAAAAGATAAATATAGGGATCATGCTATTAGTCATTTATGTGGATGACTTGATTATCACTATGCATAAACTTCAATAGTCCTGTACTCTAACATAAGCAAAGACTAGACATGGAACCCACAAAAACTGGCTCACCAGCTCATGAACATAGCTTAGAGACTAAATGCATGGCTCAATGTAAAGGACTCAGAGGTTGTCCTACCCAAGGACAAAGATCACTAACATAAACATACCAAAAGCTCAGAGGCTAAATGCATGGCTCAATGCAAAGGACTCAGAGGTTGTCTTGCCCAAACTTTAAGGGAATGATGGAGAGGATCCTTTTATAGAAACAAAGTGTTACAAAATCCAAAAAGATCTCAAATATATCACTCAGATTTTGGGGGAATGCCCGAATAGAGAACCCAAGAGTACAAAATAGAAAAAGGACTAGAAGTTGAGAAATAAGAGTCTTCCCTCGATGCCAATGAAGATTCTTTTACATTATCGTTGAGGACTATAAAATAGAAAAGGACTAAAAGTCCAGGAAGAAGAATCTTCCCTCGATGCCGTATAAAAATCCTTTTGCGTTGTCATTTTCAAGATTTTGACATTTGATGGTCAAGTGTGGAATGTGTACTTGTAAGGAGTAGATACTTCATGATGGTGCTTATAGTTTTCCTTGCATATTTTCATTATCAAGCTGCTTCTAAGAAAGAAAATCCTTGTATCTTTTTTAACTTGATACATAATTTCTTGAGTGTTCCAAACAATCATGGATTTGAAATGGGTAGTGGGAACAGATTTCAGGCACACAAGCCTACTAGCTTGTCCACGCTTGGTAAAATGAAGGGTTGGGCATCATCTACTAGAGCTATGCCAGATGGGATATGTTGAAATTATACTATGGACTTGCCATATACTAAACCCTATCAATTTTTGACATTATTGTCTATGTTTTCGGACATGGGAAACATGCCATCTAGCAAATGGTTGCATGGTTGACCAGTAAGCATACACCCGGCTAGTACAAGACCTTATATTTATCCAAATGCCAGAATATTATGTAGAACCATGTCACTAGGTAGATTTCATAGGACTACCAAGTTTGGTTGCATTCCAGGCACCTTAAGTTAGTCTAACCACTTTCCAGGCCCTGTTTGAGATCTTACAAAACTGCAACAATGAAAATTAATTATCATGGGCACAAATCTGTCCACTCTTGGTAAAAAATAGGCTTTTTGCATGTTAGTTTGTTGCAGGCATCTAACCTGATGGTCTTCATATACCCGACTAGCCACAGATCAAGCCTTGGGTCAAAAGGACATATATAGAATGTTTAACTGGAATATTGATATAGGCTCCAGACATAGATTGGCAAACTACTACTTACTATCTCATCAGATGTCCACGTCTACTCATTTGAGGATGCAGATGAAGTCAGTTAGGTATGTGGTCTCTGATAGCAGTGTGCTGGACATCTTATTGTTACACTGTGTCAAATCTTAACTATTTCGACAAGCTAAAGTTGCTATAAATAGTAATTCAGTGAAACCAAGATTGCTTTGGAGGATAACAAAGAAAACTACCCTAGAAGCAAAAACTCTGTTCATAATTACGTGATTGATGGCTTAGCATACATCCGATGCATATACCGATTTGTATGACAACTATCCATACAACAACCTACAAATACACAAAATCTCATATGTCACTGGCTGAAATTAAGGCATTCTTGAAGCTACTAAAGTTCTGCCTGGACACATTGGACATTATCTGCAAATCATGACCTGGTCGTGTTTACACTTGGTGTTGGTAAATTGAAGCTGCTAATGGAGTCGGATGGATACCAGATTTTTGTACCATGCAACAATTCAACATGACCAATGATCCTGCCAAATCTCATCAAATTTTGACCACTGGAGGCGAGACACGCTTTATAAGGTTGTAAGCTCAAATTGGTATTTAATGGCCTATTTTTTGGGATTAATGATGGTAATTAATGTTTTTCTAGATTAATTTATGGCCTTCTTTCACTTCCCACTTTTCAATCGATTTTGATGATTTTTGGGATATTTTTGAGTAATTTTAGCTATTTTACTCAATTTTTGGTCATAAAAAGCTATTTTTGCATGTAAGTTCAGCTTATTTTAAACAATTACTCAATAACTAGCCAAAAAGTAGTCGACTGCTTCCCTTCACCCTACCTTCCATATTTACGTACTTTTTACCTTTAAACACTTGAATTCTTCCCTCTAATGAGTTTGGAATCCTCGTAGCTTGTCGGCACACACTATGCATGCCTGCATAGTGTGATTTTTGAAGATTCTCAACCTGAAGCTTGCATAGAGCAAATTTATTTTCTTCTTCACACTTCTCAAACCTAAATAGCAAAATTGCTTTGCTAATTATCATCAAACTGTGGACCTGGTGGTAAGCCGGTTAGCTGGAGCTCTCTTGCATATTTTACTTATAAAATTAAAAATTTATCTTGATTCAATCAAATCTTTCAGGCTGAACCTAAACCTAAATTAATTATCAATTCTTAGCATATTTTTAGCCTTGCTTATGGTTTGTGATCTGCTGTTGGCTTTGATTTTCTCTTTTCTATAAATTTTTATGTAAAAAATATGTTTTTTGCCCAAAAATTAAGTTGAATCGCACTAATTACTATGTTTTGATTTCAAATTCATGGCTGCTCGTTACAGATAAAGTATATGTAATTTGTAGATCCTACATTTACATATTCTAATCATAATTACATTGTATCGCAAATATGGGGAGGCTCTACCAAAAAAATCAGATTTTGAGAAAGTCTATGAATTTACTGGAATTTAAAATTTTCAGTGATGCATGACCGGAATGACTTAAGATTTGGAATGACAGTCCATCATCATGTTCCACATAGGCATACAAAACCTTGTCCCTATTTGAGACCATTCACTAACTATTTTTAGCATTTTATGCCAAATCAGGCTATTTTGCATAAATTCAGATAGGCTGCATAACACAAATGATGTGGGTTGGTCACAAAAAAGAAATCACTTTTATGTAAGTCTCGGTACCCTCCATAGGCCTACCAAATCTCATACCTATTGAAGGTCATTTGCTGTATCCTACACTAGGTAGTTGGGCCCCGTACAACATTTTTTTGACTATTTTCTTCCAAATCAAGTAGTTTCAACTCCTACTCATGGAAAAATCTTGCATAATTTGGAATTTCATATCCAAAACCAATGAGCTCATGTTTACGAAGCAAAATTTTGACTATTTATTTTTAGACAATATCATTTTTGGACCAAAGTTATGTTTGAACTTAGTTGGAAAAATGCCTTTTTGACTACTTCCTGCTTTGGAACTATCATTGTTCCCAGAAGACTGTTTGCAAAACCCAACCTAAAATCTTTATTCCCAATTTGCTTCCACACTCATGGAAGAGTGTAAAACGTTTAGGCAAGGGGAGGGGTATCTTGTGAGTCTTAGCTCTCAAGATTTTTGACTACCTTTAATCAAAAGGGTAAGGGGCCATAAGAACTCGCCATGAAAGTGGGAAATTTTTTAAATTTTATATAGAATCCCTATCTGAGTTTTGTGGGTTTTAGGGTAGAAGGCACTTTATGGGTTACATCTCATTATCAGTACTTTCTCACTATGATTGAAATAAGAAAATTGCTGACATAAACTGGTGAGTGCAGAAATCATGTCTACCAAGACTCATGAAAGCTCTGTGGCAAGCTTAAACGCAACTATGAAGAAGAGGAGGCAAGAATTCCCTGATCTGTCCACCTTGGATGCTGAAGGATGGGCTATTATACACTAGGTGTGATGCAGGTGAAAATGGAGAGAGAGTCCAGGTGCAATTGATGAAATACGGTCCTGACCAACAAAAATGCGTATTTGTGTACCATTCACTTGTACGCTACTCAATTCTACAAGAGCCTAGAGTACAAAAGAAGCTACAAGCCACACTAGACATGGTCATTTAGCAAGCTCCCGGATAGAAAATTACGATCCTATTCAGATTTTGAAATTCCTTAGCACCTATGATGCAAATTTGAATATGGGGATAGTGGAATTGGGAGGTCACACAATGGAGGTTGCCATTGATAGAGAAATTATCTTAGAAGCCCTCCAATTTCCAACTTCACCCCTTTACATAAAACTCATAATGGAAAGCTTGGATTTAAGTAGGTTCTTAAGGTGGCAAAGGTCAAATGCAGGAGTACCTTTTAAAGTCATCACATATCTAGTGCTTATAAAAGCAAGCCAGGCTCTATGCGTGCTTTTGCAAGTTAAGTACATAGACAGACACAATAGAATTAATCCAAGACCACTATACATGTTCGTAGTCAAAAAAGAAGATGACTAGGGTTTTCAAATTCACAAAGATCTACAAGCTTATTGCAGAGAACACAAGAATACTACATAAGATTGTTATCTTTGGAGTAGCAAAGGCACTTGATGAAAGGGGTCTGCAGATTATACCAACTCCCGGGATAGAAAGTCCAACATAGGAAGCAAGTCGACGAGTAGGTGAACTTTCTAAGGAAAATCCACAACATGACAAGGGAACAAAAGTTACAATTGATAAAGGAAAGGGCAAATAGGTGGAAGAAGATACAACTACCTTAGAAACTCCACAAAGTGGAGGAGAAGAGGACACTAGAAGGCTTGAAACTCGATGGGTTGAAGAAGCAGAAACCTCTACAAGACCTTGGAAGAGGCTAAGGAATAGTGAAAATAGTGAAGATCCTGAGGTGGATAGGATTCAAGAAGAGGTAGTAACTCTGTCGGGATTGGAAAGCGAGGATTCAAAGGAGGATCTAGGTAAAAAGCTATTGAGATTAATGAAATCCTTTGTGGAAACTGTAGAAATCTTTTACAAGCAAAAAGTAGACAACAAAGATAAAATTATGCAGTAGTAGCAGGAGGAACGTATTACTAAGTTGGAGGAGGCAAGGGTAAAGGAGACCGAACAACATGATCAAGTAATCGTTGACCTCTCTTGGCACATCTTGAAGAAGAAAAAAGAACATCTACATTATGGGTTGCAAATTACAATAAGCTTAAAGGAGATAAGGAGAGACTTGAAAAGGAGAATTACAGATTTGAAAAAAAAGAAAGAGGCAAGAGGTAAGGAGATAGCCACTGTGAAAAGTGAAAGAAGCCAGCAAGCATCTCTCAAAACAATGTTCAACTCAAAGAGATAGAAGCCAAGTTAGCAGAGGAATCACTCAACGCATAGAGAGTAGCCAGTCTCTAGAAAGTGATCTCAAGGCTACATATCTCCGTGTCACTTTGGCATGTGCTGTGAAGAAGCAAGGTAAAGCATGGGGCCATTGAGAAAGTGACACCATTGTAGACATAGGATGAGACAATCTCCATAGGATCCCCTCTATATGTGAAGCTAAATCTAGATGTGAAGGGGCAGGAGGTATTAAAGACCATTACCTTGGTTTTCTAGGGTTTAATAGAGTGAGGTCCCATTGAGTGCGAAAATTCTACAAGGCATACAAATGTCTATGAAGCCCCTCAGATGAATCTAAAATGAGGACAATGTCATCTGTGTAAAATAGTAGGGGGATCAATATGCTTGCCCCACTATGGGACTAGCCTTGCCTAAGCTATCAATAAAGATCAAGATCTCATCAATGTAGATGCCAAAAAGAGTGGGTGATAAGAGGGCAGTCCTCTTTCATGGAAATCGCTTGCAATGTGCCTCCTAGGACTCTCATTTGTCTGGTGACATGCTTATAGAGGGCAATGATGCTCCAAACCATGTCAAATCTCCTATTGACATTGTAGGAGGCAGGCTTGGGGTATAATATCAAAATCTTTGTGAAATCCATAAAATAATAGGAAATCCTTTGATGTAATTCTCTACCCTCCTCGATGAACGTACATAGGGTGAAGATGTGCTCAAGGGTAGAGTAGCTTCTCTAAAAGCCTACTTGTCTTGAAGCTCTACATCCTTCGCTCCCTACCAAATTAAATGAGCTCCACCTCTAGCACTGATTCATAGAATTTGGCCAATGTGTGTCTAATCATGGTCATCCTGTAATTATTAGGATCAAGTGGATCTCTAGATTTTAGGCTGGAAGAGATGCTAAGTATCAATGCCAACATGTGAATAATGTTCACACAAAGCACAAGGAGTGTGAACTATGTTTACCGGCCAATTCCAAGATGTGGATCTTATTGTCCCCCTACCCACCCTCACATCATAGCTCGCCACCATACTCCATCAATATTTTTCAAGATCCTATAAGATCCACAATACCTATGGGATAACTTCCCAACCTTCCCCATACGTAACATCTTTGAACTCTTAGGCCCTCTCAAATAAACTAGCATTCCCTCAACAAATACTACCTACTACTATCAGCATAAAAATGTGCACGATCTTGTGTACTCATGTGCATTGCTCAACAACACTTAGCATAGCTGAGCCTGATGCTAATATAATGTTACATGGGCACCACACCACCAAAAGATCAAGACACGATGATTTTAGCCTAGAATCAATAAGCCCTTACCTCTTCCTCAATCTCCAAAATCCCTAATTAACTGGGGGAAAAGGACCCTCATTCTTATACTCAAGTCCTTACCAAGGCCCATGGCCAATTAACAAGGTTTCACATCCCTAGAGGGTCTTTAAGTTATCCTCATGCATAGTGCAACCTAATCCACACAATACCAGTCTCAAATCCCTTAAAACTGATCCAACCTGATTCTTTCTAGAGACCTCATCTAGATTAGCCTTAAAGCTTATAAACTAGGTTCTCTAACCAACTATAGAACTCTAAAGTTGGTCTAGCATAAGGTGTTCATCAGCTTTGGAACATATCTCTAGCCTATGGCGTGAACAAGAATTGAAACTTGGAAGCTTAACCCATGTTTCTGTTAATGGAAGATGAACCTCAACAAAAAAACGTTATACTTCAATTGGAGATGAACTAAAATAGAGTTTTCAAAAACAGAACAAAGATCATATTGCAGATAAACTTCTTGATGCACAGAACACACATTGTGTAATCGTATTCTCTATTATTCATGTCTAGTTATCCTTACATAGATGGATGTTGAAAGGTGACATTGCACGGACATAGAGTGATATGATGCTTCAATTACAACACTTCAGAAGTAAATTTAAATATAGTAATATAATATAATCAGAATGTTAGAGTTTGGGATCTATCTTATCGGGTGGGCAGATAGTCGAATAGTCAGACAGTCGGATAGTCGGATAGTCGGATAGTCGGATCCTCCCAACACTTGGCACACTTGGTGGATTGAATGGATTTCAAAGACATAAACCTACCCACTCCAATACGCAGCTAGTCAACATCACCAAAGTCATCGGAGCCATCTATAGCTTGGCCTCCTACTGCAACACCTCTAGCGTGGCACCTCTATCAGCACAGGTATAGCCCGTGGAGAGGTGGCAACACAACACTAGAGCCATAGCATGTTGCCAAATAAAATATTCCACTTGTTAGTACCACACAAACTCCACCAAATTAGCATTGGATATTAGACGCGGTGGATTTTTTTATGAATAATCACTTGTCGGGCCACCAGATCCAACATAACACTGTTCAAAAAATGATCTCCTTGGTCGTTGATCAAATCCACCGGACAACCGAAGCATGTCATAACCATTTCATCATACAAGAACTTGGCTACCACTAAGTGAGTTGAATTATCTTTTAGTGCCCTAGCCTCCACCCACTTAGTGCAGTAGTTTGCTAGAAAAATGTATTTGTTTCTAGTCCACCTAGTTGGTGGTTTGAATGGTCCCACAAACTCCAATCCCCATTTCATAAAAGGTTCTTTATTGATAGCTTAGGCAAGGCTGGTCCCATAGTGGGGCAAGCATATTGATCCCCCTACTATTTTACACAGATGACATCATCCTCATTTTAGATTCATCTGAGGGGCTTCATAGACATTTGTATGCCTTGTAGAATTTTCGCACTCAATGGGACCTCACTCTATTAAACCCTAGAAAACCAAGGTAATGGTCTTTAATACCTCCTGCCCCTTCACATCTAGATTTAGCTTCACATATAGAGGGGATCCTATGGAGATTGTCTCATCCTATGTCTACAATGGTGTCACTTTCTCAATGGCCCCTTGCTTTACCTTGCTTCTTCACAGCACATGCCAAAGTGACACGGAGATATGTAGCCTTGAGATCACTTGAGTGGCAATGCTTCTAGGCACATTTCCAAAGATGAAGGGTTGGCTTTTTGACACCCTTGTCACACCAACCTTGATGTATGGGTTAGTTAGCCTGATGTATGGAGCAACTTGCTAGGGTGGTCTGGATCTATCTGATGAGTATTAATAGTGATTTGAGAGGCCTAGGAATCAAGGTCTTGATGTTCTCCCATATGCTTCATAGCAAACCATTAATCCCACACCAGATTATCCAAGTAGAGTTTTCTATAGCCCTGATGGTAGTGGATGTGCTCTTCTAGACAATCACATACCTCCATTGCATGGATCCACAAGTACCCAAGATTTTGCCCTAGATTCCTCAAGCTCCCACCCCGTTTAGTACACTTTAGACTCCCCTTTTCTCTAGCTCTCTCATGAGGACACCAACCGGATTATCTGGTTAGATCTTCTCAACCTCTATCCCACTACACGTGGATCACACCTTCGGATCTCTCACCTAAGATGCACTTCAATAGAGATCACTTCCCCAAACTCACTATTGATGGATTTATCCAATAGCTGGGCTCTACCTGAGTGTTCACATGTTTCATGACATATAGATTATGATTGGATACAGGTTTCATCCCACCGCCTTAGAGTGAAGACATGAAGAGCTAAGATAGGGGATGATGAAAATCATCTAGGATCAAAGGTTTAAATCCTATCATTAAGTTTAAGAGAAGGGGATGTCATGTGAATGCACACAGACATGCTGATCCTTGATTTATAGCACATAAACATTAGGTTTAGGCCACTAGCTAGGCTCAAACAGGCTTAGGAAAACCTCAAGGTAGACACACTTGACGTCGGTCATACATTACGAAGTTGTACCTTTGGTTAGTAGGATTGATGAGATTTAGTTGTCCATGGGAGTTGGCCGGCAAGAGTCGTCTAGGTAGTCTAGCTGCCAAAAGCATAATATAAAAGGGATAGTCTAGATTGTTGAAATAAACACCAAAATATCATGCGGCTAAGGGAATTAGGTTCTAAGGTTATAAATCCATGTAATCACCTTACAATAAATATCTCAAGTTTCCAGTAAACATGGAAGAATCCACAAGTAGTAGAAGGAGCCATATTGCATTCAATGTGGCCACTTTTGTTGACTTTTGCACCTAGAATAGTGGAGGAGAATATGGAGGCTAGAATCATGGAAATTTATTAGTATTTAAGCTTGATTAGCTTGACCTAATCACTCTTATACTCAACCTATATAATAAGGCACTCATCTAATGGGAAGTACACTCATTCTTTCTCTCATCATTATTTTGTCATTATGCTAATTACATTTCATTACTATTAATCCCATTTTCTTGTATGTCATTATGCTTAATTCATCATGCTAATACTTGTGTTCTAACATGGTATCAAAGCTTACGGTAGGATAGGTTTAGCCTCGATTTAAGCCTTTAATCATTTTTCTAATCTCTAATTATAAGCTTCTTTAGCATTTTTTCCTCTTCTCCAATGCCCAAGCTTAATGGAGCCATGATTTCTCCTTCTATAGCCAAACCTTGCTCAAACTGCTTCTTGGGCTTGTTGCCTACTCAAAGTGCCCAACCTAGGTGCCTCAAAGACTCAAATTGCCAATAAAAGAAGGTGAAAACATGTTTGCATTTGGTACTACATTTTTTGATGAAAAATGCAAAATCAGTGTCATTTGAGAAAATCAGAGGCATTGGAGTTGGCTCGAGGGGATTTCAATAGTGCTAAACATGCGAGTATCATTAGAATCTAAAGAATTGAGCTGCATCAGTCGATTCAAGCTTTGTGCATTTCTTAGATTTTTTTTAGAAAAATAGAGATTAAGGTTTGATTACTGAGCTTAATGTTGTGTTTATGGGCCTAAAACTCATCTAGATTCATTGCTCTGTTACATGCTCTAAAAGCTTTCCAGCTCATTCAAACTCTACATTGCCCAAATATAAACTCCATTGAAGCTCTGTTTTAATATTCAAAAATAGTGAGTCTTCTCACTAATTAGGGTTTAAAAATGGGGTTCATTCTTTGGGTCAATCATTGATTAAAGATGCCCTTCTCTGTTGATTCATCTAATTCCAAGTATGTCAAGGCTAAATAATTCACAAAAGGAAGATTAACAAGCCAAAACCCAAACCTCACTACTATGAGCATGCCAAAGCCTCGAGGGATGCACTACGAAGAAATCCCATGTATCACGTGCGTTCAAGGAGTATTTAAAAAACCCCTTACTCATACATACTTTTGTGAATAAAATGATCCCTTTTCTTCATAAACTTACAGTTTTTTTCAAAATTAGTTTAAAAACCCCCTCCTGTAAATGTGCTACACTTACATATTTTTAGGTGAAGCACCTAGGGTTAAGCACTAGGTTTTTTTGAATTTCTAAGCACTCATATGCATCTTTATTGTGAGGGATTTTTTTAAGTTTGTATTTCCTTTTGTATAAAATAGTATAGACAATACCCTTGGAAGATACACCAAGTGGTAAGATCGTGCTACTACTCACATCATGGGCTCAAGAGTAGATTTTAAATTTGATGGTATGAATTTTATACATGGCAAACAAAAATCAAGTTCATCTTGATGAAATAGGGGTTGTAGAATGTAGCTAATGGCAAGGAAAAGAAACCTACCACTATGGATGTAGAAGCACTTTGGGTAGCCAAAGATGAGAAGGCTCTTGCGATCATTGCCTTGAGGTTAAATGATGAATTTATTCATCACTTAGATATTAGGGACACTACATTTGAGGCGCGGGAAGAGCTAGAAAAGCTCTTTGGTACACAAGTTAAGAGTTCCAAAATCAGTTTATTAATCAAATACTTTGAATTAAAAATAAACTCTCAATATTCTATGCCTACACATTTAAACTATATGAAGAGCTTACTCACTTAACTTGTTGGCATAAAACTTAATATGGATGAGGATGTATGTATTGTAATACTTTTAAAGAGTCTTCCATAAGAAGACTATGGAACCATAGTAACCACACCCTCACCAGCATACCTTCACCAAAGCTTGTGGAAATCCAAGCATCACTCTTGGGAGAGGAGAAAAAGCTCAAGCAGCAACATGTCATCCAAGAGGGAGCTTTCATTCAAGAAAGCTAGATTTAGGACTTTCTCCAAGGGAGACCAAGT
Source organism: Cibotium barometz (assembly GCF_041138505.1). NCBI lineage: Eukaryota > Viridiplantae > Streptophyta > Polypodiopsida > Cyatheales > Cibotiaceae > Cibotium > Cibotium barometz. The sequence goes on from NC_141074.1 coordinate 51,616,931, forward strand.
GAATAAGGATTTCTCAAGGAAGTCTTGTAAATTTTGTGGGAACACAACCATGAAGAAAAAGTTTTGTTTTAAAGAAACAAGGCCCAAAAGTCCTACCTTGTAGCTGAAGAAAAATATGATGAAGAAGCCAAGGAGAAAGAAGAGGTCTCACCTGCCGAGGCGGCCAACTACATCGAGGACAACTAGGTTTTCTAAGCCTAACAAAATCAGCCCACCTAGAAGTCTACCCTCTATCCTAAACTTGATGTAAACATAACTAGATCTCTAACATCAACCATCATAAGTGACATTGTAAGCCTAACTAAGGTAAGACCTATGAGCACCGGCATGGCCATCATAATCAGCATTGTAAGTTATAGCTAGAACTAGAATTGTCATTGACAATATCTTATAGATTCAAAAAAATATATTACAATGTTCGAGATTACAAAAGGCACAAAGGCCGCCACCTAAAAGGTTAATCCTATCCTATAAATCCTTCCTTATGGAGCGCTTTATCCTGACGTAAACGTAGTGCAAGTGCCATGTCAACAGGCTTTAGGTTCACCCTTTTGGCGTGAGCATGGCACAGCACCGAATCTTGAAACAGAGAGACCAAAATTGTTTCTGACGCCTCTTGGAGGGCCTCGAGTGCCGTACTCTGTACCCGAGTGACCCTGTCACTGTACTTGTCGATGACTTCTTTTACAACTCTTACAAAAGGAGCCTTTGCCATGATGGGGTCTGTGCTCTTTTGGTACTTTTTGATTTCTCACAGAGCCACGGTCCCCGGTTTCCATCTTCTCTTCTTGTTGGCTACAGGGGGTGGTGGTGGATGCGACCTCTCGTCTTGTTGGCTACAGGGGGTGGTGGTGGATGCGACCTCTCTTCCCATGGTTGTCTATCATTTCTAAATTTTTTTCGCCTTTCTTGCTCGGCTGGATCTAGATTTAGTCTTCTTTTACTTGCTTCTGCCTTCTTCTTTTCTTGTTCTTGTTTTAATCTGCGTGCTTCTTGAATTCTTTGTTCCCGTCTTTCCCTCCCCCTTTGCTCCTCCTGCTCCTGTCTTTCCCTCTCCCTTTGCTCCTCTACTTGTCGTCGATCCTCCTCTTCCATCTCCCTTTGCTCCTCTACTTGTCGTCGATCCTCCTCTTCCATCTCCACCTCTTGCTGCCTGTTTGCACGTTCTTTCTTTCTCTTAACACAAATCTTTATTCTTTGTTTTTTAGGTGGAGGCTGGGACTGACGCCTCTCAAGTTCCTCATGTAGTGTTTGTGCTAAGAGCCTATCCTGCTCTTCACGATGGCTTATTTCCTCTGCTTCATAGAAGTCAGCAGCCTGTTGATACTGCTCTTGCTCATCAGTACACAGAAGTGCTTCCTGGTCTTCCTCAAATGGGACACTTAGCTCCTCTTCTAGCTGCTGAGGGAGTAGGGCTTGCTGTTGCTCTCTTCTTCTATGCGCCTCCTCATCAATCTGGCATTGTTGCTCTTCCAGCACATGCTCCTGCTGCTCAGCCTCTGAGAGAGGTCGGGGGGATGGTGTACGCGTGGCTCTAAATGAGCTGGTGTCTCCAGGCTGCTTGGAGACATCCTCAATATTGTCCAGTCCTAAAAACACATCCGGCCATACATCTTCCTGTCGAGTCTCTACCTCTCTGTCCATGCTTGTATGCTTCTTTTTGATGCGTTTTTGCACTTGTTGAAATGCCGGAGCTGCGGCGACTGCCTGTATCAAATTGTGTGTACCACACAGTACGTTTGGGTTCTCAATTTTGCGTGCAGTGTGCTTAGTTCTAGCCATCCATTGACTTACACGAGTAAATGAACGCGAAAATGTAATTTTAAAACTCACTTTTACAGGTTTATATAAATTTTGAAAAAAATTTATTAATTAAAAAAAGCTCTAGAAATTTTTTTTTTTAAAAAGCTTTAACTTAAAAAAGGCTATAATTTTTTAATATGGAACCCATTTTCGACCCATACGCCTCCGCGCAGCGAACCACTCACGCACCCCATGCATGGCACTTGATGCTCGCCATGCAATTGCTCGTTTTGCAGATTGACATTTTTTACAACCCTTCGTAGTAATGACACCTGCCCTTTTGGTTTCTGTCGGCGTCGACCTCCCAAACTGCGATAAAACCAATTAAACATCTCATGCAAGGCATTACTTTTTTCCTTAGAACCTCCACCATGTCGCGTGTTCTTAAAGTATGCTGCCTTAGCTTGATAATGAGAGCGCTCCATTCCTTGGGTGCTCCATGAGATATCTTCTTGATCACGATTAGGCGGACAATTGGTATTACAATTCATAATGCCATTAACCCACTGCATAGGTTTCTTTGGATCTTTGGTTTGCGTTGTACTCATTGAAGGTGGTTGTACATTTTTCTTGCCCTTTGCATGAGATTTGGTCGTCTTGGTGGCTACAACCTTGCTTGAAGCTTTGCCGCGATCAATATACTCTGATTTTGAATGGCAGCAATAAATACATGGAAAAAAGTTTTTGCTCCTAGCTTGCATCCTAGCATACACTTCAATGTCTTTAAATCACCTGCCATGTGCCACTCAACTGTAAATGTTCCTACATCTTCCACATGCAAAGTTTCTCCTTTTGATTGCAATGATATGACATTTGGGATGCCTGTTCGGGTAAGGTACCATCGCAATGTATCATTCCGTCTCCTGTGGAAGCTCAAATGCTGACAACCACCATATATTCTTTTCTGATTGCACTCCATAGTAATCTTTTCCCTGAGATTGACTTCCCTTGTTGGAATTTGAGGCTTGTGCACTACAGTCAAGAAGATTATCATCCTGTTCCAGATTTCCTTTGATAGCCCTGTTCATAAGTGTTAGGCTGACTCTTTCTATATTTCGTCCTTTTACAATTTGACACTCATCAAGCTTTAACACAAACACAACTTGACCTTGGCACTCCTCAATGCTTAGACCATAATAAGAAATCATAGCTCTTTGAAGGGTCCTTAAATCAATAAAGACATTGTTGTACTTGTTGTATTCAAATGGCTTTGTAATACATACAGGCAGAGCATCCTCCACATGATGGTAGCCACCTAACATGTTCGCAATTTTTGAGTTTGTACTTTTTCTTGCCATGGTTACACTGTATGGAGTTGGTAGCATGGGTCGAAGAAGTCCTTTAGCACGATGACCTAGTGTAAACACCCTGTAAATGGCTTCATATCCCTTCCTACTGACACCAGCACTGTCACATGCATCCATAATCTGTATGGGGCTTACCATATTTTGCAGCTCTCCAATTTTGTTTCGGATTTGCTTAGATATTTTGCATGTAGGATCTTCTAGCAGCTTTGATATGTCTGATAACTTAACAACGTGTTTCAATATGCCTGCTCTACATTCCTCAGCACCACCTTCATATCCCATCATATCCCCAGCAATATCTCTACATGGAACATAAATACAAAATAACATCAATATGTTTCACAAAACAGAATGGCCTGCAAAACAATGGCAAGAATAGAAGTTACCTTGTTGCTCGTACATGTCGTTTTCTTGCTCCACTTAGGGTTGCCAAGGTTTCTAGGGACTGACGCTTTCTTTTCTGTTGTCGAAAGCCTACTGGAAGCTTCTTCAGGCTTGCAAGGTGTCGTTGCTTGTTTCGTGCATCCTGTTTGGCTGCATTCATCTTGTCCCGTTCAATATCAAAGGCCTGCTTAAGTAACAAGTTGTTCTTCTGGAGCTCCTGATTCTGAGTTTTCAAGTTGTTCACCACTTCTTCAAGCCTATCAATGTACTTCTTGTGTTGCTGCTGCAACTCAAGCCATAAGCCTCGAAAATGCACTCTTGAATGCGATTCCTGAGCTGCAACAAAAGAAAGCCTCCTACAATAGCCAAATAGACCATTAGCTCCATCACCTACATAACTAAGAAATGTAGTGATATTAACAAAATTAGGTGGAGCATTGGTGAGCGGGTCAATAGGGTATATGAATCCATTCGTCCAGAGGTCAATACATTTTCGCCCTTGTGATCGAAGAGTACCCAATGGCACATTGGTCACACCACTTGATTTTGTGCTGCGGCGGATGGTAGCATACTCAGCAGCCAAATCTACATGTAACCTGAACTTTGGTGTTCTGTTAGATATATCTTCAAGTGGCATTTTCTTTAGGGTTAGGCAATGCTGAAAAGAGCTTCTTGTAAAACACAATACAAGAGTGAGGATAGGGTATTCTGAGGAGAGTGCAATGAAGTTTTGCTATAAAAAATATTAGCAGATCATAGATCTTCTGATTAGGTAATAGGAGAAAGGACAAGGAAAATGGCAAGAGGCATAGAAGATGGTAGATTGAGGTTTTGCAGCATAATACAATAGAGAGAGAGAGAGAGAGAGAGAGAGAGAGAGAGAGATGTAGATTGCAGACGGAAGTAGGGGATATGTATGATAAACAATGCAAGAATGGAAAGTGGTAAGCTCTGAAGCTATGGAGGTTGACAGAGGGATTTTCTGCACTTCAATGTGGGAAAGACATAAGAGAGAGAGAGAGAGAGAGAGAGAGAGAGAGAGAGAGCAGAAAATGATAAAAAGATGAGGCATGGAGGATGAGAGAGTGTGAGATATCTGCATTTGGAAGTGCAGAGGTTATGGAAGCTTACTAATCAGAGATGTAGAGCCATGGCACACCCAAATGTGAGAAAGGGGAAGAGAAAGAGAGTGGTAGAGAGACGAGGGCGTCTTAGAGAGAGAATGTAGAGAGAGAAAGTGGGGGGGACCTAAGAGAGGAGGGAAGCGAGGAGGGAAGGCTTTTTCAGCCATTTTGAATTTGGGGAAACCAAAAAGTTGCCCCCAATTTAGCTCAAGCAAATATATATTTGAAAAATAGAAATTCAAATAATGATTGCATAAAGATCCCCTTGTCAGGCCTAGTCAAAGTATGCTTAGAGTCCTTAAGCAAAAGTACTTAAAAACATAATATGGCAGCTTAAAGGGCCCCCATAGACCTCAACCTTCCCCTAATGTGGGAATATGAGGAATCAAGACTCAGTGAAGCTCTAGAAGGATCTTATGGATACAAGTTAAGTTTTTCAATAGGGGTGAAGGTGCGTCTATGGGTTGAAGAGGAAATCCATAAATCAGGCCTCAATGGCTTACTTGAGCATATCCATACCTCTCTCTCTCTCTCTATCTATATATATGTATGTATGTGTGTGTGTGTGTGTGTGTGTGTGTGTGTGTGTGTGTGAAATACTGTATGGGGCATATGCATGTGTTCTATGTATAGGGCTATGTAAAGGCCCTATACATGGACCCTATGAATAGGGACTATATTAAATGAGCTCTATGTATGGACCCATGGGATCTAATCCATAAGCCCTTGGGTTTTACACATATGCTACACACATGTGCATAGGCTCTAGGTATGCATGGGCTTTATGCATAGTCCCTATGAGTGTGCTTTATCCATAAGTCCTATTAATAGGCCCCATGATAAGGTTCTTGAGCATCAATATGGCTACTTGAGCATATCAGTATCTCTCTCTCTCCTCTCCCTCTCTTTATGTATTCACACACACACACACGCACGCACGCACGCACGCATGCACACACACATGCAACCTCATGATTATACAATACTCTATGGCCCATATGCATGTGCTCTATGTATAGAGCCATGCATATGCCCTATGAATAGAGACTATACAGGAGCTATATGCATGGACACATGAGATCTAAGCATAGCCTCTCTCTACACATAGGCTCTCCGGCTTACACATATATCTAGGGGCTCTATGCATAGGCTCTAAGTATAGACCCTATGCATCAGCTCTATGTATAGATCTCTCAGAGCTTTTATGCTTGCATAGAGTGTTGTTGTGCATGCACAAAGAGCATTGTTATTATGGATTCATAGAGAGCTCTTATGCATGAATATATGTATGCATAAGAGCATTGCTTGAGAGCATTGTTATGCATGAGTAGGATAATGATTTTGCATTCTACTTTAAGAAGTAGCACCAAACACAACATAGAGAAGATAGATAGAGAAAACATGCAAGAAATATAACATGTAGGGAAGCCTACATAGATAAGGGAAAAATCATGATTCACTATCACTTGCTTTGCGCGCGCGCGCGCACACACACACACACACACAAAGATGGCTTTATCAAGAAAAAAAGAGAGCTGAGAGATCTTTTTAAAATAAAACTAGATGCTACTTATTAAGAGCCTTCTTAACACATCTTTCCATATAAACAAAATTAGTAACCAAAGCTTTCATATTAATGATGATGAGAGTCGAGCATTTATTTCCACCATGTAATGATTGGTCAATACTAGTATTGTCAATTGCTCCATTCTCTGCACAATATCCCTTGCAAGAGAGATCTTGAACACAAATATGGGATTTTCACCTTTCTCACAACAACATTTAAAAATAAAAATAATGTAATAGATAGATAGGGTCTTAATGTTTTTTTTGAGTGACTACACAAATGCTCTTTCTTCCACAAAGCCTTTAGGCTTACTATGTGGAGGTGATGGCTCTCATTATGTGGTATGAAATTATAATATTTTAATTCTATGGTAATGGGCTCAACTCTCACAAGCTCATGTATTCAAGGCTATGAATTTTCCCCATTTACAACCATTTAATATCCATCAGATATTATTTCTCCCTTCTTTTCAAGGTTGAAATGTCGTGTTGTGATTGGTCAACCTTAGAATTGTCAATTTCTTCATTCTCTACACAAGATCTCCTCGCAAGAACTTGAATGCAATCATGGGATTTTCATCTGAAATCTCAACAACATCCAAAAAAATGAAAGCTAAAATATAATAGATAAATAGGGTCTTGAAATGTTTTTCGAGAGACTAGCCAAATGACAATATTCTCTTAGATAGGCCCTCAATAGGCCTAAATTGGGTCTTTTATCAATTGCAATAGTGGAGTTGGTAAAGAGGTTGAAGTCCTAGTGTGAGGATATGGGTTCAATCCTTGGTTGTTGTTGGAGTGTGCGGATGAGCTACGTGTAAAATACAGATCTATAAAAGGATATTTTATGGACAAAAACATCCAACATGGGATCTCAGGGGGTTCACTATATGTAAACCCTTTGTATCACGTGCATTTAAGGTATACTTTTTTTCCCATACTTTGAAACTGACCCCAAACCCATATATATGTAAAACATTCAACCCCTTATCTGTGAAATTTTCATGAATAAAACACACCCTTTTTCTATTCAATCTATGAATACCCTCTTTGAATGGTACCCTTATGTATGTAAAAAAATGTGTTAAAATTTTATTTTAAAAATCCCTTATGTTGAACTCATGTGCTATGCTTACATATTTATGAGTGAACACCCCCCCCCCCCCCCCCCCCGAGCATGGGATTTTCATCTTAAATCTCAACGACATCCAAAAAAAATGAAAGCTAAAATGTAATAGACAAATAGGGTCTTGCAATGTTTTTCAAGAGACTAGACAAATGGCAATATTCTCTTAGATAGGCCTAAATTGGGTCTTTTATCAGTTACAATAGTGGAGTTGGTAAAGGGGTTGAAGTCCCATTGTGAGGATACTAGAGTGTGTGGACGAGCTATGTGTAAAATACAAATCCATAAAAGGATATTTTAAGCTAGCAGTGCATATACCACAAAAAAAAAAGATGAAAGCTTAGGAAAGTGCAAAGAAAACTACAATACAAAAATAAATGTTGTCGTAAAGGAAAGTGCATTTAAGATCAATGTTTTATGGTTGAAAGAAGTTGCCTTCTTACATGATCGTTCTCATAAGGATTACTATTCTTATCAATGTACATCATCCTCCATAATCACACTCCATAGAGAACTCAATGAGTTTTCCATTTTTGAAGACGAAGTGCAACGATTAAGCTTTGTATGATGTCATTAACCTCGATTGAAAGTGTCTTGGAAATAGTTAAGTACGGTGGGAGGGTAATTAAAAAGGAAGGCATTAACAAATTAGAAATTCAAGCATGGGGTGAAAAATGGGAAAAAAAATTGTTCTTGTCTATCAGATTAAAAGGAGAGGGGAATTGATCACATCATGCAATTATGTAAAGCTAATTAATATCCAAGACATTAGTGCTAGGGTGATGTGTGTGTGTGTGTGTGTGTGTGTGTGTGTGTGTGTGTGAGAGAGAGAGAGAGAGAGAGAGAGAGAGAGAGAGAGAGAGAGAGTGAGTGAGTGATAAGTCAATGTGTGTGTGTGTGTGTGTGTGAGAGAGAGAGAGAGAGAGAGAGAGAGTGTGTGTGTGTGTGTGTGTGAGAGAGAGAGAGAGTGATAAGTCAATGTGTGTGTGTGTGTGTGTGTGTGTGAAGTCAGGAAACAATGTAGAGGGGGAGGCGAGAGGTGCAGACACGTGGAGGGGCGTGGGAGGGGCGGAGTTGGAAGTAAGGAAAGCTATTGCTCAAGGGGTTGGGTGTGTATTCACACGTGTGGGCGGTGGGGGTGCCACAACCACTAGGGGGACCTGAATGTGTTTTAGTTGCAATATAGCCACACACATGCATGGGCGAAGAGAAATAATTATTATTATTCTCATTATTATCGTAATCGCTTGCGTAGATCGGCCCGGATTTCACCCTCTTGCATGGCGGCGAGTTAGACTGATCTGACGATACACTAATCAGGGGCTTAATCACGTGCGATTTCGATAATGATGGGCGCTTAATCTGGTGCTTTGGGTGTGGGCTTTTCTTGAATCTGCGCCAGAAGAAAAGAGAGGCTTTCCAAGACGGAGGCGGAGACGGCCTGCTCAGATCGCCCGACGAGCTTTGTATTTGTATTAGATCTGCCATATCCATGCCATTTTTGTACACAGTAGATGGCCTCGAGCTTGCTTGCCCAGCAGTACACGATTCTCTTGCCTGCCTTAGAACCTGCGCGCGATCAAGCTCAACGAAAATTAACTGTATTCATCGAACGCTCAACTGCTTTTTAAGAACGCTCAACTGCTTTTTTTAAAAAAAATTAATTAACCTACGTACTTCACTTAGAATAAAGCGACACGATTAATCAAATTCTCTCCTCTAAATCACGTAAATGAATAAAAATCACCTCAGAGTAGTCCAATGGTGGATCGAAGACGCACTCGATCTCGTCTTTGGATGCAGAGTTCATCTGCAAATTAAGTTATTATAGCATGTCAATACTAGTGTACCTAGATTATTATTATTATCGACTTTGGTATCATATTAGTTCATTTAGTACTGCTTAATGAAAACCTTAATGCAGATACAGCCAGCTTAGAAACCTGAATCTAGATCCCTTGATGAAAAAGCTTAATCAAGATACAGCGTGCAAAAACCTACCGCAATCAAGAAACAGCTAAACCGTAGTGACCTTATAGAGCAAGACTAAGTACACTGCTAAGCAGCTGGGGATGATTGAAATTAAGCTTAATTGGGCGCTAATTAACAATGGGATTATTGGCTGCGAGCAGCAATGAGTGAAGCTTGGTGAAGGGGCAGCATTGCCACAGCTGCTGAGTGAACTTTTTTTTATAATATGTGCGTAGCTTGTAAGAGTGTCTTGTGAGTGGGACTCTGTGGGAGCTCAAGTGTCACCTCGGGTAGATTGTTAGGGTTGCGGCGGGGCCCGTGAGGTCTCGTGGGAAGGAGGAGACATGACACGTTTGGTGTACTTCACACGAGCGAAAGAGAGTTGATCACGGGCTGGGCGTGGCCGGACAGTCAGGCACGCCGCTCACACACACCAAGAGAGGAGGGACCAAAAAAAAAAAAAAAACAACAAAATCGTTGTATAGGTTGACAACAACGAGGAAGCTTGTAATCAGAATTACGGCCACTCTGCCATTTTACTCTGCTTGCTGCCTTACAAGCATTAAACCTCACTCTCTTGAGAGAGAGTGAGAGAGAAAGAAAGAGAGATTAGAGAGAGATCTACACAACTAAAGTAGAGAGAGAGAGTTTACTCATTTAGAGAGAGATCTACACAACTAAAGGAGAGAGAGAGAGAGTACTCATTTAGAGAGAGATCTACACAACTAAAGTAGAGAGAGAGAGACACACTCATTTAGAGAGAGATCTACAAACACTCATTTTGAGAGAGAGAGAGAGAGAGAGAGAGAGAGAGTGTGTTCATGGCCAAGTTTGCACAATTCAACCTTGTGTAAAATTGTGTCTATTGTGCATGCCTCACAATTCAGACATGCACATGCTCTAAGTTTTTTTTGTTACAGCTTCTTCATTTATTTTCTCTACTTATCAAGAAAGAATGCCTCTAAATTTTACTTCTTCATTTATTTTCTCTACTTGTCAAGAAAGAATGCTTTCATGATTCATCTCCAAGTACCAAAGTATAATTACGTCTTTTCACATCAAGATCTAATAGAGAATCCACTTATTTCTTCCACAGCCAAGATCAATTATCACAAAACATGGAAGGATGAAAGGAATAAGGTAGCTTTAATCACCTTAGAACACTATTTACTCCAAATAAATGCTACATGCACTCGCAGCAAAAAGAGCAGCTGAAATGGAAGGATGAAAGAATAAGACTTTAATCACCCCAGAATATTTATTTAGTCCAAATAAATGGTACATTCACTCTGGTGGTAGCTGAAATGGAATGATGAAAGGAATAAGACTTTAATCACCCCAGAACAATTTCTTACTCCAAATAAATGCTACACTCCATGAACTCTAGTTGGAAGCCAAAATGTTTATACTTGGACTTGAACCTTTTCATGCATTGCACTAATGTACACATGTCCATACCATAACACTGTACAAGAATCTCTCAAAGCTCTCTCTCTCTCTCTCTCTCTCTCTCTCTCTCTCTCTCTCTCTCTCTCTCACACACACACACACACACACACACATGTGCATGCACATCTTAGAGTAGATATCTTTTCTCTTCTCATCCAACCATTTTAAAATTTTCCTTCACATGGCTTGCACATGACACTTTTAACCTTTTTCCATGTTATACATTCTATCTAAAATGTCATCATGTTCCTACTTTGGTCCTTTATCCCTACTTTACGTTACCATACCACATGTCTTTATCTTCTCAAAGGATATATTTGTAAAACCTATTCTGTTACTCGCTTTGTTTTTAATAAATAAAGTACACATATCATTTGCTACAATTGAGATTTTTTTTTGTGAAAGTAATGAGTAACCATTATATTTAGTATTTATTTTCTAAATGTCTTTATCAACAACAACTAAGCTAAAAGATTTTAAAAATCTAACAAACGTAAACAACTTGTAATTACTAAAGACATGATGCCAACCGTGACTTCCTTAAAAGAAAGATATGTAAAATATACATGAGAAAGGGCTAGTGCAACAACAAGGTCATTCTAAGAATAACTAGCATATGAGATTGATGCACTTTTCCTAGAAGCATGATGATCCACTCACTTAGAAAATATGAGACCAATATCACGTGCTGTTAAAATGCAAGCAAGAGTGGGCTATGGTGGATCAAATGCAAGAATCAACATCATTAGCATGTAAAGAAAGAGTGGGCTATGGTGGATCAAATGCAAGAATCAACATCATTAGCATGTAATTAAGATGAGATTTGTGAGCAATTAATCTAATACAATAATGTAGGTATGGGTACTCAAGAACCAGCAATTTCTCATTAGGCCAATGCCTCAATTTATAGGGTTTACATCCACAAGATGCCAAGCATCTAATCCCACTGATTTCTCCTTGATTTGTGCCACCTCCCCTACATCCGAGGGCACCTTTTCCTAGAATCTTTCCACACCCGAGGAAAAGGTGCCCTACATCCGAGGGCACCTTTTCCTAGAATCTTTCCACACCCCTATATTCACTCATGCTACCCTTGATTCTCTCATCAGTAGATATCTCTCACCTTTTCACTGCTACCCACTCAATTACAAACTCTCTTTTACAGCCTCTTGCTAAGGGCTTGTTCCCGCACACACCCATTCACTTGTATATTTCAACACCTCTCCTCAAGTGAATAACTCTAGCACACCTGGACCCTATACCAAGTTTCCCTCTTACTTGGTAGCCCGCGACCAGTGCCTCAAGTCCCTAACTCCTCATAGTCCTTGACACTCTCTCTCTATGTGTCCAAGGCTACTACAAGTGCCCATGACCTTGACTAAAGTGCTCACACATACATCTACCACATGGCCTACATCATCGGTGGCTCAGAGGTGGTTTTACTTTGTTGGGGTAGGTTACATTAGGTTGTGGGGTTTCTCTCTCTTTCTCTCTCAGAAAAGATGTCCTCACTCCTCTTTCTTAGGAGTCTCCATGAAGTTTGCCGATGCCGATCCTTCTTCATTGGGTTTGTTGTAGCAGTCTCTAGCCATGTGTCCTAGCTTCCCACAGTTATGGCAAGTGAAGGTCCTTCCTCCTCCCCTGCCTTGTCCTCGTGAGAATCCTCCTCGAGTGTAGAATGCTCTTTCCTCTCCAGTTGTTGGGTCCACCCCTTTCTTCTCTTTTACTTTGGTCTCTTGCTCTAGTAGAGGTCCTTCTATCTCATGTAGATTCAATTCTAGTATATTATTTAAGGTTGCCACACTGTTTTCATATTCTCCTTTGTCCACACTCTTCAGAAGCACTGCTAGTGCCTCATCATCCTCTACCTTCTTACTAATGGCTGCCAATTGTTGCTTAATGCTTTTGTATTTGTTCAAGTGTGTGGTTAGAGGTTCACTTTCCTTCACGTCAAGTTTGTAGAATTGCATTAACAGATTTATCTTTGAATTTTTTGCTTGAGTGCCAAATAATTTATTGAGTTCATCCCATGCATCTTTAGCCCTTTGTATCCTTGTGATGTGGTGAATGATTTCTTCATTTAAACTGAGTGCAATGAGTCCTAATGCTTTCTCATTCCTGTTCTTCCACTCATTCTCCCCATTCTCCTCTGGACATTCATCTCTTCCCTCAACTAGCCCCCACAGATTTTTCCTCATGAGCAAATACATGGTCTTTGTTTGCCATGTATGAAACTGCTTCCCATTAAATTTAGCTATTTCTTGTGCATTGGTCATGAGATGATGTGAAGGGGATCTTACCTCTTGATCCAATTCAAGATTCAAGGGCAGTGTCTACCCTTTTACAACTCAAATTTGGTGTTAAATGATGATTACAACAGAAGCATAAATTCACTAAAAATTGCATAAAGCCAAGTGCAGCTGATCTGTAGTAAATGGTTGGAGTATCAAACCATCTCCAAGTTGCAATCTGAAGTGATAAGGATCTGTATCAGATACCCAATGGTAAATTTGAACCATCAATCGCACCAAAAAATAGTGATTATTAGTGAAATAATCCCATGTTTTGCATGCAAAAACATAGTGTGCGGGGAGGCCAGATCTAGTGCCTTAGAGTTCAAATAAGCTCAGATCCTTTCAAGAGCATCAATACCAATTAGTCTAGTAGAGGATCAAGCCAAGAACTAAAGGATTTGATCAGACATTGAATCCTTCATCTTAAGATTACCAAAACTGCTTTCTGTGAGAGTACTATAGAGCTGAAATCGGTTACTAGAGACGTTTTTTAGTGATTCTAACCACACAGGTGTGTTCGCAGCATCAAAAAACCCTTTGAGCTGGCTCCTTTACTCCCAATTGCAAGTAGTGAAGCCAAATTTGAAGTTGTTCTCAGAAAAAATAGCGTTGGCATTTTTACGATTTTCTCCTAAATTTGACGGTGGTTTGGCGTGCTATCTTGATGAGCTAAAGCATACCGGTTGTTGTGACTAGCTATGGCTAAAGGCTCTTGGGCTAATATTGAGGCTTTAGGGAGATCAAGCCCCTCCACCAGCTGGGGGTGTAGAAAGCTTGTTGAAAAAGACTAAAATTTTTTATTATCTCTTAATCTTGATTAGCAAAGTAATTTATTGCTTAAGGCTAGATGGATCCTAAGCTATGGCTTTGATACCATGTTAAAATGCAAGCAAGAGTGGGCTATGGTGGATCAAATGCAAGAATCAACATCATTAGCATGTAATTAAGATGATGATTAAGACGAGATTATTAATCTAATACAATAATGTAGGCATGGGTACTCAAAAACCAACAATTTCTCATTAGGCCAATGCCTCAATTTATAGGGTTCACATCCACAAGATGCCAAGCATCTAATCCCATTGATTTCTCCTTGATTTGTGCCACCTCCCCTACATCAAGGGGCACCTTTTCCTAGAATCTTTCCACAACCCTATATTCACTCATGCTACACTTGATTCTCTCATCAGTAGATACCTCTCACCTTTTCACTGCTACACCCACTCAATTACAGACTCTCTTTTACAGCCTCTTGTCAAGGGCTTGTTCCCGCACACACACCCATTCACTTGTATATTTCAACACGTGCAACACTGAATAGCTTGCCACCCACTACAAGAAGATTATGTATAAAATATGCCCCAAACTCAGTTCAAAAGTTGTTCCATCCTATCATGGTTGTTGCATATTGAAATAGTTAGCCTAGTGATGAGGGGTAAGAGCACTACAATTAGATAAACCACACTAAATAAAACTAAACTCCAAGTAGGTAAACCACACTAAATAAAACTAAGCTCCAAGTAGATAAACCACACTAAATAAAACTAAACTCCAAAAGCAAACCAAAAATAACACCATATCAAAGAATTTGGAAAAATCCCAATTCCCATTTTGCAAGATTGTAAAAAGGGGACCATGGTGAACCTTTTTAAGCTTTTGTAAAAACCCCCTCATGTGCCATATCATTGGAAAGAGCTTAAAGAAGAGGTTCTAAATGCACATTTTTAGACAACTTTCGAGTTTGTATACTTAAGACATACCAAAAAGTAGATTAAAAATAAATTTTCCAAAGTCTTGGGATTTTTCCAAATTCTCCAATATGGTCTTAAATGCAAAAAAGTCAAAGGAACATTTTGTGTTCAATTTTTCTAGGTGATAGATAGAGGTTCATAAGGATAGTGCAAGGGATGACTACATGCATCAACCTGCACAACAAGAACATATGATCATATCTTATGATTCCCTATAGATCACTTTGAAACTCATAAGATTGTAGATTCTTCTCTTAGGAAAGACATTTTTGGTAGTAAGAAGATATGGTCACACCAAACCTTACATTATAATGCTTAAGCATTGATGATTATCTCATATGTATGCAAGTCCCTCATTATGAGAATACCCATGGGGGTGTGGCTCACACACCTAGGTTGTATGCTTTTATGGATGAATATGTCCATATTAAGGCATACATAGGATTGGTAAACTTCATTTATCCTAGGACATTCTATCCTTATGTTGTGGGGTGGCCTAATTTATAAATGTAATTGATATATGTATTGTTGTCATAATGTTACCAATAGAAAGAGTAATCTCGACGATCTTCTTCACTATTTTTGTTATTACTCAAATTTTGAAGGCTTTGAGCTAAAAAAGTAAGGAAGTAGATTTAGAGCTAGTAAGAGTTGTTTTTTTCTCTCTCTCTCTTGGCATCACACAAGAAAAATGACAAGGTGCTCCCAAACTTCTAAATCAAATGTTTCTAAAAGCTATATTTATTTCCTTGGCATTTTTAATTATCAAAATACTTCTCAAATGGTTCAAGGGTAGTTCTCAAACGGTAGATTTCTTTCCTTAATTAGCATTCTTAATTGACAAAATAGTTCTCAAATAACAACATGTGCAAATGGTAGAGTGTGATGGCATCATGTTATGTGATGATGATGACCAACCTCCTTCATCATCTTTGCTCTTCTTACTACCCACTTTAGCACTCAAGGATTTGGGATGCCTTCTTTGGTAATAGCTTAAAATGTCCTTCTCGTATGAGACCTCAAATGCAGTCACATATGATCCAATGCCATATCTCATCATACGAGACATCGCATGCCAACTAGGATATTGTGTTATATCAGATCTAGCAGGTATCTCATACGAGATATTATATTTGCCACAAAGGATCCATATGTATCTCTTATGAAATATATAATATGTCTCAAAAAATCATAAAATACCTTTAGATATCTTGTACAAGATACCTATTTTGTTGCATATATATATCATATGAGATACATAAAATGTACAAAATAGTATTGCGAATAACGCATTTGTAAAAAAAAATGGACCATACATTCATATATCATACAAGATATGTAATGAAATTTGGCCGTTTGTATCTTAAACAAGATATAAGATAATCTATGTCATTCCTATCTTGGATGAGATAACATGATCAAATGCATGATGTCTGCATGTCTTGATTTCATTGAGTTTTTCTTAAACCCTAGATTAAGCCTATATCTTGTATGAGATGTATAAAAGGTAAATTTTTTCTCCCACATTGTTCACTTTTGAGAGAGAGAGAGAGAGAGAGAGAGAGAGAGAGAGAGAGAGAGAGAGAGAGACATGTCACGGGATCTAAATTTCTAGGGAGATAAAAATCAAATAAATTCTAAGAAATTGATTTAAATTCAACAATTCATCAAACATCACATGACCATGATATTCAAAAACAAATGAAAATACTTAGCTCACAAAGATTCGGCTCCAAGATTGGGTACAATCATCCCCCCTCATGTGTGTATGGCCTATTTTCCCCCATACATGAGTATTTACGAGATATTTTATTCCAAATTAGGCCATAGCCTTCAAAAATACAAAAAGGGTATGATTTTCTTGCACACTCTCTTATCCTCAAAAATAGAGTGCCCATAAATTGAGGCTTGGGTTTAAAGCATATCACACTTTACCAAATATTAAAGATCAAGTCTATGCTTGATAGACTATAGCTTTTACAAAATAAATCAAAATGTGCACAAGCTAGCACATGTATTTACAAGCTTGTTTACAAAAATGGTGTGCCAAGTAATAAATTGGTGTGACTTCTCCTCAATCCTCGGAATTCTCTTTACTTATAAAATAACCAACAATAAATTGATGAAATAAATATTCCATAAGCACACAAACCATCATCACACACATGTTTGCCATGCGTAAGTAACCTAGGAATCACCCCTACATTAAGAACCAATTGAAGCAAACATTGGAGACCCCAAGCATATGTCAATATCCACCAAATGTATTAATATTTATAATGGTATCACCCATGATATTAACATAATTTGGCATGATGCAAAGATAATCCAAGCGTCCCCGAATCATCTAAGAGGGTAGAATAATATCTTTAAGAGGGCTTAAAATATATTTCCATAACACTGCTTAGGGATAAGATCTTGAGTTATTAGGACCCTAAACCTTATTTCCTTTGACACTAGTCCGTTCACATTGGGTAGGGTGTTTGGGGTTGGGGGTTGTTCACATGGAGCCTAGCTACTCTATTGGGACACCTTATAGGTATAGAGGCATAGATTATATGTGTTACAGTATACGCTAGTGCAATAGACCATCCATCTACATTGCACCTTGTTGCAGACTTACAAGTCTTTTTTAGCATCCCTACATAGCCTTAGCCACATCATTTTTGTAGATGAGTCTTTGTTAGCATCCCTACATAGCTTTAGCCACATCATTTTCGTAGATGAGTCTTTGTTGGCATCCCTACTTAGCCTTAGCCACATCATTTTTGTAGATGAGTCTTTGTTAGAATCCCTACATAGCTTTAGCCACATCATTTTCGTAGATGAGTCTTTGTTGGCATCCCTACTTAGCCTTAGCCACATCATTTTCATAGACGAGTCTTTGTTAGCATCTCTACTTAGCCTTAGCCACATCATTTTCATAGATGAATGGTAAGCTAGGCAATGAGACTAGCTAGCATCTAGCATGTAGTGTAAGTCTTCTCATGCTCATAGCCTATAGTGATAAAGGTTGTATTCTCTACTCCTCTTGTACTTGATTTAGTAATATGCATAGATGAATGTGTTATGTTTCATTAGGTACAATTCTTACTTTGTTTTTTTTTTGGGTGTATGTAGGCACCCCTTGCCACTATTCTTAATGTATTGTCTAAGCCTACCATCAGGAAGAATATGGACTCTCCATTTTATCCCTTAAGGAGTGAATAAAAAAAGATTGGCCTGACCAATAAGAGAGCTGGGATTCTAGATCCATGTAACATGGATCTTTTTGTCATATCTTTGCCCAAATCTCTTAAGACAATAAAATAATAGAGCCCATATCTTAAAAAAATAGAGAAATGTCATATTCCATATCTTTCATGTCTACCTTGCGGTTAGCACATGGAAGTTTGAAAACTGAATTTCATTTTTTTTCCTTTTTTTATGTTTAACTTTTTACTTTCCCTCTTTTTGCATTTCACTGCCTTTTCATTTCCCTCCTTTTTTTAGCGGAATTCAATTTTGCCATATCTTCTGCAACTCTAGTTCTTTCTTCACAAAATTTTATAGGTATGTTGTTCTCCACCATAGGTCTCTCCTCATAAAATTTCATCTCATTTGGACAAAACCTCTATGAGTTATGTACGTTTTCTCACATGAACTTTCTCTTCTTTGCGCCACAAATAGCTATCTTGATCTAAAGTGGCATCAAATTCTTATGAGTAATGATCATATGTTTAGGGTTTGTCTATGTTTTGTCTTAATGTAAGATAGGTTTGTTTATGTTTTGTCTTGATGTGTTGTTGTTTATTTTCACGAGAGCAAGGTTGTGAGAAACAAGATTGTGCAAATCAAAGTAGTAAGTTGTTGTTTATTTCGTGTTGTTTTAATCTTTATTTGTTGCTTATAATCTTCTCTACACCACAAATAACTATCTTGATTTTAAGTGGCATAAAATACTTGTGAAATGATCATAGGTTTAGGGTTGTTTTAATCTTTATTTGTTGCTTATAATCTTCTCTACACCACAGATAACTATCTTGATTTTAAGTGGCATAAAATACTTGTGAGTACTGATCATAGGTTTAGGGTTTGTTTATGTTTTGTCTTGATGTGTTTATGTTCATTTTCATAGGTTGTAAGCAACAAGGTTGTGTGAATCAAAACAATAGGTTGTGTGAATCAAAGCAATAGGTTGCTGTTTATTTCTTGCTGTTTATAATGTTTATTTGTTGCTTACAAATCTTAACATAGATATTTATTAATCATGCAGTCTAACTTTGTTAATTTGGTGCTTTTTTTTATATTGTAGATGTCTTCAAGGAGGAGGCATATCGGTAATATTCACATAGTGGAGGTGTTTAATAGAAGAGATGATGAAGGTAATTGGATCCCTGATCAATACAGTAAGTTAAATTGGATTTTAATGAGGCCAAGTACTCGTGTGGGAGTTTCAAGGTCAATCTCAAAGATGTAACAGACCCCAATAAACAATGGAAAGGTAGAATCATAGAGTTCAGGAGATGCACCAAGAGGCTTTCATTCAGCATGTTTATATGTATAAAGAGATTCGAGTGCATCATGACAACTTCAGTGTGAGACATAAGCCTAAAAATAAGTTTATATCTTTGTGCTTTGTGTTCTTGTGATTTGAGTCCATGGTTATTAGATAGAGTTTTAATACAAGCATGTTTGTCGCTTGCAGCTTTATATCCATCAACTCTGCATGAATGTCAAAATCTAGAGTGCTTAAGTGGAAAGCTAAATGTTTTACATGCAGAGATAGGTGCCTTGATCTATGACAACAAGAGTGCAAGTGAATTGGCATCTCATAATGTTTACTTTTATGATTCCACATATGTTGTGGAGAGACATAGTTTGGAGTACATTCCACTACCACCATTGTCTAGCCAGGAATGGTATAATCCTAGCTTAGACATGTCAGAAGCATGTAGGGTAAAGATTAAAAATGATGTTCATACTACCATGAAACCCTCCATAGGCTCTAGAGATGTGCATCTAAGTTGGTTTGTACCATTTAGTTTATTTGCACATTTATTTGGATCCTGTGAAGTAGCAAAGAAAACTAAGATTACGTATCAATGGCAAGTGCCCATCTGAGGATTGGATGACTCAGTTACTAGGTGAGTCATGGCATATCAAGAGAACTCACCATGATGATATCATTGAGTGCAGAATCACTGTGTCAGATGTTATCTTTAGGTAAGATTACACTGTTATTGATTGTTTATAGTTTTTATTCATAAGTACTTCATTGCAAGATACCCCGATCGTTGATTGTTGTTATTGTTGTTGTTGTTGTTGTTGTTTTTATGTTTTTATGTTTGTTGTTGATTGTTGATTGTTTTTTTTATGCTTTTATGTTAGTTGTTTGTTTTTTATGACGTACTTCATTGTGCAAGACAAATTTTGTGCACTCTCTTCTTCAAGTATAGGAGGTGGTGACTTCTACGAGGGGAGTGGCTCAGCTTGGACCAAGACATGCAAGATGGCATGCATTCAACACTCATTGATATAAATATTCTTTGGGAGGGTCATGAACCTTTTAGCGTTAATGTAGAAAGTCATTGGCCCCTTAGTTTTCTAAGGCAGGAAATCCAATTCATGTCCAATGATCCCCCTTGTAATTTTTATTTCAAGTTGGATGGTAGGAAGGTTGGGAGTCGAAGCGAACATTGCAAAACATGCAAGCAGTGTGTTGCTCCACACATCCTTGAAATTGTAAAGTCCATGTAATTCTTATTCTTCCAAGTGAATATTAAAAATTGTTTCTCTAAAAGTGTTGTAAATTTTATTTTATTTCATTTCATAAATTGTAGTGGTTTTTTTAAGTCTACTGTGTTTTGAACCCATTAATATGTAAGAAAATAAAGATAAGTATAAGTAAGTATAATTATAAATATAAGTATAAATATATATTTAAGTTTAAACAATAATATAATTAATTATCTTAGAAATATAAATATGTTTTATGATTTCTTATATTTTAATAAAGTGTCATTAATTTTAAGTCTATGGATATAAGTATTAAAAAAATATAACTTTAAGTGCAAATAATAATATAAGGAACTTTGTAAATAATATAATAATAATATGTAACAAGAAATAGAAGTATGATTTATGATTTATTATATTTTATTGAAGTGTCCTTTATTTACTAAAGTATAAACATAAGGTATTAAAATAAATATAAGTTTATAGATATTTTAAGTACAATAATAAACATAAGTATAAATTGCATCCATCTAGCCTCATGAAACCCAAAGTCATGACCCACCACTAGCTTCATTGAGTGCCATCACCATTGAAGGGGTGGAGTACCTCCTCGTGCAGGATGTGTTGGAGCTCTTAGAGTTTTTATGAAATAAATATTACTCCATTAAAATTTTAATAAAATATATATTACTTTATGAAAGTTTTAATGAAATAATATATAACTTTATATTTATAAGTATAAGTAGGGGTTATTTTCATTCACTTCTATTGCATTCTCTATCTCTCACTTTCTATCCACCTTGCTTGTTGCTCCCTTTATGCCTTCACCATGGCTTCTCATCATGATGTGTTCGTATAGTGGATGAGTTATGGTCAGATGTGGGACCAGATTTACCCTAGGTTTTGTTATAGTGTTGAGCTAGAGAATATATTTAGGACTCTAGAGTCCGATAGCTCAGTGCTTGCATATTTTTACGTACGGGATGTGATGATATCACATTTTTCACCCTGACTCCACTGCTCGATGGATACCCCTAGAGTTCCTCTTCTCCATGAAGAGTGTTGACAACCATAGAAAGGTTGTGCAAAGAGCACTTGCACATGTCCCCCCCCCCCCATTCCGATCTACCTCTGTGCCCCTCAATTTTGAGTCGACAGACCCAATCGTCGATCTCATCGAGCGGGATATTGCCTTTGCTATTTGTATATTATGCTCTGATTTTGAAGAGGAGAATGATGAGGAGCCAGTGGTGCCTCTTCTCACCTATGAAGAGAAGGAGCGAGAAGAGACAATCCTAGACAAGCAAGAGGAGGAGGCACGTAGCTTGACTTTGGACTTGTCGACTATCCACCAAGAGGTAGCCCATCCTATTGAGAATGCAAAACTTGCATCATTGAGTGCCATCACTATGGATGGTGTTGAGTACTTGCTCATGCATGATGTCCTTGAGGTCTTGGATTTGAGGGAGCAAGAGCTGTACTGCCAGCTTGTCCAGGATGTTGATGAAGACCTCATTGACTTTGACACGTGGATGTCCCTCCACAAGTAACTGAGATTGGCTCTGATACGATGGTACGAGCATGGACGATTTCTCTGCAATCATCCACATCCAAAGAAGTGCTATAGAAGCTGCTCAACTTGACTATGATATCTCAGATGAAGAATTTGAGAGGTTGCAGGAGGAGCTCTTTGGACCTCGACCACACATTAACCTCTCAGACCCTCTACATGGTGATAGAGCGATCACTGGGGGGGCAGACCTAGATGCACCGATCGAGAAACTGAATGATGAGGCTGAGAGGGTACGTAAATTTTTTTTAAATCTTCTTGAAAATTTTTGTGCGGGGCCTCAGGGGCCTAGGGACCTGCAGAATCAAGGCCATCCTCGCCAGCCTTCAGCTGGCATGCCGCCTGGAGGGCCTTGATGTATGCCAGATTACATGTGTGGGGTCCCCAGGCCCTTGAGGCCCTGCACAGACTAGGCCTTGCTACTGGAAAGATTGATCTTCATGCTATCCAACTTGAGCTCGAAGGAAATTTTGTTGTAATTCCTTTGCTTAAAGCTCCTACTAACTCTGTTGAGCCTAGTACTAAGAGGCACAAAGTTTAGGATTTTTGTACTTGCTTCTATGTCATGATGTAACAATTTCTATATTAATAAAAATATATTTCTGAAGTTTTGTTGTATTCGTGCGATCAACAAATAATATTTAATCATTAATTTAAAATTAAAATCACAATACAATTATGATTGCCAAATATAATCAAGTAGACACTTGGCAAGGATTTTTAAAAAATATTCTCATTAAGTAAAGCATTTACATCATGATCACATGAGATTACATTGTGGCATATACATGAGATTACAAGATCTCCCTAAATTTGCAACTCATCATCATAATCTTCCCTCCACTTCTGCATGCGTAGAGCTAGTCGCATATCTTTGTCACTGGTGATGGTGACTCTCTTGGCATGGACTGCTGCTGCGTACACTGTGTCACCAAA
Organism: Cibotium barometz; assembly: GCF_041138505.1. Classification (NCBI taxonomy): domain Eukaryota; kingdom Viridiplantae; phylum Streptophyta; class Polypodiopsida; order Cyatheales; family Cibotiaceae; genus Cibotium; species Cibotium barometz. Next base: position 51,639,930 of record NC_141074.1, read on the forward strand.
CATGTCCACCAAAAAATCTTCAGCAACCTCTTGAAGAGCTTCCAAAGCTACTGCTGTCCATCGTGCGGGAGCCTCACTATTGCCGACCCGACGATGCCATCGAGATAACCGGCTCACGTTCAAATCATCCATGATCTCCCTAACGAGGAGATGAAAAGGTCTCCTCGGGATCAGAAGGTCTGTCATCTTCTGATACTTTCTTATTTCTTGAAGAGCGACAGTGCTAGGTCTCCACCAATGTATGCGATGTGTGGCCGGTGTTGGGGGCCTGACCTTCACGGGATCAATCCTCCTGGTAGTCTGCTTGGTGCGAGCCATGTTCTTGAAGAAGATAAAACAAGAATAGAATGAAAATGAAAGACTCTAAACTTATATTTATAACTTCAAAACTCGAAAATATAACTTATATTTATATTTTTATAGAATGAAAATAAATAACTCTTAAAAATTTTAGTAGTTTTTATTATATTTAGTAATTTCCTTATTCATCATAAGAGGCCCTCTGGAGTGGTCGGGTGGACCTGATGAGTCGGGTTTTTCCTTACAAGAGACTAGAAACCGAAATGAAATCTTTTGACATATTAGGTAGGATCCCCAACCCTGTGGAGATCGCTTATAATGGATTGTCCACAAGAGGCATTGATGAGATCGCTCATAATGGGTTGGGATTGATCTTATCGAGTGAGGTGCCTCCCTATCCTTGGTGAGACGGGATGGGTGGTATCTTACAGAAATTCCTCTCAAAGTTCTCATTCTTTATATAAGAACTCACGAAGAGATTCAATCTGCTCTTGTATTATGGGGCATTGTGGCAAATCTACCATAGCTAAAACTTAAGAAATAACAAATATTTTTTTATGAGAAGAGTGTTAGAAAATACATATCTCATTGTTGTGGTGTCTTTGAAATTATCTAGAAAAAATAATTTAATACTCGAAGAGCATGTGAATTTATATACTTTTTATGCATATAAAGTATAAACTTTTTAATTAAATATTAAATATTAAAGAAAATGAGAAAAACAACAACTAATATTTTTAAAAGTTGCTATTGCGATAGTACTGAAAACAACAATTCAAATAAAACTTGAACTCATAAAATAAAATATAAACTGATTATTAATATCAAGGTAGGAAAGACTTACCTTGAATTGATGAAGTTGTTTGCTATTTTTAAACAATAAAATTTAAAATTGATAAAAACATTAACTATAACAAGTTCAATAATAAGTTCTACAATCTTCTAATAATACGGATGTGATTAGAGACAATTACTTTCTTGGGTGGTAAGTTAGATTTAAGGTAGTGAAGACGAGTAAGAAATTTCATCAGATATTTTTGGGCTGTCTTCTAAGCTATATCCCCGAATAATATTTATGTATTTCATGATCTGACAAAAGCGGATGTTTAGAGTGAAAAGTTTGGTGTTACGACGATGGGTATCATGACAAAACATTCCTCATGGTCACGTGTCCAAATCTTTGACCATTCGTCGATCACATCAAGGAGGAACAAGTATATTGTGTTGGTGACTACTAATTATGTCACCAAATGGGTTGAAGCAAAAATGTAGATAACTTAGCAAGAAGTAAAACATGGTTTCTCTGAATGACCACAACCTCAACACATTGGCTAAATCATTAGTAGAATCAATTCCATTGGGTAAGTGAAAGAGAAAAAGATAAGATTTAAAAAATAAAACGAATACTCAAAGTAGAGCTACGAGATGATGCTGCTCAAGTGGCTATATAGAGGGAAAAAGGCAACGAGAAGAAGAGAAGAAAACTAAGGAGTTGTTAAATGAGCAATTGCAAATCAATGAGAAGGTAATTCAAGAGAGAAATGAATTAAAACATGCCTATTTTTGCAATTAAACAGAAGAATAACCATAACATATCTAGAGAGAGAAATGAATTGAAACATGCCTATTTGTAGTTACACGTAAGAATAACCAAAGCATATTTAGAGAGAGAAATGGATTGAAACATGCCTATTTGAAATTACATAAAAGAATAACTAGAGCATATCCAAAAGAGGAGATAAGGGCAGTCACATCAAATAGTGGACACAACACATCAACTTTACTAAAGCAACGATCAAAGCAAAGTTGAGATAGAGTTGAAATACCATGAGCATATTCTCAAAACTTAGCTCAGTTCCACACCCACCAAGAGGAGAAAGTAAAGTAGAAAGAAGAAGTGAACCAATCTACAAAAACTTGTATACACACTTAGGACCATACTTACAAGATGCATTAGGACCATACTTACACACTTAGGACCATACTTACACACTTAGGACCATACTTACAAGATGTATTAGGACCATACTTACAAGATTTATTAGAGAGAATCATTCAAAACAAAGTCATAACATCAAGGGGTAAAGTGGACTTATAGTACCACTCCCCCAAGTGGTACTGTAAGATGTATTAGGGAGAATCATCTAGAACAAAATCATAACATCAAGGGGTAAAGTGGACTTACAGTACCACTCCATACTTACAAGACATATTAGGGAGAATCATCTAGAACAAAGTCATAATATCAAGGGGTAAAGTGGACTTACAGCACCACTCCTCCGAGGGCCTTTTGTTTTTAGAAAATCTTGAAGTCAACGCCAAGTTGCAGACAATCAGCATAAATAAGTATATGCTAGAGATCTACCAAGATCATTAACTCAAAGCTATGTTTGGAGTTTGTCAAGTCTCAAGATAAGCATACCAAAACTCGAGAAGTGACTATGCTAGATGGAATAAAGAAGAGAATACAATGACATCATGTAAGCACTTCAATTGCCCCCAACTACCATAACTCACAAGCTAGATGGAATAAAGAAGAGAATACAATGACATCATGTAAGCACTTCAATTGCCCCCAACTACCATAACTCACAAGGTAGAAAATAAATAGCTTTCATTTGAACAAATACTGACAGAGATCAAGTATAATAATAATAGGGTGGAATACGATAAAATGAAGACACAAGCATATAAAAAGACCTATAGGGATCGAACTCACGGATTATGCAAGTGAAGCCAATGGATAGATATACCATATACCTATCAGATTCTTTTGCTACGTAGAAATCCTACCCTAAGGAGGGATATAAAGTATTGGGTTGAAGGAATCTTGGACAACACAGGAGAAATGAGGACAACACAATCAAGACTCCCGTGAAAAAATATACTGGTTTTTCATGCCATGATGACTACTACTAAAAATAGGGCATATGCCCCAAATCTGTAATTGGTGGCCCACCACAACCTAAACCTCATGACCCCCTGAACACTTAATTTTAGGCCTGAAAAACTCTGATTATCATGCCCATGAAAATCCATTTCTTGGTTTTTCAAACCTAATAACCAAGTTCCTAATCTCTCAAATTAAGGGGTTGTGAATACCCTAACCTTCTTATTGACTTCGTAAATAGAACTAACATTTCTTGACCATGAGATTTTGTCAAGAAAATCATGCATGAAAAACCTATGGTTTTTCACATCCTAATAATTCTCCTTATCCATTCTTTATTAACAGCTTTCTCTTATTAATATGTTTTCTATCATGAATTTATCTTCCCTCTATAAGAAACAACCCTAACCATTTAGTGTGAATATCTTTAGATATCCACCATGACTGGAAAACCAGTCTAGTTTTTCATGCTAGAGAAGTTGTGCTAGATTAACATGAAATCAACTACGTACATGTTTTCCAATCTGTTCCATTCATTTGCTGCTGATCTCTTAAAAACATTAAAACATAATTGACGTGAATATCTTTGGATAGTCGTGATCATGAAAAACTAGTCCAGTTTCTCATGCTTAACCAATTAACTCATAAGTACTTAATTTCTACCCAGATCTCATCCTTGAATCCAACTAACTCCATTTCTCTAGTAGCATAACCACCATCCTTGAGGCATGGATATCTTTAGATATTTACAAAAACTAGACCAGTTTTTCATGCTTAATAGTAACCAGTTCCAGAGAGAGCTGCATAGATCACTTACTATAACATACACACAAAATAAGGCTTGGAAGATTCCATACCAACCTAGTGAGGTGGACAAATTTATGTCTACTATTATAGGATGGCCCCTCCTCCTAAGGAGACTGAAGATTTAGATTGCACATCTTTAGACCCTACACTTGGGCCAAGAAGAAAGGAACAAAGAAAGTGTCTTAGGCATAAAATCTTACCCACCTTGGTTCATAATGACAAGATGTGGCTGGCACTTAGGTGGTGATCATAGCAAAAGATGGATGGTGGCTTTCCAATATCACTCCCTCGAGTGTCTACTTTTCCTAGAAACACTCGTGTTTTGTGAGAAACTACAAGCAATGGCCTCAAATAGTATTTGAAGAGCAATTCTTAAAAGTAATAAATGCCTTTCTATGTGCAAATTTCATCAAAACTTCCAATATCACTCCCTCGAGTGTCTACTTTTCTCACTTAAAAGTAATAAATGCCTTTCTATGTGCAAATTTCATCAAAACTTATGATATAAAAGGACAAAGATGGGTGAAGCAACCTTGCTAGATGGGAGCACAAGAAGGGTAATAATCTGAGAAGATATAAAAGGACAAAGATGGGTGAAGTTATCTTGCCAGATGGGAGCACAAGAAGGGTAATAATATGAGATATCAGAGATGCCATGTGGATATCTCCAGCTACCTGTACACATTATGTGAAAAAGGAGAACCTTCCACTTGATACAATGCTCAAAGAAACAGTCTTCAATAACATAAGGTGGAGTACACCAACATCCGTAAGACTGATGAAATGACTAGCAAGGTTGTCTCCATGATTATACAAATATAGCTAGTGGGGATAGGTACAATCCGATTAACCTATATAAGCTCCAAAAGATCCACCTAAATCTATAAGATAATTGGGCATATTACCTACACAAAGGACTAAATACATATCTTAACTAGCATCAAAATAAGGTGGTCAATTCATATCTTCTAACCAAGGTATTAAGTCATATTACAGTAACACCATTGCCTACATAAAGAACTGAATAACTAACTTAACTAGCATCAAAGTAAGGTGGCCAATCCACATCTTCTAACAAAGGTTTTGAGTCATATTATAGGTACACCATTACCCTCAAAAGTCACCCATGAAGATATCCTAGAGAATCTCAATGAAGCTGACCTACTCATAGCCAACACAAAAGAAGTCTTAGTAGGTATGGAGACTAAGAAAAACAAGATAGCAAGGAGGAAGTCCACTCCAATGAAACTAAGCCCACACAAAACCCACACAAGTTAAGAGGATATAGGTGAAGAACCTCTAGAGTCACCACCTCCCCAGGGCTTGCGTTTGTCTCCTTCACAGAACAAACCCCATCCTCTTCCAGCCCTTCACAAAGTGTGCGACAGTAGCCAATTCATGTCACCCTCATTCAGGCAGCTCCTATTACACTTCAAGAAGAGCCCTTAGACCACCAACAAAATCAAGAGGTACACATAAAAGCAAGACAAGTATATCTATCACACCATGACTCCTTGGAAGTGCAAGCGTCAGGTGAAGAAGTAAAGTTATTAGAGGCAGAGGGCCAAAAGATAAGGACTGAAGGTTTACACATCGAGAGGAAGTCTAACCTACAACTAAAGTCACACTTATCCCACAACTCGATAAAGCCTCACCCGATAAAGCAGCAGGCCCATCTCAAAAACATGAAAGATCCAAAGATGTAGAAGATCAAAGGCCATCCAAAGTACAAAGAAGTTTTTAATTGAGGGACCTTACACTCCAATTGCCTGTCCCACAAAGATTTGATTCATTAAAGCTTATGTCTCCATGCCAAATTGAGCCAAGCCTACTAGGATACATGTCAATCTTAGAGCACTATTTAGGTGAAATATATAAGGATGCGTGCTCTTGCATAGCTCAACTGTGTCGTAGAATATGGAGAATGAACAACTAGTTTTATAGATTATCATATGCTCACCAATTATATATTGACTCACAACCAATAATTCCACACATAGAGGATGGTGACGGCGTAGCATGTGAAGATGAAATCAACAAAGCCAAATCAAAACTATAGGAAGAAACCACCAAAAGTTGAGCAGGATCACTGAGAATAGAAAACAAGTCTATCAAGATACATTGGTCGAGATTAACACTCACATTGATGCCATGAGAGCAAAGTTTGACAAAAAGGTAGCTGACCTATTAGCACATAAGAGGATGCTGAACTTCTGCAAGCACAAGTCATGGAGCATGTTTAGGAATTGAAAGTAAAGAGCAACTCTAACATCAAAAGAAACTAACATGAGACAAACAAGATACTAGAATTGCAGGACAACCTCCAACAAATACAAAGAGACTTTGGTGCAAGCAAAAAGATAGTAGAAGAATAAATCTATGAGCTGCACAAAGATGAGGAGGCCCAAAAGCAACGAATAGAATATCTTGAGAAGGAAAGAGAAAATATCAACAAACAACATTCCCAAGCTATCCTTGCACATTCTAGAGAATTAGCAGATGCCCTCTAGCTTCTTGGGGATGCCCAAGAAGCCATTGTGTTAAGCTAACTTAAGAGTATTGTGTTAAGCTAACTTAAGAGTATTGTGAGTGATTTCTCAGTGATTTCATGCAATAAATTACTAACATGTTAGTGTTATTGACATACGCATAATGGGGCCAAAGTAATGTTTATGTATTGCAAGGGATATTTTATGTGTTGGTACTATGCTAGTGTGTTTAACATGTGTTTGTGCCTTATCACCCATGAGTGGTTATTATGTATTTAGGGGTATGTATTTAGGGGATACGTATGAGGATACCAAGTGAGGTGTCACACATGTGTGAGGTTACCAAGATTGAGGTGTTGTACGGATGAGTGGTGCAAGGGGCAAAACAAAAGTAAGGACTAGCTGGCCATGGCAATTGAGAGCCACCAACAGTAACATAGGTAGTCACACACTTGACCACATCCCTCTAAGAAATCTTGGCAGCTTTATAAACTAAGGAAGAGGTGCTAGAGCAGATATCAACACAATTGGTAACTCAAGTTTAAATAGCTCAAGAAGCTATGATGAAGTATGACATGCTTCTGCAAGCAAGGGTAGTATGCAAAGAAGCAATTACAACACTTCTAATAGTAAAAGACCAAAGGATCTTCCCACTTGAGCAGTAACTTAGCCAACAATAGAAGCCATAGCTAAGAACACCAAATGAGTAGCTAAATAACCTCATGGAGTGAACATCATAGTTGGCGCATCATGCTAGTGGTTCCCCCTCCTTAAACTTTTCTATTTTCTTTTCTACACTAACACTCTTCTTTTGGCAATATGACCTTAGTCTAAGTGAAGATCTAACATGGGGAGACGTTGCATTGATCTAGTAAAATTTAGATAGGGATGTCAACCTCGCCATCATCATGGGGTAAATCTTTTACAATAATCTAATAGATAATAGATTATACTATCATGCATACATATGCCATGCATCCTACATTTCTAAACTTTAAGTCCTATTGTAGATTTCTAATCAACTCTCTCATTTTGGATGACAAGAAAGAATTATTACCTTTATATGCCACCTAACCTTCCTCCACCCCTGCTACTTTTGAAACACTCACTAACTCTTTTACATGGTTCTAGACCTAGGGATGGGTAGAAGCTTATGATACATTTACTTATCTAGACCTTCATGAAAGTACATTATACCACCCCAATGGGATACTAAAGCTTTATCAAAATATCTATGAGCATCTAGAGAAGATATCAGTCTTGGTGGTTTATAACTTTTCTATAAAGCATATGGAATATCCTACTGTTGTCTCTCAAGAGGAACAGTTAGAGCTTAATAACTTTTTAAATATCAGTAAGCCCCCTCCTCACCCAAATCTTGAGGATGATAAAGAGGATGAAGGATCTTATCCATATAGATATCCTCTCCAAAAGCCTCTTTCTTCTAAGTTCATCCCATCCCATGGGCAAGTCCCTCCTACACCTGCTACTAACACAAAAAGTAAAACTAGTGTAGCATCTTCATCTATACAACTTGAACTTCCTACTGACACTCTAGCCCCTGAGGAACCACTATCACTAACACTGATAGAGCAGGAAAACTACATAGAGGTAGTTTCTCAATCATTTCAGTTCCAACTGAGTACCCTAATGCTGATATTTTGTTGCAGTTACCAAAAAACTGATTATGAAGATCTCATGTTCGAGTGGGAAATCCAATGTTACGGCCAAAGCTTTTCTTTAAAGTGCTCATGTAGGTGAAACCATTCAACCCCACAACTTGAATTTTCCCCAAAGCTTACAGTACCACTCCTTACAACTTGCCTTATGCTTCTTATCCAAAATGAGCACCCATGCCAAAATGGGAAGAATTGATGTCAATAGGAGAGAGTATTCCGGGTACTTAGAAAGCTATACATATTATGAGAAAGCTGGAAAATTACCAAGCTTATTAAGTAGATTAGGGTTAAGTTTATGCGCCCAAGTGTGAATAAGAGCCAGCTGTATAAAAGGGAATTTCTCATAATGAATAGACATAATCCCCCTTTGTGTTACTTGATTTATGCTTGTCTACTTGCTCTATCTTGTGGAGAGAGAGAGAGAGAGAGAGAGAGAGAGAGAGAGAGAGAGAGAGTTGCAAGTAGAGTGTATGATTCTTTGTGCATGTGCCTCTTATTCATTATGTGAGAGTGAGTGAGAGTGAGAGAGGTGAGTCCTTGCAAGGAAGTAGAGTATCTCTTATTCATTGTGTGAGAATGAGAGAGGTGTTATCGTGTGAGATTGAGAGAGGTGAGTCCTACAAGGAAGTAGAGTATCTCTTTGGTGAGATGACAATGAAGAGGAAGGAGCTTGGAGTTAGAAACCATTGACAATGAAGAGGAAGGAGCTTGGAGCTAGAAATCTTGGAAGCTATGAATCCCAAGCCGAATACAAGGTTAGTCCCCCTACAATAGCTTTAGTTTGTTCCACTTCTGTTAGAATAGGAGAGTTCTAGAGAAGCTGTGAATGACCAAAACAAGCACGGCAATAATCATTCATTGGTAAGCCTCTCTCAAAGCATACATTGAGAGTTCAAATGTTTAAAACGAGAGATATAATCTCTCATCAACTCATGCTCTTATTGCTTAATATTGTAGAGTTGTGCCACTGAGCTCCACTTGTCACCACTTCTTGAAAATCTTGGCATAAAGACATTCTTAAGTCAAGTGAAATCGACCTTATCCTCTAGCTTAAGTGGCCTATACCATCATTTACATGCCTTCCCACCTAACATTAGGGAAAAATAATGGATCTTTATGAGTTCATTCCTATCTCCATTGAAGCTTTGCATTAGTTTTTCTGCGTGGTATGGCTTTATGGGATTTTGCCTTGGGGCATAAAATTTTGTAGTCCCCAATTCCCTTGCCACCCCCTATCTATTCGACTACAATCCTTAACAAATCAACTGGGGTAGCTATGGTGATTAAGAATAGGGGTAGCTAGGTTAGTTTTGTGAAGTGTATATTCCCTCTCCCTCTTCCCCTCCCCCTTCTAAGATTGGTTTCTCTGTGATATTCTTCTCTACTTGAGGTCATGGGAAACCAAAGTATTTTTATATTTAGTGCTTCTCCACCTAGGAAAAAATATCTCTTTCCCTTGTAATAACATTGTATGTGAGGAAATTAGGATTTGTTAGTTTGACTTTATTATCATTGTATTGAAGGTCTCTTACCTCTTAATCCTAGGAGTGTAAGTGATTCGGTCATGAGGATGGGTAAAGGTTTCCCTTGGCACAAAATTCTATATGGGAGGTGTTGCTTGCACAACTCCTCTTCCCATTGGCAACCTTTAAGTTGCTCATTGTTACGTGACCACTATTGGCACGCATAGTGAGCCTCTTGGTCCATATCTGGCTGTATTTGGAATAGCCCTTTGGCAATGTTTATAACAAGCCCATCAAATATTATGGGGAAGCTTCAAACTCTCTCCTCCACTTGCTCATATATCATCTTAGCTTCTTTCATGGATTCCTTGCTAGTAGTCTCGCTTGGACTCTGAACTCTCCAAGTAAACACACTTTGATGTGTGCTCTGGACCCAATACTCCAAGTAAACACACTTTGATGTGTGCTCTGGACCCAATACTCCTTTGGTAGGAAGATCCTTGGTAATTAGATGCACTACACTTTGGAGCAATTCATCTCCCAAAATATTTTTGTCCTTTAAAGTTTATATAAAGAAGGCTAAACCTCAATTTTTGGACTAAATTTCTACTTTATGAACCTCTAGTTACCCAAAGGCGGAGTTATTCATGGCATGAATAAATCAACCTTTATAGCATGGATAATTCTGGTTTTTCACATCAAAAATTTTAACTTATCCTTAAACTAGCATTATTTCCTCAATTGGTTAGACTAAGCACCATTCACGATTGAGCTAACTCAAAAGACAATCATGACGTGAATATCTAGAGACAATCTTGCATGAATAAATTAAGAAACTCTGGTTTTTCACACTGAAATTTTTTCAAGCCTTAAGTACAAATTCATTACCAATGAAGTCAAACAATCCAAAATAATGAAATAATTTTAGGGCAATTTTCTCAAGAAACTCACGGTCATTTATAACTTTGGTTTTTCATGACAAATTTCTTGATCTTTTCATACCACAATGAACTTAAGTGATTGGTTTAAATTATGTGGACATCTTTAAATCCTCGAATGATGAAAATATTTTGGCATAATTTTCTCAAGAAATTCACAGCATGAGTATCTAGGAGATAGTCACGTGGGATACCTTTGTTAAGTTGTATAACATAAGTACCAAGGCTAGGAAGATGTAGTTAAAGTAGCAATTGCATAATATATCAAGGGAAAGTTGTGTATGAATGATTACTCAAGGAAAAGTTATGTATCAATGATTACTCAAGAGAAAGTTATGTATCAATGATTAGGGATTACAAATTCTCTTGCCCTATATTCGAGCACTAGTTGATGATCGTGATTTGGTGTCAATTACATTGAATGGGCTTGAAACACTTGATGATGGCATGGTGTTAGACTATGATCAATTTTAGACATTTATCTAAATTGGAGAATTTTCTAAACTTTTAGGACCTTATAGCCCTTTTGATTAGTGAGCCGATGAATGTTGGGAGTAAATCATCCGTTTATAAATTATAGGGGTAGGTCTTTTACTCATATATAGGTAGATATAGTGGTAGATATTCATCAAGGGAAAGTTATGTATCAATGATTACTCAATGAAGGGGAAAGGGATTGCAAATTCTCCTACCTCTATATTGGAGCACCAGTTGATGATCATGTTCAGTGTCAATTACATTAAATGGGCTTGGAGCACTAGTTGATGATGGCATGGTGTTAGACTATGATCAATTTTGAACATTTATCCAAACTTGAGAAAATTTCCTAAACTTTTAGGACCTTGTCGCCCTTTTGATTAGTGAGTAGTAGATGAATGTTGGGAGTATATCATCCATCGATAAATTATAGGGGTAGGTATTTTATTCATATATAGGTAGATATAGTGGTAGATCTTGATCTAGAGGATGAGGTAGAGGGGCCAATATGGAAATAAGAATCATGGACAACGTGATTCACAAACATGATTCACAATCATAAATACGTGAAATAGGCCACTATAGGGGCAAGAGGAGCTAGAGAGGATGAGGTGGATGGCAAAGAAATCAGAGGTGAAAATAGTTTAGAGTGATATTACTATGACAAACCATGGCATATAGCAAAGGATTAATATAAAAAGAAAAATGATATAATTTAAAGTGGGAAGTTACAGCTAAGGGAAGTATGCATCTTAAGTGAACAAGCTAAAGATATAAGTGAGCAACAACTATTTATGACGTAACATATGCATCTTAAGTGAACAAGCTAAAGATATAAGTGAGCAACAACTGACGTAACATATGCTTAATTTCATGACTGCAGAGATGCATCAAATTGAGGAGACGTATGGTATGTTGATTCGGGCTTCTCTTGCCATATGACCATCCACGGTTAGTGGTTTAGAGAATTAAGGGATTTGGAAAAGCTAGGCTATGTAGAAAATAGGTAATGATACAATACACCCTAATTGTGCATGTTTGTAGGTTTCTTCGTCTTTGCAAAGTACCTTGCTCATATGTTTTCATGTGATAAAACATAAGAAAGGACTTGGTTTTTATTAGCCAAATGATTGAGCAGGGCCTACACAACAAGTGTGGTTTACCCCTCTTGGATGTTACATGGAAGACTTTAATAACCACTGTCGCTTGGTTGTAAAGGAAAATTGAGTTGGCACTATGTTAACATAGGATGTAAGCATGCTAAAAGTGAAGGCTACAATGTTTTCACATGGTACATGTGTGATTGCAAACATTGGCATTTGGCATAAACACCTTGGACATGTCAATATTACGTGATTGTAGAATATGGAGGCCCAAAGTATTATTACATGTTTACGAAAGTTTAAAGTGGATGGAATACGAACACTATATGAAGCATGCCAATTAGGCAAGCTAAGCATACATCTCACCAACCTAAGCCGCAAGTCTCGAAAGAAGGGTGCAACTCTTCTACGAAATCCACAAGAGCCTAACCATAATCTCTACTAACTCAAATGTTGTGGTGGATTTCCAAAGAACTTTTTGTAAGCTCGGGGATATTGTAAAGGTAATGTTGAATCATTAGGAGAATTCAGAGGTCATTTTGAGGCCTTGTAAGACTTTCTATATCATCATAATTTTTTGGGTGAGAAAAGTTGAGAAATAGGTCATTTTTGGCATAAAATATACAACTATTTATATTTCATTTTGAATATAAAAAGATAGTTTGCAAAGTCCGAGGTGGATGGAGAGAGAAACGGTGCAGAATCTCTTTTAATAAGTGATATTCTAACTACCTCAAAATGAATAATAAGTTCTTAAGCCGTGATATCTTCATCACAACAAATTCCTTAACTCACAACAACATTGAATTTTTAGAATAGAAGAAATGGAGGCAGCAATAAGCACGAAGAAAAGGAACAAATACCTTGTCTATCCATTACACACATTGATTTACCAAAAGAGTATGAACCAATTTAAAAGAAGAATAAGTGTAGCCACATCTCAAAGACACAAAAGGAAAGCATGAGAAATATAGGGATGAAGAAAATTGATCTTTGGTGTGATGGAAGATTGTATCCAAATCATCCCAATACAAAAGCTCCTTCTCCCTTTTTCAATCTAACTACACTACTATAATGAGAAAAATAATATACTTTTTGATCTAAAGTCTATATAAGAAGCCATGGTTTGCTTCTTTGATGTAACTCTTAAAGAAGCTCAAGGAATCCCCAAGTTTGTCTGATAAAACTCGACGAATGCGAGGTTGTCAAGCAAAAGAAAACATAAAGGATAACAATAACACTTATGAATAGAGCTTTGAATCCACAAATAAATTGCTCTGATCCATGTTACTTCAGTGTTTAGTTAGAAAACAACATCTAGTGGCTTGGTTCATTTGAGGTAAAGTCTATATAAGAAGCCATGGTTTGCTTCTTTGATGTAACTCTTAAAGAAGCTCAAGGAATCCCCAAGTTTATCTCATAAAACTTGACGAATGCGAGGTTGTCAAGCAAAAGAAAACATAAAGGGTAACAATAACACTTATGAATAGAGCTTTGAATCCACAAATAAATTGCTCTGATCCATGTTACTTCAGTGTTTAGTTAGAAAACAACATCTAGTGGCTTGGTTCATTTGAGGTAATATTCCAAAAGTTTTTAAGTTTTATTATAAGTTGTATTAATTGTTTGCTTCAGACCAAAATTAGCAACATTTTGGATGTCTAAACGATGGACAAAAAGCACCCACAGGATCTCGAGGCAGCCTCGACCAATTTCACTAAAGAAATCCAGATGCCTCGACGAACGCCCCTGGGTGCGTGCAATGGACTCTGTCACGCCTATGAACGCCTCCCCCAAACACCTTGGAGCTCATTTCCTACCAAATTATACACACACGCATCCACGGGCACATCGCCACCAACACCCCGAATCCATGGGCATCACCCACTAACACCCCGGACAATGCCCGCCATCCTCTCCCCTGGGTACGCCTCCCTACACGTACCCCCTACCACCTTTCCCCCCTAAACCCTTCCTGTGGATAAGTGGTGCACATACCCCCCCTTGCCACCTCTCCCCCCCATGTATACCCCTTCAAGATGCCTCCTGGATAGGTGGTGCCCCCTCCCCAACACACCTACCGCCCATGCAGCTAGCACTAATGGTACCCCCACCCAAATGCACTTGCTCCCCTTGCTGGCACTCTCTCCAAATGGCACTCCCTCCGTGCGCATGCACCCCCTCCTGCATCTATATAAACCCCCCTCCCCTCCCCCTATGGAAGGTAACACTCGCGTAGAGTCTAGGCTCTAGCTCTAGGACATGTTCTATAACTCTTCTTCCCCCCTGTGTGAATAGGCTTAAAGTCACCTCTTAGCCTCTCCCATAGCCACGGCTAACCGTATCCAAGCCTCACTCGCCCTTCACCTTGAGAGCCCTCTGGCTAAGGACACCCTCTCCAAACTCCCCCATGTGAAGAGACTTAAAGGTGAGCTTAGGCTTTGTTCTCAGTAAAGCTTTAGGATTTTAGGCAAGCTTTTGGAAGCCCAAATGATATCCGTTTAATCCGCTAGAATCCTCTCTCTCTCTCTCTCTCTCTCTCTCTCTCTCTCTCTCTCTCTCTCTCTCTCTCTCTCTCTCTCTCTCTCTCTCTAACCCCCCCATGTGAGGAGACTTAAAGGTGAGCTTAGGCTTTGTTCTCAATAAAGCTTTAGGATTTTAGGCAAGCTTTTGGAAGCCCAAATGATATCCGTTTAGTCCACTAGAATCCTCTCTCTCTCTCTCTCTCTCTCTCTCTCTCTCTCTCTCTCTCTCTCTCTCTCTCTCTCTCTCTCTCTCTCTCTCTCCTAGTGACCCTTAGCATTTTGCACCCACCCCACTCTGTTCCTATTCTCCATGAATAAAGGAGCTACTATGGCGCCAAATTGTGCCAAATTGAAGAAGCACACAACATTCAAGGTTGAAATGAGGAGGCATGCATCCAAGCAAACAAATCCGCTCCTTCCAAAACAAATCGTCATGTAAATGATAACCAGACTGGCCATATTTTTTATTCTTTTAAAGAAACTTCTTCCTTTTGGCTCATAAAGTTAAGACTCTTAGACTTAGTAAGATTACGTTCCTATTGGATAAACTATGACTAGCATTGTAGAAGCATCATGCCTCTCTTTTAAGTTAAGTAGCATAAAAGATTAAGGCTCCAATATAGAGAATTTCCACTTTCGTTCCTCATATATGCCCTCTTAAGTATCCTGAAGTAAGGCTAGAATGCAAAATTGTGAGTAATTAATCTTACTCTCTAGAATACCTTGTGGTTCTTTTTTCTTGTTAACAAGGATTGTAGCTGAGAATACCATCATTTCTTGATGTTGTTTTCTTATTGCTCAATGAATTATTGAAAAAGAAGAGAATGTTTTCCTGGTTTCAATGGATATGTTTACTGGTTTCATTGTTAATCTGCAGCAGGTACATCTTCTTCCCTCCCTAACTAACTCCGCTCTTGCTTACATAGTCGATGGGTAGAGGAAGTGGAGAAGCAGAAGGGTTTGGTTACAAGCGGCAGTGCTTGAAGAGGCAATATGCCGGCTTGGCCCTTGCTGGCTGCTGAGAGTATGGTCCATGGGGGATACCCAGCTAGTTGAGGCTGGAAGACTGAATTCTAGATCATTTCGACAGCTTTGTTTGGTTTGGCTTTGATTTGGATATGTCTATGGACATGGATATGGAAGCTTGGATCTGGTAGTTGACCTGGTTTTAGGGTCTATTGTAAATATTTTTGCTGTAAGTATAGTTATTATGTGAATATTATTGCTTACAATTTTGTGCACTAAGGGTTGCTTAAAGAACATTGTGGAACTCCTTTAATTAAAGAACATTGTGTTTTACATTGTGGTAGGACCTATTTAGATAACAAAATTAAATTGGTTGAATGGGTGGAAAATGGGGGATGGATGCCCCGACGGTGCTATCCTATGGTGGATGGGTGGACCCAATAAGTCAAGTAACTTTCCAACAGATTTATTAATTACAATCCATAGTCAGAATAGGGCCCCGAATTAGTTTCATTTTAGGGGAATGAGCCAACTCTTAAAGAAAGAGGAAAAAGGTGTTGTTTTCTTAGAACCAAGTACGGACTTGTTCCATCTTTGATCATGCACATTGAGTGCCATTCGATCGAAGGAATAGATTCTTGTTAGAATTACTATGTTTCCCATGCGATATAGAGCTAGGTCCTTCAATTTGCTTGTATCCTCATATTTTCAAGAGATTGAAGTGTCGCCAATCAAAGACCAGGGGACTTAGCCACCTATCAAAAGGATCCCTTTGGCCTAGCTAGGGTAGAGACCTTACACTATGATAGGATTGGTGAGTAATTATTGGGCAATAATTATAATTACAAAGGATATAAATTTCCCTTGGAATTCTTAGTGCTGGTACATATTTAATGATAGGAAAACCTTTTTAGAACATGGGTAGGTGTGTCCTTTACAAGTCTTAAAGGTAGTTTTTATTTATTTCTTTGGTACAATATTAGGTTCAACTACCTTAAGACTCACGTCACATATGCAACACATATATATGCTCACGGCTCTCATCTATAGGCTTATTTCTCGCGTTAGCAAGTTCACATCATGTCCCTATCTATACTTACGTCTAATTTTCATGGGACTGTGGTCACATTCCCAGTTTGGCCTGGTTTTTGGAGTTTTTCATAGTTTCTTGAAATTGATTAGGAGTGATTAAGATTCCTAATTCTAATGGTATTTATGTAAGTGATTATGTGTTTTTTGTTTGATTTTGATTGTTTTTACATGCTCTAAGCTACCAATTTCAACAATGCATAAACAAAAATTCTAAAATACATGAACAAAGATCACAACTTTCTCACTTGAATCCACACGAAATGGAGCTTGTAGCTAATATTTTTAAAGTGAATCACACTCCTAAACATAATTGCTAAATTATTTCTTAATGCAACAAAATCAAAGCCTTCTAAGCTTCCAAAACATGCGAAAGTAGTACTAAATGTGTTCAAGTCAAGATCTTACCTTCGCTTACATTAAAATAAGTGTCGTTTGGTCTTGCCTTAGAGCTTCAAATTCAACTTCCTAAAGTGGGTGCAGTAGCCCCCATCCATTGTATCCTCATTCCATTGTCACACCGAAATGGGGGTTGTTTTAGAATTCAGGTCAGGGTTGCAACAATACACACACACAAGATAGAGAAGCTCAAGAGCACACAAACTCTCTAGATTAGAATGAACAAATATGTGCCAGATACAAAAGATAAGTACACACCCCAAAATGAGTAGATAAGAGGGTGTACATACGCACAAGGGAAAAAACCTCCTAGTGAGGGAAAAAGTGGCCCGACGGTCCTAAGTGTGTTCACACACCACTACCATATAATGCTACAAATCCCCCCTGGAGGAATGATGATATGAACATGTACTGGGTATGGCCGATTAATCCTAAAAAAGGCAGTAAGCCCAAAGCTTTACGAAAAGCTTCAAACTTTTCACGAGGAAGAGCCTTCGTGAATAAATCTGCCATGCTGTCATGTGTAGGCACATAGACCAAGCTGATCTCTATTGTAGAAAGTCTTTCCTTGACATAGTGGTAATGCACCTCAATGTGCTTAGTGCGAAAGGTACCTGAGGCAATGAGAGAATAACCATCATTTCTGTCATCCACAAATTTCACCCCATCGCTTGACAAGGCTAAGGCTAAAACTGATAGAGCAAGTTCTTCTTACTGCCTGGGACATATAAAACTTTAGAAAGCGTAAATACGCCCCCATTTGCAGTAGTGAGCACAACTCTAACAACTCCTTTGACAAGATATGAGGAACCATATGCACATGTGACGGTTCCTTCATTTTTGGGACATATTCTAGAGATGAGAACAAATTTTTTTTGTGAAGTAATGTGCTTACTAGCACCACTGTCAAAGTACCAAGCATATGATTCTGCCACTAACATGCATACATCATGAACAGAAGGGTCCTAACTGCAATGTACAGTTCATGCCCAATCATCTTGAGCAAAATTTGTAGATTCCTTCTCTGCACACTTGCAATGGAGCCAAGTCCTTGCATGTAGACTACCTTTTTTTTTATCATTGCCATGCCCTGTTTTTGGCATTTTGGCTATCAAATACAACCATTTATTTTAAGGGATGTCAAGAATAAGGTAAAATATGAAATAAGTTACAATTTGCATTTACAAAATATGTCATGCCTTCATGTGAGTGGGTTATTCTGTTGTTGTTACATTTGCTTGTATTCTATAGTTGTAAGTTGTTATATTTTTTGCGGCAAGAGATACTTTTTGGATAATTTGCATTTACAAAATATGTCATGCCTTCATGTGAGTGGGTTATTCTGTTGTTGTTACATTTGCTTGTATTCTATAGTTGTAAGTTGTTATATTTTTTGCGGCAAGAGATACTTTTTGGATAATTTTAAGGATTTAATTCTATATTTTAAAATAAGTGGGTGAATTAAATAAAAAAAATATTGAAAGTTAAATTGTAATGTACTCAGTAGAACCTATATCTAATTGAAAAGATAATTATCAAATCACTTTAAAAATTATAAATAATAGACCCATTTCAATTGTTTAAACTAAACCTTATTGGATGTGTGTGCGTGTGTGTGTACACACACACACACACACACACACACACACACACAGAGAGAAGAGAAGAGAAGAGAGAGAGAGAGAGAGAGAGAGAGAGAGAGGGAGGGAGGGAGGGAGGGAGGGAGGGAGGGAGGGAGAGGGGCGTCGTCTTTTTATTTTCGATTTCGAAGCTTTGTTCGTTGACAGAGATACTGAGATAGGGAGTGTCTAATGCAGGCTCCTTGCATGCCAAGTACAAGGACTCTGCCTACATCTACGTGGGAAACTTCTCCTTCGACCTCACAGAAGGCGACCTCTTAGCCATCTTTGCCCAGTAAAAGAAGGTGATATCATAGATCTCAACCTCGTCCGTGACAAAGCTATAGGAAAATCATGATGTTTTGCCTTTCTTGCCTACGAAGACTAGCGTAGCTCAATCCTCACAGTTGTCGAAATGAATCAAGGAACCATAGATATGGATTTTGTAGAGGCGATGTCTCAACAAAATATACATAGAAGTTTGAGGGTGGAGGGCTAGAGCTAAAGCCTGAAGATCAGGCTAAAAGGCAGAGATTGATTGGAGGTGAATATGGAGGGAAGGAGGTTGGTCGGATGCTTTAGGATACCTTGCTTCTTGATGCACCACAAGAAGAGAACCACGAGGTGGCTTTTGACTTTTGAGTTGCACAAGCTAATCAAATTTTGCAACCATATGTAATGGCAAATCATGTTAGGGCTACCAAGGTTCCAATAGAGGAAGTGGTAGATGCCCGAGTGGAAACATGGTGGTTTGTGGCACAAGTGGAATCCTTTCATAATAGGGCTACAATTTTCTTTTATACTGGACGAATTCCATTCTCCAAATAGGATTACATATCGGTTATATGATTTACTCAATGTGGTAATTTTGTGGAGAAGATCTTTGACAGTCCCAGAGGATTCTATGAGGTCCTATTCTCATCCAAAGAAGTTAGAGATTTGGTTATGCAAAAAGTCCCGTTATTTCTAGATGGACAATTGGTGCATGTTGTACCCTAGTGCCCTATGGTAGAGTATAGAGATATGTTGCACCAAGCATGCCCTATTTGGGTTCAAGTTGTAGACTTTCCATCAATTATGTGGGAATTGTTACCGTTGGCCATGCGTACTATTGGGGAGGTGTTGGTGGAGCCCATAATGTCATCAAATAATAAAAACAAGGTTTGCATGATGTGGGATACTGGGAAGCCATGACCTCAACAATTGAGGTTATACATGGATAGATTTGACCCTTTGTATTTCAAATTCAAGTGGGGATCGTTTGCAGGCCATTGCTTTCGTTGTGGGGAGATGGGTCACTTCATATATCAAAGTGTCCAGAGGAGGTGAATGCTCAGCCACAACCGAATGTGTACCAGGGTGACTTATAAGGATACATTAGCTTCTGTTTGCCATTTTGTTTGAATCTAGAGAAGGGAAAACAAGTAGCAAAACAAAGTGAGCAAGTGGTAGATAAAGGTAAACAAGTTTTGGCAAATACAGAAGATACACCTTGGCTTGTAGTGGCGAAGAGAGGTGCTCGCTAGACAGCTCCTTCTAGTGGTAATCAAAATGTGGGTGCTGGTCATGATGCATCTTCATCATTTCATCATGGTGCCACAAGATGGACTCGAGAGAAAGATAACCAAGGCAAGGTGTCACACTCACGGTATAATCTGAGACCTTGAGTTAAGAGAAAGAAAATCAGGTAAATTTTCCTCTTCTATATGATAGAAAAAGTGACTATGGTCTCCGCCTTGGGATAAGAACTATCCGAATTTCAAGTGGAGACAGGATACATCACCTAGTGATGCTCATACTTTAGGTGAGAAGGAATAGGTGGATGTTTTGCTATGAAGAGTATAGGAACATATGGAGAGAGAAGGCATTGAGGATCCTGTGCAATATTTTAAGGAAAGAGAGGCCGATGGTGGTACCTCTCATTGATTGGCTTTCTATTTTTTTTATAGATTATGAAGATTGCTCTTTAGAATGTAAAAGGTGTGTGTTCACCATCCAAGAATCATCTCATGTGGCATACTGTGTTTCAAGGTCAATGGGATATGTTTTGTGTTGTGGAGCATAAACAACATTCCATGGTTGGACTAGTGTATGATTACAAGGAATTTCATGTGTTTTATAGTGGGCACCCCACCACACAATCAGGGGGTCATGATTGCAATGAAATCTTAGTTTAAGCCATCACTGGTTATGCAAGATGTTCAGAGGCGGTTCATTGTTGTGGAAGTGGAGTTTATGGATGAAACATTATGGCTTGTGGGGCTATATGCGCCTAATAGTGTTGCACAACGTCATCAGTTATGGGACGATTTATTGTGTTTGTAAAACACTAATCTTGGCTTTGTGTTGGGTGATTTTAATGTATGTGAATTGCCAGAGCATGCTTCTACACCTCACTCTATTATGGGCTGGAGAGGCTCAGCTGGAATGCGTTTACCAATCAAGTTTTGAAATAAGATATGTGGTCATGGCTACACCCGCATGAGAGAGGATTACATATGCCTCCTCTCCATAGTACTTGGGTACAAGAGCTCGTCTGGACCGAATGTATATTTGCCAGCATGATTTGTTTCTCCTAGAGATATTGTCCATGCAAGTGGAATATAATCATATTTTGTCAAATCATTTCCCTTTGGTATTGGAGATGCATAGCCATTCCATGGATGCTTATAGGCAATTATTGGTAAAGGCTCCTCTTAAGGTTAACCAAACTTTCTTAGAGCATACTGGTTTCCATTAGTTTTTGTTGGCAGGTGTTACAAAAATTTCGAGGCAATGTAATTTCTGTTGGGCTGTTAGATTGGGAGTGTTGTATGTTCAATATTCAAAAGCTTGCTCGCCAGTATGGGATTCATAATGCATCATATTTTAGGGAGAAGTTACGAAACCTAGAACTGTTGTTGCTGACGGTTCTTGCCACGACATTGAGATAGCTATTGATTGGTTATCCCATCAGGTTGCAACATTACACAAGAATTAATATGTGAGATATAAGCTTATGGCTCAAATAGATGCCCTATTGGATTCTAATTCTCAGCCACATATGCTCTTTGCCCATTTGCAGCAAAAGCATTCACATCATAATATTGTCAAGATGCAAGATAGGCAAGGAGTATTGATTACTAATCCCGCTTGTGTTCTAAATGTGTGTATGGACATTTATCGCCATTTGTTGGGTCTAAGGAGGTCATGTCTCCTGATGTCATTGTAGCTAGTGAGTCTTTGTTTCACTCGGTTCACTAGGTATCAGATGTTTCTATAAATGAATTGGAAAGAGATATTTTTAAGGATGGGGTGGAAGTAGTGTTGAAGCATTTGCCCAAAGGGAAAAGTCCAGGATGTGATGGGCTCCCCAATGAGTTTTTCACGAAGTATGTTGATGAGTTGAAGACCCCTCTGGCTTCTATTTTTAGGAGGTTTGGAATATAGGTATCATGCCTGTGAGTTGGAAGATTGGGCTTGTATGTTTATTGCCTAAAGTTCCATCCCTAGTTAATCTACATCAATGGAGACCAATCACATTGATGGGGGCCATGAATAAGATATTTACAAAAGGTCTTGGCCAACAGATTCAGAAATTTCTTCCTACTTTGATTCATGCAAGGCAATATGGATTTATTAAAGGTCAAAATAATTTGCATAATATACTGAATGTACAAATTAGAATTGATTATGCAAGGGCTTTGAGGTCGTTATGATTCAACTGGATATTGAAAAGGCTTAAGATCACATTAGTTGGTCTTTTCTTTCACAGCTTATGCACACTATGGGATTTGACCCTCGCATGTCTTCTTTGATTTATACTATTAGTAGCCAACATGTAATGGCTAGGCTTATGATTAATGGTGGGGTAACTAAGCCCATTCATTTGATGAGATCAGTCAAGCAAGGATGCCCATTTAGCCCTCTCTTGTTTGCAATTGCAATCTTATCTCTCGACTGGATAAGCTAGCTGAGGACGGTGAAGTTGTAGGGCCTACACTTCCAAGCAGAGAGCAAATGGTCGGCCAAGCATTGGCCGATGATTCTTTCATGTTCCTTAAGGCTCAAAGAGAATGTTCAGAAGGCTATGGTTGGGATACTTTTGGTCTTGCTTTAGGGTTATGCATTAATATGCAGAAGTCTGCTCTGATAAGTCATACCAAGAACGATATTCTTGGTTTGGGATGGAACGGGTAGGTCATACAAAGGGGATGCATCACACGCCACTTGGGTTATCCGATTGGAGTTGATGTTGATTCACAAGCTTTATTGGCATGGATTTCTACAAGGATAAATGATGAGTTTGTGTATTGGAAATCTTGGGGTTGACCTATGCATGTTCAGCTCAAGTGGGGCACAATCCATTATGATTAGCATGATATCTTTTTTCTTTCCTTTATTCCCATGGATGGGCAGCAAAGCTTTACATCAGATACAACAACCAATTTATGCTCTGGAAAAGAGCAAGAAATAAGCTAGGGCAGACATGGATTTCTTTTGGGAACATGTTACTACTCTGAAGAGGAGTGGAGGGGCAGCCCTATCAGATGTCAGATTACATATGGGCGCTAGGAGATGGCTTTTATTGTTGCAAGATGTGTGTATCTAAGGAGCCATAGGTGGTAATGGCTAAGACCCTTACAGAGGAGGTCGCACTTGTGCATGGCAATACCAGGATTGATGATACATGGTGGGATGTAGTGAATGATTTCCAACAAGTTCAAGTGGTGGCTTCACCTCTCCTTTCTCATTTGATGATCTCATGGATGGAGGTGTTGGCACACACTAAATGGAAGCCTTCAGATTAGTGGTTGCAATTGAATTCTATGGCAGGTGAGATGTTAGCTACTTCATGACTTCTAGAGTGGCCTGAGAAACTTATTGAGCGTCCAAAACTCAATAGAATGGCTCAATTGGGACTAGTGAGAATTCTGGATGCTTTGTTGCCACGTAGAGGTCACTTATTGTCTTTTTGAAAAATCCGTTAATATTTTCAGTTTCCACATGGATATGTACAGTTATGGGAGAAGGCGAGGGCAGCACTTACATCGTTTGGTGATATTCCTCAATTAGAGGATTAGTAAACTTGGTTAGATTGGGAATTTAGAAAGCCTCAGGACATTGTCCAGTGTACAACAAATCAAGTGTACCATATGATGGTGGAAGATAAGCGTTGGATCACTGAGAAGGCTAATAGGGTATAGAACATCAGGAAGAGTAGGGCGTGGAACGAAGTAATCTTATAGGGCTGGTGGTCTAAGATTCCATATTAAGGGAAGGTGTTCCTATGACGTATGCTAGTTGGAGGCCTACCATTGGGGGACCAATTTCGAAAGCGACGGATTGCCTCTAGTAATTGTGTGTTTTGTACTACATGCTTGGAAATATGCTCGCATCTTTTCATTTCATGTCTAGTAGCAAAGAAGGTGTGGGATTTCCTTTCTCGCATATGGATCCATTGATAGATAGGCCCATAAAGGTTAAAGATTGGATTTTTGGAAAGATTCCGAATGGGCTGGTAACCCAGAACATTCAGTTTTCTTTCATTTTTTCGGGTGGACAGGTTTGTGGCATATTTGGTTAACTAGGAATGCCTTCATATTTGATGCAAAAGTTGGTATTACAGCTCAGATAGGGCTACTATTGTGGCAAGTCTCTTCCTTGTAGTTAGCTCATTTGGTGGAGAATGGCACGGCTATATATTGGATGAGGGTACTCTGAGCTACACCTATGGTTCAAAGTAACTAGTGAGGGAAAGCTAGTACATCACATGGCGGCCATGTGGCCATTTGTAAAGTAAAGTTTTTGGTAATATATCTTCTATTACAAGAGAGAGAGAGAGAGAGAGAGAGAGAGAGGGAGAGAGAGATTTGCCTACTTGTCCAACATCTAGTTTCAAAAGCAAAACAACAATATACATACAAGTTAATTAAATTCATGGCATTCTAATTTTATATATCACAACAAAAAACATGTTGCTAATTACATTGCAATATGAAATCGATGTCCTGCCACTCCAAAATTTTATCAGTTTATTTCAAATTGCTAATTGCAATATGGAATTGATGTATTGCCATTCAAAAATCCTATCAATTTATTTAAAAGTTGATTAAAAATAAGCCTAAATCCATGGAGCTGGATTATTGCCATTCAAAAATCCTATCAATTTATTTAAAAGTTGATTAAAAATAAACCTAAATCCATGGAGCTGGATTATTGCCATTCAAAAATCCTATCAATTTATTTAAAAGTTGATTAAAAATAAGCCTAAATCCATGGAGCTGGATTGAAGAAGCGAATGAAATGAAATTAAGGAGATTGGGGAATAACTAATGAATCTTTTATGCTCCTCTTGTCCTTGCTAACTCTATAAGTTTGGTAATATTGGGCATGATAAACCTTGAGTTTTTAGCAATTACTAGTGGGTCGGTAGAACATTGCAAAACACACTAAAACATATAAACTTTACCTTTCATGATTCACTGCCTACTTGGATTCCCAACCCTCTTCCTAGAGCGCTCAATCGTGTTTGGTTTGTGAGAGTTTAGGTTGCCCAAATTAGTGCAAGTTAAATGGGGAGTTAGGCTATTCAAAGCAGAATGATGTGAGCTTAATGGACTGGTTAGAAAGGTTAAAAAGAGGCTTACTATAAATTTTAGACCTCTAAGGTCTAAAGGCCTTTAACCCAGCTTTCCTATGATGTGCATTGTGACAACTATTACCACCTCATTGCACAAAATGAGACCTACTTGCAAGACTCCCATACAACTTCAACGGCTATTGGCATCCCCATCCCTTTGGAGTTTGAATGCATTATGCAACTACCTCCAATTCAGCATGTCGACAAGCAAAAAAACAAGCAAGTGGCTTGTGTGTGTGGGTGGCAGCAAATATGTGTGCGAAACCACCAAAAAAGTTATTAGTAGTAGACACATATGCGTGTGAAATTATATAAAAAAGTTATTGTCACCCCATAAAATACACTCAAAATATATATCCAAACACAAAGTTATCCCAAAGAAAGCCATTAACTCGCTCCGCTATCAATCAAAAGATGACAAAGATTCTAATTCTTTAATCAAAGTCCAACATTAAAATTAAAATTAAATAAACTACAAAAAATTTGTAGCCCTTGGATGAACCAAGAAGAGGTTGATTGAAAATGAAATTGCTTGGCAACACTCCAAGGACCTCTAATTGGGCGGCTAAGCATATTTTATGGGCGGCGGTTTTTTCGTGTGTGAAAAGGCCTGGGTGCGTAGGCAGCTTATCCATCCTTCTGTGCGTCTGAGATAGCCACAGCGGTCATGGCTCTCGCCCTCTCTTCTATGTTAGCTTCTCCTTGCGTCCCGACGTTTCGCCGGGGTGTTTTCCCCTCGCCGCAACAGGTATTCGTCTCAGTTTACTTCATTTCAAGCAAGGACAGTATATTTTAGTTTAAAGTCTTCGAA
The DNA here is from genome assembly GCF_041138505.1 of Cibotium barometz. Taxonomy (NCBI): domain Eukaryota; kingdom Viridiplantae; phylum Streptophyta; class Polypodiopsida; order Cyatheales; family Cibotiaceae; genus Cibotium; species Cibotium barometz. The sequence goes on from NC_141074.1 coordinate 51,666,107, forward strand.
AATCTCATGGAGAGAGAGAGAGAGAGAGAGAGAGAGAGAGAGAGATCCATCTACCTGGAATTGTGCATAAAAGGTTACCCATTCAACACTGGTAGCGACTCCCAGGTGTCTTATGGAGCACATCGCAGACTCGAGAACGTGCACGCTATGGTGTGCATGCCAGGGGGTGTCCAAGGTGTCCTAGGGTGCATTGCTGACTTGAGAGAGTAGATTTACGCTAGAACACGGAGGCAATGATTAAGGGGGTGTCCTAGGTTCCACTGCTAACGTGAGAGAGTAGCATGCATGGCTGACCTTTGTGAGTAGCACCACACTAGAGCTTAGAGGCTGGGTGTAGGACATGGAGGTCACAGAGAGCGGGTTCCAGGGTGTCCTACCATGCAAAGAGGTTGGTTCTATGCTAGAACATAGAGGTGATGGTCGGCGTGTTGCGAGGTATCTTAGTATCTTACTTTCACTACCCATGATGCAATGGCCAGAAGATTGGCAGGTTGGGAGTTTCCTAATGTGTATTACTGAAGTTGCACTACATCAGAGTATAGAGGCATACTTCCCTGACCTCGAGAGCGGCACTGCACTAGCACATAGAGGCTTGTTTTGTCAACGTCTCAGGCATATTTCCAGAGCAACCTCCCACAATAGAGGTCCATCTTAACGGATTTCAATAGTTTGTGGAATGAGCTTCCAACATTAAAGGTCCCTGCATGGATGTATGGATGAATATTAGAAAGGCAAAGGCATTAACCATGTTTTTCTGTGAGTTGTTTCAGGCTAGTTTGAGCTTTGTTTGCTTCGATGGCTTGCGGATAACTGATACACCAAAAGGGTTAGGGTTACCAAGCTTAATTCAAGGATGCACACCTGTCCCACGGCAATCATGGGATGGGTCTCTTGCCGTGGTCCCTGTCAGAGCAACCACAGCAGAAGCTGCACCACTGGTCAGTACATCTTCTCATTTTTAATGAAGCTGACTACATTTTTTTTTGTTTTCAATCTAATTTAATGTATCTCTCCAATTTAAGTCAAGCTTAATACGTGTCCTCGCTTAGGCAAGCTTAATATGTCTCTTCAGTTGTTGTTACCATAGAGCACCTAGGGACCTGAAGATGTTCTATAGTTGTGCACGCAACCTAATCTTGTGTGTACATTGCTAATTCTCTCAGTCACCTTCAGGGAGTGCCTCTATCAACAAATAGAGGCTCATATGATACCTTGCACCCAGCGTATGTCTGATAGCACTTCAGCAGTATAACATTCAGCATCCCCTCCTGCTTCTTGGAGCAGAGGGCAGGAGAGTCACCCTTGGATCCTGATGCTCCACCTGTTTCTGGTATATATCTGAGTCTTGTATCTGCATTTGGTATAGAATCATCCGAGGATAGCCCAAATGGTAGCTGTGGAAAATCTGTTACTGTTTTAACAACTTCAAACAGCTTCTCGAGGTCTTCACAAGATGCAACCTATCTTAGATCTATCTGTTAAATAAAGAAAACATGCAATGAGAAAGTCATCTGATGAGTTTAAAGTGTCTAGAAAAAGAGAGGCAGGGGCCAGGGGGCTTATTCCATGGCTGGCCACTCTCAAAGGGAGGCTACATATGTCGTGTTGGAATAAAAACCACATTGGGGCCGGGGAGGCTGCACATGCTATGGTGGGGGAAAAAACCATATTGGGGGATGTCAAGTGGTGTCATTCCCCCTCTGAGACAAGAAAGGTCTGGGGATCCAGATGTGCAGAAAAGCTGCCCTTTGTTCTTGCATAGCCTTGGAGCCGGCCTGGAGGTGTTCCCAGTGGCTATGGAGGGTGTGAGCAAGGATGCTACTTGCCTTTCTAACGTGGAAAGCCAGGGAGGCTACACATGCTATGGTGGGGGGGAAAGCCATATGGGGGGATGTCACCCCCCCCAAATCAGACAAGAGAGGTTGGGGGGTACAGATGTGGAGAAAAGCTACCCTTTTTTCTCGCATTGCGTTGGCTGGAGACGTTCCTGTGTGAGCAAGGATGCTACTTGCCTTTGTAACGTGTTGGTTTTTCTGCTCACAACCCAAGTTGTCAATGAAACTCAAATGAACAACAGCAGAATACATTTGAGAGGTGGGATGGCACCTCAGGGTTTGACGAGACTTGTGTGTGGTTGGTGCCTTGAATAGAAGCAACTGTACAGTTTCAGCATTTCAAAGAGTTGCAGAGAATTGATACCAAGTCATACTGCCTAACTCAAGCATTGGTGCAGAAATTTCTAGGCTTGATGTGGTCTGTGGGGTATCGCAAGTGGTTGGTGCCTCCTATGAAGGCAACTATATGGCTTTCTAGTAAGCTGCAGGAAGACTAGATAGTCGTGATACCATGATTCCACTAGCCATACTGCCTCAATCATGTCTTTATTCAGAACTTGGTCAAATTGTCACGTGCAAGACATGCACTGGCTGATCTCAGAGCTAATCTTGAAGGGCAACAAGATAAAGAACCAGATAAGAACCTGATTTTGGAGCGTGTGCTGCTTGAGTGGGCAGGGAAAGACTAGTGGAGGACCCAAGAGGGCTGTTGGCCAGCGCAAGAAGGGAATATTCTATTGTTGGCTGCAGTATTTTGGGAATTGTTTGTCCAGGACCTGGTTGACCAGCAGTTGGCCAGTCCACTTGTAGTTCCCAAGGCCTATAAAAGGCATAGTTGCTCATTGTTTTCATTATTCAGTCCAACCAAGGACTGAGTCGTAGATTTAGAGTCAGATTAGGTATCATTACCTTCTCCAAGACAGCCTATGGCTGTAGGACTTGTACATCCTTTTGGTACCATATGAATATACTAAATACTCAGCTCTTCTGCATGCGTTTTGCATCAAGCATGTTCCAGGATGGTGTTTAGGGTTGAAAGAAGACTCCCAAAGGTTCTGCATGTTGCACAAATACTACTTGCCTCATTGACTTGATCCTTTGCTAAAGACCATGCAACACGGTCCATTTGGGAATAAGGACTCCTTCACTGTCCACCAAATCTGGCTGCTGCTTCTACTTCACTATTGGAGGCAAAGGTCCAATCAAAATTTGATAAATAATCTCATCATATACTTCTCAGCATGAAAGCATCCATGGAGGCCACATTGGAGGTCTGTAATGCTAAGTGATGTCATTGTCTCTGTCAGAGAGGAAGGTGCCCTATTGCCAAGTGTGGAGGAAGGAGGCCCCTAGATGTCTCTGCATGCGGTCCGAATCTCCGTGAAGGTTTTCCCACTAATCGTAGAGTGTATGAATGATATCTGACCTGATGGCCTAGATGGACTCCGCTTGTTGGGGGGGGTGAGAGAGAGAGCCCTCGATGGCCTCTTGCTCCATGCCCACCAAATGTGCCATGCCGCAATTGTTACGTCCCAAGGCTAACCGGACCTTCAGGTTAAGTTAACCATCGCCTATGGCAAGGCATTTTAAGTGGGGGTAAGTAGCTATTATGAGACATGTGCTATATTTGGCTCCTAGTAGGAGGCCTATATAAGTAACTCTATGAATCAGTTTGAGGGAGAGCTCCTCAGACCTAGACCGAGACTCGAGGCCTTGAGATTACTTCGTGCTTATAGGTGTGTCCCCCCTGTGCTTGGGGGTGAGCCTGAATGGCTTTACGGTTGGGTGGTGAGCTAGATGCCCGAGTCTTTGTGTGTGTTTCTTGTTTGTTAATGCTTAATTGCAAGGTCTGCTAGCCTGGGGGCTTTACATTGGTATCAGAGCGAGACCTATTTGGATTAGTGTTGCATGCTCGGAAGCCTTGCTATACTGATCCACAGTCCTAAGCCTGAATAAGAACATTGATGCCAAATAAGCATAACTAAGACAGAGGAGAGAGAAGAAGAGAGAGATTGGTGTCCGGGTTTTCTTATATTTAATATGGTACAAAAAGGTTACATGCATTGAGGTTTATTGTGGTAACGCACAATAGGGTCTTCTTTATACCTTGAGCATCCAAATTCTCAGAGCAGAGAGAGAGAAGAGAATGAGAGAGTGAAGTAGACAACACCTTATTGGGTCCCAAATACTTGTTGAAGGGTCCCCGTTGCAAGTAGAAGTATTTGCTTATATTTTTCTTTGGAGAATGTTGTACAATGCTTGAGAAAACAAGTGATATGAATGCCCAACACAAGGACGAGGAAGACCGTACGTCGATTGAGTATCCACCAACTCCTCAGACAGATAGCCATATAGAAATATATAATTAGTTGGCATTTGATGTTCTCAAGTCGTATTGCCATAATTAGCAATCAAAGTGGGAACATTATCTTTCTTTGGTACATGCCATCATCAACGATACCCACTCATCTAGTATTGGTTAGAATCCTTGTGAGGCAGCATTTGGTTGCCATTTGGTTGCCATTTCTCATCGCTTCTTACGAGGATGGTGTTACCTTCCTTGGAGGCCAACAAGAACCACAAACATTTTTAGAAATCATTGAGTCAGTAAAGGAGCACCTTGCTAAAGCTTATGCTAGGCAAGCCAACAAGTCTCGTAGAGATGTGAGTTGGACTAGCATTGTAGATGGTCTTCGATGAGCAACAACCAGAGATGGTTGACAAAGCCGAAGTCATCGAGCTCAAGCAAATTCTCCTCCATAGATGGAAGCATGGTTCCGATCTTAGATAACGACAATTCTATACGAAGTTTAAGGACCAAAGCACTCATGAAGCCGTATGGCTAGATGAAGAATTCTTCCAAGAGTTCTCGTAGATATTGTTGGACTATTTGGAAGCCATGAACTTGCTGCCAAGGCAAGCAAGAGGGAATGTCACATGCACCTTGCACAATAGTGCTATGTGTTAGCACTATATGTAACATCATACAATATTAATACCTTTTTAGGATTATTTGTTTTATGAATTGGTCTGCTCCATTGTAAGTCCTAGTCTAGGACATGTCAAGCACGAGCTACTTAGTGATAGAATGTGCAGCCGAAGAAGGGAAAGTGGAAACACAGGAGAGAGAGTGAGAGAGAAAGATGGAGAGGAAACACAGGTGAGAATCTGCTCTCAATATCATCACCAAAAGGAATACATGTCCTGAGCAAGAGGGGAGAACCTCGTATGTGAGGGATTGCAGCTAGACAAGCAGTGAGATATGAGGGAGGCATGCTGGCTATATATATGCCTACATGAAGGCAGCCGACTGGAGATAAAGTGCCTCCACGACTGGGAAAATACCTAGGACCATAAAATGGGAAATAAATGTCACCATTTGGCCACCCGATTGGTCCATCCGTGCTTTCTTATCATGTATGTACATTGGATTGGTGTCCATGGGAGTTGTATATGCCGGGGATTGATGCCACTCATGTGATACTGTGGACTTGGCTTTCCGTTGGGACTTGTGCCTTCGTGTACATGCCCGGAAATGCTTGGTGGATTGGTGTTCCATTGGGTCTGGTACCACTGGAGCACGTCTATTTTGGTAGTCTCATGAACGGGGATTGTCCATACCAATGCTGCATTGCATAGCATCTTTATGTGCTTGCTTGCAATTGAAATTGCATGCTATTTTCATGCTTGCTTGACCAATGTGTAGTTCCGGGTAAGGGGACGCGTGCCCACGAACTGTGCGTGTGAAACTGTCTGCTGACATGGTTATGTGGCATGTTACAGGTGGTAAGTATTGGTCATAAACCTAGCCTTAGGAGTTAGCACTAATTTATAAGTGAGTGTGTACACACTTCATTAAGTTTTGGGCGACCAAAACTCACTTTTGTTCTATATAAGAAACTCTTCTAATCAAGAAGTAGAAGGATGTTTGCTAGAATTGGGAGTGAACCACATTTCTCTATAACTCATCACTTTTGTAAAAGCCTAATTTATAAAGGCTACCTACCTTTTCATTTATCCTATGGTTAAGAGGGGGTCATTTTGTTCTTGTATGTCCAATGCTCACCTTGCTCCATGTTTGGCATTCTCCCATGGTGACATTGAGAGGGGAAATTGAAATATATGTTATACAAGTGGTAAAGGGTGAGAGAAAGAGGTCATGTAGGTGTGAACGCACCCCAAAAAAAGCGAGCATGTGGGTGGAAATGGGATCTAGGGTTGGCCCAACCCTAGCCCTTGGTGGACCCTATATAAAGGGCAGAAGGCCTCACTTTTTGTAACACAAGTAACACAACACTGTCAGAATACGCAGCGGAGATGATGACAAAATCTGGGAACACAAGAGCAAAAACGCAGGCATAAAAACAGCACAAGAGAGAGAGAGATGTAGGCGTGTAACTCTGCTCTATATACACAAGAAGATCCCGAGAAATGATACAAATAAGGTATGGGGACTGGGGTCCTATATATACATCCCATAGAGGGCAGTCGGCCAGCAGAAAGAGTGCCCACGACTGATAAAAAGGTCCCACGATTGCATAAATGCAGTTGGCCAGCACATGAATGCCCACGACTGATGAAATCCGGTCGGCCAGCAGCTCAGTAGCCCACGACTGATGAACATACAGTCGGCCAGCACTGGAGTGCTCCTGGCATCCTCTGGCTACCCTCCCAAGCCTCAGAAAAATGGGAATAAATAGGGGAAAAATACGGGGAGTGAGGAAAAATGATAAAACACCTGATAAGGGCGGGCACACCCACAACAAAGGCCCTGGTGTATAAATCTAGACAGGAGATGACTTCTAACACCCCCTCTCAGCTCCTGGTTGTGTAACCAACCACTGGGAGCTGGGGTGCCGCCTGAGCAAATCCTGAGAGAGCGACTTCGTGAAGAGGTCCACCGTACTGTCCTCCGTTGAACAGAACTCTAGCAAGATGTCATCAGCAACGATCTGTTCACGAACAAAGTGCCTCTGGATGACCATGGGTTCCTCCAGTGGAAGCCCAAACCTGCAATGTAACCTCCTCCTGCTCCATAAAACTGCTCTTGGGCCATAAGTAGATCCCCTCGTGTCCGAATCTCCTCCCCAAACCGAGTCACTCCAACCGTGGAGTCGGACTCCATCCAACAATCCCCCTCCTGTGTACAAAAGTCCATGATCCTTCGCATGCCGCAAAAACCACAGGAAACACAATCCTGCCTCCCAAAGAGACATCTGCAACCATGAGCTCAACCGCCTCATCAGGAAGCTCCCGTCCAATCTGGTGTCCATCAACCAGATCAATGAACCATACATTTTCTGAGTCACAGAGACATCACACTGCTCACAAGGATCAACACCTGTTACAGTGCACAAACAAGTCCTGGAAACCTGATGAAACCTGTCAACAACCCCCTCTGAATCCGGAACCACAAAGCCTGGAGAAACCACCTCCTTCTGCAAGTAAGCACCTGTCACCTGCCTGGCTTTCCGAAAGGTCCCCGTGGAAAGGACATCCTCATCTAGTGGAGGTTCTTTGTCCCGAACACTACGAGACATCAGAGCATAAGTGACCTGTTCAGCTTCCTTTGACTCATTAACACAAGAACTACCAACATCAGTACTGGAAAGTTCCTGCCAACTGTTGCCATCTACTGGCAAGCTATCCACCACCTGGTCTCGGAAAGCCCGCACCTGTAGCGTATCCACACTTAAGTGGCCATTACCAGACTGCCACTCATCACAAACCTGAGGACCTGGGAGAGAGAGTGCTGAAAGCCTGTAAACTCCATTCTCCACTCCGCCTTCCCAAACCACTTGGCCTGTTGCTTTATCCCGGAGAGCAACAGAATGCTCATCAAACTCCACCCGTACGCCAGTCTTGCAAACCTGATGCACTGACAACAGATGAAAACCAAGTGCCGGAACATACAACACCTGGGAGGAATGCTTCCCCCTCTGCCATCGGGAACTATCTCCATCCTGCCCTCACTGTGAACTGGGATAGTGGATGTATCACCAGTAAGAATATGACCAGAAAGCCTGCAGAGATCCTGTAAACTGGAACGGGAAGGAGTCATGTGCCTGGAAGCACCACTATCGAGAATCCACTCCCGAGTATCCGTTGCGGAGAGTCCTCCAATCTCCTCTTTGCCTGAAGAAAATGAAGCATCGGTGTCCATCACCTCCAGGTGCACAAAAGCCGGAGTCTTCATGATTGCTGCTGAGGAGTCTTCACCCTTCTCGGTCTTCTGCTTGGGACACTGCCTCCAATAGTGGCCTTTCTCGCCACAATCATTACAAGTCCTCTCTGCCTTCAGTTGCTCGCGGTCAGCGTCGGACTTCTTCTTAGAAGACTTCTCCGATGAAGCCTTCCCTTTGCCCGAGTTACGGCCTTTCGACCGTTGGCCAGTTAAGGCCCAAAAACCTCCACCCTGAGGAGGGTTCGTGAATCGTTCCTCCTGGTCCAAGACCATGGGCACAAGCTCCTCCCACGTGATGGTGCTGAGCCTGCCACCACTGGTAATCAAAGACGAGTAAAATGTTGAGTACGAAGAGGGCAAGTGTGACAGCAACGTGATGGCCATGTCCTCTGACGATATCTCCTTCCCAGCCTGAAGAACTTCCTGCTGAAGAGCCTGCAGCTTGTTAATATGCTCCCGCATCATCGACGACTTTGCAGGGCTCATAACCCGCATCTGTACTTCCAAGGAAATCCTCTTCATGGGCGATACCCTGTTGTAGAGTGAGGCCAAATGCTGCCATATACCTCTGGCCAGCGTCATATGCTTTATATGATTGATTACCTACGGTGTGCAGTTGAGGAAAATAAACGAACGGACCCTGGCATTGACACGATCCCACATCTGTGTCTGGGCCTCCCGGTCCTTCCGGATCGATGGTAACTCCCCTTCCTCTACTTCCGGCCGTGGAACACCAACAACGACGAAATCGGCGAGGTCGTAAGACTCCAGAACAGATTCCATCATCACCTTCCATATGCCGTAGTTGCTCCCGTCCAACTGACGGTCCACCGGGAACGTGGGGAGTGTCGGGATCTTCACATGTCTCTCGGCCATCTCAAACAGATCTGCCATAGCGGGGATGTACTCTGAAAAAGGGTGGGTGGGTGGGAACAAAGAAGAACTAAAACTTGCAAGTGGCTGTCCAGCAAATCAGCCCGCCTTCCTCTTGCTTCTCCTCTTCCCGATCAGCCCAAAACAGTCCACCAATCAGCCACAAAACAGTCCCCCTCTTGCTCACACAAATCCCAAGACCTATCTAGAGCCTAGGGCTCTGATACCATGTCAGAATACGCAGCGGAGATGATGACCAAATCTGGGAACACGAGAGCAAAAACGCAGGCAGAAAAACGGCACAAGAGAGAGAGAGAGATGTAGTCGTGTAACTCTGCTCTATATACACAAGAAGATCCCGAGAAATGATACAAATAAGGTATGGGGGCTGGTAGGAGAGTGATTAGTACTTGGAAACACTCTTGGAAGCTTGGAAAACACCCTAGCAAGTTGGGTATGGCTATGGAGAGCTTGGAAATGGAGAGAAATGGTGGAAAAACAGAGTTTTCAGCCTCCAAAAATCCTCATGAAGAGAAAACACGAATTTCTCTTAATAAGTAAGTGAATTGGGGTCCAATCAGGTGAAGGGACATGGGGAGATGCCCATTTATGAGTAAAAAGGGAGGATCAGGTCCTGGACATTGAGTCTTGTCCGCCTCGGGACTTCAGTGAGTGTGAACTTGGAAGCGGTCATAATTTATAAGTGACTTTTGGGCGCCCAAACTTTAATGAAATGGGAACGCACTCACTTATAAATATTGGCTAAGTCCTAAGGGCTATTTGAGCCTAGATTGGGTAATACTTACCACTTGTTCACATGCCACACAACCATGTCAGCAGACAGTTTCACACGCACGGTTCACGGGCGGGCGTCCCCTAGCCCGGAACTACACATAGGTCATGCAGGCATGAAAACAGCATGCAATTTCATTTGCAGGCAAGCACATAAAGATGCTATGCAATGCAGCATTGGCATGAGCAATTCCCGTTCATGAAACCATATAAGACCAGGCGTTTCCAGGCAAGTATATGCGATACCAGACCCAGTGGAAAGCCAATCCTCCAGGCGTTTCCGGGCATGTACACAAAGGCACAAGTCCCAGCAGAAAGCCAAGTCCTCCAGGCGTTTCCGGGCATGTACACAAAGGCACAAGTCCCAGCGGAAAGCCAAGTCCTCCAGATATTCCGGGCATGATAACATCAAGTCCCAGCGGAATATCATATCCAACTATACAGCATGACACGTGTCAATCACCTGCATAGGCATATTCCATAAGCCATGGACACCAATCCAATATGTACATAGTGTGAAAGCAAGAGTGAACCATTTGGGTGGCCAAATGGTGACATTCCCCCCCGCTTCTAAACAGTTGTCCGCAACTGAAATGCATCCAAATATGTCTGAAGCACATGCGGGCAATCTTTGAAGAACTCTTCATCTACCCATTTAGCATCAATGGGAAGATAGTTCTTAAACTTCACAAGGTAACGCCTCACAACTTTGCCTGCAGCAAGCTTGCGTTCCTTGTGATACACAATCTGCTCTGGCTGCAAGATCTCCTCAAGCTCATCCACTTCTGGTGGATCCTCAATGACCATTTCACTGGGCTCCGGCCCTACATACTTGCGAAGGAGACTCACATGAAAAGCATTGTGAATGTGCCAATGACTAGGTAATGCCAATCTGAAAGCCACTTCATTGATCTTCTCGATCACTTGAAAAGGTCCATAGTACCTAGTTGCAAGCTTAGGATATGCACCCTCTTTGCCAGGCCTCTTTGCAAGTCTTGCTTTCTCAAATTTCAGCAATACCCAATCATTCTCTTTAACATCCAATTGCCTTCTATGCTTGTCGGCAGCCTTTTTATGCTTGTCTTGTGACCTTGCAATGGCTGTCCGCACCTGAGCAAAAGCAATATCCAAGTCTCTTACATACTCATCAGCTGCAAATATCTCATCCTTTGTGCGAAGGATGGGTGGCAAAACCACCTTATCATAAACAATCTCAAACGGGGCCTTTCCCGTAGATGCATGCACCGTGTTGTTGTATGCAAATTCCACAAGCGGTAAGTACTTCTCCCAAGAAGACTTCTGATCCGCCACATAACATTTCAAGAGATCCAACACGGTTGAATGTGCAGCCTCACTTTGCCCATCCGTTTGAGGGTGATAAGCTGATGAGAAGTCCAATTTGGTACCCATGTTATCAAATAAGGCCCGCCAAAAGAGACTTGTAGTCCTAGGATCTCTATCCCCCACAATGGACTTCGGCATTCCATGATGTTTGAACACTTGTGTAAGATATATTTTAACCATATGCTCAGCTTTGATGGTCTTTTTGACCGGCAAGAAATGAGCTTGCTTGCTAAACCTGTCCACAATTGTCCAAATTGCATCATTACCCTGTTGGGTACGTGGCAAGTCCATAATGAAATCCATTGTAATACTTTCCCATGGCTGCGTGGGAATAGGCAATGGCTGAAGCAAACCTGGTGCCTTTTGCCTATCAAATTTGACCTTTTGATAGGTGATACATGCACGTACATGTGCCTCTATGTCCTTCCGCATACCTGGCCAAAAGAAATACCGCTCAATCATGTGCGTAGTAGGCATTATGCCTCTATGACCAGCATATGGAGGAGCATGGCACTCATCCAAAACCTTTTGCCTCATGTCAGACACCACACATAGGCAATTATCTTTCATGAGATAACCCTCTTTGATCACATATGAGGCATGTGCATGACTAGCCATCAAATCAGCCCAAATAGTGGCAAAATCAGCATCCGTATGATACAAATCACGCATGGTAGACAAGTCCCCATGAGAGGCAACCGAGATAGCTGCTACATACGGCTTTCGTGACAATGCATCGGCCACTACATTCTTCTTTCCCGGGGTGTGCAAGATCTGAAAATGAAACATAGAGAGGAAATTGGCCATCCTCATATGCTTCTCTGACAATTTAGTTTGAGTAAGAAAATATCTCAAACTCTGGTGATCTGTCTTCACAGTGAAATCAGCCCCAAGAAGGTAATGTTTCCATATAGTAAGTGCATGAATTACAGCCAAGAGCTCTTTCTCATAAATGCCAAGAGATAGCTCTGCATCATGCAATCTACGACTCTCATAAGCCACGGCATGTCCCTCTTGATTAAGGACAGCCCCTATGCAATTTCCAGATGCATCACATTCCACACAAAAAGGCTTTTGCAAATCCGGAACGATCAACACTGGACCATGAGTAGTTGCATCTTTCAATGCGAGGAATGCATCTCTCTCTACATTAGTCCATTTGAACACGGCCTTCTTCTTTGTCAAATCATGCAAAGGAGAAGCAATCCATGCAAAGTGCCGAATGAACCTGCGGTAGTAAGAGCATAATCCAAGAAAACTACGGATCTCATGCACTGAACTCAATTCGGGCCAATTCCGAATTACATCAATCTTTGCAGGATCCATCCGCACTCCATCTTTGGACACAATATGCCCAAGATAATGTATCTCTGACAAGAAGAACTCACTCTTCTTTGCATTTATGAAGAGTTTATGCTTATGGAGCTCTTCAAAAACAATAGCCAAATGAGCTTTATGCTCTTCTTCGGTCTTCGAGAAGACTAGTATGTCATCAAAGAAGACACCTGTAAATTTCCTGTATCCACGGAATATGCGATCCATCATTCTATTGAATGTAGCCGGGGCATTTGTAAGACCAAAAGGCATAACAAGATACTCATAAAGCCCAAATGCTGTCCTAAAAGCAGTTTTGTGTACATCCTGAGGCACTACACGCACTTGATGATATCCACTCTTGAGATCAATTCGGCTAAAGCATGCCGATCCATCCAACTTGTCAAGGATGTCGTCTATGCGTGGAATCGGAAAACGATTCTTGATGGTAAGCTTATTCAAAGCTCTATAATCCACACACATACGAAAGGATCCATCCTTCTTTTGAACCAAGAGGACGGGTGAACAATATGGAGAAGAGCTTGGCTGAACCAAACCCTTCTCAAGAAGCTCATTCACTTGCTTCATGATCTCCTCTTTTTGGGATGCACTTACACGATAGGCTGGCCTATTAGGTGGTGAGCTACCCGGCACAAGATCAATGCGATGATCTTCCGGTCGTACAGGTGGTAACTCATTTGGTAACTCATCAGCAAAACAATCATTGTGCTCTTGCAAAAATTTCAGCCTATCATTACTAAGAGTGTTTACATGTACATTATTTTTCTCAACATGATCTCGTACAAAAATCAAGTACGCAAAAACACTCTTTTTCATTACTTTCTTAATTTGTACATGAGATACAAGGAGAATGGTATCACCCTCTTCACCAGCATCAATTACATGTTCTCGGCCTTTATGCATGAATGTGATCCTGTTAGTCTTGTAAGCCTTGCACGGATCAATACGTGTATGCCAAGGCTTTCCAAGCAATACATCACAGCCATTCAAAGGCGCCACAAGAAAATCCTCATGATCCACATAGCCTTGAATGTGTATGCGCAACTTGCCAAAAATAGGCATGACCTGCACTTCTCTACCAACAAAGGCAGTCCCTGCTTCAATTTGAGGACCCATGTCCTCCACTTCAATACCCAAAGCAGCTGCCATCTGAGTGGATATGAAATTCTCCGATGCACAATCATCAAACATGAACAAAGCAGGTTGATCTTTGAGCTGTCCCCAAGCTTTACATACAACCCTATCTTTGCTATCATGTGAAGTGTTGCCCTGCACATCCGGAACCATATGCACATTAGGCTTCGGTACATTAGCATTTTCAACTTTGTTCTTCTTATTTGGGCATGCTCTTGCCATGTGCTCAGTGCTGCCACAAGTAAAGCATTTGCCTTCACGCATATATTGCTCCTTCTTCTCAGCACTAAGACCAAAGTTTGCCGGCTTATAAGGGCGCTTGTTAGCAAACTTATTTTCAGCTTTTGGACCTGATTTGGCTTGGTTTTGGTCCCTTTTAGGTGGCTGTCCATCATTTTGCAGGTTTTGGACAGCCCTCTCTTTGCCTTGAAATGAGGGTTTAGCCTTATTGGATCGACTCAATTTGAGTTCCAATTGCTCGGTGGCGGTGGCGGCTGCGATTAATTGGTGTAAGGTATGACCAGGATACATTTGTAATCCCGCTTTGTACACGGGTTGCAATCCCGATTGAAACCTTCTTTTCCTTTCCGCCTCGGTGACATGCATAAATGGAGACACCTCCAAGAGCACTTTCCAAAACTTTTGTACATATGCATTTACCGATTCCCCCTCATTTTGCTTTACCCAATCCCACTTCATTGTTATCTCATTCAATGCATTGGGAGGCAAGAATTGAGCATAGAACCTCTCCTTGAACTCTTCCCATGATCTAGCAGGATTCGGTGAGAGCTTCTCCGTGAGCCACCAATGGGCAGCAGTGCCTTTCATGAACATGCTTACATGCTGGATCATGGATTTCTGAGTGAAATCCTCATCACTGAAAGCAATATCAAACTGGGCAATAAAAGCAAGTGCCTTTGATGCATCATATTCTCCATGATGTGTGTCAAACTTCACAGATTTGTCTCCGGTTTTGAAGTCACGAGACTTTGATGCATGTGTGTGCATCTCAACATGTTTTCCCCCATGTTTGTCCATTGGGACAGTCCCTGTAATTGGCATCATTTTTGGACCAAAAGGTGATGCATAAGGCATAGATACATGTGCCCTGTAAGCATGAGGCATGGCTGGCCCCTCAACATGCATTGATACATTTTCAGCCATAGCTTCTCCCTCACGAGCACACTCGAAGGCATGAGTGGCATGAGAGATACGCGGAATACCTGCACCAACAGAAAATTGCAGCCCATGTTGCATGTGTTGTGCATGTACATTTTCAGCCGGCAATGGCATTTGACATACATTTTGACCACTGCCATAAACATTGTATCCTTCACGGGCTACATGAGATATTCCTGCATGGCGTGAAGTCACTGATTGTTCCTCTCCCAATGCATGGAGATTCATCCTCTTAGACATAACTTCTTGTTCGGGCACTTGTGGGGATTCCAAGACATGTGGGATGGTTGCCTTTTCTGCATAGGCATCCTCGGTACGAGCCAAGTATGCACGTGCTGCATCCCTCGGTTGCATGTGCAACTCTTGAGCAATCATTGCCATTGCATGATCCATATAAGATTCAGCTTTCTTGGCCTTCAAACGATCATGTACCAATGGATCCTCGCGGCGATAGAGATTCAATTCTTCTTGTTGTGCATGGAGAAGAGCCTGCATACGAGTAAGTTCAGCTCTCAAGACTATGGACTCTTCTTCTTGCATCTTCTCTTTGCCACGAGACGGCTGTCCCACATATTCATTGTTGGGGTAAAGGCGTTATGCCCACCCTTATAGTGTGTACAAGCCCATAAGTTATAGTACATAGTACACTTAGTACTTTTAATGTACTAAGTGCACTATGTGTACTAGTGCAATATACATGTGTGATAGGGGAGTCACACACTCATGCCTCATGAGTTGACTTATCCCCACAACTCTCTCTCTCTCTCCCTTGTTCTTCTCTGTGTATGTCTCCCATGAATACTCTAACCTAACCCTAATTCCAGTTTCTCCCCATCATTCATGTTCCCTATTGTGCACCACATGAGTTTGCTCATCCTGTAAAGCATTGGAGGCATGCATTTCATTGTCCTTGCCACTTGTATTAGCATCTCCAACATTCATTGTATGGCTGTCCATAATGTTCTAAGTGTAGAGATAGCTAGTGTTCACGGTGATCGTCTCTCACGATAGAAGTGAAAGAGAACCGTATGCTCTGATACCAATGTAACTTGGTTGAACACAATGCTAATCAATACACTTAAATACACTAAGATTTGAAGGACACTTGCTCAAATACAAGAAGTAAATTGCTGAATTGACAAGAGGCACACAATGAGCCGGAACGGCCGACCCCTCCCTTGAGTAAATTGTATTACTATTGGAGAAATTCAATACATAGCTTCACGGGCATCCATTGCCAAATCCTCCATGCCAATGCATATGAAATTCAGCATTTAGAAAACAATGGTATGTCGATGTAGATCACCAAGGAGCTGCCTTGATGCCCGGCCCGACTTCAGTGCCCATATTCTCTACCATTGGCTCTATGTTCTACCAAGCAAGGTAGCAACATCTTCAAGAGCACATAGGACAAGAGAAATACTACACAGGGCGGCTAAACAAGGAGTCCTGCCCTTCTACTGAGTAAGTAATGACAACACATTGTCCAATTAGCTTACCAGTCTTCATAGAAGTTGTTGCAAGCGGAAGCCTTCGCGTTGGAAGCTTTAGAAGTGTTGATATCTTCGATTTGCCGCAATCCTTCGCGACAAAAGTCTTCAAGAGGATGAAGGGAACCTTGGGAAAGCTTCCCCTATGGTTCAACTTGAGAAAGGAAAGCTGAAATTAGGGTTTTCAGCAAAAAGACCAGAAATTACAGCAAAAATGAGAGCTGTTTTGCTGAATTTCAGTCATTGGGAGTGAGTAGGAGAGTGATTAGCACTTGGAAACACTCTTGGAAGCTTGGAAAACACCCTAGCAAGTTGGGTATGGCTATGGAGAGCTTGGAAATGGAGAGAAATGGTGGAAAAACAGAGTTTTCAGCCTCCAAAAATCCTCATGAAGAGAAAACACGAATTTCTCTTAATAAGTAAGTGAATTGGGGTCCAATCAGGTGAAGGGACATGGGGAGATGCCCATTTATGAGTAAAAAGGGAGGATCAGGTCCTGGACATTGAGTCTTGTCCGCCTCGGGACTTCAGTGAGTGTGAACTTGGAAGCGGTCATAATTTATAAGTGACTTTTGGGCGCCCAAACTTTAATGAAATGGGAACGCACTCACTTATAAATATTGGCTAAGTCCTAAGGGCTATTTGAGCCTAGATTGGGTAATACTTACCACCTGTTCACATGCCACACAACCATGTCAGCAGACAGTTTCACACGCACGGTTCACGGGTGGGCGTCCCCTAGCCCGGAACTACACATAGGTCATGCAGGCATGAAAACAGCATGCAATTTCATTTGCAGGCAAGCACATAAAGATGCTATGCAATGCAGCATTGGCATGAGCAATTCCCGTTCATGAAACCATATAAGACCAGGCGTTTCCAGGCAAGTATATGCGATACCAGACCCAGTGGAAAGCCAATCCTCTAGGCGTTTCCGGGCATGTACACAAAGGCACAAGTCCCAGCGGAAAGCCAAGTCCTCCAGGCGTTTCCGGGCATGTACACAAAGGCACAAGTCCCAGCGGAAAGCCAAGTCCTCCAGATATTCCGAGCATGATAACATCAAGTCCCAGCGGAATACCATATCCAACTATACAGCATGACTCGTGTCAATCACCTGCATAGGCATATTCCATAAGCCATGGACACCAATCCAATATGTACATAGTGTGAAAGCAAGAGTGAACCATTTGGGTGGCCAAATGGTGACATGCGTACTCCCCATAATTTTGACATATGCAAACACATCCTTGAAGGACATGAGCAACATCAGGACTTTCTCCCAGAACTCAAAATCCAACCTAGCACTGATGCAGTCATCTTTGGGTCATCAGTAGTTCCTAGATTCATCTTTGTCAACTCATCTTCCTTGACCCACTTGGAATGCTTGAGGTCTTTGTCAAAAGCCTTTTCCGCCCCACTGCAATGATTTGTTGTAGGCTCGGGGTACTGCCATCATCGGCCAGAGCCTCGTAAACATTTGTAGCTTCACCTAGACTTTGCCTTATGCTTTGCGGATTAGACTGATCCTTGGTGACTTTATCCTTGTGTGGAGGGCTTGGTATGTGTCCATTATCTTGACTACGTCAACCTTGAACAGGCTAATTAGGGTTGCATTTTACTAGAGATAATCTTCCTCCTCGTCGAGGTATAACCCTTCCAGCATGTTGACTCCCTCGGCTACTCTCAGCCAAAACGGAGATAGACTGGGGAGTCCTGTGCAAACTCTCTAGTCTGTCCCAACTTTTTTTTACTGCATAGTACTTTCTTTGCTGAGCAGTGCAAATAGCAGTGAAATATCGTTGCAAAATAGTGAACCCGTTTACTGCAAAAATAGCAGCATTTTTAGCAGCAAAAACAGCCCGACATCTACCTATCCTTCTAGTTATAAAAATGGTGCTATTTTTGTTGCTACACCCTCATTTTGTTTTATTGTTTGGCTTACCCTGATCACATACCATAGCAATGGCACAACGACACCAACAAAATTTGGCTATTCTAGGATTCATAGGTGAATACAAACACATTGATGATTTAATGACTGTAGAGAAGATTGTCTTGTGACCTTGCAATGGCTGTCCGCACCTGAGCAAAAGCAATATCTAAGTCTCTTACATACTCATCAGCTGCAAATATCTCATCGTTTGTGCGAAGGATGGGTGGCAAAACCACCTTACCATAAACAATCTCAAACGGGGCCTTTCCTGTAGATGCATGCACCGTGTTGTTGTATGCAAATTCCACAAGCGGTAAGTACTTCTCCCAAGAAGACTTCTGATCTGCCACATAACATTTCAAGAGATCCAATATGGCTAAATTTGCAGCCTCACTTTACCCATCCATTTGAGGGTGATAAGCTGATGAGAAGTCCAAAAGTTGTGAGGCAGTACCTTGTGAAGTTTAAGAACTATCTTCCCATGGATGCTAAATGGGTAGATAAAGAGTTCTTCAGAGATTGCCTGCATGTGCTTCAGACATATTTGGATGCTTTTCAGTTGTGGACAACTATTTAGAAGCCGGGGGGGATGTCACCGTCGGCATCACAAGATGTAAAGACTCTGTATAAAAGATGGGGTCCATTTGCTCAAACTCTGTACCATGAGTTGCTCAATGCTGTATAGAAGTACACGCCATTGAGTGGGCATCGCAAGATGAAAGAACACCACATCCCCCTCTGAAAAAAGAAGTCGTCGGACTGGTACAAGCCCAACTGATTTCTGATCCAAATCCAAAAAACTTTGGAAGTACCACTGTGTCCCAGGCACGTTTAGCAACCACAGATCCAAAGCATTCCACCGGGTCCAAAAAAGCGTCCTCCAAAACAACAGGCTTGCAGAACTAGCAGGGGGAGGGGCATCCTTAGAAGCATCACAAAGAGAGCCAGAGGTAGATTCCTCACAATGAGGAAGGGAAGCAGGATATAAATTGCAGTGGTAACAAAGTCCTCAAAAGCATCAGAGATAGCAGAAGACTGTTCCAGAAGTAGAACCAGATCCCAAGAATCAGCAACAAATAAATGATTCATGTGAAAGGATCACACCGCAAGGGCAAAACACCCTCCTTGTTCTGCAAATATTACAAAGAACACAAGCTTCGACAAAATAAACTCTCCTCGGGATCTCTGAGAAGATCACCTCTCCTCCAAAATCTGTAAACTCCTGTCACAGAAGAAAGTCTCCACAGATACAAAACAGCTCCCGAAAAACTGATCCTCAAGTGAAGTAGCTGGATGTAGAAACCGGGAAACCGTGTAGGCCAAGAACAAAACACAGGTATAGATGCTCCAAAATCAACAAAACGCTGACTGAAATCTGAAATTCAGAATCCTCCTCAAGTACCAAACTGCCTCCAAAGCCACAATCCAAACAATAAACCCCCTTTGCAAGTGATCTGTGTCCACTGGAGAAGAAAACACAGCCAAACAAGGGCTACAAACCTGAAAATTCAGGTCAACCAGTGTCCACACCTCCTATGAGGAAAAACGCTGAAGAGAAGGTACCTTCGGGTCCAATAGATGAAGCCCAGGTGAAGGTAGAGCTACCAGCAAGATCGGGTCAGAAAAACGCAGCAACCATGGCTGCAAATCTGAAAACGCAGAGGTAAAAGGGGCAATAGAAAGGGCTGAATATGGAAACGTTGAAGCCTTAGATCAAGAACTGCTGCGAGAACAAGTACAATCAGGGGGGGAGGGATGGCACACGATAACTAGAAGGGACAGGCAAAAGGGGAGCCCAGAGAGCTCCAAGAACAGGGCGTGGGAAAGCAAACCCAAACAGGCCAGAAACGCAGCCTGTTGGGACAGCAATGTTGCTGCCCAGACTTGGAAAAATAGTCACCTGAGAACCTTGGAAGGTGCCGCTAGAAGGGTGCATCTCAAGCTCGCTATGTCTTTGCACTTGCAAACGACTGGCTTATAAGTGGGACCATGTATTTTACTCTTATTTCGTCTCATCATGCTATGATGCTTGCAATTGCAAGTGATCAAGTGGTCCAGAAGCTTTTGTTACTTTGAAAGAATGGCTGTTTGACATAGCTCTCATTAAAGTTAGCTGTCGGGGCTCCTTTTAAGGGTTTTTGACTTATTTATTTCTGTTTGTGTGGCTTACTGACTGCACTTTTTCATGGCTTTTAAATATATGTACTAAACTGTGAGACTGTGTAATTGACAGGCCCTTCCAAAGCAAAAGATTCGCATCAAGCTGAGGTCATATTGGGTACCTCAAATCGAGGAGGCCACAAAATTGATTCTAGATGCTGCCCGCAGTACGGAGACCAAGATCATGGGCCCGGTGCCTTTGCCCACTAAACGAAGAGTGTATTGTGTGTTGAGGTCCCCACATGTCAACAAAGACTCTAGGGAGCACTTCGAGATACGAACACATCAGCGCCTCATTGACCTCGAAAATCCGAATGCGGGGACAATCGACTCTTTAATGCAGCTTGATATTCCCGCTGGAGTAGATGTTGAGGTCAAGTTATCGTAAGGATTTACACCTTTTGGGTGAGGGCAGTTTTTGAGCCATTTTCACGACAAGTGTTTGTGTTTTAAATGCATTTGCGTGGTGATTTCCAACCTTTTTTGCAGGGGTATTGTTTGTCTATCATGTTCCCAAAAGCATGTTCTGATTTCAATTCTAAGTGTTGGGAGGGTATCTCTCTTGTCCTCATGGCATGTTTGGCAATAGGTCTGTCTGCTGTATATAGTTTCAAGGAGGCGGCTATGTTGGCCTTCTAGTTCTTGCTTTATTGGTAGCCGTGTAAGATTTTTTTTTTTGCCAGCAAACCTTGCATTGGAGCTTTAGTGTCATCCCTTCCCCGCGGCCCCTAAAACTAGCTGGCAATCACATGCTCGCTCATGTTCGCATGGGCGCACACCCCTTCACCTTGAAGAAGCATAAATGGTTTTCATGATTTTCACTTATTGTTGCATTGCGTTAGGAAACAATTGGGGATGATTTTTCATGATTTTTTGAAGTTTTTAGTTGTTGCACTAAAAACTAGGGTTTGGGGTTTTTTTTTTTCACGTTGTGAAAGCCATAGTTTTTTACATAGTTACTCAGCTTGTGTTGAATAATAATTTTAAGCCATTTCTATTGAATTCTTCATCTAGACGTACAGTTGGTTTTTATGACCATGAAAAAACTAAATTTTCACTGTTCTCATTTTTTGAGATTTTTTTGGCTGAAAAACTTTTATTCTAAGTCACTTTTTTTAAAATGGGAATCTTGAATTTTTGATGCTAGCACATCCGTATATGCAATTAGGTCAATGACCAATTTCAGATGATGAAAAATCAAGTTAGTCACTAATGTGAAAATTGTAAACTTGTGAGTTGAAATTGACTTTTTGCATACATAGTGGATTACCGTTATATAGTAAAGATAAAAAAACATGGTAATCATGTGATAGAAAAGAACACAATGATGCGAATACTTAAAGCTCTCATATCAGGCTTGATACAAGAGCTTGACCATACATAATGCATGCATTAGTCTCTCCATAGACAACCTTCCACCACCTCTATGTAGGGAAAGTTAAATAAAAAGGAGACAAGCCTTTATAGAAACAAGGCTTACAAAAAGATACCCATGACATTTTGATTTTGAGGGGCTGAAGTCTAAGCAAAGAACCCATGACTATACAATATACTCAAATTTTGGGAAACATCCTGGGGAAAGAATTCTTGACTCTAGAAAAGGATTAGAAAGCCCAATCATAACCTTGCTCAGTAAGAGAAAGATTTTCCATCTCTGTGAGAGGGCTCCAACTTCGGATGTCGTAGATGCTTTAACTTCATCTTCATACTCTTGTACCATGTTTGCATGATCCTTTGATTGATTTGTTTCCATCTTATTAAAACATCTGTCTTTTGTATGTCCAAGATTTTGCAATAGGTGCACGTGATGGTCTTCCTTTCTTGTTTGCCTTTTATTTTGAAGAGGAAGGCTTTTTATGGTTGAAGTGGTGTTGCTTCAGTCAGCTCTCTAAGATGGTGACTCATCATATTTTCTCATGAGACATCCTTAGTATTGGTAGGATCTCATTGCTCTTTATATCCTTTCTATGCTGGAAGAGGATGTCATTCATATTATCTTCATCAACTTGTGCTTTGGTCACACAACAAGTTAAATGATGGAGCCTAAGTTGCTCAAATGTTCACCCAAAGTTTGATTCTCATTCATCCTTAAATTAAAAAACTTTTACTTAAGGAATATCTTTGAGTTGTTGATTTTGTTGCCCAATAGGCTCTCTAGTTTCTTCCATACCTCTTTTGGGTAATTTTGTCAAAGTACACATGGTGGATGAGTTGTCGGTCCCAAGACAATCAATGCCATTGCTTTGCCATTCTTGTCCTCCCATATTAGGATTTGTTGGGCATCTTCTTCTTTGTTCGATGTTCCATACTCCTCACATCATTAAGGGAAGTCATATCTTAGTCTGCCATGTTGGGAAGTTTTTCCCACAATAAACTTCTCAATGGACACGTTTCCCCTATGTGCCTCCATGCTATAGGAAGCCATCAAGTGGTGATACAGAGGGACAACCCATAATGCTAAAGAGGCGGGAAAAGAAAAGCGCAAGGTTGAATGGATGAAAAAAATGTGTGATGGTGGAACAGTAGAGAAAATACATCATAGATAGTGGTGATGTAGGATTCGCCCTTGCTTTGATACCATGTAGGTGAGCATGGTTTTAGCCATGAGAAAGCATGAGTGGAAGGAGAGGTGGAGAGATCAAGCCATGGTGACTTGGTGCAAAGACATGGCTGGATGGAGATGGAGATGGAGAGAGAGAGAGAGAGAGAGAGAGTTGTTACACAACACAACAATGATTGTATTATAATACTTCCGCTATGTACAATGATTTATATAGACACCAAGGCTCTATCTTATGTTCTCTTAATAAGAGGGTGTTCACAAACCACTAAACACTTACTAGAGTCCAAAATATCCAACGTGAGTCTCTCACAAAAGTCCTACTTAAGCTCTTCCTCATTTCACAAAGCATTTTCAATCCTCTTTCATTCAAGTGGTAGTTCATGAAAGAACCTTCAAAGAAGAAGGTATGAAGGTCAAAGAGGAGGAGCATATTTGAGTGTGGAGTGCTACTCAAGTGGTGGGTGGAGCTCTTGTCCGAGAAGAAGGTATGAAGGTCAAAGAGGAGGAGCATATTTGAGTGTGGAGTGCTACTCAAGTGGTGGGTGGAGCTCTTGTCCGAGTAGTCAAAGACAAAGAGAAGTGTTATCTGTAAGATATAGTTATCAGTTAAACCAATTTCCTAAAGATTGCATGATCTCTCTTCTAGCATCTCCAATGACACCTCCTTTCTACCTTCCCAGATTTCTCTCTCTTGGTGGAAGTCTTCGTGATCTCCTAGGACTTGCTATTCAACCTTGGTGAGAAGAATGTGAATCTCAAATCGTACCTTCTTGGTTTAAATCTAGCACTTTTGCATCAAGGTAATAGTGGTGGTTGTTTTGGACTCTTTTGTATTCATTGTTCCGACTTGAACTCCTACATTTTTTTTCAATTTCTAGTATAATTTCTCCAACTCCTCCTACATTGCCCATTGAACATTATGGCACCATTTCTTCCTTTGTTCTGCCAAATGTGGAGCCTGCTATTCTAGCAACTTCTGACGATTATCTTCATCTTGAGGGGAATCTTCAAGATCAACCAATTTCTCTTGATGGTCAGTATATCTTGAGGATAAGAATTGGTTTGGAGTAGATAAGAAGAGTGAAGTTCTATAGGGGTAAGTTTACATTTCAAGTGACTTTTTGGTGGTTTATCTCTAAATTTAGTTTCTAGTTCAGCCTCCAAGAAAGGTATGCTCTCATTACCTAAGCTAGGGTAGTTTAAGTGAACATATTTAAATTCCCTCGAACTAGACTTTTCTAAGTTTTCTAGATGGAAGCATAGATTTAAGAATAGTTTCTAGATTCCCAAAGGATAATAAGATGACTCGCTGTAGGTACAAATAGTAGTCCCCAACTTCATATAATCCATAAGTAGACATCTAAGCTAGATTATTAGAAATAAAATCCCTAGGGAACTGCTGGTAATATTCAAACATGCTTTTTGGTAAACTGAGAAGGGCTCTTCATCATCAAGAAAACCTTGAGATTTCATAAGTACAATGATCCATGCCCTAAATTTAAGAAATACAAGATGAATGGGAAATTCAAAAACATCATTAGGCTCCTGAAGTTCTACATCCCCATTAAATAAGGTCGAAGTAGGTGCAGCGCATTTTAACAACCTTTTGGACATAAAATCTACATCATCATGGCTAATGGGATAAGAAATCTATTTGCCTTTCAATAATTGAAATTAACAAGGTAGATGTAAAGAATGTTTGAGTTTACTTGGGGTTTCTAGGTTCAATAGCTAGGGTGGCTCTAACAACTGAGAAGAATGAGAGAAGAGGGTGTGCATGTAATTACCCAACTACTTGCAAGGTGAGCTTGTATCTTCATTCTCTATTTTCTTTTCAGCCTTTATCTTTGCACTTTTGAGCTAGATGAAGGGCTTCCTCCATCTTTAAGGATGCTTGCTCATAATTCTCTCTTGTTGTTTGTGCTATATTTTTCTCATCTTTCTAGTACTTCTACAGTTGTTTGAGAAAACTTTCTCTGGCCTTTAGAAGCTAGGCATTCTTCTTTCTTTCATCTGTAAGTTTCCCCCCAATTTTCTCTTTATTTTTTTAAAGTTGAGTCATTTGCTGAGAAATCTCCTTATTGGTCTTATTCAGCTGATCTCTATCTTACTTTAAAGTTGAGTCATTTGCTTAGAAAGCTCCTTATTGGTCTTATTCACCTGATCTCTATCTTTGTAGATCGTAATTCCTAAACAACCATTTCTCACACTTTTTCTTGAGTCGACCCATGTCATTTTCAATCTTGTGCTTCTCAGCCACCCATAGTGTCGAGCTTGTCTTTTCTTCCTCCAACTATTTTAATAGGCTAGAGATGGTGCAGCTTGTGATTCTGACATTTTCACCTATGCCTAGAGTTCTTGGTGGATGTACTTACTTATTAACTTTATCTTCTCCTTCTTCTAAGACCTTTGACTTTGTATTTTTGTGAAGTCCGAATCAAACTCCTTGAGAGTGTTATCATCCTAATCTTTTGAGTCACCTTCTTGCTCTATACGAAAATGGTTTGTCAGTTGCATTCTTACCTTCTCCAATTTTGGGTCTTCTTTCGATAATCTATCTAGGTTGTCCTATAGAAATTGTAATAGTCCAAGGTACTCATTTTATTAATAAATCTATAGAGAAACTAATGGAATCGTTCTTGATAGTTCATAAGGTGGTTAACTCGAGAGAATAAACAAGACTTTGAATGGCATCCTTAAAAATATTGTGCAAAAAGAATAACATAAGTGGGATAGAAAGTTGATCACAACTCTATGGGTCTATAAAGAAAAAATTATAAGACACACACCAGTTAGAACCTATAGTTCCTCTTATAGAGTTTGTGCTATAGAGAACAACCTACAAGGTCATAACAACACAACACACACCATTAGGACCTCTAGTTCCTCTTCTAGAGTTTGTGCTACCAAGTCTAAGGATAGTATTGAACATGAAATTGACGAAGTATAAACCTCTGAGAAAGATTGTACTAACTAACAAAGATTAGTGAGAACAGACTTAGAGTAGCTTGGTCACAACAAGTGGTCCACAACTAGAGCAAAGCATGGCATGACAAGCTCATTAAGGAGAGAGAATTTAAAAAAGATTATTTAGTCTTAATTAATATAGGTTGGACTAACTAACCAAGATTATTGAGACCAGACTTAGAGTAGCTTGGTCACAACAAGTGGTCCACAACTAGAGAAAAGCATGGCATGACAAGCTGATTAAGGAGAGGGAATTTTAAAAAGATTATTTAGTCTTACTCAATCAATCTAGGTTAAGATCAAGAAAACCAAACTTAAAAACTCCTTGGACTGGGCCATATAAGATTGAGCATGTCTATATTAACAGTGCTGTCCAAGCTAAAAGATTTTGCAAGACTACTTCTTCTAAGATTTTGTAACACAATCCAATATTAAAGGTTATACACCAATGATAGCTAAAATTTGTATGTGTGGTGGATCCAAGATTATAGTTGCCAAGAACTATCCAAATTTGTGTGTGTGGTGGACCCAAGATTATATTTGCCAAGAACTATCCAAACTAAGAGATACAATCAACAACTCTCAGAGAAGTCCAAGGAGGTAAAGGAATCTTAGAAAAGGGCAACTAAGAGGCCACATCAAGAGAGAAACTATACCAAGGAAGCTAAGGCCAAGGAAAGGTAGACCAAAATAAAGAAAATTATACAAAGAAGCCTATATTTGAGGAAATGTCAGCTAAGGTTGAGAAGAAAGGGGACTGAGGAAATGTCAGCTAAGACTAGGGGATCGAGAAGAGAGGGGACCAAGGAAAAAGGGGACTGAGAAAGGAGGCGGTTTTAAGTAAGATAAAGGATACTTTACTAAGACTCAAGGATAAGATAAAGAAGAAAGGCGTTGATTGAGGCAGAAATTTTCAAGACTCGCGTAAAAGGGAAACTTCTAAGAAGGGAGACCCAAGAAAAGGAGCTTAAGAAGAGCAAAACTAAGAAAACTCTCAGAAGAGACCCCAAGCAAAGAGAGGACCGAGATAGATGTGACAAGATTCACATGTATGTGGTTTTATATTAGGTTTTGGCATTCTAATTGCAAGTTAGAAGGGGAAACCCTAATTTCTTTTCCTAGTTACATTAGTTTTAAGGCTAAGAGGCTTGGAATTATGGTTACATAGAGCCAAGAGGTTGCAATGTGATTAGGAGTGTCATCTACTAAAACATAAGCTATAAGCTCCAATTTGTAGTGGATTAGGTTGTGGAGGTTAGTTTCTTTTTCCTTCTACAAGCTTTAGCTCTACAACTCTGTTGGTTTTAGAGATCATAATCTCTAATTGTTTATGCCGCAAATCCAAGGCTTGCTTTCTACTATGAGAAAGATTTTTTTTTGAATTCCTAGTTAAGCTTCTTGGATTTCCTCTACAACAATAGGGAAGAATGCTTCTCCACTCCTAAGAGCATTGTTAACACCTCTCCTAATCTAGAGAGTGAATTGTTGTTCAAAGGTACTTGCAAGATTCTTTCCTTGCACAAATGCTACTAGGAGAGATACAATCTAAGTATAACTGCTCTTCCCTCAAAATTCATGGGGTGCTTCAATGTCCTTTTCACAAAATTTATGGTGCTATTTACTGAGTTTATTTGTAAATCCGGGTCATCTGGCACCTCCTATTTCCAAGGGTCTCATTTCTAGGGGTTCCATGGTTTCTCCACCCACATCTAAATTTGTTTGCCTTATTTCTTCCCAAAAATCCTTGTTAGAGGAGTCTTGGCTTCTTAATAGAAAATTCTATTGAGTTATGATCATTTTGATGGGATTGATGGTGGCTAGGTGGATTTACGGAAGCATGGTTTGATGCACTACAAACAATTGGATTATCATAATTAGCGCGGACCAAATTCGCCACCACCAAAGGGGATTTCTCTTAAATAATCAATCTTTTTAGTGGTTGAGTGGGTTTGAGGAAGTGTGGTTGGATGCACTATAGTTGACTAGATTGTAATTAGCCCATACCAAGTTTACATCGAATGTGTTTCATCAATCTAATGGGTGGCTAGTTAGATGAGCAAGTTTAGTCACATCATTATTTAGAAATAACACATTAAGGAAACTCTACGACTCTCATATTGGTCACTCAAGAAAGTCTAAACAGAATCATTATTTAGAAATAACACATTAAGGAAACTCTACGACTCTCATATTGGTCACTCAAGAAAGTCTAAACAGAATCAAACATTAGGGTTAAGTGGTGGGTGGCTAGTTAGACGAGCAAGTTTAGTCCCTAAGGATTATATGCATGTTAGTGATCTTGTATCGACCTCTATCAATGAGAAGTCACGACTCACAAAAAGATAAAATTCCCTGCTAGAGGATGTGAAGTGCACATAAACATGTACCGTACATGAAGGTAGAAAGTGCAAGTTTCTATTGGAAGATGTTGCACTAATGTGCTACATATACTTGAAAGTTGATGGAGATGACAACAGTGACAATAAAACAAAATCCACCATGCCGCTGCAAACCAATGTATGCATTGGAGATGTAGTATACTTTAACACATTCTGCTCATACCTAATTTCTATTCTTTTGTACCACCACTGTGAACAAGATGCCTCATTGACATCATGTATTCCACCTCCATGTGATGTTCCCTTTTGAAAACCACATCGAGCTTACCAATGAGATTGTTCCATACCTTGAGTAGACCATATGGTTAAGCTTCTCTCTTTGGCAAAGTACGATCCATAAGCCTCCAAAATGTGCTATAAAGTAAGGTCCATATCATAGGTACTTTAAAACTTCAAAAAAACACTTTTAGATATAGTTTTATACAAATTTGGAAAAACTCTTACCATGTAGTCTGTGATACTACTATGACCCCAACCTTCTACCATTAATTTGTAAAAGTTTCTTGAAATTTAGAATATCGTCCATTATAAATGTCATCTTTTGCAAAAGAATTACCAATTGGTCAAGTGTAACCTACATGTTTGTCTTTGCCAATCGAGTCTTTACTCCATTGATCCTGTCAAGCGCAACCATACGCAATCTTTATCCATGCATTATATTTATTTCGCTACTTCATCAATACATAAATCTCCCTTTTCATTATGTGGTGGAGAAAGAAATTTTATCACCTTTACTCCACCAAAGCATGGCTTGCAAGGTAAGTCTCCACTTACCCCTGACATCTTTTCATCCTTTTTAATTTCCACTTGACCTTTGTGTAACCTAATGTCTGACAAAACCTCTTCTACTTTCTTGCATCTCTTAAGCATCACTCTTTGGTTATATCCTATAGAAAAAACACATGTACTCACATATAAACTTTTTAAGCATCCTTACCATGGCATGTAAAATGCAAAAGTAAATCCTTGTTAAGGGTATCTTTAGAATAGGATCCCACTTTGGATCCAAGTAGGTTATTTTTTCCTCGCATATTATAAGTTGGTCACAAGTTGGGGCACCGTCCTTTCCTACATTTGGTATACTTGTCAAGTTGAAGAAAATCTTTAATATTTCATGGTCTTCTTTTAGAACTTCAAAAATAGCAAGTGACCATATGTCATTTTTAATTGAACACTGAAATAATCTAAATTCTTTTTTGCGATGTCTAAACCCAAGGCTTTATTCATTAGGGTCAAGCTTACCCTCCCTGACTTTTTTCCTTTGAGAATCTCACATTCGTCGAGTTTTAATGTAAACTTTAGTGTACCACCACATTCTTGGAATGTCATGTTATAGAACTTGACCATTGCACTTTGCACCTTACATACATCTAGCACAAAATATACCCTTTGACTTATATTTATATAGATGTATAGGCTCACCAATGAGCTCTAAAACTTTACTATTTAAAGTTTTTTGTGCTTGTCTACATGATATGGTTTTGGGAGAGGCAAAATCTTTTTTCATTTCATAAACCGTCTTAAATCCTTTGTCTAATTGCTTGTAAATAACAGCTTATGCTCTTGAGGCAATCCAAGCTTTATTACATATACTAGGGCATCGTTAAGTTGTGAATGTCTTGGTCACTTCATGCATCTTATCTCTTGTTAAATCTTCTGACATTGCTTTAAACTTCTTGTCTTGGAGTGCAGACCTTACCATGTCCTTTGAGAGAACTCTAGCAAAGTGAGCTATCCATCTCATCATTTTTTGTTGAAGGTATTGGATATCCTTAGAAGCCCTAATTCGTTCACTTCCATTGTCCATCTCCAATGACCAATCCATCCATTGGTTTTAGCTCCTTGAGACGTGCTCTTGGCCCGAATGCAATGTTGTTCTCCAACATTCTTTGCATCTTCTTATTCACTTTCTCAAAAACATGACGAGTGCTAACGCTACTAGGGAATGTGTTATATGTGTGAGGAGAAAGGGATTTATTATTTGTAGTGGCCCTACTAGTGGGGTAGGGGCAGGAGCTCAATAAGGTGCATGAGCCACATACACACACACACACACACACACACACACACACACACACACACACACACAGAGCAAAAGAGAGAGAGGGGAAAGCAAAAGACAAGCTAGAGAGAGAGAGAGAGAGAGAGAGAGAGAGAGAGAGAGAGAGAGAGAGAGAGAGAAGAGAGAGAAAGAGAGCACATTTTTTGTGTTTTTTTTGTTTTTCATTCTTGTTTTTACTTTATTTTTTTGTTGTTTACTTTGAAAAAAATAATAAAAATAAAGCAATAAAAAGTAAATGAAAAGTAGATTACAAGGTTTTTTTAAGTTTGTTAATTTCTCAAATAAAATATAAATAAATATAAATTTGAGAATCATATTAGTGGGGGAAAGTTTTTTTATCATTCTAGAGATTTAAATAGTTTATATATATATATATATATATATATATATATATATATATATATATATATATATATATATGTACTTATGTACGTATACACACACACATATAGATATATTTATTTATTTATTTATTTATATGTATGGATATTAAGCTTAAAATTTTAAATAATAACAATAAGAAATTATTTTTTTCATTTTATTTTTAGGGGTTTTTTCTAATTTAGTTATTTTTTGAATAAAAATGAAGAAGGTAAAATAACTCAATTTTTCCATTTCATTTTTAATTAAGAAAAAATGGAAGAAGGGAGAGAAAGGTGTTATTGTATATACATGAATATGGTTTTTTTTTTGTCCAGTATGAGAGACAATAAAGAAAGAGGAGAGAGGAGTGAGCGAAAGAGGAAAAAGAGGAGAGAGAAAATTAAAGAAAAGAAGAAAGAGGGAAAAGAAAAAGAAAAGAAAAGAAAGATCCCCTTACTCTTTTGGCCATGAAAATGTCCCTTTTGTTTTTGTTTGTTGTTTGAAAGGCTTTAAGAAGGATAATGGTATAAACCCTTCAAGTTGACCCATCCACTAATGCTTTCCAACTCATCCCTTCACATGGGATTCTCTCACATGGCCCTATTTTCATGCGAAGTCAAGGTCTAGTTATTGCAAAGATTCTCCCCCAATTATCCCACTTAGCCTTGTTTAAGTTTTGATCAAAATTAATTCACTTGCTAAAAACCACAATTTTGCAGGCACAAAGACCTCTTTGATTTGCAAGCCCATGAGGTGCTAAAATTGCACCAAAGCACATGCACACATCTTCAAATAAAGTAATTTACGTGCTCCGAATGCAATGGCGATGTCAATTTCAACCAGTTCTACCAATCCAGGGCACAAATGAGCATCTATTTTCAGCTTTTAAAAAAGAGTGCAAAATGAACAAAATTTGACAAAAAAAATAAGTGAAATTGAAGAGATTAAGGGTGATAAGAGAAGATTAAAATAACACAAACCATGAAATCAAAGTAAAACTTAATAAGAAACATGAAATTTTTGGGGGTTTGTTGTGTTTCCTTTTGTTCTTGTTAGTAATCCTTGTTAATGAAATTCCACTAATAGGAAGCATCCAAAGCATAAGGAAACTTGGAGGCGGGGCTATTCCCTAGTAACAGTCCCATTTATGGTAGGCCCTTACACCATGGAAAAGGTGTAGGGAGCAACCAAATGTCATGGGGACCTATCGCCGCCCACCGCCATTGGGAGCACAAAAGCTCAACCAAACTACCAATCTACCATGTGGCAAATACACAATTGCGTGGTTAAGATGTGTCACTCACCTGGCCAACTGCGGTTGGGATTCTTGTAAGCTGTGTCATTAAAAGAGCACTCATGAGCTCCTCTCCATTGTCATCCCACCACACACTAATCAAAGCTCCATATCCTTACGACTCAACCTCACACACTCCCTCACTCACATACATGCACACAAGCACACAAGGACTCTAAATATATTAAGAAAGCATAAACAAGGAGGCAAGCGAGTAGAAAAGAGAGCACTCAATTAGATTAGCATAAGAGAATGCCTTTTGAGAGTTACAAATTGACCTATATACTTTGCCTTGGATTTCACACATTGGGTAGCCAAAGTTTAAAAAATAGGTCCTGAGGCCTGCTATACCACCTCTGCATGTGCATAAGCCGATTCTAAGTTTGCAGGTCACATGTGCATCTCGTGGCGTGCCTTTCATAAACAATTAGCGAGCGCTCACATAAAAAAATATATAATACATAACCATGAAATACGGCCTTTCTAGTGCCTACAACCAAATCGAGTGAAAGTCTAAAAGTGGTCATCATCGACACCTATGTCCAAAAAGGGTTAACATGCCCCCCTTCCTAATGTAGATTCCTTCATTAGAATATGTCAATAAAGATGAGTCAATGCCGCATGCAAGAAGGTGTTGGTTGTTTCAAGATATAGGGAAGCTCTTAGGGAGATGTTAAGACTACAAGCATGGATCATGAGGATCTACAATTAAATAATTCAACAAGTTATGTATTCCTTTGAAAACAAGAGAGCTTGAATATTGATTAAAAATTAAACATGCAAGAATGAGTTCTCTATTGGAGACCACTAGGTTTTTCTTCATAAATAATTGCTAAAAAGAGGAATGTTACTTCTTATCTAACTTAGAACAAGTACTAAGCCTATCTATACTTAGAATTATTATAAAAATATGCCTATGTTTATGAGCTAACTCTCAATCCACAGTAACTTTTGGTAAAGCTATCTAGAGACATATACTAACTCTATAAGAAAAATTATACGTGATTATATTTTAATTCATTGAGCAAGCTTATCTTGCTCCCTTTTTTTTCTTTTTTTAAATAATTTCTTAGAATATAAATAAGTAGCTAGGACATAAAGTACCAACTCATGAAGACAAAAGGCATCGCTCTCAAGGCACCATCACTGGTAGCCAAGGTTCCTACCGAGCACCTCGCATGGTGATGGTTTTTATTTCAGTCCTATTTATTTTATTTTTGGAGACACAAGGTCCCATCCCACAAAGACACAAGGCATCAGTTCCAAGGTACTATCACTAGTAGAGGTTCCTACCAAGCACCTTTACATGGAGATGGTCATCTTCTTGTCTCTTTTCTATTTTTGTTTTTGTTTTTATTTTTATTATATATATATATATATATATATATATTCAATTAAAATAAGTATCCTTTCACTCACAATAACCCAGAGCACTAGAATATAACTAAAGATGGCTCACTAAAAGTAAAATGTGAGTACTTGGCATTCTCCATGAATGATGGAGTATTAAAATTCATTTTACTAGCAAAAATAAGGAAGGTCAATCCATTCATACTTTAAGTTCAGCATGCATCCAATTGAACACGGAATAGGTACCACCAAGGAGATCTACCAAGTATTCCTCCCCAGAGGGACGTGCTTGCACGTCCGATTTAACCCCGATGGCTATTATGTAGAAGACTTTAAAGATAAGTATAGGCTGGTTGCAAAAGGCAACAAAGTGGGCAGAATGTTACATTGAATGTAAATTTGCCTGAAGTGAGTGCTGCAATGTTTGCAAATGGTTTAGGAGTTGTTATACATAAAAACATTTGGCATAAGAGAATTGGGCATGTAAATATGCAAAGAATGAAGTCTATGCAGATTAAAGAAACTGTGACAGGGCTACCTAAGTTTAAGGTTGAAGATATGTAGAAAGTTTGTGAAGCATGTCAATTTGGAAAGCAAACAAAGCATGTATTTCCACATGACAGAAATGTGAGCAGGAATGTACTAGATGTTGTGCAGTCACATGTATGGGGTCTTGTGAAGACTATGTCTATGGGTGGCTGCTGGTACTATGTAACATTCATTGATGACCACACGAGGAAAGTGTGGGTGTATTTCATGAAGGAGAAGAGTGAAGTGTGGGTGTATTTCATTGATGACCGCACGAGGAAAGTGTGGGTGTATTTCATGAAGGAGAAGAGTGAAGTGTTCAATAATTTTAAGAATTTTAGAGTGATGGCTGAAAAACAGATAGGAAAGCATGTGAAGTTCCTAAGGTCAGATGGAGGGGGATAATACTTCTCCAATGAGTTCTCTAAATTCTTACAAAATAATGGCATTCAGAGACAATTGACATGTAGATACACTCCACAGCAAAATGGAGTTGCTGAGTGAAAAAACAGGCACATTGTAGAGATAGCATGGGCATTGATGGGGCAGAGAAGAATATGCCACATAGCTATTGGGTTGAGGCTGTATCTACAGTAGTTTATATCATGAACAAGACTCCTACTGTAGCCATACATGATGCAATGCCAGAGGAGTTTATTGTGGCAAGAAACCTGATTTGTCTCACTTGAGAGTTTTTGGATGTATTGCATATGTGCATGTGCTAGATGAGTTGCGTACTAAGCTAGATCCAAAGGCAGAAAAATGTGTGTTTATTGGGTATTCCCTTGAGCAAAAGGGATATAAATGCTATAATCCTGCTACACTACGTGAATTGACAGCAAGCAGGGATGTTGTATCTGATGAGATGAGTAGTTTGGTATGCTGCTGAAAAAGATATTGTTGGGGCCAATGTAAGTGGACATGTGGTGGCACAGAATGCAAATCAGCTAATCACAGTCATTGAGTGGACCAGGAGAGTCCTCATCCAGTGGTTCGATTGATAGACCATGGAGTGGCAAGTTGCATCATAATACCAGTCGTCCTAGAAATGTAGTTGGTACATCACTTAAAGGCAAAGAGAAAGTGGTTGAGCCCCTTGGTATGCCTGATATTTCTGCATAGTCTAGTGGCTTGGAGATGAGCCTTGAGGAGCTTGGGATTCTAGTAATGAGGACACCTGGTGTGAAGAAGGCTATGGAAGCCATGAATGCAAAGTTACAAAGATCTGGAAGAGTCAAAAACCTTGTGTAGAGGTTGACTTATGATGGTTATGTGGCACATCACTATGCGTATATGGCAGAAGTTGTGTAGGTTATAGAACCCACATGTTTTGATGAGGCTATTGGAAATGTGTGTTTGGAGAAATCTATGGATGAGGAGATGGATGCATTGTATGGAAATGAGACTTGGGATTTGGTGCCATTGCCTGAAGGTAAGAAAGCTATTGGTGGTTATAAGTGGGTGTAAAAGGTGAAACATAACAGTGATGGTAGCATAAGCAGGTACAAGGCTAGATTGGTAGCCAAAGGATATGCGCAGACACATGGGATTGATTATGAGAGGAGACATTTTCCCCAGTTGCAAAGATGGGATTGATTATGAGGAGACATTTACCCTAGTTGCAAGGATGGCAACTGTGAGAGCTGTGATTGCGGTGGCTATATGAGGAGTCATTTTTCTCGGTTGCAAAGATAGCAACTGTGAGAGCTATGATTGCGGTGGTTGTAGCTAAAGGTTGGTTTTTACATCAGATGGATGTAAAAAATGTGTTCTTGCATGGTGACTTTCAAGAAGAAGTGTATATGGATCAGCCACCTGGTTTTGAGGATACAGGTCACCCAGAGTATGTATGTAAGCTTCGTAAGGCTTTGTATGGGCTGAAGCAAGCTCCACAAGCATGGCATAACAAGATTGTTGAGTATCTTGTCACTATTGGTTTTCATATGGCTAATGCAGATCACTCTAGCATGGTCTCAATGAAGAGACATTAAGGGTACCCCCTTAAACATCTCAAAACTGATGGATTTCATGTCTTCCAAAGTCAGAACCAATGGTATGGGGTCGCCAAACCTATTGGTATGCTACAAGATCTTAAGATCAAGGTGCTTAGTCATAGAATTAAACATACATTCATCGTTATGGACTTTTCTAAACAACCAACCACTTATGAGATGATCTTAGGATGCCCTTTAATGAGAAAAGCTGAAATGGTACATGACTGTTTCTCGCTAATTTTCCTCTCAACAAAATGGCAAGACAACAGTCTAGGATACCAGACCAGTCAGGTAATGCTGTGGGAGACATTTAGCTACCCACCAGAGCTTTTGGATTCAAACACCAACTCTAGAGAGGTCGTGGGGACACTTAGAACTCAACTCAGCTTTGGAACTTCACACACTCACACTCTGCTCTCATACCGCTCTCTCTCTCTCTCTCTCTCTCTCTCTCTCTCTCTCTCTCTCTCTCTCGTACATAGCATGTTTCTTAAAACAGAGACATAGCATTCTGATTCAACACATTGCAGAAAGTACACATTGATAAAGTGAATAGCAACATTGCTCTTTGTTACATGTATTACTTCCAAAATTAGTACAAGTTCATCATTCCAAGTTCACTATACAGAGCAATTGCTCATCACAAGGCTAGGACCTCCTAAGAACTATGACTATAGTAAGTTTCACATCAAAGGTTGTCCATTAGCTATATGAGACAAGGTAGCATGTACTTCTGCAACCTTTAGCTAGCACCCCCTGTTGCTCGCCTTGCACCATCCTTTAAGCTTAGGCTTCTTGATCTTGGTAATAGCTACTCTGGTGGTTACAGCCCCCACACCATCTTCACACGTGTAGTACCAAGGTGGTGCTCACGACATGGAAGGTGGTGAGACTAAGCACTCTACCCACCACTGAGCTACTGGGCGCAATACTTGGCACACCTGGTGCTGGACAAATTTTTCTCTTTTGAACACCCAAGATCCCTGTTGTCAGTTTGAGGAGTCTGCAGGTCGAACACTCTTACCACTGGTCAGCGTGGGTTTTTTCATAGGATTTTCTTTTTCACCATTGGTCTTGGCTTCCACTTAATACTCTGTCAGATGTTCTCGAAGTGCCCTTTGCTTCTTTTTCACATCTGGTTCTCTGGTGTCCCACTTCCAAACATCGGTGCTTCTTGGTGATTGCATCCTCGATGGGACCATCTTCCTTCCCTCCGAAGTCTGAGAGAATAAGAATTGAGAGCATGGATGTTCCGGAGGGAGGGGTTTCCTAGTCAATATATGGACCTTATTCTCTTTGCATTTTTAAAGTATTGTGGTAGCTGTTTGTTAGCTTTCATCAATAGCTCTGAGAACATCACATGAGAGGCTTCAGAAAATGGGTTATCCGTGTTGGCCCATGGAGCAATTGAGCTATTGTCTAATATTTCTTTCAAGTGCTCATTTTCCTTATTCAAGGCTTGGTTGGCATCCTGCAACTTCCAGACCTCAACGAGTAGCTCTCCACACTCTTTTCTTGGCACACCAATCGGCAAAATCTTCGTGCTTTCTGAGACTAGTTCCGCATCTGCCTTCACCTTGGCAATTTTTGCTTGTAGCTTGGCGACCTCTTCTTTCGCTTCACATAGCTCTAGTTTACACTGTAATCTTGTTTTCTATGTCTGCTACACCTTTTTGCCATTGGTCATGCCTCCTCTATCTACATTCGAGCTGTCTTGTATTCTTATCAATCTCTGGGCCTTTCTCTTCTGAGTTGGTCTTCGTTTTCTAGATAGTGTTGCATTTCTAATTCAAAGGGCGTCCAGATCACTGATTATGTCCATTTCAAATTTTGTACTTTTCTCTAATTTTTCCTTGTATTCTTCTGCCTGTGTTTTTTCCTTGTATTCTTCTGTCTGTGTTTTTTCTTGTCTCTTTCTTCATAGGATTCTCTCAAAAATTTTGCATATTCCTGGGAGGGTGTGGTGTCCTGCAATTACTGCTATAATTCCTTATTTTTCTTTGCTAGCTTCTTAGCCTCCTTCTCCCAGTGAGCTGCTTTCCAAGTTGTGGCCTTCAGGGCTTGCACCAAAGCTGTGCTCCTCACTTTCTGTTTGTTTCTCCTTTTCAAAAGTGCATGGCTTGGGGGACCCTTGGCTTGTAGGCTGCTACTACTACTGTTGGTGTTGCTGTTATGGCTACTGCTCCTTGTCTATATCATCATCTTCATCTAGGTCATGAATGACCTTTTGAGCTTTACAAGCCATTTGTTCATGTATTTCAATCAGTGCTTCCAAGGCTTGGTCCACACCTTGCTAAGTCTGGCCTTTGTTGTTTTTATAATTGTTGTTTTAGCATCAAGCAAAAGGCACAATATCTCTTTTTCCTCCTGGTTCTTCAGGGCGGCTTGGACCTCCGTCTATGTGACTGCCAAAGCTGTAGTGCTCTCTAACACTTCTTTCAGCCCTTGGATAGTGTCACCCCAGACCTTGGCTGGCTTTTGGGCTTCTGCTAATTCGACCCTGAGTCTTTGCACTTGAGCTTGGAGCATATTTTTCTTGCTGGTGTGAGGGTTCTAATCTTCCCTTCACTCAACTCTTTTTGTTGGACGACCAAGCCCTTTTCTACCATGGCAAGCTGGTTCTACATCTCCACATTATGCTGAGCCATAATCTATGCTTTTCTCTCCAAATCCCTAGCTTTGGCTGTAGCTTTTGTGAGCAGCCCACGTTGTTGATGATTCAGGGCGCACATCTGGTGAATTGTGTTCCGGGCCTTTGACTCATATTCCTCCATTGAAGTGATGGCTTGAGAAAGAATGTTTTGGGCCACAGCCACCATCAGCCCTTTGTTCATGCTTAGCTACTGAGTAGGAAGTTGCGCCTCCAGTTCTCTAGGTAGCTTTGGGATATGGCTCGGTCCCTCTTGCATTTTTTGTGCCAAAGTTGCTACCCAAGGCTGAAGTTTTGGTGGTATAAGAAGCTCTGCCCCTACAGACATCTTGCTCTTTTGTGCTTCCTCTTCTCTCTTTATATGTTGTTCTCCTTCTATCTTCTTTTTCTCTTCCTCCTCTTTCCTCCTCTTTTCTTCTTCCTCCTTTTTCCTTTTCTCCTCTTCTAGCTTCCTCTTATTTTCTGCTTCTACAACAGCTTCTTGCTTTTGTCTCTCCTCTAGTTCCCTTTTGCTTTCTTCCTTCACTTTCCATTTCTTTACTTCTTTCAGGTCTGGCAATAGGTCTTCATCCACTCTATGCTTTCTCTTTTTGCTGGCCTTTTGGGCTATTTTCTACCATTCCTCTTCATCATCCACATCATCTTCAAATGAATTGAAAGTGACTTTGGTGGACTTCGAGGATCCTCCAGCTTCGTGGTGTGGGTGTTTCATGTTGGATTCTCTGGAGGACTTGAGATCCATGGACTTGGCAACGTATGCGATTTCCCTTAATTGTGCATGCACCACTGTCGGCTATTTTTGTTTGGCTCATGTGGTTGCTTGTTTTGCCAAATTTTCCTTGTAGATGACAGCCCAAGTTATCTTCTCTCCTACTTCAGCTGCTCTAAGCAGCATGTAGTTTTTGTTTGACATGTCCTCTCACTTTCCCATAAACATCACATTCTGTAAGAAGAAGTTAATGGTTCTCTCCGGGTCTCATTTGCCACATCCTTCACCTGGTGCATGTGGCCTGTCTTTGAGATCTCTTCCTCCACCCTGGGCTTCATGTTTGTGTCTAGCGTACTATCTATTGGCAACCATAGTGTGTGATGCACTCCAAGCTCTGAGATTTTTATGGGATCCTTCCCCTCCACATGCACAGTGTCTGACTCAAGAAACTGATTGATCACTTTGCCTCCATCCTCAGGGTTCTGCAGGTCCTCCCACTAGCGATTCAGCAGCTTTTCGAAGCCGCACTTCCTTGCCCACTCCTGATGTTTCTTCTTCCTCATGTCGAGGACCATCATCAGCATGTAGAGGCTTTTCTCTAGCCTTTTGTCTGGCCTTAGAGGCTTGCTGATCTTTGGCATGGCTCTGTCTCTTCAGAGTATGAATGGGTGAGAAAGCTGTGAGCAAGAAAGCGGGTTGAGAGTGTGCACATTTTGGCTCCTTGTGCTCTTTTTTTCGATGCTTTTTCCTCTTTCCTTCCTTTCTTGGGGCATTGTCATTTTTGGCTTCCCACTTTTTGATGTGACTTGACCCTTGATTTGTATCATTTCTATCGTCTTGGCTTAAAGGCATTAAACTTTGTTTGCCACCTCCCCGTCTTACTGTTGCATGTGGAGTTTTAATGATGTTGTGAAGGTTGTCCTCCATGCAGTCACTTATGCCGACATTGTGGCCATTTGTATTATTGATGTGGATCTGGGTGGCGTACACTTGGTTTATTGCTTCTTTGTTGACGTGGCCTTGTTTGGTTGCGGAATTGTGATCTTTTGCAGACTGGCCACCGTTGCGGAATTCCTCCGTGGCTTTGTTGCTTCTTGGATTTTTTGCGTCAATATCTACTAGTGAGATCATGCCACAGTAGACACTCCGAACTGGTTCCTTGTCCTCCGCTTGTTCTTCTTCTTGTGTGTGACTACCACTGGTTGGCCCATGTACTTTATCATCTTGAAGCCATTCACTATTTTGGGAAAAGGTATGCCATCCAAGCTTTCTAATGTAAAAGCATTTTGAGACTGAATGGGTTTTTTAAACCATCCCTATCCATCGGATCTTGAATTTTCCAGGGTGCAAACCCAACTTGGAGTTGTAGACCAATACCAGGTCTCCTTGCTTGAAAATTTTATGCTTGAGATGCTTGTTAATCCAGTCTTTCCTTCTCCGTTGCACTATCTCCACCTATAGAGAGCTGTGTTGTCTTTCATCTTGTAAAGCTAGGAGCTTCTGTATTCTATGCTCCTGGGATTCCTCCATTGGTAGCTTTTCTTGGATGGCCACTCTCAGACTAGGCACCACAAATTCCATGGGCATTATTGCCTCCATCCCATATACTAGTTTGAATGGAGTTTGCCCCGTTGAGACTTTGTAAGATGTGCAAAATGCCCATAGGGAAGCATCTAGCGCGTCTGGTCCCAATCATTTTTGTTGGCATTTATGATCTTCTTTAAAATTTTGGTCAGAACCTTGTTGGTAGATTCTGCTCGCCTGGACATTGTAC
This sequence comes from Cibotium barometz, assembly GCF_041138505.1. Taxonomy (NCBI): domain Eukaryota; kingdom Viridiplantae; phylum Streptophyta; class Polypodiopsida; order Cyatheales; family Cibotiaceae; genus Cibotium; species Cibotium barometz. The sequence continues at coordinate 51,707,022 of NC_141074.1, forward strand.
TGTGGGTAATAGGTTGTGGACTTCTTGTGATTGTTGATGAGGTTACTTTCCGTCAACCCTTTCATTATCGTGTTCATGAAATGTGTTACCTGGTCATTGACTATTTCCATCGGCAATCCATGCCTAGAAATAATATCCTTGAAGAGGAACTTTACCACATCTTCCGTAGAATTTCTCTTCACAGCTTTAGCTTCAGGCCAATTGGTGAAATAGTCAGTTGGCCACAATGATGTATTCACACCTCTGCTGCCTATCGTTGGGCGGCTTGATTGGTCCAACAAAATGCAATCCCCACTTCATGAATCAATATGGGCGAGATGGGCAATCTATCAGAATCACCAAGTTGACCAATCCGCGAATAGACATCACATTGCTTTGCTTTGTTGTTGGCATCCTTCATGACCATTAGCCACCATAGGCCTCCTTGAAAAATTTTCCAGGCTGTGATTCCTCTGCCCATGTGTCCTTTGGTTATGCCACAGTGTGCTTCCCTCAATTCACTTGCTACTCATGGTCCGGGACACACCTTTGGTATATGCCTCTTTTGTAAAGCTGCCGACAATCATTTTGAAGTTTCTGCTCCTAAAGGCAATCCTTTTCTTTCTGTCAGCAATGTAACCTTTCGAGAATGTTTCATCCTCCTCTAGAAACTGCATCATATCATCATAATACCAATTCTCTCCCGCCTACAGTTGCTACTATGAATAGGTTAGTATCCAAGAGTTGGTCATCCACTCCATCTAGAGCCGATTCTCCAGAATCTAGTTTGGACAAAAAGTTCGCACTGCATTTTATTTTCTTGGCGTGTGTTGGATGGTGAATTGAAGCAGGAGCATCCACCTTACCATCTTCCCCACCAGAAAAGCTTTGTTCACCAGATAAATTAGTACTTGATGGTCCACATGGAAAACAAATTTATTTTCCAAGAGGTAGTGTCAGAACTTGTTCACAGCATATATGATTGAGAGAGCTTCCAGCTCTGTTGTGCTGTAGTTCCTTACTGCCCTTGTGAGGGCTTTGCTTGCATAGTGAATAGGTTGCATAAACCTCTCTTTCTTCTCCTGCATTAGTGCACTAGCCACTGCTTTGTTTGAAGCATCTATATATACATGGAATATTTGCAATTGACACCATTCTCTTTAGCCATTGGAATGCTTTTTGACACTCCGGATTCCATTCATACTTTGCATCTTTCTTGGGGTAAGTGCATACAATGGGTTGGCCACATGTGCCAAATATTTTAAAAATCTAGCATGCCACTTAACCTTACCAAGGAACCTCTCTAGTTGCTTGATGTTCTCTGGAGTAGACATTATGAATATGGCCTCCGCTTTAGCAAGATCTATGGCCTATCCTTGGGCTGACACTATGTGTCCTATAACAATGTTCCTGATTTTACTGCAAATGCACATCACACATTTCCAATTTATGAATTTCAGTCTGAATATCAATTTGTATGAATTTTAGTCTGAATATCAATTTGTATGAATTTCATCACATTTCTAACTTTTTACTGTTACTTCATAAATTTTTGACATTTTTGGCTTCTTGGTTGATCCACTTTAGCCAATTCACTCTGATACCAGCTGAAAGATCCATGTCCCCTCTGCGCAACGAATTCAGGGGTGCTAGCAACGGAAGTAGCACTTCTTGCACAGGGTAGGGTCTCTCACTCGGGGCCTCGCCCCACAGATATCCGGACAAGAGACTAATCCATCGGTTCTTCCAAAACCGAACCCAGAAAAACTTCCCTCGCCCCACGGATATCCGGACAAGAGACTAATCCATTGGTTCTTCCAAAACCGAACCCGGAAAAACTTCCCTCGCCCAGAAAGCACGGGCGATTCCTCCAGGATAAATTTACTCTAACATAGTCAAGAGTCTTAACTAACAGAACTGATCTGACCGAACCCGTAAGTCCCATAGTCAAATCAAGGAAAAGACTTGCACTTGGATCATAGAGACCAACGCTTTTTTCCTCATTGAGAGGCACAGTCGTTGATTCTTTTCCATAGAACATTTTTTATCCAAGATTTACTTCATCTATCGTACCATAACAAAATTGAGTCTCATTTTAGGGATCCATCAGTCCAGTCTATCCAGCGCCGTGGGTTAGCCAACCGCCCAAGCACTGTAGTGATGGGATCCATTTAAGAATTTGGTTAGGTTTTGTCCTGGGTACTAGGGAAAAGAGTTCCTAGGCCCCCTAGCCAGATATTCATGCAAACTTAAAACTAGTCACACCACTTACACACCCATATAAAATTGCCTTTTTCACAGATTCAACTGTCTTTAAAATAATCATTTAATGAAACAATAGTATCACTGATTATAATCCTCCAAAATATCTGGTTGAGTCCTAATTTCTAAATTTTCCTTCATCGGTGTACCTATGGCATCCTTGGCAACCAAAATGCTCACCACCTGTCCACTCATTCAGGGGCCTTTTCGATAGTTCCTAGCTCATAGTACCCGGCAATAGATTCACTTATAAAAAACAAAATGGAATCTCTGTTGAAGATCAGCAAGATCAACCAACAGATCCATATAAAAGAGCCATGGACTCATCCGTTGAGGACCAGCAAGGTCAATCAACGAGATCCATGCTCGGATTCAAAAAAAAACTCTTACTCCTTGTTCCAATATCTTCCTCGATGCACGTGTGGGTATCTTCGGTGACCCAGAGCCTGAGCACCGTATGGTCAGCACCCTCTAGGATCCTTCGCAGGTCACCTAGCGCTTCACTCATAGGCCGCTTCCTTGGTCCCTCATCCACCGTACCGAAAGCTCACCATTTAAATCGAACCGAGGCTGGTCAAGACCTCGGTCAACCTTGCTACGCGAGACGTCCTCCGTTGACTCTTCGTCAACTGTTGCAACTTTATCAAATAGGTCTCCATGATCTCATTCACAAGACGATCAAAATGCTTCCCCAGCATTCTTGACATAAAACAGTCATTTAAAAACATGTCATAAGAACAATTTCTATAACAAACTCGTCTTTCCAGATTGTTCCACATCAATCCTCATTTATTTCATATGTATTCCCATTCTCATCGCATCATTTTTCATCTCATCACATCTTTTCTCATTTATCCACATCAGATCTCATCCACTCGCATCTACCCATATCCACAACTCATCACATCATATTCTTTCACATCACATATCACATCTATCCCAATTTACATCACATATCACATCTATCCCAATTTACATCACATCTTATTCATTCATATCCCGATTCACATGACATTGACATCACATCTATTCACGTCCATCACATTCATTTACATCACATCCATTTACATCCATCACATCTATTCACGTCCATCACATTCATTTACATCACATCCATCACATTACATTCATTCATATCCACCACATTTATTCTCATAACCATCCCATCACATACATTCTATCCACATTATATCACATCACTTCTATCCACATCATCTCATTCATCCACATCCATCCAATCGTTCACATGTACAACTACCCACATCTATTCATACATTCATATCTATCACTTCACATCCACATATGTCACATCATATCTCTTTACATCACATCACATTCTTTCATATACACATCCACATACATTCTTTCACATACATCCACGTCCATTCTTTCACATACACATACACATCCACATCCATTCTTTCACATACACATACATCCACATCCATTCTTTCACATATATCCACATTCATTCTTTCACATACACATACACATCCACATCCATTCTTTCACATACACATCCACATCCACATCCATTCTTCACATACACATTCACATCCATTCTTCACATACACATTCACATCCATTCTTCATATACATATTCACATCCATCTCATCACATCTATTGACATCACATTACATCCATCCATTCATTCACATCTATCTGATTCACATCGCATCTCGTCACATTTATTCACATCCACATACATCCATCCATTCATTCACATCTCATTACATCCATCCATTCATTCACATCTATCTGATTCACATCGCATCTCATCACATCTATTCACATCACATTACATCCATCCATTCATTCACATCTCATTACATCCATCCATTTATTCACATCACATTATATCCATCCATTCATTCACAACTATCTGATTCACATTGCATCTCATTTTTCTATGCAAGTTTTCAGTTTGATTTTCTTTTGAATACAAGGAGTATTTCTTGAATCAGTATCCCCAAAACTTCTTGATCGAAATTCTGAATTTCATACTAGAATTCCTTGAATTCTATACCCTTGATCCATAGATCAATTCGAAGGGTCTCAAACTTAGTTTCAGATTTGGCGGGAGTTTTGAGTGTATTTTTCTAAACTGGTCACACCTTTCCTCAAAACTGACGAAAGAGTTTGGTCTTGGTCATAGTCTGATTCAAGGTTCGAGTCGGATAAGATTTTTTTTAAATCTATCTTTCTCGAAAAGGTTTGATAATTCAGTTACTATTTTACTGAATTTCTTTATGCATCTATTTCTGAATAAAAATCATTTTTTATAAGAATAATACTTTTATAATAAAAAAATTCCTTTATGCATCTTTCTATGCATAAAAATCAATTTTAATGAGAATAACACTTTTGAAATAACAATAATTCCTTTATGCATCTTTCTATGCATAAAAATCAAATTTAATGAGAATAACACTTTTGGAATAAAATAATTTCTTTATGCATCTTTCTATGCATAAAAATCAAATTTAATGAGAATAACACTTTTGAAATAAAAATAATTCCTTTATGCATATTTCTATGCATAAAATCAAATTTAATGAGAATAACACTTTTGAAATAAAAATAATTCTTTTATGCATATTTTTATGCATAAAAATCAAATTTAATGAGAATAACACTTTTGAAATAAAAATAAATCCTTTATGCATCTTTCTATGCATAAAAATCAAATTTAATGAGAATAACACTTTTGAAATAAAAATAAATCCTTTATGCATCTAATGACTAATGAATACAGCCTTCAGGAGAGTTTTGTGAAGCTTTCTTAGATGATCTATGTGTTCATTCGATTTGGAAAGAACATCTATCATGCTTAAAAGGGGTGCTTGAAAGATATTGACTCTATTACATATCCTTAAATTCTTTTAAATGCTAGTTTTGGATACAACACAGAGTTATCTTAGGACATATAGTGTCTAAAGATGGCATTTCCATTGATGAAAGCAAGATCAAACTTATTTGGAGTTACCACCACCAACCAACTATAAGGGAGTCCAAAGATTCATGGGCCATGTTGGATATTATCGTCGGTTTGTCTTATTTTATGTTGAGATAGCTCATCCTTTATACAAGCTTCTCATTGTATTTGAATGGACTGAGGAATGTCAAGAGGCCTATGAATTACTAAAATATGCCTTGCCTATTGCTTCAATCTTGATTGGGATATCATATTCCATGTGCATATTGATGCTTTCAACTTTGCAATTGGTTGTGTCCTAACCTAGCCAGGTGAACATGGGCTTGACTACCTTTTTAGTTTCGCTAGTAGACAATTGAAACGAGGCCAAGATCAACTACACCACCCACACTGAGCGGAAGGATTAGCAATGGTTTATGTTGTAAAGACATTTTGGCATTACTTACTTGCTAATAATTTTATTTTTTACATGGATCATCTAGCCTTACTATATATTGTAAACAAACCATACTACACAAGAAGAATCTCAAGGTGGTTGTTGATTCTTCTGGAATTTTGTTTTAATCTCAAGGCGGTTGTTGATTCTTCTAGAATTTGATTTTAATCTCAAGGCGGTTGTTGATTCTTCTAGAATTTGATTTTACCATCATTGTGAGGTCTGGCAAAAAACATGTTATGGTTGATCATCTATCACGCATACCTAATGGTGAAGCTCCTACTAGAGTTGATGATGATTTACCCGATACTTCACTATTTATAGTAGAGGTTATTCCAGAGTGGAGTGAGAAAATTATTACCTTTTTAGTTAATGGTTTTCCTGACATAGAACTTAGAAAGACATAGCAAAAAAGTTACTTAAAGAATGTGAACCTTAGCAACTTATTGCTAGAATGCTTTATAGAAGGGGTGATGATATTCTTCAAAACTGCCCTTGTGTAGATGACTATTTGTTTATCTTACAAGAAGTACATATGGGGGTATCAGGTGGACACTTTTCTAGGGAAACCATAGTTAGAAAAGTACTCTAATCAAGGTATAGATAACACATTACTATTTAAAGGTTGTGATGAGTGCCAGCGTTTGTGCTAAACCACAAAAAAAGACATGATGCCTTTGCATCCTATCAAAGTTGACCAACCTTTTGAAAAATGGGGTATTGATTTTGCAAGACCCATCAGTCCAGCTTCCTGAAACACGCAATCACACTTTATTATCATTTGCCACCGATTATGTCACAAAATGGGCTAAAGCAAAAGCTTCAAGGAAAGTAGATTCTAACAATTGCAAAGTTTTTATTTGAAAAGATCATTTCATGCTTTGGATGCCCATTTGAAATTGTGAGTGATAATGGTATACATTTCATTAATGATGTGATTAGAAATCTCACTACAATCTTTATGATCTTTCATCGCGTAAGTTGACACCCTACTATCCACCACAAGCTAATGGGCAAGCTGAGAGTACCAACAAGGTTCTTATTTCAAATTTGACAAAAAATGTTGAGGCTCATTGCACGGATTCGGACTTAAAGCTCATGGAAGCTTTGTGGGCTTCTCCCATGACTTACAAAGTCACAATTGGATGCACACCCTTTAAAATGGTGTATGGGGAAGAAGCACTAATGCCATGGGAATTTGTAATCCAAAGTCTTAGAGTAGCTATAAAGGAAAAGTGTAATGGTAATTTGTTGGCAGAATGATTAGCAATTTTAGAAAGATTGAGGGAAGAGAGGCATCTGCTGGCAGTTCACTATGCCGGTTGGCCAAAAGGTTGAGGGGAAAGAGGTAACTAGTAGTAGTTCACTATGCCTTGAATAAAAAAGACCATAGGAAAAGATGGTGATAGCTATATAAAAAATAACAATATCAAAGTGGGAGACAAAATACTCATGTATGAGAGATACACAACAAAAAGAAAAAGGTCAAACATGGCAAAAGGGCCATACCAATTTTGTAAAATTACTCCACAAGGAGCCATACATGTAGAAACTCTTGAGACGAAGCTAAAACTATGGTACTTAAATGGTAGCAAATTTAAAAGATTCTAAGTCAAGAGGAATTGCACATGATAAAAAAGCTCCTAAAAGCTTAGGTTGCATCACGTGAGTGCCAACTTTGACTTCAACAAAAAAGAGAAGCAAGATTAGGTGTAGTACATGTCTATATAGGAGAGGTAGATGATGCCACTAATGATCACATTGCATCTCTCAAAACGACTATTGAACTACCTTGCCATTATGGCAAAAGTCTAGTAAAATGCATTACTTGATATACGGGCGCAAGCCACAACTTGCTCTCTTTTAATGCATGGGACCGATTAGGAAGGCCTCAATTGCTTAACACTTCCCTAAAACGTAAAGACATCAACAATCAAACCACCAAAGTGAGGGGGGGCAATTGATGAACAAATTTTTATTTATGCATATGGGAATAATGAAACAACTAGTTATTCTTAGTCGTACCTAGATGATGGCTACCTAATGCACCATTGACAGGGCCAATGCAAGTGTTCATATGGTAAAAATGCATGATCTCGATATCCCACAATCCACATCTACTTCCTTACAAACGCAACCCACTCCCTAAGAAAATGCCTCTTCAACGAATGCTACATAATCTTGAGGCCCTACCACCTCTTCCACAAACCTTCTCACTAATAAAAGGCACCCAAAGAAGCACAAAAACCAACAACCTATGACAAAATTATGTTGGGTTTTCCAAAGGACACTCCGCAGAATGCATCATTGCCCACGACCAAAACCAAATCACGAAAGACACGCAAACTTGGCCATGCAAAATTAAAAATAACCTCTTGATGGATTCTTACTCGCTTGTTATATAAGAGGAAAATTTTTACGAGGAGTGTAATAGGTGGGTGGATTTGGATCCCCAAACAAGCACAAGTATTATTGAATTCACCCCTAGTAAATCATCTCAACCCAACCCTTGTCGTTGACTGTCAAAAAGGCCAAAACAAGAATTCACAAACGCAAAGGTCTTTTAATTGAATGTTTGAAGCCCTTGACCACCAAAGAAAATGTGGATCCCCCCTACATCCTTCAATAATGGAATTTATGTTGGGAAGGGGGCCTAAGGTGTCCAATGAAGCTTCCATGTTAGGTATGCAAGCACTTTGCAAAGTCTTGATTGAGTGTATTTGCACATCGAACTGTCAATGATGGACTTTTGGTGGTAAGGCAACCTTCATGGATATCTTGGGATGATACTTACAAACAAGACTGAAAACAAATCATTAGGTATCCCAAGATACTTACTAAAAGGATTGAAAACAAATCATTAGGTAGGACTCCCAAGGTCACAAGTGTACTTGCACATCAAATAGTAAATGATCTACTTTTGGTAAGGAAATCTTCATGGATATCTTGGGATCATACTCATCACTAGAAAAATCTCTTGTCCTATAGCTCTCCCATAGCCATACGATGAAGATAATGCGACAACGTTGGACCATCTTGCAAAGATGCAAGGGAGAAGAGAGCTTGGGATCTTACAAGCACACGCACACTCACACAAACCCTAGAAGAGAGCACACAAGGTGAGAGGATGAAAATTATTCTTCTTCTTCACACACACAACAAAAGAGGTCTACAAAGAAGATAAAGTGACTAACACACATAATAGAGTATATACAAGCAGTCCATAATGTGAACACACTAAGAGGAGTGGGTAAGTGTGGACTAGTCAGTGTATTCCAACTATAAAATCTCTGGCGAAGATATGTCGGTGTGCCAACTACCAAACCTACCAGTGATGTAAATGTCAAATGGTCATGTAGGCACCTCGTGAGTGTCATGTCATGTTGAGCTTGACATCTCAACACTCCCCCTCAAGCTCAACTCTAGCTCATGAACTCCAAGCATATCTCAAAATCTACGGAGCTTCTCAGCTCCCAAGGCCTTCGTGAAGATGTTAGGGACTTGATCCTGTGTGCTGACGTAGGCCAAGTCGATGTCGCTTTCCAAGACTCTCTCCTTGATGATGAAGTGGTAATGTACTTGAATGTATTTTGTCCGCACATGGAAAATTGGGTTCCTAGCCAACTGTATACTACTAATATTGTCACAATATATGACAACCTTTCTCTCCACATGCAACCCCAAATCATCAAGTAGCTTGCACAACCAAGCTACCTCACACGCTGCCACTATAGCTCCTCTATACTCTGCCTCTGTACTTGACAAGGCAACCGTGGGCTACTTCTTGCTACTCCATGTCATAGCAGCACTCCCCAATGAAAACATAAATCCACTGGTAGATCTCATGTCTGAGATGCTACCCACCCAATCTGCATCTGTGTACCCATATAGCTCCAATGGTACACCTGCTACATAAAACAATGCATAATCAACAGTGGCCCTCAAATACCAAAGTGTGTGTTGCACAATGTCAAGATGTGGTTTGCGTGGAACCTGCATAAACTGGCTCTCTAAGCCAACAATGTAACTCAAATCTAGCCTGCAGATTGTGACATAGATTAAACTCCCCATAATCTTCCTATATATAGTGGGATCCTCCAACACATAACCTGCATTTGTACACTAAGCTTGCCATTTTGATCTAATGGTACCAAGATTGACTTATAATTAGCCATCCCATACTTGGACAACATGTCCAATACATACTGTCTTTGTGATAGCCAAATACCATTAGGTGTGCGAATGACCTCAATTCCCAAAAAGTAGCATAGATCTCCCAAATCCTTCATCTCAAACTTCCTTTTGAGAAGACTTTTCACATGCTCAATCTCATCCGAGGGCTCTTCATTCACTTCAAGAATAACACTTGGGATTTTCAACAACTTATGGCTAATGGTAGGTTGCGGGTGGTTAGGGTGTAGAGTATCTACAATTTACACTTGCTTTGGTCTAGGTTCTAGCTCCTTTGGAGTGTGTTCCATTAAGTGTTTCAATTTTTGTACTTAATCAATCTCCTTTTCAAGGTAAGGATACGCTCCCAATTTTTTTCCTTAGTCTTTATAGTAGCTAATGTTTTTTGGGGTCTCTTTGTGTGGTTCCTTGGATTTTTGTTGGTTTGATATGCTCAAGGGGACATTAACCCCCATGTCTAAGGAATCACAATCCTCGTTTAGCATTGTTCATGTAGATGGGCTCATCATCCATTCCAAAGTTTATTTTATGTAGATAGGCTTGGATTTTTTGTCGATTTGAGATGCTCAAGGGGATATTAACCCCCGTGTCTATGGAATCTGAATCCTCATTATATTAATGTTCATGTAGTTAGGATCATCACCCATTCCAAATAGAATCCTTGCCAGTATTGTTCATGATGTAGATAGACTCATCACTCATTCCAAATAGAATCCTTGCTAGTATTGTTCATGTAGATAGACTCATCATCCATTCCAATGTTTATTTTATTTTTTATTTTTTATTTCTTCTTGTGTTGCAGATTTCTTGCTTCATATTTTCTTCTTAGACCCAAGCACTGTGGTAGCCTCATTATTCTCCTTCCTTTCAAGGGCTGCTTCATCTCTAGCCATCAAGCATGTTATGGCATTCACCTAGGTTGTGGGGCAGCCTTAGTTGTGTTTGACCTGTTTTCACTCACCCCAATAATATTTAACAGTGTTATTATTGGAGTGTGATTTTTGAGGGAGCTTGGTGGAGGGAGCTTTTCCTGGGTGTCCTCTCTCTCTCTACTTGAACAATCTCTCTCTAACTATTGCCACCACCATCTCCGCCCACCACTGCCCAGCCCACACCACCCTTTTTCTCCTTCTCCCACCCTCTTCCCTCCCGCTCTCTCTCTTCCCTCCCTTTCATTCTCCCACCCTCCCTCTCTCACTCTCTCTATCCTTGACTCTCTTCGCTAGCTCTCTCTATCCTCCCCCTATCACTCTCTCTATCCTTCTCTTTTCTCACTCTCTGTATCCTCCCTATCTCACTCTCTCTATCCTTCTCTTTCCTAACTCTCTCTATCCTTCGCTCTCTTTGGTAGCTCTCTCTACACTCCCCCTCCTCTCTCTCCTTCATTTCCCTCTCCCACCCTCTCTTTCACTCTCCCACCCTCCTTCTCTATCCTTCTCCCACCCTCCTTCTCTATCCTTCTCCCACACTCCCTCTCTCTCCTCTCCCTGCCTCCCCCCCAATCTCCCACCCTTCCTCTCTCTCCTTCTCCCACCCTCCCTCTCTCTCCTCTCCCACCCTCTTCCCTCTCTCTCTCCTTGTCCCACCACCACCACCTAGCCCACACCACCCTCTCTCTCCTTCTCCCACCCTCCCCTCCTCTCTCTTCCCTCCCTTTCACTCTCCCACCCTCCCTCCCTCACTCTCTTTATCATTATATCTCTTTGCTAACTCTCTCTATCCTCCCCCCGTCACTCTTTCTATCCTTCTCTTTTCTCACTATAATGTAAAGAATTATACATACAAGATAATTTCATTCTAGGCAAGATATCTACTATGCATTGCGTACTAGATATTAATTTATTAAGGTCAATAATTTTTCAATTATGATTAAGATCATGGCCTAATTATTTGAGGGGAAGAGGGAGAGGGAGAGGGACTGGAGATAATAACTTGACGACATTACATCCTTAGGGTCAAAAATACCACTTTCAATTACAAATAAAACCAAGCTCATTCACATACACCTTTCAAATACAACTCTTCTATCATAACTGTTATTCAAAATATACAACAAATCAATAATTTGACATAATTAATCAAAACAACAACAAACCAAAAATTTGCCAAGGTAATTAATACAAAAGAGAAGGCGATCTATAGTTGAGACCACTTTATTCCAAAAAAGATTACATTTGCAACTATGTACTTATAAGGGCTACTACCAATCAAACATTATTTGAAATTAATAACATAACATAACTACCTATGGTTCCTACACCTATACTTTTTTTTTTGGGCTAACCTATTCTTTGATTCCTCTCGTAAGGGCTCCTCCGTCTCTTTGCAAATATAGCCGTAACTTCACCAAGTGCCGATAGCGCTTCCAATCTTCATGTTACACACATAGAAATCTCCATAACCGATCGGAACCCATGAATGTATTCTCCATGGCCTAAAACCTCATTGGGTGCGTTTATCCTCCTCCGTCAGGCTCCTTCACCCCGCTCTCCTACTCGATGATGGAGTAAACGTCGTGGGCTGCACAAAGTGAAACTTTGAAAGTTTTTCTGTATTAAATTTATTAAAAGCTTTTAAAGCCTTTCAAGCCTTTGATATTAGGCATAGAAAGCCTAAGCAATATATATATTTATATTTATATCAACCTCCTTCTCTCTCTCTACATCGACCAGTCAGCCGTCTCTTTATTAAATTTATTAAAAGCTTTTAAAGCCTTTCAAGCCTTTGATATTAGGCATAGAAAGCCTAAGCAATATATATATTTATATTTATATCAACCTCCTCTCTCTCTACGTCGACCAGTCAGCCGTCTCTTTTTCTCTCTCCTTAGGTGATGCAGATCTAGCCCAATCAGACAATATGGGTGTGCTCAACATAGCCAAAACCCCCAAAATCATCACTTCTCTTTCCTTCTCGACCCAGGCATGCCGTCTCTAATTCCGGCAGTTCACAATCGACGCAACGTGTATAAAGCTTTTCCTAGCTTTGTTCTTACTAAGGCTTTGAGATTAAGCCATATTAAGATTAAGGCTTAGTTTACAACCTTTCAAACTTTCTAAGCTTTTGATTAAAAGTTTGATTAAGCTTTTCCTAGGGCTTTAGAATATATATATATATATATATATATATATATATATATATATATATTCTATATCATAATCTCTCCAAGTTAAATAATAATAATTAATGAACGACTTCCACGTCTTTGCCAAATTAGTCTCGACAAATCGAACAAAAACAAACGGCATCAATATCAAGGTAATGTTTCTGATGAACTACAACAATTTTACTTTCGATAATGATACTCTACTTTTATAACTTCAATCTCAACAACAATTCTTATTTTTCTGCATAAGATCAACCTTATTAGCATTTAAATTTTGTTTAAGAGTTGTTTAAATTTCTTTAATTTTCTTTACTAAAGTTCTTATTTATTTGATTTTCTTTGTATTGCTAACTACTTTCTATGTGCAAGTTTGAGAATTTTTTTATAGACATAATCTCGAGATGCACATTGTTTATCAACCCTTTGCTTCAACTCAATTGACAACCTCAGTTTATAACCCACAATACACATACTATGCACCCACAATTTCTTGTAAATTAAATTTATTTTATCAATTGATGTAATTCACACACTTAGACACAATTAAAAGACATCATCCCCTCTAGCATTTATAATCCACTAAATTCATCTCTTCATATGGGAACCCTCAACATCAACATGTGGACAACTCACACTTCGCGACATTCAAAATAACTTCTCACGTTCTTTAACAATTATTGGTACTATCATCTACAACATACCGACCACTTGTGCGAATGAGCTACACATCGACTCTATTCCTACCGTACTCATTCACTCTTTTCTCTCTACCAATTCTCATACCCATTCTTTCCCTCATCTAGTGATTGATGAGTGCGTATAAATTCAGTGATTCAAATTAATGATTAACTCCAAGTATTTTTCTTGTAAATATTTATGCATATAAATTCATAAAATTTTTGCTCAATTCCTCATTAAGCTGATAATTCATATTGTTTAATTATTGATATATATATTTATATATTCACACACACACATATACATATTTATATATATACATATATATTTAAACATTGATTCAAAATTTTCATAATATCTTATATTACTATTTAATTTAATTATTTTTATATGTATATATGTGTTAATACACGTATATATATTCATGTTCATTTAGTCTTAGTATTTTTAGTGTTTTTTTTTGAAGTATTTATACACACACACACACACACACACACACACACACACACACACACACACACACACACATATATATATATATATATTCTTAATTAGTTCATTTGTATATAAAGTAATTATTTTTGAATAAGACCCTAGTTTGTTGACTAAAATTTTATATTATGTATGCCTTATTTAGGAATTAAGTATTTATCTATATTTATATAAACGAGACCAAACCTTTCTTTTCCATTTAGTTCAATTATAAACAAAAACATGGTCGTGGTGGTAATCTGACGCCCTTTTCATGTTTTCTAGTCATGAAAGGAAATATGAATTGGATCATCAATGGTTATTAAGATCCGTAAACCTCATCTTTCAATATGTGAATGCAATATTGTGCATAACTCACAGCTAGCCATTGATGAGCTTATATAATTTATTGTTATCTCATACCTTGAAGATGTTAAATTAGAAATAAAGACCATTCCGTGGTAAATAGAATAAGATGCATCCTTGAAGATGTTAAATTAGAAATAAAGACCATTCCGTGGTAAATAGAATAAGATGCATCCTTTGTCTTGTGTAGATAATATAAGTGTGTTTTCCTTATTTATGCATATAAATTAATAATAATCATATATATTTCATTACTTTAGGATGACTTCAGGTAGACAGGTAAAGGTTAGAAGATATCCGACTGTTTGATTGCCTCCACAAATTTAAGGACTTTCTAGACTTATTTCCCTACATGACCTTCTTGTTTTTTTATTAAAAGATTTTATAGTAATTTTAGATCCTCACTAGACTATGGCATAAACTGTGGACATCGACATATCAAATACAATAATCATCTAAGTGGATTCTTGAGCATATTCTGGCCACACACTCTGCCCTGGTTAACATTCCATCCTACATTTGGTGTAAAGGTCACCGAACTTTGAGGTATTACCCTTATGTAGGCGTGTGAAGGTACTGAGTTGAGGTATCACACGACTGACAGTTTTTGGAATTTGGCACTTGGTATTGACACCAGTGTACTTGTGTGAAGGTATTGAGTTCAGGTATAACACGATTGGTAGTTTTGTATTGATATTTGGAATTAATAACATGGATATTATTTATTTTCCATGCAAAGGTCACCGAATTGAGATATTGCATGAGGTTTTTGATATTGTGGATTCAAAATTTTATTGGTGATTAATATTTTACAGTTGATATTTATTTTCGTGCAAAGGTACTCAGTTGAGGTATTGCACGTCATTGTTGCTTAGATATGCAAAGGTACCGAGTTTGAGGTATTGCATGTTTAACAAGTGAGGACAGTTGCCTTTGAGGTATTGCATGTTTAACAAGTGAGGACAGTTGCCTTTCACCAAGGAGGAATGCTAGAATTTATGGATTTATTTGGAATTTCTAGATTTATTTGGAATGAGTTATTTGATACATGTGAGTGCAGATTAGTGGCAGGGTTAGTGTGTGCAAGACATGTGCAGATCCATTGGGCATTCTGACCACGTTGGCAAATATTATATAGGCAGCGATTATTTATATGGCACGCGACATTGGCGAATCTTTGTTGGAACCATATTTTGTGTGCACATTAGGTGCACGTATTTTGTGCATACATTAGGTGTGCAAAGTTTTATCCAATGTATAAGGTTTGAATTATTATTGTGGACCTTAGAGTGTTCAAATATGTGTTCACATATGTTGTATTGTACGTGTAAGCCCAAACGGAGACACACGTATATTTTTGGCTCTTGCTTTTTAAGGAATACATTATAAATACATCATGGGAGGACGTGAGCCTCTCCCATGATGGGGGAGATTCAACCCAATATAGAGTACCATGCAATGTCTCTATTTTTATCTAAGTGCTTTTGATATTTTTTTATCCAAGGTTCACTGTGGCTTCCAACATTGGTATCAGAGCCTACAAAGTTCTCGTGCAGTGCAAAGCAAAAGAGAAGAGCCAAGCACAAGTGCTTCATCAAATTCAGAGCCAAGAGAATTTCAAAGGATTGGTATTTTTTTACAAGAATATGTATATTTTCACAATCTTAAGCTTTGGAAGAGTTCTTACAAGCTTAAAATCATGATTTTTAAAATAAATAAATATTCATGAAAAAAATCTCTGTGCATGTCCTGCACCGATTTCTCTCTCCAAAGGTGGTCTTCCAAAGATGGTCGACCGTATCTTTTTCTCTCTTCTTAGGTGATCTGGCCCAATCAAATGATATCGATGCGCTTAGCATAGTTAAAAACCCCGAAATCATCACTTCTCTTTCCTTCTCCACCCAGGCATGCCGTCTTTGATCCCGACAGTTCACAATCGGCGCAACGTGTATAAAGCTTTTCCTAGATTTGTTCTTACTAAGGCTTTGAGATTAAGCCATATTAAGATTAAGGCTTAATTTTTAAACTTTCTAAGCTTTTGATTAAAGGTTTGATTAAGCTTTTCCTAGGGCTTTAGAATATATATATATATTCTCTATCATAATCTCTCCAAGTTAAATAATAATAATAATAATTAACAAGTTTATTGTTCAAATGACTTCCACAGCTTTTCCAAATTAGTCTCGACAAATCGAACAAAAATAAACGGCATCAATATCAAGGTAATGTTTCTGATGAACTATAACAATTTTACTTTCGATAATGATACTCTACTAACTTCAATTTCAACAACAATTCTTATTTTTTTGCATAAGATCAACCTTATTAGCATTTAAATTTGTTTAAAAGTTGTTTAAATTTCTTTAAATTTCTTTACTAAAGTTGCTATTTATTTTATTTTCTTTGTATTGCTAACTACTTTCTATGTGCAAGTTTGAGAATTTTTTTTATAGACATAATCTCGAGACACACATTGTTATCAACCCTCTACTTCAACTCAATTGACAACCTTAGTTTATAACCCACAATGCACATACTATGCACCCACAATTTCTTGTAAATTAAATTTATTTTATCAACTGATGTAATTCACACACTTAGACATGATTAAAAGACACCATCCCCTCTAGCATTTATAATCCATTGAATTCATCTCTTCGTACGGGAACCCTCAACATCAACATGTGGAAAAATTACACTTCACTGACATTCAAAATAACTTCTCACATTTTTCAACAATTATTGCTACTATCGTCTACAACCAACCGACCACTTGTGCAGATAAGCTACACATCGACTCTATTCCTACCATACTCATCCACTCTTTTCTCTCTACCCATTCTCATACCCATTCTTTCCCTCATCTACAACGACTCAACGTGTATAAATTCGGTGATTCAAATTAATGATTAACTTCAGGTACTTTTCTTGTAAATATTTGTGCATATAAATTCACAAAATTTTTGCTCAATTCTCCATTAAGCTGATAATTCATTTTATTTAATTATTGATATATATATTTATATATTCACACACACACACACACATATATTTATATATATACATATATATATTTATATATATACATATATATTTAAACATTGATTCAAAATTTTTATAATATCTTATATTACTATTTAATTTAATTATTTTTATATGTATATATGTGTTAATACACGTATATATATTCATGTTCATTTAGTCTTGGTATTTTTAGTGTTTTTTAAAAGTATTTTCTATATATATATTCTTAATTAGTTCATTTGTATATGAAATAATTATTTTTTTAATAAAATAAATTTATTCTATTTTACTTCATTTTGTTACAAGTTTTAAGATTCCAGGTGCTATTTTTGAATAAGACCCTAGTTTGTTGACTAAATTTTTATATTATGTATGCCTTAGTTAGGAATTAAGTATTTATCTATATTTATATAAACGAGACCAAACCTTTATTATTTATTTTCCATGCAAAGGTCACCGAATTGAGGTATTGCATGAGGTTTTTGATATTGTGGATTCAAAATTTTATTTGTGATTTGATAATTTGCAGTTGATATTTATTTTCATGCAAAGGTACCGAGTTGAGGTATTGCACGTCGTTGCATAGATATGTAAAGGTACTGAGTTTGAGGTATTGCATGTTTAGCAACTGAGGACAATTGCCTTTCGCCAAGGAGGAATGTTGGAATTTTTGGATTTATTTGGAATGAGCTGTTTGATACATGTGGGTGAAGATCAGTGGGGGCAGGGTTAGTGTGTGCAAGACGTGTGGCTGCAAGCACACAACCAGGAAACCAGCAAGCTCAAAACAAGGAGCAATGGTGTGTCACTCACCGCTCAGACCGCCGTCATGAAGGATTCTCGCGCCGCGATGAAGAAGGAGCCACCGCCGCCGTGCCGCCACGCAATGCTCGATCGCTACACACTCTCTCTCTCTCTCTCTCTCACACACACACACACACACACACACACACACACATGCTGGAGAAGGAGATGGAGAAGATGAAGCAAGAGCACTCCTTGTATTCAACACGCAGAGAATGAGAGGTTTTAGGTTACATTTGACTTTTATATGTGACCTGGCCGTTCACACATGGGCGCCCACACATGGCCGACCGATCCTAACCCTTATCCTGATGAAATTTGAGGTGTGCCTCTCATCGGTGATCACCCAATCCCCTTACCCTTTACATGTGGTGCCGACAAGCCCGGCCTATGACTCAGAATACGTAAAATAATTATATGACATAAAAAGTAATACGTCTCAATGTCTGCCATAGGTTAACACAGATCCATTGGGCATTATGACATTGGCAAATATTTATATAGATGGCAATTATTTATATGGTGCACGATATTAGCGAATATTTGTTGGAACTGTATTTTGTGTGCACATTAGGTGCACGTATTTTGTGCATACATTAGGTGTGCAAAGTTTTATCCAATGTATAAGGTTTGAATTATTATTGTGGACCTTAGAGTGTTCACATATGTTGTATTGTATGTGCGAGCCCAAAGTGGATACACACGTATATTTTTGGCTCTTGCTTTTTAAGGAATACATTATAAATACATCATGGGAGGATGTGAGTCTCTCCCATGATGGGGGAGATTCAACCCAATCTCGCGTATCTGCAATGTCTCTATTTTTATCTAAGTGATTTTGATATTTTTTTTTATCTAAGGTTCACCATGGCTTCCGAGAGAGAGAGAGAGAGAGAGAGAGAGAGAGAGAGAGAGAGAGAGAGACAAAGGTAAATAGAGTAAGTTATAGAGAGAGAGTTAGAGAAAGGCGAAGAGAGTGAGTTAGAGAGAGAGAGAGAGAGAGAGAGAGAGAGAGAGAGAGAGAGAGAGAGTGAGAGAAAGGTAAATAGAGTAAGTTATAGAGAGGGAGTGAGTGTTAGTGAAAGAGAGATGAGAGAAATGGAGAGAGTTAGATAGAGTTAGAGAGAAATGAAATGAAATGAAATTTTATTATTATCTTCGAAAGACCATAACGGGTCCATGAGACACATGTCGAACATACATGAATACATAAGTCGATGCGCTTGGGAGCCTCATCGGTAATGAAACTGAAATGTGTGAAACTAGAACTGAAACTGAAATGAAAATCAAAAAGCTATGCAGCGTGCTATAAGTGTACATCATGAGAAGCATGTCATGCCATATAGGTACTCACGAGGGCTAGGCCCCCTCGTCTTAGGTGCACCATAATAGTAGAAGAAGTCATGCCCCTCCACCTCTCCTCCCTGGATCAAGTGGATAATCTGGTCCCTCGAGAGAGCCTGCGATCCGTAGCGACAATGGAGGGTCCCCCTCGAGGTGTCTTTGTCTAAATGCCCGTAATGTCCTCTGGCATCATGAGACCAGTCTCTTGTAGTGGCCTCTATGTAGGTGCTCTATGCGTCTTTGCTCAGTCATCTCATATGTGCATCCTCGTGGGTACAACAGTGGTCTCTGCAACCATGTCGGGTCCGGAATCTATGGATCCTCCCTGTGAGTCTCAGTGTGGTCTGGTGGGCTGTCTGGCTCCTGGGTCTCTCGCACATCGTGAGTCTGGTGGCCCTGCATCTATCTAAGTCTCCTGTCTCTGAAAGTGAGAGCCTCTCTGACGAATAGAGCTAGGCATCTCTGATCCTCATAGAGAGAGAGAGAGAGAGAGAGAGAGAGAGAGAGAGAGAGAGAGATTTGGTCAATTCGAGAGAGAGTTAGAGAAAGTAAGAGAGATATTGAGATAGGTAAAGAGAGTTAAAAAGAGAGAGTTAGGTAGAGAGAGGGAGAGAGATAGAGAAAGTTTAAGAGAGTGAGTTAGAGGGGAGAGTATTAGAGAGAGAGAGAGAGAGAGAGAGTGTGTTAGAGAGAGTAAAGAGTATGAGAGGGTTAAAGAGAGAGAGAGAGAGAGAGAGAGAGAGAGAGAGAGAGAGTAAAAGGGAGAGAGTGTTGCGTGACAAGTGGTGATCAATGCAAGGATGCAACGCAAAGATGCAAGCAGGAAAACAAGAGACTTGACATTCTTATGTAGGGCTCTTGTAAAGAGTTCCAAGTTGTAGATGAGTGTGGGAGTGGGCTTAAGAATAATCCCACATGGGAAGTTTTGGGAGTTTTAGGAGTTTTAGTATAAAAAGTGGCTCATTTGAGAGCTTAGGGACACATTGGGCTAAACTCATGTTTGAGCTCTCTTGAGACTAGCTCTCCCTCTTGTTCATAGAGGTGTAAGCTCTTCTCTCTCCCCATCTACATTATTGTATGAGCAATGCTATTTTTTAATTCAATGCAATGAGATGATGTTTGTCTCTCTTCTTATGTCTATTTTCTAGTGTGCATATTTCTTTGTGGATGCTTGTGGATTCTCTATTAGGCTTTGTGTGGTAGTGGATTCAAGCTTAAGCTTATCCATAGCTTGTAGCTTATCCATGGGCAAGGCATTGCTTGAGTTGTGATTGAGAATGCATGTTTATTTCAAGTTCCATTAAGCTTCAAGGTTTGTGTGCATGCTAGGGAAGTAAGAGCTTGAGAATGAAGTATGCTTTGAGCTTGTGTATGCATTAGCTTAGCTTTCTTCTTGTATTGGATGCATGAATGAGTGGGATGATGAGTGAATGAGTTATGGCAAGATTGAGCTTGTGTGTGTAAAGTCTATGTCAAGGTAGTGGTGTTCATAGCATTTTCTCCAATTGTGGATAAGCTTTTGTGCACCGGTACGGGTTGAATCCCTAGCTCCAAAAGGGATGCAAATCCCATTGGATTGAGCTACACACGGATCATACTACTCATGCTACAAGTGAGAGAGTCTTCCGTCTCTCCATTGGCGCCGCTGCCGAGGAGAAGACTCAAAACCGGTTGAGAAGCTTACATTACTACCACTATTTCTTTTTGTTTTTAGGTTTAGGGTTAGCATGAGTGTGGAATCTCGGAGCTAGTGATTAGAAGAGAAAAAAATAGATTAGTACTTACTTGTGCGGTTGAGATCTACTCCCGCTAATGTTTTCTCATTCATGTATATGCTTTCCACGGTTGTTTTCATCGTTGTGTTCATGTTTTGTTCATAGATTAGAAACGAAATTTGAATAATACATTAAGCTCAATGCATTATGTGTGAGCTTATTTATTATGCATTAAACTTGTGCTTAATGCAATATTACATAATGCATAATGCTCTACCCGCAGCAGTAGAGGTGTGAAGCAGGCCAGTGCGAAGGCTGGCCAGTGGAAAGTGGGGTGGCCGCCGCAAGTAAGCAAGGCCGGCTGAAGGCAAAGAAAGCGTAGGCGGAGGCTGCAAAGGCCGCTGAAGGCCAAGAAAGCGAAGGCGGGGCCGCTGGCAGCTGGAGGCCGGCACAAAAGGCGAAGAAGTGCAGGCGGTGGCTATATCTGAGGTGGCATCTGAAGCTACTGGCGAAGGACCAGCCGAGCCCACCGAAGAGAAGGTGGGGAGGCGAAGGAAGAGAGGCTGTGGAGAAGGTGGGGAGGCGAAACGAAGTGGCCGAAGGTGCTGAGGCGACTGCAGGCGTGAAGGGGCCGGCGAAGGCTGAAAAAAGAAGGCGAAGGCCGGCAGCAAGAAGTTGACTGGTTGCAAGGAGGCGTGAAGAGGTCAGGCGACGGTGCGCAGCTGTGAAGGCGTGAAGAGGTGGCCGCTGCGGTGCGAAGGCAGGTGGTGAAGAGAGCAAAAGTGAAGCTGAGGAGTGGTGGTGAAGGTGGTAGAAGCCGACTACTGAGTAAGCGAAAAAGAAGGCGAAGTGTGTTGTTTACGGCGGGGTCAGAAGGAAGAGAGGCCGGCGAAGTAGTGGTGGCCGAGCCTCGCTGGTGGCGGCGAAGGTTAGCACAGAAGGTTGGCCGGTGACGGGAAGGAGACGAAGAGGAAAGTGAAGCTGCAACGAAGGCATCCGCCAACAGACGAGTGCGAAGGAGGTGGCCGACGAGCAGCTGCAAAGAAGCGCAGATGCCGACTGAAAGCAGAGAAAGCGGCGGTGGTGTGGAAGCAAGGGCGAGGAAGCGAAGGAGGGCGGCGAGAAGAGGTCGGTGCGACGGCATCCACAGCATCCACAGCAGATAAGGAGGAGCGAACGGCGCACGATCACAAGGCGATAAGGATAAGGCTGAAGGTTAGTATTTTTTTATTTTTTATTTGTTGTTAATTTTCATGTTCTTTGTATTTTTAAAAAAATAAAAAAATAAAAAATAAAAATAAAAGAAAAAACAATAAAATAATAAAAATAAATAAAAATAATTTTTTTTAAAAAAAGAAAAAAAGAAAAGAAAAAAAATCTGTAAATTATGTGTTTTATTTTGAGTCCATATTTTTTGCATATTCTGCATATTTTTTTAAAAAATTTCTATAAATTTTTTTTTTGCATAATTAGTGTAACTTGTATTTTTTAAATTTTTTTTTGTAATTTTGTGCATAATTAGTATTTTTGTGTAATTAGTTTTTTTAAATAATGATAATTAAAAAAATAAAAAAAATAGATAGTTACACACATATTTAGGTTAGTTGCATTTAGTGGTTAGGTAAGGTTTAAATATATATATATATATATATATATATATATACATAAATATATATATATATATATATAAACCTTAAAATTTGACCTTATGCACTTGCGGTCGGGACGTCATATAGACACTGCCATAGGGCCCAAGGCACCTTCTAGAGTACCTACGCAAGAAAGTGGGACCCAATCGGTAGAAAATTTGGCAGATATTGCTGAAACCTTTTTCGAATCCCAATCTGATACCCTTTCCAGAACAACTAGCTCATTGTCCATGGACAATCTAGGGCCGTCAAATAGTCATCCCTTAGCCCCAAATAGGACACCCACAAGATCTTTTAATCCATTTGAAGCCGACACCATGGGGTTACCACTCAATGTGAGACTTCAATATGTCTACACGAATGCTCAAGGAGCTAAGATCTTTAGGGATCCACAACAACGGTATCTTGTTAAGATCGCAGACTTTTTCTCAGAGCTTGATAGAGCACCTCTAGTCAATGACCAGGGTAACATGTACATGGGTGGAGATGGTGTTTGTTATGAAGTCACCTATCATCCAGAGAATGTAGACAAATTAGGGGAGCTCTCTAAAAGCGAGTTCTTAGACTTATCAAAGCTTTCCAGAGCAAGGGAGTCTAGAGATGATTGGCTCATTGAGCCGGACATGCTTGGACCATCCACCAATGCCCAGTCCTCAAAGCCATCCATAGATGATTTACTTTTTGTAGATCTAAATTTGAAAAGGGATAGGAAAGGCAAGAGCAAAATGGATCAGGGGGCTGAGAACCAATGGGACTTTGTACGACAAATTCCAGTGACAAAGGTCTTACAGGATGACCCACTTCAAGAGGTCTATAAGGACTCTTTAGAAGGATATTATGCCACAACTAGATTGCCAGAGCTAGATCTTCCTCTAGCACTTGTGGTGGTAGTCGAGAAGCTTGCAGAATACAAGAACCGAATCGTTGATAAATGGGCCAATGAATACCAAACCTTAGATTGGAAGGAGATTCGGGAGCTCACATGGAAAGAACAACCATTATTCATGGAAGTGTTCTCAACAAATACAGCTAAACCAGGAGAGACATCCTTTCTTGGAGAAACTGCTGCTCCTCCCCTACGAGAGTTCATTAGAGAGGGACCCTCAACATCAAAGTGGACCACTGCAAGTAGCCCAACTCTAGCACCAAGATATTATCCTACACCAAAAGTGCGACCACAGATCACACCACAACAACGTTTCTCTCACTAACAATCGGAGGGTAGGGGAGCCAACTCGGCCTCCCATAAATGCACCTCCTGAAATGCGGGTAACAAGATCTTTGGAGGGGGTTGGTGAGGCAGGTAATAGGAGACACACACCAATTTGGGATGCATGTGGACCATCTTACCAAAGAGAGGAACAATTCCCATTGAGAGTGAGAGGCCGTAGGCCCTATGATGAGTATTCAAGACAAGTAAGGCCATCAACTCTTCAGAAACTAGTAAGGAAGTACGAAGGGTCGGGAGATCCATATGACCATGTAGTAGCATTTAGGCAAGCAGTTCGAGCTGAGCAAGTGACAAGCATACGCAAATTGAAGGATTTGGGCTCACTCTTGAGGGAAAGGCCCTTGCTTGGTTTCAGGCACTAGAGGACAAATCTTCTTTATGAGTTCTGGAAGAGAGATTCATTGCTGCTTTTTCCTTGATGGGGATTCAACATGACACGGTAGCAAAAATCTACTCTTTCAAGCAAGGCGAGACTGAGAGTGTTAGATATTGTGTAAATAGGATGAAGCAGTACATTAATCGTTGCCCAGAAGATGAGAAGCCCACCCTAGCACGACCTGTTCTTGGAGCTCAACCTCCTGCTCCTCCTGGGACTGCTCCTGTGAGGGTTGTTGACTACGACAATTCAAATATGTGTAGAGACTTGGTAAACCCAGGCTATGTGGAGGAGGAATATGCATCATATTCATCCAAGGAAAATCTCTTTGAAAGTCCTGCATATCCAAGCCAAGCACTGGAGGCTCAACCAGCGGAACAAAATTCTTTGATGTTGCTAGGCGGCTACCAACCTAGGACTCTAGGCCCCTCAGGTCAATGGCAGCAAAGGAAAGTAGAAGCCAAACTAATGGGCCCCTGTTATGAGTGCGGAGAACCCCATTGGGCTCGTGATTGTCCACATCGCTCAAGGCAAGCAGCTCGATCCAATACAACAGTACCACAGTTTCCACCAATTGAAAGATATTGTCTAGGGTGTTGTGTAGAACACTTCCCAAAGGATTGTTTACTGAAACCACATGAGGAAGGCACCTCTCAACCAAAGGTCTCACTCAACTTTGTAGGGGCAGTTCCATCGCCACCTTCATCAGAGAATGAGGATGTCGTGCCACTTAGAGTCATGACTAGATCACAGACACGAAATGCCGAAATGCAAACTGATGAGACACCTCGAACTAGGGATGCAAAGGCAAATCTAGTGGACAAGACCCTACATTCCAATAGAAAAAGGACGACTAGGAGGAAAAAGAACCGCAACAAGCGAACTAAAAGTGCATCCACTAGTTCTCAAGAAGTCTATAAACAAAACATGAGGGATCAAACTTTTACATCCCAAGAAGTGCATGAGGAGCATCAACCTCAACCTGGGCCTAATGCTAAACAAGATGAGGCTAGTACGACCGAGGATAGTTCTGGGGGTTCTGTTTTTGTGGATAAGGTGAACGAGACTCTAGATGCCATCATTGATGCTCATAGAAGTCGCATTGCAGCTTTATTTGAGCTACCCAAGAAGCTTCAAGAATACCCAAATCCTTGTGAGGAGAAGATCAATCTAGCTGTACATCAGCAACTCATTAGGGAAGCTCAATCAATACTTGAGGGCCCACCTCCACCTATCCCTCGGGGCCCAACCTCTCTTAAGCCAACATTAGAAACCATACCAGAAGTGTCATCAAGTTGGGAAATGAAAAGTGAGCTCATCTCACAATCTCATAGCGAGAAGTTTGCACCAATTTCCACCCCATTGAAAGAAGGTATTCTGCCACCACCTAGCCTTGCCTTCCCATGCAATGATGAAGTTATTGATGCTAACGAGGACATGGCAAATGAGATGTGGGCAGCAGCTCATGAGAAAGTTAATGAGAATATGTCCTCTATTATTTCACCTCCATTCTCTGAGGTGGATGTTACGAAGAGCACAGAAAACAACTTTAGACGCCCAAGCATCCAGGAGGAAGTTCAAACAATTGTTTCTCCTAGAAGTAAGCATACAATGAAATCCTTACTATCATATTTGGGAGAATATGAGAACTGTTCTCAAACCTTGAGGATACCCTCCATGCATAGAAGGTTGACAAAGGAGATGGATATGGGTATCATGCAAGCTATTTTGTCAGCACCAGTGTGGCTTGTACCTTACCTTTGCTTGATTTGATAAAGCTTCGACCTGAGTTGTGGAATGATATTGCCACATGTTTGTCAGAGCAGGTATTGCTACAAAAGGGTCACCATCATTGTACTATACACCCTGAGACAAAGCATGTTATGGCAGTTCCTATCAACAAAGTAGGAAAATTTTGTGAGGACGATCAGGGAAATGCTACCCTCCCATTAGAAGTGCGAAAAGTAGCTTCAACTTCAATACTTGATAGTGGTGCAAGAGTGGGCATTGTGACAAGGTCCATTTGGGAAAAGTGGGGCAAACCATTTATTAGGAGTACCAGGATGCGCTTGCAGCTAGTAGATGGAAGCTTAGAACATCCCCTTGGGCTGCTTGAGAACATATTGGTCACCACCTATGGGATTGAATATGAGCACACCTTTGCAGTAGTGGATTTTGGAAAACATCCAAACTATGAAGTGATATTGGGTAGACCATTCATGCGACAATTTCAAATGATTCAAGATTGGGGAAACAATTATTTGTACCTCCGACATGATTCTGTCATCACAAGGGTCAACCTAAAGAATCACTCATATCGTGATGTAACAAGGTCTCCAATAGATGAGTTTGATTCTGCTTCATCTGAGGGCTCAAGAGTTACATTGTCAGATGGGCGAGAAGATCTATGGATGTGTGGAGCCTCATGTAGGGATTTCAACACTGAGAGACTTAAGGGTAATCGAAGTGTATCAGATGAGGCATACATTCCACAACCCTTCCCTGAGCACTTAATTGATCCACTAGAATGGAGTCATGTCCTTGTGCAACATTATCGACATGTGCTTTACCTAAGCCAATTCAATTTTGTGACTCAGATGGATATGACATTATTCCTATACGAATGGTACAACCACGTGACCTTCTAGATGTTTTGTACTATGGGGATGCATCCACAACAGCACTGCATGCAGAGGAAGTCTCAGTGGAGGATTTAACACTCGAATCTGCTAATGATGCTGAGAAGGAAGATGGGTGGGACTCTGATTTTGATAATGATGTGATAATCCCTGAGGAAGAGTTAGGAAAGGCACGCCTGCTCTTGAGAGGAAGGGAGGTTCAAGTAGAGATCCCTTGAAGCCGACCTAAACATAAATGCTGTAGAGAGCCATAAGAGAATCCGTAAACAAGATGAGAGGGAATGACGTGAGAGACTACAAAAAGAAAAGGAGGAGTTTAAGAATGAACACTCTCGACCACCACCTCACCTCTCAGGAAAGAATGGATATCTATACTATGTCCAAGCACAAGATAGTATCAACAAAGACCAAATAAAACGATCAGATGGATTCCAACCAGGAGAAAAGCTAAAAACTGTTAGCAAAAATCGCAAAAAAACGAAGAAACAAAAACCAAAACTCAAGTCTAAAACCGATTCAAAAGAGAATGTCGGAAGTGCAAAGATAACAGTTGAACAAAAAAATCTGATGCAAGATTGCAAAGGAGAGCTCAAAACCGCATGGTCTTCAATGAGTGACAACTCAAGTGGACAAGAACAAGGTCTTCAATGAGTGACAACTCAAGTGGACAAGAACAAGGTCTCAATGTTCCCCCCCAACTTCACACAGTACACTCTTCAAGATCGAAAGATTGTTCTTCAACAGCCCATGCGACAAAAGCCAAGCATGCCAGGGGTTTCATATGATGGTCCGTAAGATGCAAAAAAAATTGATATTGCTAAGCCAGGAGAAGAGCCTCGCTATGTGTGGATTGCCACAGACTTGTCCTTAGATGAGGAGAAGTTATTAATTCAAACAATAAAGGAGTATCGCGATGTTTTTGCTTGGAGTTATAAAGACCTCAAAGGAGTTGATCCAACCATATGTCAGCATACAATTCCATTGCGAGAGGATGCAAAGCCTTCCAAACAACGTCCTTATACTTACAATGAGAATTTTGCACGAAAGATAAAAGAAGAAATAGACAAGCTCTTAGAGGCAGAATTTATCTATGAGATTGAACACATTGAATGGGTCTCCCCTATTGTAGTGGTGCCCAAGAAAAATGGAAAACTTCGAGTATGTGTAAACCTTAAGAAGGTAAATGCAGCTACTGTACGTGATCATTACCCACTTCCAATCAACGGATCATGTTCTGGAACGAGTTGCAAGGAAAAAGGCATATAGTTTCTTGGATGGATTCTCCGGTTACAATCAAGTGTCAATTGATCCAAAGGATCAACACAAGACAGCCTTTGCTACTGAAGATGGCATCTTTGCCTATTGTGTTATGCCATTTGGTCTAACAAATGCACCAGCAACCTTTCAGCGATTAATGAGTCATGTATTCAAGGAGTACCTTAGGCAATTTCTTGAGATCTTCATGGATGATTTATGTGTTCACTCACAAGAGCGGGACGATCATATAGAACACCTCAGACTTGTGTTTCAAAAGTGTCAAGTTTATCGTATATGCTTGAATCCTGACAAGTGCAAATTCATGGTAAGACAAGGAAAAATTTTGGGCCATATTGTTTCTCGCAATGGGATTTCAACAGATATGGATAAAATTGATGTCATTGTCTCATTACCTCGGCCTATCAACCCTAAAGGGGTACAAATATTCATGGGACATTGTGGCTATTATCGTCGATTCATCTACATGTACGCTGTCCTAGCCAGACCATTATATGCTCTTCTTGTAAAGTTTAATTGGACTGATGAGTGTGAGGAATCCTTTGAAAAGTTGAAGTAAGCATTAGTGACTGCACCCATCTTACGGGCACCAGATTGGAACCAAATCTTTCATGTCCATATTGATGCTTCAAACTTTGCAATTGGATGTATTTTGGCTCAATCGGGAGAACATAATAAGGATTTCCCAATCTCATATGCTAGTCGATAGTTGAACAATGCTGAGAAGAATTATACCACAACAGAAAGAGAAGGTTTGTCCATGATATATGCAGTGAAAAAGTTTCGCCATTACCTTTTGGCAAACAAATTCATATTTTTTGTGGACCATCAAGCATTGCTATATTTGGTGAATAAGCCTTGTGCAACTGGAAGGATTGTGAGGTGGTTTGTCATCCTTCTTGAGTTTGATTTTGAAGTGGCAGTCCAAAAAGGAACAACTCATCTTAGGACAGATCATTTGTCTCGAATCACCTCTGGCGAAGCTCTTGTGGGTGTGGATGATGATATGTTAGATTCAACACTTTTCCTTGTAGAGACAGCTCCTAAATAGTCTAAATCCATCTTAGAAATTTTGACAAGTGGGCAGATACAACTAGCAGGTCCTAATGTGGACCTATGGCGACCATTCAAGTTAATCTCAGGGAGATTATATCGTCAGGGTAATGATGGAGTGTTGCGGCTTATACCTAACCCTGACCAATATGAGGAGATCTTGGAATGGGCACATGCGGGTATCGGTGGAATCCATGCATCAGCTACTACTTGTGTACGATGTATATCTGAGGATGGGCAATGGTGACCTACCATGCATGCGGATGCTGAAAAATTTGTTCGTAACTGTGCTTCATGTCAAATTCAACAGCCAATTCATAATGTCACATTATTCCAAATTTCAACTACACCAAGTTGGAGTAAGTATATTGTGGACTATCTTCAGCATGGTCATACTGATCAAAAAATTCATAAATATCGAAAGCATGCTATTGAAGTTGAAGCGGCAAACTATATGATGATAGAGGACCAACTCTACAAGAGGGGCAAGGATGGCAACTTACGCATGTGTGTATGTGAAGCTGACTACTTGAAAATCTTGACTCATGCACATGCAGGTGTTGGGGGTGGACACTTTTCGGGCAATACCACAGCTAAGTTGATTAGGTGGTCTAGGCTTTGGTGGCCAACCTTACAAATGGATGCCGAAGAATATGTAAAACGTTGTGACGATTGTCAAAGAACCAAACCTCCCATCACAAAGGACAATATGCCATTGCGGCCTATGTTAAGCACACGTGCTTTTGCAAAATGTGGTATTGATTTTGTCGATCCCATTAAACCTCCATCTCGTCACACGTATGCCGAATATATTATCGCAACTGACTATTTGACCAAATGGGTAGAGGCAAAGGCTACAGTTAAAATGATGCCAGAACCACAGCCAAGTTCTTGTATGAGTACGTGTTTACACGCTATGGCTTACCTATTGAAATCGTTAGTGATCAAGGTGTGCACTTTGTGAATGAGGTCATAGAGTTTTTGCTTTAAGAATTTATGGTAATTCACAACAAGCGTTCTGCACCCTATCATCCCCAGACCAATGGACAAGCTGAGAGTACTAACAAGATTCTCTGCACAGCACTCACAAAGATTGTTGAGGGACATAGGACTGATTGGGAGCAAAAGTTGCACTCAGTTCTTTGGGCATATAGGACAGCCTATAAAACATCTGTGGGCACAACCCCATTTGAGCTTGCTTTTGGGCTAGATGCAATTCTTCCCATTGAATTTCTTGTACCTACTCTACGAGTTGCTAAACAATTGGACTGGACTGGTCATGAGCTTTCACAACACATTGATGAATTGGAAAAGCTTGATGAGACCCGCTTATTGGCGGTAATGGGGATGTATGCCGAGAAGAGGAGACAAAAGCAATGGTATGATAGAAATGTAACAACTGGCCGATTCAAAAAAGGGGACCTTGTGCTCTTGTACACACTTAAGAAGCATAAGAGAAAGCTCAAGAAACGTGGCCTAGGACGATCGTTTGTGATTAATGAGCTTACTCCAAGTGGTGCAGTGCGTTTAGAGACACTAGAAGGTGACTTCATTAATGGAAGTCGTCTCAAGAAATACAATGAACCATTAACTGAAGCCATGCTTCAACAAATGCATGGTGCACACACACGGAAAGAAGCACATAACCTACTTAAACGTCAGGCTCAAGAAGAGGCTAAAGCTAGAGTTGCAACAGCTAAGGAGTGTCGCAAGGCTTCTATGTTGGCCTTACAATTGGCTCTACTGATGAACAATATGTCGATCCTTTCAATATTCAAGTGTGTCTTCATCTTCATGAGACTACCTACTTTGTCTCTGCCTTAATTGACTCTGGTGCCGATTATAATGTTCTCTCGTTTGACACATGGATAGCCTTGGGACAACCAACACTTGTGCACATTCCTATTGACTTACGAAGCTTCTTTGGTGAAGATAACCCTATAGAGGAAAAATGTGTCATTATGATGTCCATTCAGGATCACCAGATGTCAGTTCCCTTTTATGTGGCAAGTAAGTCCAAGGCAGTGGTAGAGGCTGTTCTCGATCGATCATGGTTAAGTGCTACCAATTGTTCATTAGATTGGAAGAAAAGACAATACAAATTGCAAATTGATTCTGATTGCATCTTGGGATCTGCTACTCCACGAGCTTTATCATGTCAAAAGGGTGGTGTTTCTACCTTACACAACCCACTTTCAAAATCTGCTCTTGAAGCTCCAACACAAATGATGTGGATAATCGATGAGTCCTCAAGTGAGGGCCATGGCTGGCATGTTCCAACTACTCTAGTCACTGCTCAAAGAAGGCCAGGCAAGAAGGAATTATCAATTTGGCTACCCAAAGATGCATACAAACTTGTACCATCTAGCCTAGTTGCTAAGCCTCCTAAAAAGCACATCTTTTCCAAGCCTAAATCTCAGATTGTTACTCATTGGGTCCCAAAGCATGTTCTTAAAGCACAAGGCTATTATGAGGGTGCAACAGCAATTTGGCTTCCCAAATGCCATGGTTTGCTAGGGGTAAAAGAGTGTATCAATAAGATTCCAAAAGCCACCCTTGGTTTTCCATATCAGTGGGTGCAAAGGAAATCAACACAACCTCTTCAAGATAGGATAGGTGGTTGTGATAGCACCTACAAATCTCCTTGTGTTGACCTTTCCAAAACATGTATTGAATCACCAGTTGTCCCAATTTCTCCTTGTTACACAATTCCACCATCAACTTGTGTACCTAAGACAAATCCAACTTTACATGAGTCTCCTTTGAGCATAGATTCTAGCACTTCAATGCCTAAATACTCTTATCTTGCTCAAATTCCTCGACAATTGCTAACCTTCCCACCTCTTAAGAAGGACATATCCAAAACCAAAGGTAAGGCATTAACACTACAATTGAAGCTCTTTGGTAGGTCAGTGTTTGAATAGTCTCACATTTACTAATGTGGTTCCTTATGCCTTTAGAGGATTGTGTTCTTTTTGAGATGATCTTATCTACAATGTTTTTGATTGGGATTGTAATGATGGATATGAGTGTATAAAGTTTGAAGTTTCTAAATTTCATTGTTCTACGACCAGATACCTCCTGATGGATAATTGGCGAGATACATGTCCACCATGC
Organism: Cibotium barometz; assembly: GCF_041138505.1. Lineage (NCBI taxonomy): Eukaryota > Viridiplantae > Streptophyta > Polypodiopsida > Cyatheales > Cibotiaceae > Cibotium > Cibotium barometz. Next base: position 51,739,674 of record NC_141074.1, read on the forward strand.
GTTGACCTTGATAGTACTCAACCTGAACATCGCGGGGGTTATAGTGCTCCTCCTTTTCAAACTCATTCTAGGTACTTTTATGCTCCCTTAGGTGAAAATTGCTGTGGGCATCACTTTGTCACTTTATTCTATCAATAGCATCACCCATTTCCACATTGTCAAGAGAGTGCACGACTCGTATTAGGAGAAGCTTCACACATTTGTTGGCTATGTCGCTCTTACTTTCGACGATATGGCACGGGCTTAATGAAACAAATTGTGGGAATTACACCCCAACGCCATAACCTTCTTAATGTAAGAGTACCAGATCGAGGACCAAATCAACGTAGATTACCTGAGGAGGTTCAAGCACAACAATGGAGGGATACATGCATAAATGACTTGCAACCACCTATCTTGCAAGCCCTCCTTTCCCCAGCCTCAACATGTCAATTTTGGATCACTATGAGTACCTATATTGAGCAGTTCCAAAATCGAAATTGTCTGCTTCACCTTCCCATAGAACCAATGCTATATTTTAGCGAGAAAGCACTCCTTCCTCTACCACCTTCTCCAGAGGCCGGTTTTTGTACAGGGTTGTCCTTGCATCCTGAAGTGATTGATACCATCTTTCCAATAGAAGTGGACACGGATCCACCACCAGTACAAGGGTAAGCTTATCAACTCCACAATAAGATCAACAAGCCAGGGCACTTTTCTCCTACTGGGTTTTTTTCCCTCCTCGGCTATATTCGGTGATTGGCACCAATAACAAATTTTATTCCTTTCTTTTCTTTTCTTGTTTGTTAATAAACATTTTGCAGAGATCTCAGCTAAACAAGTGCATACAAACACGCCCCAACAGTCCACCTACCGTGCAAACAAATTAGGAAGGGGGGAGACATGCAATGCCAAAGAGCAAAGAGAAGCAATCTGCACAACATCAGCAATGCATCAATGCAAATGCACAACATCAATGAGCACTACAACAGGTGTATTCAAATCATAATCTTTTGTTCTTTATGTGCTTTTAACTTTTGGATATATTGTTTGCATGTTCACACACAGTTGGCTGGTTTAAGTTTTAAATTAGTTATTAAAATGTGGTGAGTGATTTCTAGATTCTTAGAGGACTTAGTAGAAGGTATTTCTATTTGAAGACGGTGTAGGATATATACCAACGGAGTATGCCAAGTTCTTATGCTCTCGAAGTATATTAGTTATCCCTAGTGGTAGCTACCTCTTAGGTATGGGCTAGGTGCTAGGATTAATAAAAAATTTACAAAATCATGCCCTAAAAAATATATACAAGTGAATCGAGACATGACGTGTCTACAGCCATGTGGAATGCTTGGTATAGGACCTGGGGTTGTCTTAGCACCTTGGGGCCGATGCCTTGGTTTCCATGGGGTGAACACTGATGTCTAAAAGGTTAAGAAAGACCTTCAAGGACTCTATCGCCTTGATGGATGCTGGTAGGACTCTGGGGTATATTATGGGCCCTCGAGACCGATGCCCTCATCTTCATGGGGTACTCCTTTTGTCAAAAAGAAAGAAAAGGGTTTGTCACCCTTGAGATACTTAGCGGCCTTTAGATTCTCTTGGCGGAGGTCTCTTGGCCATTGCTTGGGTCTCATTGGGATAGAACCTTCCTCGTTAATCAACTTTTACACACACACACCAAAAAAAAAAGAAGGTCCAATCACCATTGCTCATATTTAGGAGTCGGGTTGCCACGTAGGAATAACTTAAACAATTGTAGAATATTGAGACTGCGGTCATAACCTGCGGTGTACAAGCACACTTGCCTTTGCATAGCACTATCTACCACTTAGTCTCACTTTGCTCACCTCTTTTAACACTCTTTAAAACTCTAATCAGCCTTTCACTTGTATGCTCACGTGTGAGATTATCATTGCTGGTTTTTTTTTTCAATAAAAGGCTTTACTTGTATCCATTGTTTTTTGCAGCTTTTGCTTCTACCGCGCTCGAGGACGTGCGCAAAATAGGAAGGGGGGAGTGTTGCGTGACGAGTGGTGATTAATGCAAGGATGCAACGCAAAGATGCAAGCAGAAAAACAAGAGACTTGACATTCTTATTTAGGGCTCTTGTAAAGAGTTCCAAGTTGTAGATGAGTGTGGGAGTGGGCTTAAGAATAATCCCACATGGGAAGTTTTGGGAGTTTTAGGAGTTTTAGTATAAAAAGTGGCTTATTTGAGAGCTTAGGGACACATTGGGCTAAACTCATGTTTGAGCTCTCTTGAGACTAGCTCTCCCTCTTGTTCATAGAGGTGCAAGCTCTTCTCTCTCCCCATCTACATTATTGTATGAGCAATGCTCTTTTTTAATTCAATGCAATGAGATGATGTTTGTCTCTCTTCTTATGTCTATTCTCTAGTGTGCATGTTTCTTTGTGGATGCTTGTGGATTCTCTATTAGGCTTTGTGTGGTAGTGGATTCAAGCTTAAGCTTATCCATAGCTTGTAGCTTATCCATGGGCAAGGCATTGCTTGAGTAGTGATTGAGAATGCATGTTTATTTCAAGTTCCATTAAGCTTCAAGGTTTGTGTGCATGCTAGGGAAGTAAGAGCTTGAGAATGAAGTATGATTTGAGCTTGTGTATGCATTAGCTTAGCTTTCTTCTTGTATTGGATGCATGAATGAGTGGGATGATGAGTGAATGAGTTATGGCAAGATTGAGCTTGTGTGTGTAAAGTCTATGTCAAGGTAGTGGTGTTCATAGCATTTTCTCCAATTGTCGATAAGCTTTTGTGCACCGGTACGGGTTGAATCCCTAGCTCCGAAAGGGATGCAAATCCCATTGGATTGAGCTACACACGGATCATACTACTCATGCTACAAGTGAGAGAGTCTTCCGTCTCTCCAGAGAGAGAAAGAGAGGGAGAGAGGGAGGAGAATTCGCGATCGCGGCACAGATTTATAGCCTGCACAGTGTTTATGTTTGCCCTAATTTCTTTGTGAGTGAGCCTCAAACGGTTCTATCAGTTGTGCTAGCGTTTTACCCCCCTTTCAGAGCCATTCGTACAGATATATTTTCCATCTGAGCAGTGGAGAATTTGCGATCACGGGCGCGCGCAAATTTACAACTTGCACAGTGTTTATGTTTGCCCTAATTTCTCTGTGGGTGAGCCGGTTCCACCAGTTGTGCTTGAGTTTTACCCCCCCTTTCGGAGCCATTAGTGTAGACAAATTTTCCATCCGGGCAGTGGATCTTCTCCCCTTTGTTTGTAGGAATGAACATAACTCTTCTCCTTCTTCTAGTGGAAGCATTAATTTTCGGTGTTTAGTGGAAATGAGCGAAGGAACCATATATATGGATTTTGTAGAGGCACATGTCTCAACAGAAGATGTAAAGAAGTTTGAGGATGGAGGGTGAGAGCTAGATCCCAAAGGTCAGGCTAAAAAAAGGCAGAGATTGATCAGAGGTGAATATGGAAGGAAGGAGACTGGTCAAATGTTTAAGGATACCTTGCTTCTTGATGCACCTTAGGAAGAGAACCATGAGGTGGCTTTTGACTTTCAAGTTGCACACAAGATAATCAAATTTTGTAGCCATATGTGATGGCAAATCATGTTAGGGCTACCAAGGTTCCAATAAAGGAAGTAGTGGAAACATGGCGGTTTGTGGCACAAGTGGAATCCTTTCATAACAAGGCTGCAATTTTCTTTTTTACTAGATGAATTTGGTTATTCAACAGGATTATAGATTGGTTACATGATTTATTAGATGGTAATTTTGTGGAGAAGATCTTTGACGGTCCTAGAGGATTCTATGAGGTCCTATTCTAGATTTGGCTATGCAGAAAGTCCCATTCTTTCTAGATGGACAGTTGGTGCATGTTGTACCCTGGCGCCCTATGGCAAAGTATAGAGATATGTTACGCTAGGCATGCCCTATTTGGGTTGAGGCTATAGACTTTCCATCAACTATGTGGGAATTGTTACCGTTGGCCATGCATACTATTGGGGAGGTGTTTGTGGAGCCCAGAATGTCGTCCAAGAATAAAAATAGGGTTTGCGTGCTGTGGGATAATGCTATGGGATACTGGGGAGCCCCGACCTTGACGCGATTGAGGGTCTGCGTGGATGGATTTGACCCTTTGTACTTTGAATTAAAGTGGGGATCGTTTGCAAGACATTGCTTTCGTTGTGGGGAGATGGGTCACTCATTTCAGAGTGTCCAGAGGAGGTGAATGCTCAGCCACAACCAAATGTGTCCCAGGGGGTCCGTTTCATAAGGAAACATTAGCTCCTATTTTGCCATCTGGTTTGAATATAGAGAAGAGCAAACAAGTAGCAAAACAAAGTGAGCAAGTGGTAGATAAAGGTAAACAAGTTTTGGTGGCAGATAAAGGTAAACAAATTTGGCAGATACAGCAGATAGACCTTGGCTTATGGTGGCTTAAGAGAGGCACTTGCCAGACAACTACTTCTAGTGGTAATCAAATGTGTACTGGTCATGGTGCCTCTTCATCATTTCGTCCTGGTGCCACAAGATGGACTCGAGAGAAAGATAACCAAGGCAAGCTATCACACTCTCGGCATAATCTGAGACCTCAAGTTATGAAAGAAAATTAGGTAAATTTTTCTCTTCTATTTGGGGCCTCGAGACAAGAAGTATCCGGATGTCAAGTGGAGACAGCATACATCTCCTAATGATGCTCGTACTTTAGGTGAGAAGGAATGGGTGGATGTTTTGCTGCAAAAAGTATGGGAACAGATGGAGAGAGAAAGCATTGAGGATCTTATGCAATATTTTAAGGAAAGAGAGGCTGATGGTGGTACCTCTTATTGATTAGCTTTCTGTTTTGATGGATTATGAAGATTGCTCTTTGGAATGTAAAAGGTGTGTGTTCATTGTCCAAGAATTATTGCACATGTGTGGCGTACTGTGTTTCAAGGTCAATCGGATAGGTTTTGTGCTGTGGAGCATAAACAACATTCCATGGCTGGATAAGTGTATGATTACAAGGAATTTCATGTGTTCTATAGTGGGCACCCCACTACACAATCAGGGGTCATGATTGTAGTGAAATCTCAATTTAAGCCATAATTGGTTATGTAGGATGTTCGGGTTGGCTCATTGTTGTGGAAGTGGAGTTTATGGATGAAACATTATGGCTTGTGGGGATGTATGTGCCTAATGGTGTTGCACATCGTCTCGTCAGTTATGGGATGATTTATTATGTTTGTGCAACACTAAGCCTAGCTTTGTGTTGGGCGATTTTAATGTATGTGAATTGCCGGAGCATGCTTATATACCTCACTCTATTATGGATGGGCCGGAGAGGCTCAGCAAGAATTTGCTATCAAGTTTTGAAAAAAGATACATGATCATGGCTACACCTGCATGAGAGAGGATTTACATATTCCTCTCAATAGTGCGTGGGTACAAGAGCTCATTTGGACCGAATGTATATTTGCTAGCATGATTTGTTTATGTGAGAGATATTGTCCATGCAGGTGGAGTATAATCATATTTTGTTAGATCATTTCCCTTTGGTATTAGAGATGCATAGCCATTCTGTGGGATGCTTATAGGCAATTATTGGGAAAGGATCCTCTTAAGGTTAACTAGACTTTCTTGGAGTATACTATTTTCCATCAGTTTATGTTGCAAGTGTTACAAAACTTTCGAGCCCATGTAATCTCTATTGGGGGTGTGAGCCTGGGAGTGTTGTATGTTCAATATTCAAAAGCTTGCTCGCCAGTAATAAGGGATTCATAACGCATCATATTTTAGGGAGAAGTTCCAGAACCTAGAATTGTAGTTGGTTGATTTGAACTAGGTGGTTCAAGAGAACAGTTCTTGCCCTGGCATTGAGATAGCTATTGATTGGTTGTTCCATAAAGTTGCAACATTGTACGAGAATCAATATGTGAGATATAAGCTTATGGCTCGAATGGATATCCTAATGGACTCTAATTATCAATCACATATGTTCTTTCCTCGTTTGTAGCAAAAGCATGCATGTGAGAATATTGTCAGGATGCAAGATAGGCAAGGAGTATTGATTACTAATCCTACTTGTGTTCTAGATATGTGTATGGATTTTTATCGCCATTTGTTGGGTCTGCAGGAGGTCATATCTCCTGATATCATTGCAGCTAGAAAGTCTTTGTTTCACTTGGTTCATCAGGTATCCGACGTTTCTACAAATGAATTGGAAAGATATATTTTTGCAGATGAGGTGGAAGATGTGTTGAAGCATTTTCCTATAGGGAAAAGTCCAGGGTGGGATGGGCTCCCCAATGAGCTTTTCACGAAGTATGTTGATGAGTTAAAGGTCCCTCTCGCTTCTATTTTCCAAGAGGTGTGGAATACAGGTATCATGCCTACGAGTTGGAAGATTGGGCTTGTATGTTTATTGCCTAAAGCTCCATCTCCACTTAATCTAGGTCAATGGAGACCAATCACATTGATGGGGTCCATGTATAATATATTTGCAAAGGTCTTGGCCAATAGGTTGTAGTGATTTCTTCTTAATTCATCCAAGGTAATATGGATTTATTAAAGGTCGAAATATTTTGCATAATATCCTGAATGTACAAATTGGAATCGATTATGCAAGGGCTTCGAGGCAAGAGGTGGTTATGATTCAACTGGATATTGAAAGTTTTATGATCACATTAGTTGGTCTTTTCTTTCACAGCTTATGCAGGCTATGGGATTTGTCTCTTGCATGTCTTCTTTGATTTATACTATTAGCCAACATGAAGTGGCTAGGCTTGTGATTAATGGTGGGGTGACTGAGCCCATTCATTTGGCGAGATCGGTCAAGCATCCAATCTTATCTTGACCGGATAAGCTAGTGGAGGACTGTGAAGTTGTAGGGCTTACTCTTCCAAACGGAGAGTAGATGGTTAGCAAGGCATTGGCAGATGATTCTTTCATGTTCCTTAAGGCTCAAAGATATAATGTTTAGAAGGATATGGCTCTTTGGGATACTTTTGGTCTTGCTTCAGGGTTATACATTAATATGTAGAATTTGCTTTCGTAAGCTGTACTGAGAGCAATTTGGTTGGTTTGGGATGGAATGGGCAAGTCATACAAAGGGGATGCATCACACGCCACTTGGGTTATCTGATTGAAATTGAAATTGAAATTGATATTGATTCATAGGCTTTGTTGGCATGGATATCTACAAGGATAAATGATAAGTTTGTGTATTGGAAATCTCAAGGTTGGCCTATGCATGCTTGGCTCAAAGTGGCACAATCCATTATGATTACCATGATATCTTTTTTCTTACCTTTGTTGCCATGGACGGGCAAAGCTTTGCATCAGATACAATAACTAGTTGAATTTACGCTATGGAAATGTTGGAATTAGGGTTGCAGGAATGCACACACAACTTCAAGAAGATGAGAAAGCTTGAGCACAACACTGTAGTGTATTATGAGTGCCAAAAAATGAAAGATAACCAACCCTAAAAGATAATGGGCGTATATACAATGCACGGGGGAAAAAACCTCCTAGTGAGGGAAAAAGTGCCCCGGCGGTCCTAAGTGTGTTCACACACATCACTACTATAATATGGTAACAAATCCCCCCTGGAGTGATGCGGTGAACAAGAGCTAGCACTCATGTATAGGGAAGTGTCTAGCTATGTGGACGAATCCACAAAAGGGAGTAAGCCCAAAGCTTTGCGAAAAGCTTTGAACTTTTCACGAGGCAGAGCCTTTGTGAAAAGGTCTGCAAGGTTATCCTGTGTTGGCACATAAGCCAAACTGATCTCTCCTGCAGAGAGTCTCTCCCTGACATAATGGTAGTGCACCTCAATGTGCTTCGTACGAGCATGGAACACTGGGTTCCGCGCAACTGCCAATGCGCTCTGACTGTCAGTGAAGATGGTGGTGGCAGATGGCTGCCCAACACCCAAATCAGCCATAAGGCGTCTGAGCCACACACACTCAACCGTAGCTGTGAAAGCTGCCCTGTACTCAGCTTCACAACTAGAAGTGGCCACAGTAGGCTGCTTCTTGCTCAACCATGATATGCATGAGCTTCCAAGCATGAAGCAAAAACCACTCGTGGACACGCGTGTGTCATAACAACCAGCCCAGTCAGAATCTGAAAAAACATGTAAATCTGGCGGCAATGATCCCCCCTTGGGATAAAACAACCCAAGATGCCGAGTACCACTCAAATAGCGAAAGATACGCTTCACTGCCTGCCAATGCTTAATGCCTGGGCTATGCATAAATCTGCTCACCTGTGAGACTGCAAACTGAATGTCTGGCCTCGTAATGCATACATAAATGAGGCAACCAACAGCTGTCTGATAGAGTGTGACATCAAAGTGATCTCCAGCATCATGAAGACTCAACTTCAAACCTGTCTCCATTGGAGTAGCAATAGGCTTGCAGTCTTCAAGGCCAAATCTCCGCAACAATGTTTCAATATACTTTGTCTGACACAAAGCAATACCTCCATCACACTGCTTAAATTGTATCCCCAAATAATGATGCAAATGCCCCAAATCTGACATCTCAAAAGAGGCATTCAAATCAGCCTTAAAATCAGTAATATGACTCTCATTTGGTCCTGTGAGCAGCATGTCATCGACATAGAGAGCAATGATTAGATGTACACCATCCACACGTTTAACATACAAAGTGCTTTCTGTTGGACTATTCTGAAACCCATGTGCAGTCAAATATGCATGTATTTTTTCATACCAAGCTCGTGGAGCTTGCTTTAAACCATATAAAGCCTTTTTTAACCTGCACACTTTGTTTTCCTACCCTCTTTGAACAAAACCACGAGGCTGCGATACATACACCTCCTCATGCAAATCTCCATTTAAGAACGCAGTCTTTATGTCCAGCTGATGTACATTCCAACCATTATGAGCTGCTAATGCACAGATGCTACGAACAGTGGTCATACGACATGTGGGAGCAAAAGTCTCATCAAAATCAATGCCCTTCTCTTGAGCATAACCTTTTGCAACAAGCCTAGCCTTATGGCGATCCACTGTGCCATCAGGCTTACGCTTCAATTTGTATACCCACTTAGTGCCAATGGCCTTCTTGCCAGGGGGCAAGTCACATAAAGACCATGTACCATTCTTCATAATAGCATCGTATTCTGCTTGCATAGCAGCCATTCAATTTTCTGAACTTTGTGCCTCATCAAATGAAACAGGCCAACTTTCATCGCACATACTAGAAACAGCCAATGCATAACAATCTGACGCATAAGAGGCACCATGAGAGCCAGAACGAGTGCGACTAGACAAAGGGGCATCCAACTTGCTGTCACGCAAAGTCTGCACCAGCCATCTAGGCATATTCCTAGAGCCCTCAATCTCTTGTCTCTCATCCTCAAGTGCATCATGCACATCTGCATCAGATATAGGCTGATCTGTGCCATCATTTAAAACCTGCATAGGCTGAAAAACTGCCTCATGAGGTATTGCACTTGACTGTGCACCACTGAAAAGAGGCAACAATGTATCATAGACATCACGTGAGCTGATATCTGTCTCCTTAGTACATGAAACCAAGGGCTGAACTGCATCTTCCACAAATACAACATCACGGCTAACCAAAATGCGCTTTGTCTGTGGATGATACAAACGATAGCCTTTGCTCTCAGCACTATATCCAACAAAAATACATTTGACAGCTTTGTCATCCAATTTTCTGCGATGTTGCACAGGCACTAATGCATATGCCAGGCAACCAAAAACACGTAAATGGCCAACAGATGGCTTGCGGCTATGCCAAGCCTCATATGGAGTGACAACCTGTAATGCTTTGGTGGGACACCTGTTTAGTACATAAGTGGCACACATGACAGCCTCAAGCCAAAAACCATGTGGTAGACTTTGACTCTTAACCATACATCTTGCCATTTCCATGAGAGACCTGTTTTTTCTCTCAGCCACACCATTTTGCTGTGGTGTATACGGCACTGTACATTGGTGTTTTATCCCACGCTCAGCCAGAAATGCATTAAATTCTGAAGACATATACTCCCCCCCTCGATCTGAACGGAGGGTGCCCATCTTACTTTCTGACACATTTTCAGCCATAACCAAAAACTGTTTGAAGCACAAAAACACTTCGGACTTTGCCTTCAAAGGATATACCCATGCATGCCTGGTAAAATCATCAATGAAAGTCACGAAGTAAAGGTAGTTTCCAAATGATGGAGTTTGCATGGGACCACAAACATCACTGTGAACAAGCTGCAATCTGCGTTCAGCTCTCACTGATCCATCTTTGGGAAAGGAAGCACGCTGCATTTTACCCAATATGCAGCCCTCACAAACATGCTTGACAGGTGCCTCAAGCTTAGGCAAAGAAGACACCATTTCAGATTTCTGCAGAGGCGCAGCAAACTTGCAAAATTCAGATGACCAAAACGTGCATGCCACAGTTTTGCATCTGAAATAGCCTGCGTATCCATAATAGCACATGCTGAATCCTCTACACATTTGCCATCCATATTGAGCTTATACAGCCCTCGACATAGTGAACCAGATGCTACAATGATGTCACCACAAGAGAGATCATGAACAGTACATCTGTCATCCACAAATTTTACAACCAAACCTGTTTTGGCAAATGCGGAGACTGACAGCAGATTCTTTTTGATCCCTGGCACATACAATGCATCAAAAAGTGTAAAGGTGTTGCCATTTGCAACATTCAGCACAATCTGTCCAACTCCTTCAACGGGATAAGAGGAGTTATTGGCACAAGTGACAGTATTCCCTGTGGGAGCAGACTCAAGGAAAGTGAATAAACTGCGCTGCGAGGTGATATGCTTAGTGGCACCACTGTCAAAGTACCATACATCTGAATCTACTGCAGACATACATGTGTCATGCAAAGATGGGTCATAACTGCACTGCGCATTGAATGCCCATTCTGTATCTAGCACAACATTAGCAGATTCATTGTTAGAAGGAGAGGCATCTGCAACAGCCATACCAGCCTCTTTCTTCTTAGCCTCTTTCGCAGCCAGCTTAGGACACGCTTTGATGACATGATCATTTCCCTTACAGTACTTGCAAAATGTCTTCTGTTTGTCACCCTTCTTCTCATCTTTGTCTTCCTTCTTTGGTTGCGCAGCATTTGCAGATTTCTGCTTACTAGAAGAAAAGCCAGCTTTACCTTTCCCGCTTCTCTGACTAGCAACGAAAGCTTGATCTGCGACACGCATAATATTCCTGTTTTGCCTTGACTGGTCTTCTTGCAGCAAAACAGAAACTAACTCCTCAAATGATAAGGCATTGGGATTGCCTTTCATCATCAAGCGAAGAGTGGAAGCAAAACCCTGATAAGAATCTGGTAGACCATTCAAAACAGTCTGCACAAGTGAACTGTCTGACAGGATTTCATCTGCAGAAATGAGCTGCTCTTTGAAATCCTTGATCTTTGTCAAAAAGCTATCCATAGAATCACCTTCGTTCATATGCTCACTCTCCAACTGTTTTCGGAGATAAGCAACACGAGCCTCATTTCTTGCCTGATACAATGTGGCAAGTACATCCCAAGCATCCTTAGAAGTCCTGCAGGAGCGAATATGTGGGATAATGGTACGTTTGACAGACAGCGCAATCAAGGCATGAGCCTGTGCATCTCTACCATCCCAACGAATCTGCTCTGCTGAAAGTGGTGGTTCTCGAATAGCTGCTACAGCACTTGTGCCTGCACCATCATCAACAGTACCTGTTTCTGATGTGTTTGCAGCATTCCCAGCCACAATAGGACGTGCATCAATACCCTGCACAATGTTCCATAACCCCTTTGCTACCAATACATGTCGCATCATATATGCCCACAATGGATAGTTGGTGCCATCCAACTTATCCTCAGCAGCCAACATGCGGAATACATCATTGTTGTCAGCCATGGCCAATGACTGTACTACTAGATGTAAATGCTGTCTGTAAGAGGAAAAACTGTATAAAATCGATCTGTGCTATGTAGCACAGCCCAAAACAGACGAATGGGCACCTGTCCTGCAGATTTTAATCTTGACAGAAAATCTGCACAGTAGGACGATTTTGCCTGCGCAGTACTTGGAATGCAAAAACGGAGGGCGAAATCACTTCAGATCAAAATTATGAAACGAACCTACAGACGCTCGTGAAACCTCGTTGCAATCGGAGGAGATGAAGCGGCAGGTGCCGGTGATGCTGCCCGGGAGGAGGAAGCCTGCTCTGATACCAATTGTTGGAATTAGGGTTGCAGGAATGCACACACAACTTCAAGAAGATGAGAAAGCTTGAGCACAACACTGTAGTGTATTATGAGTGCCAAAAAATGAAAGATAACCAACCCTAAAAGATAATGGGCGTATATACAATACACGGGGGAAAAAACCTCCTAGTGAGGGAAAAAGTGCCCCGGCGGTCCTAAGTGTGTTCACACACATCACTACTATAATATGGTAACAGGAAAAGAGTAGGAAATAAGCCAGGACAGATGTGGATTACTACTCCGAAGAGGAGCGGAGGGGCAGCCCTATTATTACATATGGTCGCTAGGAGATGGCCTTTATTGTTGCAAGATATGTGTGTATCTCAAGAGCCATGGGTGGTAATGGCTAAGGCCCTCATATAGAGGAGGTTGCACTTATGCATGGTAATACTAGGATTGATGGTACATGGGGGGATATAGTGAACGGTTCCCAATAGGTTCGAGTGTTGGCTTCATCTCTCCTTTCTCATTTGATGATCTCATGGAAGGAGGTGTTGGGACACACTAAATGGAAGCCTTCAGATCAGTTGAATTCTATGGCAGGTGAGGTGTTGGCTACTTCACTACTTTTGGAGTGGCCTGACAAACTTGTTGAGCGACCAAAATTCAATAGAATGGTTCGATTGGGACTAGTGAGAATTATGGATGCTTTGTTGCTACATAGAGGCCGTTATTATCTTTTCAAAAAATTTGTCAATATTTTCGGGTTCCACGTGGATATGTACAATTATAGGAGAAGGTGAGGGCAAGCCTTACACCGTTTGGTGATATTCCTCAGTTGGAGGATCAAGAACCTTGGTTAGATTGGGCATTTAGAAAGCCCCAGGACATTGTCCAACGTATAATAACTCAAGTGTACCATATGCTCGTGGAAGATAAGCACTGGATCACTGAGAAGGCTAATAGGGTATGGAACATCAGGAAAAGTAGGGCCTAGTGAAAGAAAGTAATCTTATAGGGTTGGTGGTCTAAGATTCCATATCAAGGGAAGGTGTTCCTATGGCACATGGTAGTTGGAGGCATATCATTGGGGGATTAGTTGCGAAAGCGGCGGATTACTTTTGGTAATTGTGTGTTTTGTACTACATGCTTGGAAACATGCCCACATCTTCTCATTTCATGTCTGGTGGTAAAGAAGGCGTGGGATTTCCTTTCTTGTGTATGGATTCCGTTAACATATAGGCCCGTAAAGGTTTAAAGACTCGATTTTTGGCAAGATTCCGAATGGGCTGGATAACCTAGAATATTCATTTGTTTTTCATTTTTTAAGGTGGACAAGTTTGTGGGATATCTAGTTAGCTAGGAATGTCTTCATATTTGATGCAAAAGTGGGTATTACAGCTCACATATGTCGTATAAAAGGGCTATTATTGTGGCAAGTCTCTTCCTTTGCGACAGCTCATTTGGTGGAGAATGACACGACTATATATTGGATGACACGACTATATATTGGATGAGGGTACTCCGAGCTACACCTATAGTTTTGAGTAGTTACTAAGGGAAAGCTACTACATCACATGGTGGCCCTATGGAGAATGACACGACTATATATTGGATGAGGGTACTCCGAGCTACACCTATGGTTTTGAGTAGTTACTAAGGGAAAGCTACTACATCACATGGTGGCCCTATGGCCATTTGTAAAGTAATTTTGGTAATATATCTTCTATTACAAAAAAAGAGAGAGTATAAGAGGGTTAAAAGTATGAGAGGGTTAAACATAGAGAGAGAGAGAGAGAGAGAGAGAGAGAGAGAGAGAGAGAGTAGGTTAGAGAGAAAGAGTGAGTGATAGAGAGAGAATGAGAGAGAGATTTAGAGAGAACTAGGGAGAGAGAGTTGGTAGTTCGAGTGAAATAGAGAGAGTTAGAGAGAGTAAGAGAGATTGAGAGAGTTAAGGAGAGTTAGAGACAGAGAGTGAGTGTTGAAGAGAGAGAGAGAGAGAGAGAGAGAGAGAGAGAGAGAGAGAGAGAGAGAGAGAGGTATTAACATCGGTAGAATGTAGCACAAGGGCATATATGACCAACGGTGGGACTTAAACTTGGGTGTAGAGAGAGAGAGAGAGAGAGAGAGAGAGAGAGAGAGAGAGAGAGAGAGAGAGAGAGAGAGAGAGAGAGAGAGTAGGCCAAGTCAAGAGAAATAGAGACAATTAGAGAGAGTTGGCCAGGTCGAGAGAGAAATAGAGAGAGTAAGAGAGCTTGAGAGAGTTAGAGAGAGACTTATAAGGGAGAGAAAGAGAGAGTGAGAGTTGGCCAGCTTAAGAGAAATAGAGAGAGTAAGAGAGCTTAAGAGACTTAGAGAGAGAGAGAGAGAGAGAGAGAGAGAGAGAGAGAGAGAGAGAGAGAGAGCTAGCCAGTTTAAGAAAAATAAAGAGAGATAGAGAGAGAGTGTGTGTGTTATAGAGAGTTGGCCAGTTTAAGAGAAATACAGAGAGGTAGAGAGAGTAAGAGAGTTAAAGAGAGATAGAGAGTGAGTGAGAGTGAGATAGAAAGAGAGTTGCATAGAATTCAAAAGAGAGAGAGTTAGACAAAGGTAAAGAAAGTGCGTTAGAGAGAGAGAGAGAGAGAGAGAGAGAGAGAGAGAGAGAGAGAGAGAGAGAGAGAGAGAGAGAGTGTTTTAGAGGGAGCTGACCAATTTAAGAGATAGAAACAGTTAGAGAGATTGAGAGAGAGTTAAAGAGAGAGAGAGAGTGAGAGTGAGAGTGAGATAGAGAGTGTAAGTGAGAGTGAGGTAGAGAGAGTTACAGAGAGTTTGAGAGAGAGAGTTATATATAGATATATAGAGAGAGAGATAGAGAGTTATATATATATATATATATATATATAGAGAGAGAGAGAGAGAGAGAGAGAGAGATTGATTTTTAAAAAAGATTTTGTTTTATTAACGAGCGTTTTTTAAAGGGAAAAAAGAGAAGAGAAGGAAGAGAGAGAAAAAGAGGGGGGAAGAGAGAGAGAGTAGAAATAGTATAAACAAAGTGTTTTTATTTTGTTTTAAAAGGGAAAAATAAAAAAGAGCGAGAGTGAAAAGCAATCAACGTGCAGAAAGGAGAGTCTGGGCCACTCGTTTAGACCTTATCTTTGTCATGGTCAATCATCACCAACGTGTACAAAAAATAATAGGTTTGTCAGCACAAGCCCATCTTGCTTGTGTCCTCATATAGAAGCTTGTGCGATGTGAGCACTTAAGCATGTGGAGAAAGCCTTATTTTTTTAATATGTGATTTATTGACTAGGCATCTCGTGAGAGACACGGTGGTGTTGTGAGCTAGATTCGAACTCGCGTCCCAGCAGGTACAATTTTTGGGAGGGAAGATGTGTAAACACCGCAGGGGCCTTGCTGTTGGTGTGAGCGGGAAGTAGCCGTTTGAATTTTTGCCTGAGAGAACTCGAAATGGAAGGCAGAGTGTAGCAGACTTGGGCATCCCCACCCGGTGTCAGCCAAAAACAAGCAGATGCAGAGTGGTTTCAATGTGCTGGTCTTTCCGCAGGCAAATTAGGGTTGTCTCGAACCTGTCAATCTAGGGTTCGTGCGAACTTTATCACTTGAGAATGGTTGGAAATTAGGTTTCCGCGTTGATTTCTCGGTTGAAAGATCTATGACAATTCAGCGTCTGCGAACAACTGTGGATTTCCTGCCGATGACAAATTAGCGCGACCGCTTGGTGTCGGAAAGTCGATGGCGAGTTAGCGTTTGCAGAAATCTGCTATAGGAAAGGTTCAGCAAAAATTAAGGTTTCAGATAGGCCTGCTGCTCTTGTGTGGATCTCGGATATGGATGGGAAAGGGTTCGCGGCTTGAAGTTCTCTGCCAGTAGGGAAAATTCACAGGATCATATGGAGAAGGAGGATGAGCCTCGGTACGTTCATCTGCTGCAGCCAAATCGGGACTTGGCAGCAAACTGGGCCGTGGATGTGGCACGGGAGCTGGAAAGCTATCTGACGGGGCTCTCCTTGGCTTCAACCCCTGATGATGAAGGCCATATTTCCTGCAACTTTGCAGAAGGTAAATCCTTACCCTGGCTCCTTTGTCGCCCTTTTGTCTTCTCAGACTACATAAAGATGCATGGTACAATTACAGCGTGTGGACCCATATTATCGATACCACCATCTACATCATCCAAATGCATCTCTGCAGCCCCTAGACGGTCGGACAATCGCGGGGTGCCCATAACTGTTTCCTTATACTGCCGACAATCAGGCTAGTTACACAATATTTCCGGCCGAGCATGTGCACCCATCTGTAGCCCGTGACCACCCTCGTACAACCATCCATATTATATATCTACAAGGTTTTTGTTCAAATCTACGAGGAACCTTTGTAGATGTGTCACCTGGTTGCAGAGAAATATATCAGTGCTGACAACCATTTACCTTGTATCGGTGCCCACAACCTTACAAAAGTTGGCAGGAATGCTTAGTGCTCAAAGAGACTTTTTTACCGCACTATAATGCAATATGCCCATGATTTTAACATATCTGCATGGGCTGCAGCTGCCCTCTTGATACAGGGTTCGATTCAAATTTACAGCCGGAAGGTAGAATACCTCTATGCCCTGGTGTTGCAGGCATTGGATTTCATTGCCCACAAAAAGTAAGTTTTGGCCTCTCTGATTCTTACGGTGCATATACTTCCTTCTCTTTTGGTATCGTCAAGGGTGCTGCTGTATAATAACAACTCACTTGCGCAGACAAGTCCAGCAGGAAAACACTTCTATACAAGCCAATGGGAAAGATACAGACATTGTTGAAGATCAGGAGGAAGATTTTTTGAACCTTGATGATGTCCCAGGTAAGATAAAATGCCAAAGCTATTGAGGGTTTATGTCAGTTGTGAGTACTGCCCAGGCATCACACCTTGCTTGTGTCTTTGCAGAAGAAGCAAACATTGACATTATAGACGAGGAGAATGGATCTTGCTCAATTACACCAGCTGTAAAACCTCCTGCATGCTTACTCATTGTTGAGGGAGACAACCTCAATATCTCTGGAGATGCTGGAGAGTTAGCTTCATATCAGGTATAGCAGTTAGAAAAGGTAATCCTCTTCTGTATTATTTGAAGTGCACAGTGCTCGAGATATGTCAACCTATGATCTGTTTTGCAGATATCTACCAGTAGTCTTCATAGAGACTTCTTGCTTTTAGATCCTTGTGATGCTAAGTTTGTTGATGAATATTGGAAGGCCAATGAAAGGGCAAAAGCAAAAGGAACCCCACCTCACCCTCCAAATTCAGCATGCCGCCGAACTCCCAGGAGCAGTGCTGCTACACCAAACGCTGATGTTCTCGGGACCTCTCAGAGGAATTGCAGTGTCCAGGGAAGTCCTGGACTTGCTGATTTGCCCACTTTTGATGATGGGGTGAATGATTGGCATGATGAGAATGGAGAGGGGGCAACATGGGGTGAAGAACTCAATGATAGAGTTGGGAAGGATAACAATGATGCTGCTGTTCAAAAGGAAGCTGATGATAGAGGTGGGCACAATTTGAGCAGAGACAATGAAGGTGATGAACAAGAAGATGCGATAGACCCTTGGGCACCCTTGAACCCACACGAACCTGGAACATTACCAGTGGTTCCATATAAACGGGGTAAATATATTAGCTTGAAAGGTGCTCTGTTTTGCTGTTTTAGGTTTTAGGCTTTTCAAAGTCGGCTGTTTTTGTGTGGCAGGCAGGCCCAGTAGGAGGAGGAGAGTAAAAAAGGCTTGTGAGTCAGTGTTGGAGCCAGCGGTTTCCGAATTGGGAAAGGTTTGGCAAACCTTGGAATGTCTGGAGAGGGAGGCATGGCGTTCAAAGCAGTCAGAAGAGCCGCCTCCTTATGAAAAGGTTCGATAATGCCTAGCTTGTCTGTGTTTGTTTATACTCCTGTTGTGATTAACCTGCCTTCATTGCGATTGCTGACATCTCAGCCCTCCTTCCTTTCTTCTTGACATGATATCATCAGCTAAGGAGCTCCTTCATTGCTAAAGGATCATCAGTAGTCAATGCTGACTGGAGTTCTGACAAATCTGACAAGGGTAGTGACAGTGAAGAGTCTGGCTCCGATGATGGTAGATTTGAGGGTGCTGATGAGCCAGCAGATGTCTATGAGCCAGACTTCCTGGAGGATTATGGATCACAAGATCCCAGTCAGGTAGAAATACACATGTTCAAACTCATGGATTCCACCATTACTTGTTCCTTGTTGGTTTAAGCCTTGAATGTGACCTGTGATTAATACTAACTATTGTTTGCATTGCATGCACACTTTTGGCAGCAAAACAGCCATGACATGGAACACAACATTCTCAATATGGCTGAGAAAGGAGTTGGTGAAGGATCATGCCTGGAGGATCTCTGCCAGGCACACTTGGTAACACAGCTTGCAATGTTTTAAGTAGTATCCAAAACGTGCGTGTCTTATTTCCATGTCTGTACATCCTTTCTTCGACTCCAGAAGATTTTAAGCTTTAACTAGATATGCTTAGCTCAGCTAGAGGCCATGGAAGGTCAAGATGACGAATTCAGTTTGGACAGCCACTACAAGGCTCTTCCTCAGGTGTAAGACTACCTTGTATCTACTCACGGTGTCCCTAGTGTTTAAGCTAGTTGAAGGCACTAAAAGTTGTAGACTCAAGATCCTCCAACATTCATTCATGCTTGCGTTACCAACCCTGCTGTCCAGCTGCCCAGCCAGCCCGTCCTCCCAAACCTCCCGTGCATGGCGGAACTCAGAATGCAAATCTCTCACCCTATTTTCTGCAAGATCTTATTGGTGGATTGCAAAGCTTGTCACTCTGGTTCTGGTTTTCTGATGAACTCGGATTTCATTCTATTTACAGGATGCCATCTTGAAGAAACACGCAGAGCCTGAAGTGCGCATGGAACTTGCCAACAGAGTTACCAGCTGGAAGCACAAAATTGAGAAAAACCTTGCAATACAGGTAGGTCAGGCTTAGCATATGGGTAAGGCAAGCATAGATAGATGCCTTGGGCTTTTTGGGCACAGTTTGATGCTTTTTGTATGCAGGATGCTCTCCCTCCGTTTGACATACATGCTTACGGTGAGAGAGTACTAGAGAAACTGTCCTCATGCCATGATGATGAGGTGGATGCAAGTGATGTGCAGAAACCCTTTACATACATAGTGGCAGGGCTTGAGAAGCATGAAGTTGCAAGGACTTTTGCTGCAGTCTTGCAGCTGGTAAATGTCCCATGTTCCTATTTGCCTCACTAATGCAGCTTTTCCAGGTGGAATCACTGAAGCTCCAATTTTTTGAGACGGTTTTTGTCTGTTTTCTCCCAGGTAAACAATGGCAATGTTTCACTTGAGAAGGGCAGTGCAGCGGGCGTGCCCGAATGCTTTACAGCAGAAAAACCATTTGTAGTGAAGCTCCTCAGCTGTAGGAGGCGGCATGAGGAGATGCTGCACTACAGGGCACCTTCCAGCAGGCCTGTGAAGAGCTCAGCCAGGAAGAAAGGGAAGGGGGTGCTCTTGCAAGCTTCTGTGTTGGAAGTCGAGGGCGAGAACGTGGGCAGCTTTGTTGGCTTTGGTGGCCAACCCAGCCGCTTTCTATCATCTGGCAAGAGCAAGCGCCTGGCAGGAAGTGGCATTGGGCGAAGGGAGGTAGAGAGAGAGGTGGTGGGCGACATCAACGAATACTTGATCAGTCCAAAGTCTACTACTACTCCAGAAGGTAAGAGGCGCCGAAGGCAGTCCCTCAAATCTGTTCAAGTTCGGCTGGCAGGCTGAGTAATCATAGCCATGAAGTTTATTTATGCTGTGTATATCATGGGTGTGCGCCATCAGGACTAATTATTGACCTTAGTTCCACAATCTTAAGGTCACCATCTCTAGCAAGGCTCCCTTTCTCTAGAGTGGGCTGCAATGGAGATGATGATAGCTAACCAGGAAACTGACTGGCGCTGACATCATGGCCTCTTTTGAAAGCTTCTTACATGGACTGCCTCTCATGTTGAGCTTTGCTGACAGCAGTAAATAGAAGGTTGGCTCTTGTTCATGCTTCTCATCGTTGCAATTTGTATGCTTTGTATTTGATCCGTCTTTCATGCCTTGTTGGGTTCTCAATAAACAAATGAGATTCTGCCACTGTATTAACCTAAGGTCTAAGCATTTCCTCTCTCTCTCTCTCTCTGCATAGGGTTACTTCACTTTTAGGTTTTTTGGGCTCTTGGGGTTTCTTTTCTCTTTCTGTCTCTCACTCACTATTTGTGCATATAAAAGAGGGCGAAAACTGAAGTAGTAGGTACAAGCCTAAAATAGCATTTCTTTTAGTGCCCTCTCTTGCAATGCAACACTTGAAAAGAAGCAATCAAAATATGGTACCATTTTTTTTTATTTTGCATTTCCAATAAATATGTTATGTGAGTGTTTTTTTAAGGTTTCATTTTAGTATGTAATGATTAATGCTTGAAAAAGTCAATGAAAAGATGCCTCTATATATCTCTATTTAAGGCAATAAAATGATGACCTCTCATATCCTTTTTATTTGCATGCATTCATCCTTATGCTTTCTATTTGCATGCATTCATCCATATGCTTTCTATTTGCATGCATTCAAACAAAGCTTGCAAGATTTTGAGCCTTGGGGGGGGGGTTAGTCTCTTATATTTTGTAATTAATCTTTTTTAAATACTCCTTTAACATGTTTGATAATTGTGTTCTTACTTGTTTCAAGACCTCTCTCTCTCTCTCTCTCTCTCTCTCTCTCTCTCTCTCTTTGTCTATGAGCGCTAAGTGATGTTAACCCATTTTGGGGTTAATAGAAGTTACCACTATAATTTTATATTAAGTAGCAAAGACGGAGACACCAAAAGCACGTATGATCAATTTGTGAAGCAACGGTATTTAAATTTACAACTTGGACGATCGTTCGAAAATGATTCAATCAAATTTTTATGGCCATCTCACTCCAAAAGCGTGTGGCAACAAGCTAAAATAGATTCTTTGTGAATGTACTTCATGCATGTATTGTGAGATTAGTCATTGTGTGAGCAATATGCCACTTATGAGCCTTGGGCATTCGGTTAACCACAGTTTAAGTATATGTAAATATCTCAATCTAAAAGAGTGTAGCACAAGCTAGAATAGTCTTTCATTGTGCAATAGTCTTACTCTTGTTAACTCTCTTGCTAATTATCTTCTCTAATATATGGTAGTGACGAGTGTGTAAGATGATTTGAGGTGAGAGTGATGAGGATCTGTGGTCCATTGTGACAACGATAATGCTTGCGAGAATTGTGGATGAACACTACTAACCATGGAGGTGTGGAGCTCTTGAAGCTGTGTCCTTGAGATCGACCATTGGATCTGTGGTCCATTGTGACAACGATAATGCCTGCGAGAATTGTGGATGAACACTACTAACCATGGAGGTGTGGAGCTCTTCAAGCTGTGTCCTTGAGATCGACCATTGGAAAGATATCCTCGACAGTGTAGCTCGAGAAGGTAAGCTCTTGTGAATGTGTTTCAAAGTTTTTCATGGCCATGACTATCTTAAGTTATTCACACGCGACTCTTAGATATTCAGGCTGTGAAAATTACGCTAAGATGATTTCATATGTTTGGATTGCTAAGGTAATTAAATGTGAGAGAGCTTGATTGTTAAAGTCCACTAAGAGTGAATCACGTGGAAAACATTTCATTTATTGGGATTGAGAAGGTAATTAAACGATAGAGACTGAGAAGGTGATTAAATGATAGAGATTGATTGTTAAAGTTCACTAAAAGTGAAATTGAACCCAACATATAAAAACATTTTGACATGAAAAACTAGAGTTTTCCACAGTCATGTCTATCTCCTAGCCATAAATTTCCTAAGAAAATCATGTTGAAAAAATTTCATCTTTTGGGTTCAAAATTAGTTCCAACGAACTTTAACAATCATTCTAGATCACGAAGTCACCTTAACAGCCTTTGTTAAAGTTTATTAAAAGTGATTTTGAACCCAAAGATCAAAATATTTTGGCATGAAAAACCAGAGTTTTTCATGGTCATGACTATCTCAAGTTATTCACGTGTGACAATCTCTTACATTGTGAATTTTTTGAGAAAATCATGCCAAGATTATTTCATCTATTTGGATTGCTAAGGTGATTAAATGCCAAAGCTTGACTGTTAGAATCCATTGAGAGTGAATCATGTTGAAAAAATTATGTCGAAAAAATTTCATCTATTGGGTTTGAGAAAGTGATTAAATGATAGAGATTGATTGTTAACGTTCACTGAAAGTGAAATTAAACCCAATAGGTAAAAATATTTTGGCATGAAAAACTAGTGTTTTCCATGGTCATGACTATCTTCTATTCACATTGAAAATTTCTTTGGAAAATCACATCGAAAAAAATTCATCTTTTGAGGTTGTTAAGGTGACTTCATGACCTAGAATGATTATTAAAGTTCATTGGAAGTGATTTTGAACCCAAAAGATCAAAACGTTTTGGCGTGAAAACCAGAGTTTTTCATGGCCGTGATCTCCTAGATATTCACACATGACTATCTCAAGTTATTCATGGGTGACTATCTCCAAATATTCACCTTGACTATCTCACGGTATTACGTGACTATCTCCTAGATATTCATGTGTGACTATCTCAAGTTGTTCATGCGTGACTATCTCCTAGATATTCACACCCATGATATCTCAAGGTATTCATGCATGACTATCTCCTAGATATTCACACCCATGACATATCTAGTTATTTATGCATGACTATCTCCTAGATATTCACATCGTGAATATCTCTAGTTATTTATGCGTGACTATCTCCTAGATATTCACACCGTGAATTTCTTAAGAAAATCACTCCAATATTATTTCATATGTTTGGATTCCTAAGGTGATTAAATGCTAGAGCATGACTGTTAGAGTCCATTGAGAGTGAATTTGTACTTAAAGGATCAAAAAATTTTGGCATGAAAAACTAGAGTTTTTCAATGTTGTGACTATCCCATAGGGAAATCTAGCCAAGCTTTAATAGGCTCCTCAAATGGAATCATGGATGTCTTAGTTTCAGTTTCACTTCCCATTCACTCATTCCCCGATTTATTTCCAAAGAGTTTGTCTAAACATAATTTTTCTCATTTTGGTTCTCATCATTCACAAGGGTACCCAATGTGGTGCTCAATGTGTACAATGGCATTGTAGGTCCCCTTACCAACGTAATTTATCATAGAATCACTAGATCTTTCAATCTCATCCTCAGTTGAATACTGACTTGCAGTATAGTTAGAGGAAATTTGAGCATGAAATGATTGGAAGGTGTGTTGGATTATCCCATACGTAGAAACATGGGAAATCAAAGAGCCATATATAGGCTTTGAATCTTAGAAAGAAAAGATGTCGGATTCTCTACTCCCAATCTTAGAATAATTTATTAGTTTATCAAATTGTGGAAGAAGCCTTAGTCCAATTTATTTCTAGAGAGAGAAAATTGTTCTAGATACATTAATATGATATAAACCCGTCTAGATTATCCCTTAGGTTAAATTATGAGCAAAGGGATGTAATTAGAAGCTTTAGAATTAATTATGAATTCAAGATTACCCTAGGTCTAGAGAGAGAAAGTAGAATCAGGGAGAGAAAACAACCTAAAATTACCCTAGATTAATTAGAAATTGTTTGGATGAATGTTTATAATTATTTTAAGAAATTGGTGCAAAGAACTCTAGAGAGAGACACATTCCACACGGAGAATTCTAGAGAGAAAAATAAATGACCTTCTAAACAAGTAGGATTAAGGCCAAGGACAAGTTAAATTCCTAAATTTAATCCTAGAAAAGAAGGATTGATTTAATTATGATTAAGTCAATCTCTCTCACCAAGGAAAGCATATTTTTAGAGATAGAAAGTTCCAGTTAACCCTTGAATCAAGAGTTTGAGAGTACCCCATTCAAGAATAGGGTTATACCTCAAAGGTAAGGTTTAGAGAGCCTTAAAAAGAATAGATTCAATGAATCTTTAATGGAGAATAAGGACCAAAACAAAAATCAAGAACATTAAAATAGGGATTAATGTGCTTAATTCGAAGAGGCCCAATCCTCGAAAAATGTAAAGATGATTGAGCATAAGAAACCAAGATTGACATGAATTCAAGGGAATTTTAAGGAGATATGTCCTTAAGACCCTTAAGAATGAACAATGTTCTTTAAAAGGACTTTCGATATAGAATAAGGCCAAATTACCAGACCTAGACCAATGACTTTAGAATGACCATCTTTATACATAAAAGACGTTAAATAGAGTTGATTGGATTAGCTTATGGAACCAAGATTTAGAAATGATCCCAAGAAGGGAAGAATCTTGAGAAGACCTCACCAAGATATGTTGTGGATTGAGGACTTAGTGGGTTGGAGTTTTGATTTGGAGAGTTATGATGTCTCATCATGCCTGTGATGGTTTACACTACTTTGAATATGAATATGGTGTATTTTTGATTGAAATAATATAACTTTTTTTTAGTAATATATTCATGCATTGTATATACTTGTTTATATATAGCCTCCTATGAAGGTACCACATAGGTTTATGAAATGGCATGTAGGTGTTATTCATGGGGTGCATCACACAAAGGTGGTCGTCCGAGTACTTGACCCCTCTCGGCCAAACATAGGTGTACTCCTGACACGATTGGTGTGAGTATAGGAAGAAACTCCAGAGTGAAATAAAAGAAAATGACTAAGGGTTAAGTATGTATGTTGGTGCTAGACATAAGTGGCACTTGACACCAATACTTTGAGTGTTTGTGCTTCTCGAATAGGTGACTAATAGAAGCGACTTTGTAAGAGACTCTTTGGATTATATGACACTTGTTCGGAGGCATATGTGAGACATTGTATGCTCCTCGCATCATCATAGTAGTCCAAAAGTGTTTGAGCTCATTGGTGTATACCGTCCTAGTCTAAGGATCACAGTTGTGGTGTGAGGAGATTTATGATAATGATGTGGTGCGAGTGATGTGTTACTTGGATATTTGTTATGTAATGTGTGATATGGACATATGATATAGACATGATTTGAAAGAACTATGTTATGTATGGTTTCTTTTGAAAGGACTATTTGATAAAGAAATATGTGTGTGAACTCTTGTTTTAAGTGGCATATGTGAGCAAAGTGGCAATTTTTAGTCATGGGGCGTGAGTTCACATTGGCATGGTCCAGTGTGGCGGAGGGTGGAAGGCTAGACCATGGGGTTGGATGGGGCTAGGCTAAGCTTATGGATGGGTAGTGGGGTGGACCCGAGAACAATGGGGATTTTCTAAAACAAAACAAAATTGTATTATTAGAACATGAAAAACCTTGGATGAACAACTTAGCTGGAAAATTATGAATAAGGATATGCCTTTATAATCAAGGAATAAGGACATCTTCTTGTTGAGTATGGTTGAGCCGCTTGATGTGACTTGCTTGTAAGAATTATGAAGGGAATACACATGGAGGAATTATAAAGGGAATACACCTGCAGAAATCATTCACCTTCCCTCCATAAGGATTATTTTAGTTGGACTAAGAGGAATTGATGGAATAGAGAAGCATTAAGACGTTGTAATGAGGCCTCGAGTAAATCACTCTACTCTTAGTATGATTATGCTACTATAGATAGATAGAATGGTAGGGGTCTCACAACTGGTAATAGAGTTGAGTCAAGTTTGGACGTGAGATTAGGATAATTAGATATATTTTTATCGCATATATGATGCACTTCTTGGAATCAAAAATTACACTATTTAATTGGGTTTCTCTTTTTCAGATTGAGCAGTACTTGGCCAAACCTTATCCATCGGGAGTTCCCAAGCTATCTTAAGAGGATGATATGATAGCTTTTGTATTCGAGCATCTACTCTCTTCAACTCATTGCTTAGATCGTCGCCCTAGCCCCCAAAATTTTGAGAGCCTTTTCTTGATCAGAGGTACATATGATACTTGGGACTATGGATCATGGCTACATGTAACCAAGACGAGCCGATATCGAAGAAAATTTACCTTATAATGATCCTTATTTGTTTGGATGTTCTAAGAGATATAGTCTTAATGGATTGCTTTGGTGAGACCTTAGGGTTTATAGATTAATGTATAAGACTCTTAGGTGCTATATTCCTCGACATAGAATCTCGACTACTAGCCAAGCCTTCCATTGAGTGTACTATGACATGTCTCTTTGGATGTATCATTGCTCCACAAGAGCTAAGCTTGGTCATTCATGACCTTCCTTTGATGTATTCAAATAAAACTTTTTGAAATAAAATATATATTATATTGTCTTCTATTTGAAACTTATCTTCTATTTCGAGTAATGTTATGTAAAATTAAAAATTTACACTATGGCCCAGAACTTCTCCTCTTCTTTGGAAGTATAGGTGGTCCAAGCTACTTTTGAGCATCTATCCAATGATAGAGTGATGGATGCAAATTTTTATGTTAGTTATTGAGAATTTTATTTTGGACACTACCTTATTAGTCTTTATTTATGTGGCATCATCAGTGGGATGAAGATGAAGAAAAGTTTATCGTAGAGGTGATAGTAGATGTAGATTATCTTCCAATATGGGTGCCCAATTTTGGGAGCTATTAATTAATTACTTCAAAAGAGGTAGCCTTACATATGGAAAAAGAGAAGCCTTAGACCTTAGAGCAAGCATTTTTAAAAATAAAATGGGAGTATCGTGATTGTTGTAGATTTCAAATTTGGATTCAAAATTACAAATTTCTAAGTAAAAATGGCTCATTTTTCAAAAATAGAAGTTTTTTGATCGTAAAAATGTCAAACTAAGTTATATTTTTCAACTCTGAAGCAAGTACATTGTTATTTACAATGGGTATGTTACATCCTTCCCTACTAAAAGAACTCGAGATGTCCTCATCTCGGCACGAACTCTGGGTAATTCTTTTGGAGGGTTGACTCTTCCTCCCAAGTGGCATCCTCCTCAGGGTAATCTTTCCATTCCACTAAATGTTCCCTAAGGATTCTATTGCGAACGAGCTCTGCCCAACATTGAAGCTGGGGTAAATCCCCCATGAGAGAGAGAGAGAGAGAGAGAGAGAGAGAGAGAGAGAGAGAGAGAGAGAGAGAGAGAGAGAGAGCACTGTCACTGTATGTAAGACGGATCCCCGTGGTGAGGGGGAGAGAGAGCAATGTGTTTGCATTTTGTAGAAGAAGATGATGTGGGTGCCATTACGTTGCATGTCTGAGAGATGTACATCTGTCTCGTGAGAGGGGAATGATGCGCCGTTTGCAAACCTTAAAAAAAAACATATCAACCTTAGCCCAGGAATAATCATTTCCAAGATTTTAATTTAAGAGAAGTCATTTATTTCAGAAGAATCATGTAGCATGGGCATCAAGCTCAAAATGTTGTACCAAAAAATGAAGCCATTGGATAATGATGTTAAAGAGGCACTCCATAGATCTCAGCTAAGACCCTTCCGAGGCTAGGGAAACAACCTTGGAGAGGCAATGTTAAACTAGACTCTATAGATGAGTACTTTGATATTGCAGGGTACAATGATAGGAGCTCACAACAAGTGATGTCGGCACATACGAAGCTCAAATCAAGCAGATTATGGAAGATTTGTATGTTGGTTACATAGAACAATTTAAATTTATGATTGATCCTAATTGCTGGCTTAATTTCTTGATAGGTAAAAATCTAGATGACACATCCGGAGCAAGCGGATCTATAGGAGCTGGACCCAAAGGGTTAGACCCTATTCTGACATCAACCTACAGGGGTACCCACAAAGACTTCAGGGGCCCAATCTTCCATTGAAGATGGAAATCGGTGGGACAAAGGTAAAAAAAGTACTTCTTAAGCTTATTGAACATCTTAGTTGTGTTCAAAGAGAATGCAAAACATCTTAAAAATGAAGTGACATCTTTTGAAGTTGGCCAATCAAGAGCTAGAGAAAGAAAACACTGAGAGCTGGAAGACCAACAAAGCTTAGGATATTTACAGGACTAATTAAATTAAGAAGAAGCTGCAAGATCTAGAGAATTAAGAGTAGGCTTAAGCTGGATGAATATGAAGAAGAGATCAAGAGTTTAAAGGTAAATCATGAAGAATATGCTAGCTTAATGGAACGAATAGACACGCTCTTGGAGACACATGCCAAGGAGCGTAAAAGTTATGGCTGAGTGTTGGAAAGAAAGATGGAGAGATGCACAAAATTCATCCAAAATGCTATGGAGACTCTATGGGCCGGCAACTTGCCCATTTCACTAAACTGGGGTGTTATATGCAAATCGTAATAGCACATTCACCTTGCGTATCAACTACCTATCCAATAGTCTCCAGATGATCCGTATCCTTTTTTGGATCAGCATTGTCCTCCCGGATCCTAATCTCTGCTAGCTCAACATGTTCCAACTGTTGTTAGTGCCAACCTTCAGGACTCACGCATAATGTGAGGATCAGTTACCTAACTATATGGTCAGATTAGTACTTTGATTATATGGTCAGAGTACTAATCTAGAACTTGAATTGATTAATCCAAAAAATTAAAATATATTTTTATTTATTTATTTTCTCAAATAAATTAATATAGATAAATATATCTTTCCTCTCATATTATAGATACTGATTCTAGATAGACTTTAGATAGATCTAGATTAGAATATCATCAACAAACATTTACTCAAGAAATTTGGAAATAACTTGCCATAACTTTATTATTACTTTTACTTTAGCTTAGGAATAAGATCTCAAAAGGCATGTCAGATCAAAGATGACTATTTCTCAATCCAAGTGATTATTTATGTGCTAAGTGCTGATGTATACATAGAAGATAGAAGATATGCAAAAGAAGAATTACAGAGTTAGTAATGCATCTTTGTTTCGTAATTCTATATGCATATTGTATGTAATGTCCTATAATTAGTGTGTTAATCATTTGAATATTTAGTAATGTTACAATCATGGTTAATGTTAAATCTGTAAACTTTATGTTAGACTATCTTTCTGGTTCCTTTGTATTTGACTCTTTACCTGCATGATTAAGCTTCATAACATAAATTACTTGCTTCTTCATGTGTTCCTTTCTTAACAAGTTGCAGGGTAGGAGCTCCAGTATACCTTGTTCTCATGAAGATCCATGAAGGAAATGGTCCCCTTGTGATAATAGCTTTCTGCATGAGCTAATCCATACGAAGAATCCCATCATACACACCTAAGGATAAGAATTTGAATTTTACATTCGGTCTACTTCCCATTTAAGGAGACTTTGAAATTTTACATTTGGTCTGGTTCCCATCCAAGGAGAATTCAATTACATGTGTCTCACGGCGGTAAGTGAAAAGAACTTTTCTACTTGTCAATTCTACTTGTCAATTCTAGTTGCACTGTTTTACCTTGCTTTTGGTTGATCTCACTAACGTATGCAAGCATCTTGGAGAAATGAAAAAATGAGTGCTTCTCGAATAAACCAAAAGCTTAAAATATTTACCTTGGTTTTTGGTTAATCACTAACTTACGCAAGCATCTTGGAGAAATGAAAAAATGAGTGCTACATGAATCAAACAAAAGCTTAAAATCTTTACCTTGGAAATTAGCAAAAGTTTGAATCACTAAGAACTAATGGTGCCCTGTTGTTTAACTGTGGCATGGATTCTCAGTGTCTCTTCTTTCTCCTGTCAGCAGCTACTATCACTCATGATATTTAAAGTAGTTGTAGGGGGCTAGAAATGGCCTCCTATAATTTCTCCAATTCTAAGTTGGAGGTCCTTGATTACTTTGGGATTGCTTGTAGAAACAAGATCTTGGGACATTAAATATCTTGGTTCCTTGCATCTAAAACACTTACAGGGCCTTCCTAAGTTGGAGTTATAAATCTATCAGAATTAGGGGGAAAGAATCCTAGTCTCTAGGTCAACTAGCGCCCACTAGCTTCTGATACTTGGCTCTGATTTTATTCCCTAGTTCTCTTTGACATAGGTATACTAGAATTTTAAGGAGCTCTCTTTTGGGGAGGGAGAAAAAAAGGCTTCTGCTTGATCTTTTCTTTGAGAAAGGCTTGTGCAAAATCCTCAGCCATCTTGACTACTTCACTTATAGAGAAGGGCTCTCTGTTCTTTACTAATCTATCCAAAGAAAGATCCAATCTTGTGACAAACTAATGGAGAAGGGTCTTATCATCCATCACCCGAGTGTATCTAACAAGGCTTGCATAAGATTGGTGATATGCCTTAATAGGTTTGCTATTCTGAGATAGCTCTAGGAACTCATTAATCTTCTCTTCTTGAAACCCAAGGGGACAAAATCTCTTATGAAGGTAGTTCTTCATGTCCTCCCATCTCAACTAGCCTTGATTAAGATGGTTAGATTTAAGAGAATTCCTCTAATTGCTTTGGGTCGCATAGTGATCTTCAATTTGGCAAGAGCCATCTATAGACCTCCAAATATTCACTAGCATCCATTGCATCAATCCAACTCTGCAAGATTTGGAGTCTTGCTCGATCAACTTTAGAGACAACTTCATGTTAATTCATTGCAAATAAATGATGACTCATATGCTTTTGACATTTTGATTCTAAACTTGTGTATTTTTGGTGGAAGTCCAGGATATCCTCTTGAATTCTTGATTTATTCGCATTGAATTGTGCTATGTCCTCTTTGAGCGCCTCTAAAGTCTACCATAAGGTCGCATGTTATGCTTCCAAGGCTACCACCTTATTTTGAATTGCGGACATTTTTGCCAATTCAGCTTTGGACTTTGTCAGCTCAGCTTTGGATAAGTTTAGAGCATTTAGTAGATCCTCTTCTGGAAAAATCAAAGGAAAGTAACTTCTTGCTACATTAGGAATATCTGGAATCATCTACATTGGCCTTTCCAACCCTCTTGATTCCATGAGTACTGCTACCTGTGTTGTCTATACTTCTACCTCCAGTTCTTTCTCTGGGATTTTTGATTGGAATTTTCCTTATGGGATCCCTCCTCCATCTCCTTGTCTTGGAACTTCTTCACTTTCTTCTGAAAGTGGGGTGTCCCCTGTGTGCCTAA
This sequence comes from Cibotium barometz, assembly GCF_041138505.1. NCBI lineage: Eukaryota > Viridiplantae > Streptophyta > Polypodiopsida > Cyatheales > Cibotiaceae > Cibotium > Cibotium barometz. The sequence goes on from NC_141074.1 coordinate 51,770,885, forward strand.
GGCAATTGTAATAGGGGTATGTACTGTGGAGATCCCCTGATGAAGAAAATGATAATATCACCCAATTTTTATCTTTGAGTCAAGGCCTACACTCTTAAGCTCTGCTTGCAACTAATTGAACAAGATGTGTGCCCATGCTAGGGGTCTATATTGTGGAGAATCCCTAATGAAGAAAATGTTAATATTACCCAATTTTCGTCTTTGAGTGAGGGCCTACACTCTTATGCTCCCATGCTCAAAATACATATATAAGTATAATTCTAGTGAGCTTGTGGGTGAGGATAACCATTTTTATAAGGAACTTGAAATGCAGTCTGTCTTGAGCCTCTTTGTGATTATTAAGCTTATACTCCTTACCAGATCCTTTGGAGTTAAAGTAAAAATACATATACTCCTTACTAGATCCTTTGGAGTTAAAGTAAAAATACATATATTCCTTACGAGATCCTTTGGAGTTAAAGTAAAAATACATATTAAGCTTGTACTCCTTACCAGATCCTTTGGAGTTAAAGTAAAAATACATATCTTCTTCGAGGGTTGATAGGACATCCACTGCTCCCTTTAGAGTTAAAGTAAAAATACATATCTTCTTTGAGGATTGATAGGACATCCACTGCTCCCTTTGAAGGTAAGTGAAAAACTTTAGCCACATACTTAACACAGTAAACAAGTGAGACCCATGTGTGGTGGTCTTCACCACCCCATTCTTGTGCACTTTTTGTGCAATTGCACTTGCATATTCGGGCTAATGGTCAGAGAGTTTCAAGGAAGGGAAGCAAACTAGAGCAACCTACCTTCTCCAACCAGGTGCAATTGAAGCTAGTGTTGACATCTAGAACGATTGCCAACTTCTTGCACCATGGTTCTGGAGAGAACTTTGCAAGCTGTGTGAGTTGTGTGCAAGAGAGAACTCTGTAAAAGACCTTGGTAAGCATGAAAAATGTGTTTAAGTGTCTTTATCCTTGAGAAAAGTTACAATGGACAAAAATTTGAGATACAGATTCATGAATCATGGATTCAAGGAGCACACAAATCGAGGTGACATGGTACATGATGCTACCCTAGAATATTAATATGACCCAATGGCTTTGCACATTACCGAATGCATGCACACTATGTGGATTCAAACACGTGTCATGCAGGTGTGTGACAAAAATAGTGACATAGGTGTCCGTTATAGCAATTTACAAAAATAGGTCAATCTGGACCCATTAACTAGCTTCGACAATTTCACACCATCTAGTGATGTTAGCTCAAATGTGCCCATACCAAATTTTACAAATATCTAATAAGGTCTAATCCACCTTAGCTTGAGCTTACCCAGATGTGGACCCATTCTGGAATTGAATAATAAAACTGGATCACCCACATCAAAAATCTTGAACTTTGTATTTCGGTTCACAAAAAGCTTCTGATGCCTCTAGATGATGCCAACATTCTAGCTACTCTGAAGTCTCTTCTCCCCCAATGCTAGTAATTTCTCCAGACGATGCATGACTAATTCCTTTGGAGAAAGTCCATGACTCATTGCTATCCATAAACTGGGAATGACGAATTTCATTCGGCACAACTTCCAAACAATACACTGATGAGAGAGGAGTGTGACTTGTTTGCCACATTATAAGCTATCCAAAATGCCCATAGTGTCGAATATAACTTTTGGTCCCAACCTATCAGATTCTGATTACCAATCTTCTTCAATATTTTCTACAACACTTGGTTTATGGATTCAACCTAGCCATTTGCTTGTGGATAATAAACTATGGAATTTTTATGAATTATCATATGATATTCTGTGAGCTCATTCAAGAATTGTCCACCTTGATCACTGACGAGTTCATTGGATAGTCAATTCTGGTCATTATCATCTCATAAAAGAATTTCGCAACTAATGTAGCCTTGTTATCTTTGAGAGCTTTGGCTTCAATAGCCATGAGAATGTTGCCGGTTATTTAAGCTGCTGAAGGTCCTTCAAAGTCCAGACCCTATTTTTCTGAAATGCTTCTAGTAGCGGGCTGTAATATCAGATTATGCAACATTTTATCCACAACATTCGACTGACCTGATTGTTGGAAGAAGTCACATGCTTTGGCAAAGTGTCAAGCATCTTTTAACATTGTGGGCCACCATAATACTACTTGAAATATCTTTCGACCTATAACTTCTCTAAAAAATGTTATCCAACCACTGACACCTTAATGTGCTTCTATAATCATTGCAAATTTTCCATGATCTTGAACACATCATCTTAAAATTTGATCCACCCCCATTTTGTAAAAGTTCCACTATAGAGCACCAACCTCTTTTGGTGATCTTTGGTCACTCCCTTCAGAAATGCTCCACTTGCCAAGAACATCAGCATTTCATCACCTCGTGTTTGGTGGAACATCTAGAACAAATATCTTTGCATCTAAAAATTGATTTGGTACTCCATTCAGTGGTTCTTTAGACTCTATCCCCAGGATTAAAAATCTACCATTGCATGCTCACTTCTAGAGCTATGTTCTATGGTGAACTCAAACTCTTGTAAATAAAAGTACCATCTTTCCAGCTTACTAGTGCGATTAGGCTTTCTCACTAATAAATTAACCAATGCTTGGCAATCAACATGGAAAAAAAATGATTACCTAGAAGATAATACCTTAACTTGTTAACTAAATAAAGCATGCCCAAGGATTCTCTCTCTATTATGGAGTAATTCTTTTTTATAGCATACAACATCCGACTTGCATAATAAATTGGGCAAAACCATCCTCCTTTGGTTTGATGCACATCTGATGCATCCACAAAAACATGAAATAACCTCTCCCAATCTAGAGGTTGCACTATTAGTGTTGCTACTAACATCATGTGAGATGCTAGAATGCCTGCTCACATTTATCATTCCATATGTACTGGGCATTCTTCTTTGTGAGTATATATAATGGATATGCCATATGTGTAAGATAAGGAAGGAGCATTGTTTGCTGTTTGATCTACCCAAGAAACCTACCCAATTCTTTGGTGTTGCACGGATCTTGAAGCCTAACTATGATGATCACCTTCTAGGGATCCATAGCTGATCCTTCCTTTGAAACCATATGTCAACAACACTCCGGTGCTCACACTACACAAAGGCACATTTTACCAGATTGAGACATAATCTAGTTTCTCAGCACCTCTCCAGACACAGTATCAAATGATGAAGATGCTCTAAATGCCCAAACACATTGAAATCATCCACATGAATACCCTTATGAATGTTATGAGATATTCATAAAATATTTCCTGAACAATTCTTTGAAATTTAGCCGATGTATTCTTGAATTTGAATGATAAAAAGTTTTTCTTTATATTGAGGTGCCATCCACACCTGATTGTAACCACTGAATCCATCTAGAAATGAATAAATCATCTAGAAGAGAATTTGGGAAAGGCAAGGGAAAGGGATACGTGACCACTGAATACCCTCATGAATGTCATGAGATATTCATTGAGTATTTCTTTAACCATTCTTTGAAATCTAGCCAATGTATTCTTGAATCTGAATGACAAAAGTTTTTTCTTTATATTTGCACCTGATTATATCCACTGAATCCATTCAAAAATGAATAAATACTCGAGAAATAAATCATCCAGAAGAGAATTTGTGAAAGGCAAGGGAAAGGGATACGTGACAATGGCTTTCAACTTCATGTAATCCACACATACCCTCAACTTCCCATGTAATCCACACATACCCTCAACTTCCCATTTTTCTTAGGGATGATGATAATTGGAGACACCCAATTAGCTTTGTAAATGGAGTAAATGAAACATACTTTAACCAACTTATCAATATCTTCTTTAACTTGGCACACGCATTATTCGTATTCATCCAATACCTCTACTTTTGGATGGGAACTCCATCTTCCTTAAGATTGATTTTATTTTGATTAAAACTAGGATCAATGCCCTTCATGTCGGTATAGATCCAAGTAAATACATCTTTATATCTAGACAACAATTCATGAAATTTACGCCTCCATTCTTTTGTGAGTTTGGCACTTACCAAACCATCCGAGGATTTTGATCATCTCTCCCCAAGTTCATTTCAGCCAGACAGTTCATCTTCTTGCACCCAACCACCTTTGTACATGTCCTTTTCATACACTTCTTCTATAGTAGCAATTAATGCTTTAATCTCTTTTAAAACTTGAACTTGCTTTGTTTTTGGAAGAATCTCCTTGACCCTATTCTCCCTTAAGATTTTCTATTCCTCATCATCCTCCCCTCCTTCGAGCCAGTTAAGTCCTTTTGCATCGAGTGGTCCACTTTTCCTTTGGATAACATAGACACTCTGATCTTTTTCATCCCTTTGTGGATGGTGAGTCGGTTTGTTTCCCAATTGTGGTAGATCTTCCCATGGCATAGCCCACAATAGTTGTTGGCCAAGCAACATTGGATACGCTTCAGAGTCTTTCTTCATCTAAAGTATTGTAAAGAATACCCAAAATTTACATTTAGCCACACTAATTTCTTGGTCGGATGACTTGCCATGAATTTTCCATCTTGACGAGAAAGAGGGCAAAAGCTACATCTCTCTGTGATGCCTAATCTGTGGGCCATTTCTTTTGATAGCACATTGAATCCGGATCCTTCATCAATAAGGATGCTAGATACTGCTGACCTTTAAATGTCATTGTGACCTTCGGGAATGCTTCGTCATAGTCCACAACTGGTTCTATTGATTCACATTGTACTGCATGTACTTGATTATTACTGCTGCCTTGAACTTTCACTGATTTCTCCATAGGTACTATCCTTTTCAGTTGTTGCCAATAATTAGGAACCAAAAATAGGACTTGATCTAATGTAATGTTGAGCTTCATCTTCTGTAAGTCCTCCCATAGATCATATTCATATGATTCTTTAGTTGTCTATCCCTTGCTTCTAACTTTTGAGGCAAAATATCTTCCCCTCTCTTGGCTAAGCATTGCACCTAGATGCCATTCTCCTTAATTGAGCAAACTTTTTTGGTTTCCTCCTTCCTTCTGAATTTAAACAATGTTCTTTCCTTCTTTCTTTTGAACTTCAACATTATCCTTTGTTGTGTAAATAGTTCCCCTACCCTTTGCTAGCTCTGCTGCGTGGCCTCATTTTGGTGCTTTTGACATTTTTTGCCCTTGCATTGCACCTATGCTGCTTAATCTAGATGCATCCGACACTTTGTGGCTCTAGACTACACCTTTACTACTTGATTGATGCATCTAGTACTTTTTGGCTCTGGATTGCACCTCTACTACTTGATCTTGATGTATCCATTACTTTTTGGCTTTGGATTGCACCTCTAGTGCTTAATCTTGATGCATCCGGCACTTTTTCTCTCTACATTACTTTCTGGCTTTGGATTGCACCTTTACTGCTTGATCCTAATGCATCCAGCCCTTTTTGGCTCTACATTGCACGTTGCATCCTTTTTGGTTTCAGAAAATATCCTTTCTGTGTGACCGAATGGCCTCCAAACTATTTGCTACCATTGTTCTTGGCAGAGGAACTTTTTGAGCATTTCAAAGTGCCGTGTGCTTCCTACATCATCTTGGCACCTTGGTTCCTCACCTTGTGCTTTCTGCACCATCTTGGAAACTTGCTCCTCCCAATTCTAGGGTTTTTCTTTTATCCTTGGTCCATCTTGAGTGATTCTCTAAATTAGCTAGTGGACCTTGCGTCCTTGTGAGACTACCATAGTAGCTTGTGGAGGTTTAGACATCTCCAAATATGGCTGAATTTGCATGAGGTTGATTGTTGATTGGGCCGAAGTGGACCCCTCTGCTTGTTTTTTTTGGAGTTTAATGATGCTGCCACATTGGATACTTTGTCTTATAATGACCAATTTTTTTACAATATTAATAGTGGAAAGGCATGCCTACTGCTTGCCACTCCACCATGACCTTGTCCATAAGGATGAGCCTACAATATGCTTGTAGTAGTCACATGGTTTTGTTTGGTGCTATTTATTGAACTGGAACTATAGCCTAGGTTTGCTCTGCCTAATGCTACAGAGGATGCACTCTACCATTGTAATGGCAAGCCTTTGTAACATGGTTTGATATATAGAACATTAGGGAGTAACCTTACATTCCTCCTTAGTGTCACTTTGATTTAGACACTTCATGCACCAGACATCTGATCGTTGTAGTCCACATCTAGATCCTCTTGCACGTGCACCCTCCTGAAGCTTAGCCCATGATGCTACCACCACTAGTTGTTGTCGATTGTCTCTAGCTTCTTGCACATCTTGATCCTCTTGCACTTGCACCCTCCTGAAGCTTAGCCCACGATGCTGCCACCACTAGTTGTTTGTTAACCATCTCTAGCTTCTTGCTTTCTCCTTTCGATTCTTGTGCTTGGATTTTGAATCCCACTTTGCATCCAAGTCATTATCTGAAGTGTCATCCTCTTGCTCATCCTCAAGGAATCTACTCTTTGCTTTTTCTTCCCTTTCTTTGAAGTCGAGCTATCCCCTAAATTGTGCTTCCACCAACCCATCAAATCTACTGATGATGAGATCAATAGATGATATATTAGGCTTTAACTTCTTCCGTAGACCCTAGACAAACCATTCTCCCATAAGTTCCTTAGTTGGTTGATACGAGGATATCTTATTCTTTCAGAATTGGTGTAGAAATACATCATGTAGTTCTTGATATGTTGGAAATGCATTGGGGCCATATTGTGCATGCCAATTGGTTGTCTAACCACAAAGCCATTGAGCGCCTTGATTTTCTCCCTCTCCACCCATAGGATCCTTGAGGGTTCGGGCACTTAAGTCTTGATCCATACTTCTTCTAGCTTTGGGTGAAGTGTCTCTTGGCTTGCAATGTTTGGTTGGCTCAATCCAACCTTCTTCTAGATTTTGGTTAGGGTTGTGAATAGTGTTTTAGCTTCTTTCTTGATTTTCCCTCTTTTTTTTTTTTCTCCATCTTAATCCATTCTTCTTCTATCTTTTGGTTTCCTTCGGGTGAAAAGTGTATTAGCTTCTTCCTAGCAATGTTTGGTTGGCTTGATCCAACCTTCTTCTAGACTTTGGTTAGGGTTGTGAACAATGTCTTAGCTTCTTTCTTGATTTTCTCTCTTCTTTTTTTTCCTCCTTCATCCTAGATGGAAGTCTAGAGGTAATTATCTCCGTCATCCTTGATGGAAGTCTAGGGGTAATTATCTCTGTCTATGTAACACACTCTATTTGGTTATACCCACCAAGCTGGTAGTAAGGTTGTATCATCTATATGCTACTGCTTCATCTCTTTGTGAATGAACTTGAATGGTTTTCTATAAACGGTCTTCTTTGCTTCAATCTTAAACAAGAATAATCCCATAAGGTATGGTGAGAGAAAAACCTTATTCTCTATGCCTCATCTTCTATATTATTTGGAAGTGTATCCATCTATTCCTATTTAGTTGGGTGAAGTGTATCCATCTATTCCTATTTAGTTGGGTGAAGCATGGGAAAGAAGTGCAGGAAAACCTAGGAACACCCATCTTCCCTTAGTCCCATGTAGTAAAGCTATTTGGCAAGGTTGTTTAGCAGGGGAAGAAGTGTGGGAACACCTAGGAAAACCCATCTTCCCTCAATCCCATGTAATAAAGCTGTTTGGTAAAGTTGTTTGGCAGGGTTGTGGTAGGTTGTTGATTACTTGGGATAAGACTTCATTTTCTAATGATACCAACTAAAATTAGGGATTTAAAGGTCTAAGAAGTAGCATGAGAGTGTATCTTCTCTTGTGGTGAGGATTGATTCCATTTTTCTCTACATCTCTCTCATTATTCTCTCTTTAAGCACTTGATGAGTTTTGAAAATTATACTCCTGTGAGTATTGACATGAGGTGTAAGTTTGGAGACTCCAATAAGTGATTGGACTTCCTTGGAAATGGATTATAGGTTAGCTATATTAATGGTTTTGATATGCCATGAGTCCTCCACCATCGAATAGAGTAGGTATTTTGGTCGCTTATCTGCAGCACTGATATCTGACAGATGTTTATTCTCTAGGTCATTAATGTTCTCTTTGAGTTGCTAAGGTGGCAAATTTCTTCTAAATTTTATTTCTAGCTCATCTTTAGTTTTGCCTACAGAAAGTGTTAGCACATGGCATGTGCTTTTGGTAAAGTTGCTGGTAAAGCTGCTCAGTTGTTCCTCATGGTACAGTCTAGCTATTACTTAGCATGTCCTTCAAAGTGTCTATGCATGTGTTTCTCAACCCGATAGTCTTTGTGATAGTCCTTGTATTGTACTTGGGATTGTACTTGGGCACTATCCTTGTTGAATCTTCTTTGGCTAGTCCCTACTCCTCAGCTTTGATATTATTATCCTCCTCCTCCTCAACCCAGTAGTCTTTGTGTTAGCCCTTGTATTGTACTTGGACACTATCCTTGTGATGGGATCTCTCCCCTTCAATCTTCTTTGGCTACTCTCTAAGCTAGACCCCTACTCAGCCCCAATAATATTATTATCATCCTCCTTAGCCAGTATTATTATCATCACATGACATGGAGTCCTCCTTAAAACCATCCTCATCCCCCTTGTCGTCATCATCATCTTCCTTGCCTTAAGTATATTTAGCATCCTCTCCTTTGTTCTCTCGATTCTCTTATTTCTCTAGGTCTAAAGATGACCTCATCACTTTTTCAATTTTTGGCAAGATATTGCTACCTAGTTCCTGCCATGTTATTTTTAAAAATTTGACTCAATTGCAACTCCTCTGCCATGTCTTTTATTAAACTTATGTTGAGATATCAAGCTCTTAGTGTAGATGTGGATGTTGTGATATGCCACTAGTGGGTTACATTCTATATGAGAGCTACCATCTTTGGTTGACTATAGTTATGGTGTAGTTATAACACTAGTATATAGTCATGTTCACACTAGTATATAGTCATGTTCACACTATGGACCTTGTATGTTTTAGTAGTAGAGTAATTTCCCTTATAGTATATACTCTTATCTTTATGTTATGGTTGTATAAAGAAGTGAATAAGATAGAAAAAAATTCAGCCCCCACAAAGGAAGAAGTATATGGGTAAGGTAACAAGAAAATCTATACATGTAGCTACTACAATCAAGGGGCAGTAGGTATAGTAGGAGGTAGTATTGCCATATCTCAAAACAATCACATTAACATATATCTACCATACATGTGTAGAACCTAAAATCTCTATAGGTACTTCAAATCAACCATTGTGCATAACACACTATGCAAAACATGCATAGAAACACTTCGTAGTCAAAAATTGTCTCTATTAATACTTCTGTGTAGAGTGCCTATGAAAACCTTACAGGGCCAAACTATAGGGTCTGAATTGAGATGGCAAAAATAACAATAGGGAAGCCCTTTGGGCTCGAAACATGGTATATACGGTATGTTTTTCCTTCTTTGAAGATAGCTCCCCAAGGTGAGAGTACCTCCTCACGCTTATCTCTTGCTTACCTCTTTAGCTCGTTACACAAACTTGTGTTTTGATAACATGAGAATAAGGTGAAGGAAAGGGTGAGATTGAGATCCTTGTTGTAAGCAAACTTCTTTACACACGAAAGGGTGAGATTACAAAAATATAAGCTCGATAAAAATGATTTGCTAAAGGAGATGCGTATAATGAGAGGATGAATTTTTGAATGATTTAGAAGAAGTGTGCACTCTGGTATTAGAGAAAGACATTTTGCTAGTAAGGTAACTACTCTCACAAAGTGAGGTAACTGCAAGTTCTGATGGCCAAAACTATTTGGTGATGCCATGGAATTTATCAAGAAGAGGATTTCACTATGCTATAGCAAAAGGATAAAATTCCACCAAAGCATGTTGTCGATTTATTATTTTACCAACATTGAGGCTAGAATCTTTAGGAAGTGTATCATGGCTAAATTCTTGTATGAGGAAGTCATTTCTAGATTTGGATGCCCATTTTGAGCTTGTCAATGATTAAGGATCACACTTTATCAACAAGGTTATTGAGTGCCTCTCTTAAAGGGCCAGTAAAACTGCTCAACCATATTATCCACAAGCCCATGGCTAGGCTAAGAGCCCTAACAAGATGTTATGTGTAATCCTTTTACAAGGACCATTGAGGCTAGCCAAAATGACTAGGAACATGAGTGTACGGCTACCACCTACAAAGCTACACATCATTCTAGTTAGCATATGGAGTAGGTATGGTGATACTTATGGAACATGAGTTTACGGCGGCTACCGTTTGGGCCTACAAAGTTACACATCATTCTAGTTGGCATATGGAGTAGATATGGTGATACTTATGGAATACTTAAAGCCAAGCCTAAGAATTATAGTTAGTGAACATGTCCAATTGAGAATGTAATGGCTATGGTTGGTATATGGAATAGATACTTAGTGCAAAGCCAAAGAATTATAGTTAATGAACATGTCTAACTCAGAATGCAGTGACTAAAAGGTTGATAGATCTTAAAAAATTGGATAAAACCATTTTGGTAGCCTTACATAGGCTGATGGTGGTAGAGAATCTTTCATGGGGAAGAGTAGTTTGATCAAAATGTCAAGAAAAAGGAACTAAAGAAAGGAGATTTAACTAACGAGAATACAAGGGAGAGGGAAAGCTTGAGTTCCTTGTAAGAAAACACACACACACATGAGAGAGGAAGACAGATGGATGGCTAAATTTTCTTCTATCTTCTTCTCTTCTCTACAACCATTAACATAAAAGAGATAAAAGTACATACTATAAGGGAAAGTACTTTGCCACTATAACATACAATTGTCGATCCATAGTGTGAACTTGACTATATGAGCTGGTGTTATAACTATGCCATAACTCTAGTACTCCAAAGTGAACTCGACTATATGAGCTGGTGTTATAACTATGCCATAACTCTAGTACTCCAAAGTGGCTCTATCACATAGACTATCGTTCAACTGGTGTCATATCAACCATAATCTCACTAACCATTCCAGTGGCATAAGTGCAGAGATGCTATCACCCAAGCGGGTCATCAATGTTTGCACAATAATAGTTGATCTTGATATCTCAATACTCCCCCTCAAGCTCAACTCCACACACTACACTCTAAGTAAGCTCCTAAACCTATAGAGATTCTTTGTGCCCAATGCCTTCATGAAGATGTCATCCTTTGTGCTAACATATACCAAATCTACTTCACCTGCTAGAACCTTATCCCTCACAAAGTGATAATACACCTCAATGTGTGCTTTGTTTTAGTATGGTATACTAGGTTACTAGGGCCAATTATATGCTACTCATGTTATCATAATAAATGACAACAACCCTATCCATGGGCTCACCCATATCCCAATTTAGCTTCTGAAACCAACCTACCTCACAAGCTACTCATGTACTCTGGCTCTATATCCGATAAGGTAATTATCGGCTCCTTTTTGCTGTTCCATAGCATCACTCTCAAAAGAAAACATAAAGCCATTGATACATCTTCTATCTGTGACACTACCAACCTAATCAACATATATGCACCCATGTAGCTAAATCTCTGTACCCATATATGCACCCATGTAGCTAAATCTCTGTACCCACCTCATAGAAAAGTCCATAATCATCTATGGACTTTATGTACTTGAGAATTTGTCTAGCCATATCCAAGTGTGGCTTCGTCGGCCAATATATACTGACTAGGTCTAACAATTTAGCTCAAATCTAGCCTAGTAATGGTCATGTAGATCAAACTACCCACTATGTGCCTGTACATAGTGGGATCCTCCAAAAGCTCACCTGTATCTATGGCAACCTTTGTGTTTTGCTCTCCAATGGCATTGAATATACTTATAACCTGTTATACCATACTTGGGAAACATGTCTAAGACATACTTCCTTTGTAACAACAAAATGCCATGAGGTGATCTCACCACCTCTATGCCTAAGAAATATTACAGCTCACCCAAACCCTTCATCTCAAACTTCTGCTTCAAAAGTTTCTTGACATCATGTATGTTAGCATCACTATCACCATTGATCAAGTCATCCACATAAATGACTAATAGCATGATCTCTCTACCTATCTTTTTCATATAAAGTGAAAAATTTACATTGGATATTTGAAATCTACATCATGTATGTTAGCATCACTATCACCATTGAATCAAGTCATCCACATAAATGACTAATAGTATGATCCCTCTATCTATCTTTTTCATATAAAGTGAAAAATCCATTGGATATATGAAATCCAATGGTGACAAGATACTCCCTGATCTTGTTTGACCATGCTCTGGGTGCATGTTTTAAGCCATACAAGTGGTTATATCATGTATACTTGGTGAGCATTACTCTCATAACTTGGTGGTTATATCATGTATACTTCTTCTTACCATGCAAGAAAGCATTCTTTACACCCATATAATGTAAACACCAACCCTTCACTCTGCTCTGCTATAGCCATAGCAATGATAGTTCTCACGGTTTCCATTCTCGCAAGTGGGCTAAATGTCTCCTCATAGTCAATGCCATAGGTCTGTGCATAACCCCTTATACCTACTCATCACTGATCCACATATGAGTTATGCTTGACCTTATATACCCACTTACATTCAACTGACTTCTATTCCTTAGGCAAAGGCACTAACTCCCATGTTGAATTTGCATCCAATGTTTAACCTTATATACCCACTTACATTCAACTGACTTCTATTCCTTAGGCAAAGGCACTAACTCCCATGTTGCATTTGAATCCAATGTTTCCACTTACATTCAACTGCCTTCTATTCCTTAGAGGCAAAGGCACTAACTCCCATGTTGCATTTGCATTCAATGTTGCCATCTCCTCACTCATAGTCAATGCCATAGGTCTGTGCATAACCCTTGTTGCTAACCAATCTTTCCTTATACCTACTCATCACTGATCCACATATGAGTTATGCTTGACCTTATATACCCACTTACATTCAATTGACTTCTATTCCTTAGGCAAAGGCACTAACTCCCATGTTGCATTTGCATCCAATGTTTCCACTTACATTCAACTGCCTTCTATTCCTTAGAGGCAAAGGCACTAACTCCCATGTTGCATTTGCATTCAATGTTGCCATCTCCTCATTCATGGCATCTTTTGATTTTTTATTTCCAAGTGCCTACTCAGAACAAGTGAGCTCCGATTCATGTATTACTTTAACCATGTAAGTATAATGATGGGATGTACATTCATTCTACCTTAACCTATCAACATGGTATCTAACCCTCATAGAATTGCATACACCTGAATCAGTGCTACCCAATGTCCTCAAATAATCCTCGTTCTCCTTGCACACTAAGAGTAACCACTAACAAAATGCCAAGCTCCTCACAAGGATTTTCTTTGAGTTACCATTAGAGTCACCATCCACATATGGGTGACCTGACGATAGATTAGGCACAAAAGGTTGATCTACCTTTTCCTTCCCTTTGTGTGATACATGTGTACTTACATTTGTTCTCAACCTACCTGACCATGGATGTTAGATGACTCTCTAGGTCCACTGAGCACCTATGAGATTGTTGCTCTACATGTGGGTTAGCATCATTACTTCTTATATCTGCATCTTTTGTTGCCTTCATTGGCATATACCTACTCACTTATCAAACATAACATCTTTGCTTATATCTCACGAGATGAGTAGTAGGGTTATAACATCTATACATCTATAACCTTTTTTCTCCAAAGTATAACTAATGAAGATGCATTTCTTTACCTTTGGATCCAACTTTGTTCTCACGTCATCGAGAACATGCATATATGTAATACACTTAAATACTTTCAAGTGAGACACATCTGATTTTATCCTTATAAACTTATGTTTGGGTGTTATACCATGAACAATACAGTAATTACTACTACTTCTACCCAAAATTAATCTAGCATATTCTTTTCAAACAATAAGGCACGTGCAACTTCTGCAATGTGCTTATTTTTCCTTTCTATAACACCATTCTGTTTTGTAGGGTGTACCTACATGTAGACTATCTCTTGATTTCTTGCTTTATTAAAAATCATTGAACTAATTGGAGAAATACTCTCCCCCACCATCTGATCTCAAGAATTTTATTTGCATGTCTTTTTCCTTCTTGACCAAGGCTTTAAATCTTTGAAAGTGAGAAAACACCTCACTTTTCTCCTTCATAAAATAAACCCACACTTTCCTCATGTGATCATCAATGAATGTAACATAATACCTGCAACTTGCAATTGTTGTAGTTTTAGTTGATCCTATTAGAAATTGGCAAGTCCTAGGAGGTCACCCATCTAGTTGTGTTCATGCCTATATGTGCTTAATTAGAGGTTTCCACAAATTGGTCTAGCCATCTAAACCCCAAAACTTTAAGGTGATATAGGACCTCTAGTCTATCCATTTTGTGGAAATCTGCTTACATCCGAATGTATAACATCTAATGGCCTTGCATTGACATGCTTTTCATGTATGTAGGGAAGCATGTTTGGCATGCTTCGCATATACCATCAACCTTAAACTTTGGAAAACCTGCAATATTTTAGGCCTACATAGACTTTAGCCCGTTGTATATTCACATGACCAATGTGCTTGTGCCATATATCAATATCTATAATGCCACATGTTCAATATGTAAACATGGCTGCTTTTACCTCAGGCATGTTAGTAAACATCCCGCCATTACCTCAGGCATGTTAGTAAACATGGTTGCCTTTACCTCAGGCATGTTAGTAAACATCCTGCAATTTTTTGTTACCTCAGGCATGTTCATATCTAAAGTAAATATCCTACCATTTATCTTACTCTTTGCAACCAAGCGACATTGATTTTTAAAGTCTTCTACAAAACATCCTTGAAGATTAAACCTCACTTGTAGACCCTGCTTAACCATCGGTCTAATAGAAACCAGGTTCTTTTGTAATATTTGAAACATGAAGTACATCTACCCTAGTACTTCATTTTTCCATCCTATATTGACAATGTCACTTTACCAACATGCATAATGGGATGTGTAGTATCATCACTTGTATCTACGTAACTTGGTTTTTTTATTTTTTGCATTTCTCTAAACCATTCACCATGAGTGGTCATGTGGTTAGAGGCACCAAAATCTACATACCAAACATCTCTAGATCCTAATACATTTCTAGTTGTGGAATTGAGCAAATGCTACATCACAATAGCTTCTCATTCTATCATCACTACCTTGTTTACTTGATGATGCATAGTTGCCTTGATTTACACTTTTAATATCATTCTGCTTTTTATATAACGGTTCTTTGTCATGTGCCCTATTTTCCACAATAATAACATCCTATATTATTTACATTATGATTTGTTTGCCAACCACCTTAGCCCCTTTGGCTCCCCCTACCTCTAGAGTGGCCTCTTCCACCTGTTTGTACATTTGAATTTTGTTGTTGTTGGCTATCCATGATTTTTGTTTCCAAAATAGACTCCATCTTAGCCTCTAGATGATGATCTTCCTTTACGTCTACATGTATATTTGAGTATAAGGCCTGCTCATTTAAATTTCTAGAGGATTAACATCCCCCAATATTTATCTCCTCATGGATGAGAAGAGCAATCAATTTTTAAAAATCAGGAAAGTTATCTTGAACTCTAATGAAGGCCTAAAACTGGTCATATTCTTTGTTAAAACCATTCAAGGTCACAAACACCATATCATCATCATCTACACAGTAGCATGTAATCCAATAGAAGCAAGGGAAATTGCAAGCCCTTTAACATACTGAGTTATCATATTCTTTGTTAAAACCATTCAAGGTCACAAACACCATATCATCATCATCTACACAGTAGCATGTAATCCAATAGAAGCAAGGGAAATTGCAAGCCCTTTAACATACTGAGTTATCATTTATACTTGGCTTTCCTCTGGTCATATTATGCAGCTCCTACTTATAGTAGCTACATCTTCTGAGTTTAGGTGTTTATGTACATCTTCTGAGTTTAGGTGTTTATGTTGTACATCTTCACTAAGGTGTCCCAAGCTGGTTTGGACCCAAAGAGGGCCTCTTGGATTAACTTTTAATTAGGAATGGACCAATAAGAAGAGGGTTGGGTGCACATTTTTGACTTCTTTGACCCTAGGGGGCCTAGGCTTTCGTTTGCGTAATGGGGCCTACTTACTACTCTTGTCTCCCTACCTCCTGGGCCCAAACTTAGAGGTCCCCCCACCTAGAATCGCCTTGATTAAAAACCCTAAAAATTAAAAATTTTTATTTTTTATTTTTTTTCCCAAAAGTGTGTTCTCCCTCTCAAACTTCCCCCAACATACTGTAGGTTTGGAAAGCTCATTTTGAACCTCTTTCTTCCTCTTCTAAGCTCTCCATTGCTGCAGAAACTCCGTACCTCTCAAGCTCTCCATTGCTGCAAAAACTCCATACCTCTCAAGCTCTCCCTCCTTCTCAAGCTCCCTCAGTCTCAAGCTCCCTCTCCCTCTTTCTTCCTTTTCTAAGCTCTCCATTGCTGCAAAAACTCCATCCCACCTTCTCAAGCTCCCTCCCTCTCAATCTCCCTCTCTCTCTCCCTCTCTCTCTCTCTCTCTCTCTCTCTCTCAAGCTCCCTCCCTCTCCATTGCTACAGAAACTCTATCCCTCTTTAGTCTACTCTAGGTTCATGAAGCGTATTCTCAAACTCTAACCCTCTTTTAAGCTTTCCATTGCTGCACTGAAAACCCTGAACTTTCTCTCCTCTCCAGTCCTCTGTTGTAAAAGAAGCATTTCTTTTCCCTTCTTCTCTTTTCTTACCACCATGGCCTCTTCCAGTAATGTGAGAAGACTTAGGGAGAAGGTGGAAGAGCTTGTGCGGCATAACACAAGAGATGAGAATGGAGTTTGGGCTCCAACAAGATTCAAGGTTGGGGCTTGGGTCTACATGCAGCCAAGCTCTAAGGGACCACATCGAGTGCGTCAACTGGGGAATATGCTACATCATTGGAAGGGGTGGCTACAAGGCTTCAAGCATACTAAGAAGTAAGGACTGGTTGCAATAGTGCAACATGTGTATACCCTTGGAGACCTATACATTGGAAGGGGCGGCTACAAGGCTTCAAGCATACTAAGAAGTAAGGACTGGTTGCAATAGTGCAACATGTGTATACCCTTGGAGACCTATACATTCAAGGCTAACGACCAACGTTTCCTTCAAATTGTCAGTGTAATATAAACACAGTTTTAACAACATGCTAATATTGGATTTTTTGTTTCAAATTTTCTTATGGTTCTCCATTTTCTTATGTCTCTCTGCAGATATTTCCCCCTCTAATTATGTTGAGAAACAACCACTCCAAAGCCTCACTGGAGTTTTCTATGCTATGCATGCATCCATTGGAGAGGCAATGTGTGTATCTCAAAGCCCAAGTGATCTTGTATAGAACAATATATTTTTCTTTTCTCACTCATATTTTGTAGATAAAAAACCAGGTTTATTTGGCAAGCTAGAAGAGATCCCCAACCCCCCTCTTAATAATCCTGAATGGCCCAAAGCTGATGCTTGGACCATCTTATGCTTAAAGTTTAAGATGGTAAGTGATATCAAGACATCACTCAAGTTTTCAAAGGCATCCACCAGGGGTGAGTAGGGCTAAATTGGTTTTTTCCTTTACATGTTTTTGTGCACATGTTCAATTTCATGCCAATGCACCAAACAAAAACAATGTATATTTGTAAGGAGGTACGGTTTGACCTCATTCAAGGATTACAGTTGGGAGGTTAATGAGGGGTTACATCAAGGTGATGTGTACAAGTGCAATGTAGTAGATTCTACAGTGTCTTTCAAGCTCTTGAAGGCACGCTCTATTTTGTACATGCATCTGCACTACCAAAGATGGATGCAAAAGCACGAGACATGGATTCCACTTCAAGCCTCAGAAGAAGAAATTGTGCCTATTGAGGTAGCTGTGATGATGCAAAATGGATGGATTGAGCGAGTGGCAGCAAGCAAGCATTGGAGCCTAGTAGACCTGTGTCAACACTTTAGCATCATGGGCTTTGACAATGTGGAAGAGTCAAGTTTCAAGTTGATGAGAAGAAAGGTATATCTGATTCCAGTACATGTGTAGAATTAACCCTTACACTTTCTGGTTATTGTTCCACTTTCTATATTTTTACAGATTGGGAAGCGTAAGGAGGGGACAA
Organism: Cibotium barometz; assembly: GCF_041138505.1. Lineage (NCBI taxonomy): Eukaryota > Viridiplantae > Streptophyta > Polypodiopsida > Cyatheales > Cibotiaceae > Cibotium > Cibotium barometz. The sequence continues at coordinate 51,788,982 of NC_141074.1, forward strand.
CCATGGTCTCAGAATCATGGCAAATGGGGGACCTTGAATTTTCAATAGCAAGGTGCATAGCCCTATATTTTTACAGATTGGGAAGCGTAAGGAGGGGACAACCATGGTCTTAGAATCATGGCAAATGGGGGACCTTGAATTTTCAGTAGCAAGGTGCATAGCCCTACCAACACATAGTAGGCACGTGGAAGAGCTTGAAGATGAACTAGGTATATGGGAAAATATCCTCTTTTCTGATGCACGTGAGGGGCAAGAGTTTCAAGATCGAGGTGAAGGCAATGACAAGCCCTTTTAATTTTTGGCCAAGAGGGCCTCTTGGATTAACTTTTAATTAGGAATGGACCAATAGGAAGAGGGCTGGGTGCACATTTTTGACTTCTTTGACCCTAGGGGGCCTAGGCTTTGGTTTGCTAATGGGGCCTAATTACTACTCTTGTCCCCCTACCTCCTGGGCCCAAACTTAGAGGTCCCCCCACCTAGAATCGCATTGATTAAAAACCCTAAAAATTATTATTTTTTTCCCAAAAGTGTGTTTTCCCTCTCAGACTTCCCCCCAACATACTCTAGGTTTGGAAAGCTCATTTTGAACCTCTTTCTTCCTCTTCTAAGCTCTCCATTGCTGTAGAAACTCCATACCTCTCAAGCTCTCCATTGTTGCAGAAACTCCATACCTCGCAAGCTCTCCCTCCTTCTCAAGCTCCCTCAGTCTCAAGCTCCCTCTCCCTCTTTCTTCCTTTTCTAAGCTCTCCATTGCTGCAAAAACTCCATCCCTCCTTCTCAAGCTCCCTCCCTCTCAATCTCCCTCTCTCTCTCCCTCCCTCTCTCTCTCTCTCTCTCTCTCTCTCTCTCTCAAGCTCCCTCCCTATCTATTGCTACAGAAACTCTATCCCTCTTTAGTCTACTCTAGGTTCAGGAAGCGTTTTCTCAAGCTCTAACCCTCTTTTAAGCTTTCCATTGTTGCACTGAAAACCTTGAACTTTCTCTCCTCTCCACTCCTCTGTTGTAAAACAAGCGTTTCTTTTCCCTTCTTCTCTTTTCTTACCACCATGGCCTCTTCCAGTAATGTGAGAAGACCTAGGGAGAAGGTGGAAGAGCTTGTGCGGCATAACACAAGAGATGAGAATGGAGTTTGGGCTCCAACAAGATTCAAGGTTGGGACTTGGGTCTACATGCAGCCAAGCTCTAAGGGACCACATCAAGTGCATCAACTGGGGAATATGCTACATCATTGGAAGGGGCGGCTAGAAGGCTTCAAGCATACTAAGAAGTAAGGACTGGTTGCAATAGTGCAACATGTGTATACCCTTGGAGACCTGTACATTGGAAGGGGTGGCTACAAGGCTTCAAGCATACTAAGAAGTAAGGACTGGTTGCAATAGTGCAACATGTGTATACCCTTGGAGACCTGTACATTCAAGGCTAACGACCAAGGTTTCCTTCAAATTGTCAGTGTAATATAAACACAGTTTTAACAACATGCTAATATTGGATTTTTGTTTCAAATTTTCTTATGGTTCTCCATTTTCTTATGTCTCTCTGCAGATATTTCCCCCTCTAATTATGTTGAGGAACCTCCACTCCCAAGCCTCACTGGAGTTTTCTATGCTATGCATGCATCCGTTGGAGAGGCAATGTTTGTATCTCAAAGCCCAAGTGATCTTGTATAGAACAATATATTTTTCTTTCTCACTCATATTTTGTAGATAAAAAACCAGGTTTATTTGGCAAGCTAGAAGAGATTCGCAACCCCCCTCTTAATAATCCTGAATGGCCCAAAGCTGATGCTTGGACCATCTTATGCTTAAAGTTTAAGATGGTAAGTGATATCAAGACATCACTCAAGTTTTCAAAGGCATCGAGGGGTGAGTAGGGCTAAATTGGTTTTTTCCTTTACATGTTTTTGTGCACATGTTCAATTTCATGCCAATGCACCAAACAAAAACAATATATATTTGTAAGGAGGTACGGTTTGACCTCATTCAAGGATTACTGTTGGGAGGTTAATGAGGGGTTACATCAAGGTGATGTGTACAAGTGCAATGTAGTAGATTCTATAATGTCTTTCAGGTTCTTGAAGGCACGCTCTATTTTGTACATGCGTCTGCACTACCAAAGATGGATGCAAAAGCACGGGACATGGATCCCACTTCAAGCCTCAAAAGAAGAAATTGTGCCTATTGAGGTAGCTGTGATGATGCAAAATGGATGGATTGAGCGAGTGGTAGCAAGCAAGCATTGGAGCCTAGCAGACCTGTGTCAACACTTTAGCATCATGGGCTTTGACAATGTGGAAGAGTCAAGTTTCAAGTTGATGAGAAGAAAGGTATATCTGATTCCAGTACATGTCTAGAATTACCCCTTACACTTTCTGGTTATTGTTCCACTTTCTATATTTTTACAGATTGGGAAGCGTAAGGAGGGGACAACCATGGTCTCAGAATCATGGCAAATGGGGGACCTTGAATTTTCAGTAGCAAGGTGCATAGCCCTACCAACACATAGTAGGCACGTGGAAGAGCTTGAAGATGAACTAGGTATATGGGAAAACAGCCTCTTTTCTGATGCACGTGAGGATCAAGAGTTTCAAGATCGAGGTGAAGGCAATGAAAAGCACTTTTAATTTTTGGCCAAGAGGGCCTCTTGGATTAACTTTTAATTAGGAATGGACCAATAGGAAGAGGGCTGGGTGCACATTTTTGACTTCTTTGACCCTAGGGGGCCTAGGCTTTGGTTTGCTAATGGGGCCTAATTACTACTCTTGTCCCCCTACCTCCTGGGCCCAAACTTAGAGGTCCCCCCCCACCTAGAATCGCGTTGATTAAAAACCCTAAATTTTTTTTTCCAAAAGTGTGTTTTCCCTCTCAAACTCCCCCCCAACACACTCTAGGTTTGGAAAGCTCATTTTGAACCTCTTTCTTCCTCTTCTAAGCTCTCCATTGCAGCAGAAACTCCATACCTCTCAAGCTCTCCATTGTTGCAGAAACTCCATACATCTCAAGCTCTCCCTCCTTCTCAAGCTTCCTCAGTCTCAAGCTCCCTCTCCCTCTTTCTTCCTTTTCTAAGATCTCCATTGCTACAAAAACTCCATCCCTCTCAAGCTCTTCCTCCTTCTCAAGCTCCCTCCCTCTCAATCTCCCTCCCTCCCTCTCTCTCTCTCTCTCTCTCTCTCTCTCTCAAGCTCCCTCCCTCTCCATTGCTACAGAAACAATATCCATCTTTAGTCTACTCTAGGTTCAGGAAGCGTATTCTCAAACTCTATCCCTCTTTAGTCTACTCTAGGTTCAGGAAGCGTATTCTCAAACTCTAACCCTCTTTTAAGCTTTCCATTGCTGCACTGAAAACCCTGAACTTTCTCTCCTCTCCACTCCTCTGTTGTAAAACAAGCATTTCTTTTCGCTTCTTCTCTTTTCTTACCACCATGGCCTCTTCCAGTAATGTGAGAAGACCTAGGGAGAAGGTGGAAGAGCTTGTGCGAAATAACACAAGAGATGAGAATGGAGTTTGGGCTCCAACAAGATTCAGGGTTGGGGCTTGGGTCTACATACAGCCAAGCTCTAAGGGACCACATCGAGTGTGTCAACAACTGGGGAATATGCTACATCATTGGAAGGGGCGGCTACAAGGCTTCAAGCATACTAAGAAGTAAGGACTGGTTGCAATAGTGCAACATGTGTATACCCTTGGAGACCTGTACATTCAAGGCTAACGACCAAGGTTTCCTTCAAATTGTCAGTGTAATATAAACACAGTTTTAACAACATGCTAATAATGGATTTTTTGTTTCAAATTTTCTTATGGTTCTCCACTTTCTTATGTCTCTCTGCAGATATTTCCCCCTCTAATTATGTTGAGGAACAACCACTCCAAAGCCTCACTGGAGTTTTCTATGCTATGCATGCATCCATTGGAGAGGCAATGTTTGTATCTCAAAGCCCAAGTGATCTTGTATAGAACAATATCTTTTTCTTTTCTCACTCATATTTTGTAAATAAAAAACTAGGTTTATTTGGCAAAATAGAAGAGATCCCCAACCCCCCTCTTAATAATCCTGAATGGCCCAAAGCTGATGCTTGGACCATCTTATGCTTAAAGTTTAAAATGGTAAGTGATATCAAGACATCACTCAAGTTTTCAAAGGCATCCAGGGGTGATATTTGTAAGGAGGTATGGTCTGACCTCATTCAAGGATTACTGTTGGGAGGTTGACGAGGGGTTACATCAAGGTGATGTGTACAAGTGCAATGTAGTAGATTCTACAGTGTCTTTCAGGTTCTTGAAGGCACGCTCTATTTTGTACATGCGTCTGCACTACCAAAGATGGATGCAAAAGCACGGGATATGGATCCCACTTCAAGCCTCAGAAGAAGAAATTGTGCCTATTGAGGTAGCTGTGATGATGCAAAATGGATGGATTGAGCGAGTGGTAGCAAGCAAGCATTGGAGCCTAGCAGACCTGTGTCAACACTTTAGCATCATGGGCTTTGACAATGTGGAAGAGTCAAGTTTCAAGTTGATGAGAAGAAAGGTATATCTGATTCCAGTACATGTCTAGAATTAACCCTGACACTTTCTGGTTATTGTTCCACTTTCTATATTTTTACAGATTGGGAAGCGTAAGGAGGGGACAACCATCGTCTCAAAATCATGGCAAATGGGGGACCTTGAATTTTCAGTAGAAGCAAGGTGCATAGCCCTACCAACACATAGTAGGCATGTGGAAGAGCTTGAAGATGAACTAGGTATATGGGAAAATAGCCTCTTTTTGATGCATGTGAGGGGCAAGAGTTTCCACCTAGAATCCCGTTGATTAGAAACCCTAAAAATTAAAAATTTTTAATTTTTTTCCCCAAAAGTGTGTTTTCCCTCTCAAACTTCCCCCCAACATACTCTAGGTTTGGAAAGCTCATTTTGATCCTCTTTCTTTCTCTTCTAAGCTCTCCATTGCTGCAGAAAGTCCATAGCTCTCAAGCTCTCCATTGCTGTAGAAACTCCATACCTCTCAAGATCTCCCTCCTTCTCAAGCTCCCTCAGTCTCAAGCTCCCTCTCCCTCTTTCTTCCTTTTCTAAGCTCTCCATTGCTGCAAAAACTCCATCCCTCTCAAGCTCTCCCTCCTTCTCTAGCTCCCTCCCTCTCAATCTCCCTCTCTCTCTCTCTCTCTCTCTCTCTCTCTCTCTCTCAAGCTCCCTCCCTCTCCATTGCTACAGAAACTATATCCCTCTTTAGTCTACTCTAGGTTCAGGAAGCATATTCTCAAACTCTAACCCTCTTTTAAGCTTTCCATTGTTGCACTGAAAACCCTGAACTTTCTCTCCTCTCCACTCCTCTATTGTAAAACAAGCGTTTCTTTTCCCTTCTTCTCTTTTCTTACCACCATGCCCTCTTCCAGTAATGTGAGAAGACCTAGGGAGAAGGTGGAAGAGCGTGTGTGGCAAAACACAAGAGATGAGAATGGAGTTTGGGCTCCAACAAGATTCAGGGTTGGGGCTTGGGTCTACATGCAGCCAAGCTCTAAGGGACCACATCGAGTGCGTCAAGTGGGGAATATGCTACATCATTGGAAGGGGCGGCTACAAGGCTTCAAGCATACTAAGAAGTAAGGACTGGTTGCAATAGTGCAACATGTGTATACCCTTGGAGACCTGTACATTCAAGGCTAATGACCAAGGTTTCCTTCAAATTGTCAGTGTAATATAAACATAGTTTTAACAACATGCTAATATTGGATTTTTTGTTTCAAATGTTCTTATGGTACATACTAAGAAGTAAGGACTGGTTGCAATAGTGCAGCATGTGTATACCCTTGGAGACCTGTACATTCAAGGCTAATGACCAAGGTTTCCTTCAAATTTTCAGTGTAATATAAACATAGTTTTAACAACATGCTAATATTGGATTTTTTGTTTCAAATTTTCTTATGGTTCTCCATTTTCTTAATTCTCTCTGGCAGATATGTCCCCCTCATTATGTTGAGGAACAGCCACTCCAAAGCCTCACTGGAGTTTTCTATGCTATGCATGCATCCATTGGAGAGGCAATGTTTGTATCTCAAAGCCCAAGTGATCTTGTATACAACAATATCTTTTTCTTTTCTCACTCATATTTTGTAGATAAAAAGCTAGGTTTATTTGGCAAGCTAGAAGAGATCCCCAACCAATGTTTGTATCTCAAAGCCCAAGTGATCTTGTATAGAACAATATATTTTTCTTTTCTCACTCATATTTTGTAGATAAAAAACCAGGTTTATTTGGCAAGCTAGAAGAGATCCCCAACCCCCTCTTAATAATCCTGAATGGCCCAAAGCTGATGCTTGGACCATCTTATGCTTAAAGTTTAAGATGGTAAGTGATATCAAGACATCACTCAAGTTTTCAAAGGCATCCAGGGGTGAGTAGGGCTAAATTGGTTTTTTCCTTTACATGTTTTTGTGCACATGTTCAATTTCATGCCAATGCACCAAACAAAAACAATGTATATTTGTAAGGAGGTACGGTCTGACCTCATTCAAGGATTACTGTTGGAATGAGGGGTTACATCAAGGTGATGTGTACAAGTGCAATGTAGTAGATTCTACAGTGTCTTTCAGGTTCTTGAAGGCACGCTCTATTTTGTACATGCGTCTGCACTACCAAAGATGGATGCAAAAGCTCGGGACATGGATCCCACTTCAAGCCTCAGAAGAAGAAATTGTGCCTATTGAGGTAGCTGTGATGATGCAAAATGGATGGATTGAGCGAGTGGCAGCAAGTAAGCATTGGAGCCTAGCAGACCTGTGTCAACACTTTAGCATCATGGGCTTTGACAATGTGGAAGAGTCAAGTTTCAAGTTGATGAGAAGAAAGGTATATCTGATTCCAGTACATGTCTAGAATTAACCGTTACACTTTCTGGTTATTGTTCCACTTTCTATATTTTTACAGATTGGGAAGCGTAAGGAGGGGACAACCATGGTCTCAGAATCATGGCAAATGGGGGACCTTGAATTTTCAGTAGCAATGTGCATAGCCCTACCAACACATAGTAGGCACGTGGAAGAGCTTGAAGATGAACTAGGTATATGGGAAAATAGCCTCTTTTCTGATGCACGTGAGGGGCAAGAGTTTCAAGATCGAGGTGAAGGCAATGACAAGCACTTTTAATTTTTGGCCAAGAGGGCCTCTTGGATTAACTTTTAATTAGGAATGGACCAATAGGAAGAGGGCTGGGTGCACATTTTTGACTTCTTTGACCCTAGGGGGCCCAGGCTTTCGTTTATTAATGGGGCCTAATTACTACTCTTGTCCCCCTACCTCCTGGGCCCAAACTTAGAGGTCCCCCCACCTAGAATCGCGTTGATTAAGAACCCTAAATTTTTTTTTCCCAAAAGTGTGTTTTCCCTCTCAAACTTCCCCCCCCCCAACATACTCTAGGTTTGGAAAGCTCATTTTGAACCTCTTTCTTCCTCTTCTAAGCTCTCCATTGCTGCAGAAACTCCATACCTCTCAAGCTCTCCATTGTTGCAGAAACTCCATACCTCTCAAGCTCTCCCTCCTTCTCAGGCTTCCTCAGTCTCAAGCTCCCTCTCCCTCTTTCTTCCTTTTGTAAGCTCTCCATTGCTACAAACACTCCATCCCTCCTTCTCAAGCTTCCTCCCTATGAGATCCCAGTTCCCACCGAGCAACGGATTCGGGGTACTAGCGGTGGAAGTAGCACTTCTCGCGCGGGACAGGGGTCCCACACTCGGGGCCTCACCCACGGATATCCGGATAAGAGACTAATCCGTCGGTTTTTCCAAAACCGAACCCGGAAAAACTTCCTTTACTAGAAAGCACGGGCAATTCCACCAGGATAACTTTTTACTCTAACGTAGTCAAGATCATTTCTGATCAAACTGATCCAATTGCATCTATAAGATATTAGGTCGGATCAAGGAAGAAACTTGCACTTGGATCATTGGGATCAATGCTTTTTTCCCCATTCAAGAGGCACAGCCGTTGATTCCTATCCATAGAACAATTACTGTCCGAGATTTACTTTATCTATCGTAATAACAAAAGTTGAGTCTCGATTTATGGATCCATCAGTCCAGCCTAACCCCATCCAATCCCATGGGTTAGCCAACCGCCCAACCACTGTAGTGATGGGATCCAATTTGGAATTTGGTTAGGTTTTGTCCCGGGTACCAAGGAAAAGAGTTCCAAGGCCCCCTAGCCGGAAGTTCATGCAAACATAAAACTAGCCACACCACTTACACACCCAATATGAAATTGCCTTTTTCTTAGCATCAGCTAACTTTAAAACAATCCTTTAATGAAACCATAGTACCACTGATCACAATCTTCCAATTTATCCGGTTGATTCATAATTTTCCATCATTCCTTCATCAGAGTATCTATGGCATCATTGGCAACTAGAACGCTCACCACCTGTCCACTCAGGGGCCTTTTCAATAATTCCTAGCCCATAATACTCGGCAATATAATCATTTATAAAAATCAAGATGGACTCTCGTTGAAGATCAACAAGATCAACCAACAGATCCATAAAAAGAGCCATGGACTCATCCATTGTCCTCCATTGACTCTCCGTCAGCAGTTGCAACTTTATCAGTTAGGTCTCCACGACCTTAATCACAAGACGGTCAAAATGCTTCCCCAGCATTCTTGACATAAAACAGCCATTTACAAACAGCATTTACAAACAGTTTACAAATACAATTTCTATATTAACTCTCATTTTTCCACATTATCCCTCATTAATCCACATTACTTATTCCACATTCCATTTATATGTGTACTCATCCAATCACATCATTTTCCATCTCTTCACTTCAGATTCCTTCACATCACATATCATATATTCACATCCATATCCACATCCATACATCCACATCCACATCCATACATCCACATCCACATCCACATCCACATTCACATCCATACATCCATATCCATATCCATACATCCACATCCACATCCACATTCACATCCATACATGCTTACCACATTATCCACATTAATCCACATTACTTATTCCACATTCCATTTATATGTGTACTCATCCAATCACATCATTTTCCATCTCTTCACTTCAGATTCCTTCACATCACATATCATATATTCACATCCATACATCCACATCCACATCCATACATCCATATCCACATCCATACATCCACATCCACATCCACATTCACATCCATACATCCACATCCACATCCATACATCCACATCCACATCCACATCCACATCCACATCCACATCCACATCCACATCCATACATCCACATCTACATGCTTACCTCCATTTTCACATCCTCATTTATACCTTTTATGCATACCTCTATGCATGAAATCCAAATATAATAAAAGTCACACTTTTAAAATAAAATAATCAACTTTTATGCATACCTTTATGCATGAAATTCAAATATAATAAAAATCACACTTTTATAATAAAATAATCAACTTTTATGCATACCTCTATGCATGAAATCCAATTATGATAAAAGTAACGCTTTTACAATAAAATAATCATCTTTTATGCATACATCTATGCATGAAATCCAAATATGATAAAAGTAACACTTTTATAATAAAATAATCAACTTTTATGCATACTTTTATGCATACTTTTATGCATGAAATTCAAATATGATAAAAGTAATACTTTTATAATAAAACAATCAACTCTTATGCACACTTCTATGCATGAAATTCAATTGTGATAAAAGTAACACTTTTATAATAAAATAATCATCTTTTATGCATACATCTATGCATGAAATCCAAATATGATAAAAGTAACACTTTTATAATAAAATAATCAACTTTTATGCATACTTTTATGCATGAAATTCAAATATGATAAAAGTAATACTTTTATAATAAAATAATCAACTCGTATGCACACTTCTATGCATGAAATTCAATTGTGATAAAAGTAACACTTTTATAATAAAATAATCATCTTTTATGCATACATCTATGCATGAAATCCAAATATGATAAAAGTAACACTTTTATAATAAAATAATCAACTTTTATGCATACTTTTATACATACTTTTATGCATGAAATTCAAATATGATAAAAGTAATACTTTTATAATAAAATAATCAACTCTTATGCACACTTCTATGCATGAAATTCAATTGTGATAAAAGTAACACTTTTATAATAAAATAATCAACTCTTATGCATACTTCTATGCATGAAATTCAATTGTGCTAAAAGTAACACTTTTACATTAAAATAATAATCTTTTATGCATACCTCTATGCATGAAATCTAATTATGATAAAAGTAACACTTTTATGTTAAAATAATAATCTATCATGTATACCTCTATGCATGAAAATCAATTATGCATAATATAAAAATCAATTTCTCTATGGATATATTCAATTAATCTAGGATGATAATTCCTAGAATATGGTAGGAAGTCCTCTTTTCATGCTTTGAATGAAATTATTTTATGCATAATTTTTATAAAAATTTTACCATAGCTCCGCTGCTATGACTGATAAATCTCAATTTTTTCTAAGGGATAAAGCTTATCATTAAGAATTAATTAGAATGATCCCTAATTGGATCAATAATCCATAATGGATTGAATCATTAATATTCACGAAATACATAAACTAAAAGCATAGAAAAAAGCCATTAATTTGACCTCAGGTATAGATTAATCTTGGATTAAGGAAAAGCTTTATGAAAAGCTTCATTTGGATTGAGAATGGGTCATGAGTATGACCATTTCTTGAGTGAGAGAGAGAAATTTCATAAAAACCATTTGAATTAAGCATAAATAGAAATTTATGTAATTCTTAATTATCATTAATCAATTAACTTTAATAGCATTCATCAAATTATGTAACTCTTCACTACCATTCATCAATTAACTTCAATAACATTCAAAAACCATTCTAATTAAGCTTCTCAAGCTTGAGAGGGGTTGAGAAGAGAGAAACATTGAGAAATTATAGAAAATGATCAAAATTCACTAATTACCTTACAAATTGCTTGATTCTTTGCTCACGGTAGAGGCCCCCAACCAATCAATTGGTTAAGTATGTTGATGGAGCCACCAATGGGGATTGAAGAAAGAGGAAAGCTCCAAAAACTAGTGAATTATTAATGAATTCACAGTTCTTGGCTTAGGTAGAGTAGAGTAACGATGCATAAACACTATATATTTTTCAACAAGGGGTAGGCTTCTATTTATAGGAAAAATTGAGCTCCTAACCAAACAAACTGATTCTAGAATTTTCCAAATCAGTTTGGTCAATTTTTGACCATTTTTAGGTCAGTTAAGCTAACTTTTTGGAACTAGACTTGAATGAGGAGAGAGGAGAGATGAAATATCTCAATTTTTATGAGTTTAAAACTCATTCAAGCATGTGAAATATGCACCTCCTTTAAAGAACTCCCCTTCCTGACATATGTGTCAAAATGGAATCATTATACCCAAATATCTCATATTTTTAATATTGCTCAAAGTTTTTTACTAATAAACCTTGTACATTTTCAACTCTTCATCTTATGTGAAATATGCACCTCCTTTAAAGAACTCCTCTTCCTTACATATGTGTCATAGTTTTTTTACTAATAAACCTTGTACATTTTCAACTCTTCATCTTATGTGAAACATGCACCTCCTTTAAAGAACTCCCCTTCCTTACATATGTGTCAAAATGGAATCATTATACCCAAAATATCTCATATTTTTAATATTGCTCATAGTTTTTTTACTAATAAACCTTGTACATTTTCAACTCTTCATCTTATGTGAGCATTTACTCATTTTTGGATACCCAAAATATCTCATATTTTTAATATTGCTTATATTTTTTTACTAATAAACCTTGTACATTTTCAACTCTTCATCTTATGTGAGCATTCACTCATTTTTGGGTATCTTCTTTTACAAATTGGATTTATCTCCTCTCTACACATGGATTGATGCTATTGGCCCATAGGAACCTTAATTGGACCATAATCCAAAAATTTCTGAAAATCTAGACCCTTAGGCTAAGGTCCTTTATACACATTTCCAATTAATTCCAATTGCACATTGAAAAATTCTTTTTGAATTTCTGTTTCAGGGGAATTCATCTTAATTATAAGAGATATTTTTCTATCCAAAAATATTCAAAATCTGAATAGTCTCTCTCTAGAATATTTTCTCTCTCTAGGTTAAAATAGTTAGAAACAAGGTCTTTATATTTCTGAAGAGGGATTGATTACAGGGAAAGATACTAGACATCAAAAAGGGGGTGGGGGAGGAATCTTACATTCTACCCCACTTAAAAAACGCGAGATGTCCTCATCTCGCAAACCAGGGTAATTTTGCAAGATGCACGAATATGAGACTTAGAGAAAAATTTTAATCAAGATTAACCACCAAGAAAAGTCTCAAAGAGAGCAAGATAAGAACAAGATTTAAACTTTATTCATTCTCGGAACTTATACAGTAAAGATAGAAGAACTCTTTACACTTCCATAAGCCCGTCCATCATATGGTCACAAAAGCAGCACTCACAAGCTGCACAAGTATAAGGTAACTCATCTATGGGAATAATTCTGTTGGTTATTGCCGCACCTATCTCAGTGGTATGAGGTGATCTAACAAAAGGACCTCTGAGAGGCAAGCCAAAAACGGGGTAAAGGCATATCTTCTCATGAGGAAGCAAACACGCCAGTAAGAAGACCCGCTCAGAAAACCCAAGATGCCTTGATCTCATGACGCAGTAGTATCGGGGACCCAAACCCAAAGCTTCAATAACCATGGCTAAGCGGACATTGTTACGAAAGTGCTGCTGACCCCAGGGTGTTACCCTAGTTATGTCTTGATAGGTCCGCCATTTGGTCTGAGCTACAGAAGTTCCAAAGTGAGGGAAAAGTGAGCGCTCATACTGTTCTATAAAATCCTTCTTCACAGACTCACTTGCGTCTTGAAGGTGAGGAATCATTATGGATAAAACTAATTCTTGTTGCCAAGCCATGAAGGAGATTAAGAAAGAAAGGAGATCGATGGGGTAAGATTACTGTGAACGACAAGTAAAAGTTACGACTTATATAAAGGAAGGAGCTAGCGTAACTTAGAAGCCAACGGTAACTTGCCACTGAAGTTTTACCGTCTTTCCATGATTTGGGTTTGGCACATTTTTCTATAGAAGGCATTCAGAACTTTGAGATGAGGAGATAAAAGAAGTTCGTAAGCTAAATCACCTACTTTCTTTGGTCCACAATATCTGGGAGATAACTTCTTATACTTCCCAAGAGATAAAGAACTTCTTTTGGGCCGTACTCGAATGAAGACCAAAACCTTGATATCCAAAACATCGATTCTCACTTCTGAACTCATTGTTCTGAATCCTTAAAACAGGTGGGACTCTTGAGAAGTATTCAGGGAAAAGGTTCTTCCTTTTTTAAACAGAATCTTTTTTTTATTTTAGAGAGAGAATAATTATAAGATCAGAAAAGGAAGATTCTTACTCCTGTATACCTCGAAGGCTGGGGGAGAATCTTACATTCTACCCCACTTGAAAAGTGCGAGATGTCCTCATCTTGCAAGGTAGAGGACAACTCTTTTTCTTAAGATCCAATTTATTTTGGGGTTCCTTATATTTTGGTCAACCCAATAGAAAACGGGGATAATTATCCCTATAGAACTCATCATTAAATAACAATTCATTCAGATCATATCATTCATATCTTTAACACGATAATGGTCCATTAGACTGAAAATTTTCCTTTTGAACATTCCTCCACAGGAATTTTAGTTAAGCAAGTTCTCAATTTGTCATCCCTTAACTTAATCTACCGTCTCAAGTGTTAACAGTAGCAATCTGACAGCACAATCCACTAATCTCATAGTAATTTGCTGAAATCATTATTATCATTCCAGTTATGAATATTATCACTGGGACTCGTCCCATTCATCCTCATTGCGGTTTCGCTTAGCTTATTACATTTTAACTAAATTTCAAAAATCATCATTTTTCAATCAGAATCCAAATCAATTTCATCAGTTCCCAAACAGAATTAAAAATCATATCAACCACATTCGAATTCATCAATCAACCAGATCCATGCCCGGTTTCAGAAAACAACTCTTACTCCTTGTTCCAATATCTTCCTCGACGCACGCGTGGGTATCCTAGGCGACCCAGAGCCCGAGCACCGTATGGTCAGCACCCTCTAGGATCCTTCGCAGGTGACCTAGCGCTTCACTCATAGGCCGCTTCCTTGGTCCCTCATCCACCATACCGGAAGCTCACCATTTTAATCGAACCGAGGCTGGTCAAGACCTCGGTCGACCTTGCTACGCGAGACGTCCTCCATTGACTCTCCATCAGCAGTTGCAACTTTATCAGTTAGGTCTCCACGACCTTAATCACAAGACGGTCAAAATGCTTCCCCAGCATTCTTGACATAAAACAGCCATTTACAAACAGCATTTACAAACAGTTTACAAATACAATTTCTATATTAACTCTCATTTTTCCACATTATCCCTCATTAATCCACATTACTTATTCCACATTCCATTTATATGTGTACTCATCCAATCACATCATTTTCCATCTCTTCACTTCAGATTCCTTCACATCACATATCATATATTCACATCCATATCCACATCCATACATCCACATCCACATCCATACATCCACATCCACATCCACATCCACATCCACATCCACATCCATACATCCATATCCACATCCATACATCTACATCCACTCCACATTCACATCCATACATCCACATCCACATCCACATTCACATCCATATATCCACATCTACATGCTTAGCTCCATTTTCACATCCTCATTTATACATCCACATCCCATATCCACATTCATACATACACATCCACATCCACATTCACATCCATACATCCACATCTACATGCTTACCTCCATTTTCACATCCTCATTTATACATCCACATTCATACATACACATCCAAATCCACATCCATACATCCACATCCACATGCATACATCTACTATCACGTCCTCATTCATACATCCACATCCACATACATACATACATCCACATCCACATTCCCATTCACATCTATACATCCACATCTACATCCACATACATACATACATCCACATTCACATTCCACATTCACATCTATACAGCCACATCTACATTCACATTCACATCTACATCCACATTCACATACATCCACATCCACCTTTCCATTCACATCTATACATCCACATCTACATCCACATCCACATTTCACATTCACATCTATACAACCACATCTACATCCACATTCACATCTATGCATAAACATCTTCATGCATACATCCCTTTCCACATTCATACATCCACACTCACATCTCCACATCCACACATCCACACTCCCATCTCCACATCCACACATCCACATACATACATTCATTTCCACATTCCCATTCATATAACCCCATATGCCTTCACATCTAATCTTTTACATCACATCCATTCTCGCCCTATCACAACCCATATACATCTTATCCTATCACATACACTTCTTACCTCATCCTATACACATCTTATCAAATCTTAATTCATCTTATCACCTCATAACTTATTTCATAAGCATCTTATCACCTCTTGTCACATCTTATACACCTCTTATCACATCCTATCACATCTCATATCTATTTATAGAATACAAGAGAATTCTTATATTTGATATAAGATTTCTTTACACATTTGTTTATGCATAAATTCTATTTAAGGAGATTAATACTTTCGAAGTAAAAATCAATCTTTTATGCATCTTCTTATGCATAAATTCAATTTGGTAGGAATTACACTTTTAGAATAAAAGAATTTCTCTTATGCATCTAAGTTATGCATAAAATCCATTTATGATGAAAATCACACTTTTAGTATAAAAGAATATCTTTTATGCATACCTCTATGCATGAAATCCAAATATAATAAAAGTCACACTTTTAAAATAAAATAATCAACTTTTATGCATACCTTTATGCATGAAATTCAAATATAATAAAAGTCACACTTTTATAATAAAATAATCAACTTTTATGCATACCTCTATGCATGGAATTCAATTATGATAAAAGTAACACTTTTACAATAAAATAATCATCTTTTATGCATACATCTATGCATGAAATCCAAATATGATAAAAGTAACACTTTTATAATAAAATAATCAACTTTTATGCATACTTTTATGCATGAAATTCAAATATGATAAAAGTAATACTTTTATAATAAAATAATCAACTCTTATGCACACTTCTATGCATGAAATTCAATTGTGATAAAAGTAACACTTTTATAATAAAATAATCATCTTTTATGCATACATCTATGCATGAAATCCAAATATGATAAAAGTAACACTTTTATAATAAAATAATCAACTTTTATGCATGAAATTCAAATATGATAAAAGTAATACTTTTATAATAAAAAATCAACTCTTATGCACACTTCTATGCATGAAATTCAATTGTGATAAAAGTAACACTTTTATAATAAAATAATCATCTTTTATGCATACATCTATGCATGAAATCCAAATATGATAAAAGTAACACTTTTATAATAAAATAATCAACTTTTATGCATACTTTTATGCATACTTTTATGCATGAAATTCAAATATGATAAAAGTAATACTTTTATAATAAAATAATCAACTCTTATGCACACTTCTATGCATGAAATTCAATTCTGATAAAAGTAACACTTTTATAATAAAATAATCAACTCTTATGCATACTTCTATGCATGAAATTCAATTGTGCTAAAAGTAACACTTTTACATTAAAATAATAATCTTTTATGCATACCTCTATGCATGAAATCTAATTATGATAAAAGTAATACTTTTATGTTAAAATAATAATCTATCATGCATACCTCTATGCATGAAAATCAATTATGCATAATATAAAAATTAATTTCTCTATGAATATCTTCAATAATAAAAATTTTACCATAGCTCCGCTGCTATGATTGACTGATAAATCTCAATTTTTTCTAAGGGATAAAGCTTATCATTAAGAATTAATTAGAATGATCCCTAATTGGATCAATAATCCATAATGGATTGAATCATTAATATTCACGAAATACATAAACTAAAAGCATAGAAAAAAGCCATTAATTTGACCTCAGGTATAGATTAATCTTGGATTAAGGAAAAGCTTTATGAAAAGCTTCATTTGGATTGAGAATGGGTCATGAGTATGACCATTTCTTGAGTGAGAGAGAGAAATTTCATAAAAACCATTTGAATTAAGCATAAATAGAAATTTATGTAATTCTTAACTATCATTAATCAATTAACTTTAATAGCATTCATCAAATTATGTAACTCTTCACTACCATTCATCAATTAACTTCAATAACATTCAAAAACCATTCTAATTAAGCTTCTCAAGCTTGAGAGGGGTTGAGAAGAGAGAAACATTGAGAAATTATAGAAAATGATCAAAATTCACTAATTACCTTACAAATTGCTTGATTCTTTGTTCACGGTAGAGGCCCCCAACCAATCAATTGGTTAAGTATGTTGATGGAGCCACCAATGGGGATTGAAGAAAGAGGGAAGCTCCAAAAACTAGTGAATTATTAATGAATTCACAGTTCTTGGCTTAGGTAGAGTAGAGTAACGATGCATAAACACTATATATTTTTCAACAAGGGGTAGGCTTCTATTTATAGGAAAAATTGAGCTCCTAACCAAACAAACTGATTCTAGAATTTTCCAAATCAGTTTGGTCAATTTTTGACCATTTTTAGGTCAGTTAAGCTAACTTTTTGGAACTAGACTTGAATGAGGAGAGAGGAGAGATGAAATATCTCAATTTTTATGAGTTTAAAACTCATTCAAGCATGTGAAATATGCACCTCCTTTAAAGAACTCCCTTTCCTTACATATGTGTCAAAATGGAATCATTATACCCAAATATCTCATATTTTTAATATTGCTCAAAGTTTTTTACTAATAAACCTTGTACATTTTCAACTCTTCATCTTATGTGAAATATGCACCTCCTTTAAAGAACTCCTCTTCCTTACATATGTGTCATAGTTTTTTTTCTAATAAACCTTGTACATTTTCAACTCTTCATCTTATGTGAAACATGCACCTCCTTTAAAGAACTCCCCTTCCTTACATATGTGTCAAAATGGAATCATTATACCCAAAATATCTCATATTTTTAATATTGCTCATAGTTTTTTTACTAATAAACCTTGTACATTTTCAACTCTTCATCTTATGTGAGCATTTACTCATTTTTGGATACCCAAAATATCTCATATTTTTAATATTGCTTATATTTTTTTACTAATAAACCTTGTACATTTTCAACTCTTCATCTTATGTGAGCATTTACTCATTTTTGGGTATCTTCTTTTACAAATTGGATTTATCTCCTCTCTACACATGGATTGATGCTATTGGCCCATAGGAACCTTAATTGGACCATAATCCAAATTTTTTTGAAAATCTAGACCCTTAGGCTAAGGTCCTTTATACACATTTCCAATTAATTCCAATTGCACATTGGAAAATTCTTTTTGAATTTCTGTTTCAGGGGAATTCATCTTAATTATAAGAGATATTTTTCTATCTAAAAATATTCAAAATCTGAATATTCTCTCTCTAGAATATTTTCTCTCTCTAGGTTAAAATAGTTAGAAACAAGGTCTTTATATTTCTGAAGAGGGATTGATTACAGGGAAAGATACTAGACATCAAAAAGGGGGTGGGGGAGGAATCTTACACTCCCTCTCAATCTCCCTCTCCCTCTCTCTCTCTCTCTCTCTCTCTCCCTCTCTCTCCCTCTCTCTCTCTCTCTCAAGCTCCCTCCCTCTCCATTGCTACAGAAACTCTATCCCTCTTTAGTCTACTCTAGCTTCAGGAAGCGTATTCTCAAGCTCTAACCCTCTTTTAAGCTTTCCATTGTTGCACTGAAAACCCTGAACTTTCTCTCCTCTCCACTCCTCTGTTGTAAAACAAGCGTTCCTTTTCCCTTCTTCTCTTTTCTTACCACCATGGCCTCTTCCAGTAATGTGAGAAGACCTAGGGAGAAGGTGGAAGAGCTTGTGCGGCATAACACAAGAGATGAGAATGGAGTTTGGGCTCCAACAAGATTCAGGGTTGGGGCTTGGGTCTACATGCAGCCAAGCTCTAAGGGACCACATCGAGTGCGTCAACTGGGGAATATGCTACATCATTGGAAGGGGCGGCTACAAGGCTTCAAGCATACTAAGAAGTAAGGATTGGTTGCAATAGTGCAACATGTGTATACCCTTGGAGACCTGTGCATTGGAAGGGGCGGCTACAAGGCTTCAAGCATACTAAGAAGTAAGGACTGGTTGCAATAGTGCAACATGTGTATACCCTTGGAGACCTGCACATTCAAGGCTAACGACCAAGGTTTCCTTCAAATTGTAAGTGTAATATAAACACAGTTTTAACAACATGCTAATATTGGATTTTTTGTTTCAAATTTTCTTATGGTTCTCCATTTTCTTATGTCTCTCTGCAGATATTTCCCCCCCTAATTATGTTGAGGAACCTCCACTCCAAAGCCTCACTGGAGTTTTCAATGCTATGCATGCATCCATTGGAGAGGCAATGTTTGTATCTCAAAGCCCAAGTGATCTTGTATAGAACAATATCTTTTTCTTTCTCACTCATATTTTGTAGATAAAAAACTAGGTTTATTTGGCAAGCTAGAAGAGATCCCCAACCCCCCTCTTAATAATCCTGAATGGCCCAAAGCTGATGCTTGGACCATCTTATGCTTAAAGTTTAAGATGGTAAGTGATATCAAGACATCACTCAAGTTTTCAAAGGCATCCAGGGGTGAGTAGGGCTAAATTGGTTTTTTTCTTTACATGCTTTTGTGCACATGTTCAATTTCATGCCAATGCACCAAACAAAAACAATGTATATTTGTAAGGAGGTACGGTCTGACCTCATTCAAGGATTACTGTTGGGAGGTTAATGAGGGGTTACATCAAGGTGATGTGTACAAGTGCAATGTAGTAGATGCTATAGTGTCTTTCAGGTTCTTGAAGGCACGCTCTATTTTGTACATGCATCTGCACTACCAAAGATGGATGCAAAAGCACGGGACATGGATCCTACTTCAAGCCTCAAAAGAAGAAATTGTGCCTATTGAGGTAGCTGTGATGATGCAAAATGGATGGATTGAGCGAGTGGCAGCAAGCAAGCATTGGAGCCTAGCAGACTTGTGTCAACACTTAAGCATCATGGGCTTTGACAATGTGGAAGAGTCAAGTTTCAAGTTGATGAGAAGAAAGGTATATCTGATTCCAGTACATGTCTAGAATTAACCCTGACACTTTTTGGTTATTGTTCCACTTTCTATATTTTTACAGATTGGGAAGCGTAAGGAGGGGACAACCATGGTCTCAGAATCATGGCAAATGGGGGACCTTGAATTTTCAGTAGCAAGGTGCATAGCCCTACCAACACATAGTAGGCACGTGGAGGAGCTTGAAGATAAACTAGGTATATGGGAAAATATCCTCTTTTCTGATGCACGTGAGGGGCAAGAGTTTCAAGATCGAGGTGAAGGCAATGACAAGCACTTTTAATTTTTGGCCAAGAGGGCCTCTTGGATTAACTTTTAATTCGGAATGGACCAATAGGAAGAGGGATGGGTGCACATTTTTGACTTCTTTGACCCTAGGGGGCCTAGGCTTTGGTTTGCTAATGGGGCCTAATTACTACTCTTGTCCCCCTACCTCATGGGCCCAAACTTAGAGGTCCCCCCACCTAGAATCGCATTGATTAAAAACCCTAAATTTTTTTTTCCAAAAGTGTGTTTTCCCTCTCAAACTTCCCCCCAACATACTCTAGGTTTGGAAAGTTCATTTTGAACCTCTTTCTTCCTCTTCTAAGCTCTCCATTGCTGCAGAAACTCCATACCTCTCAAGCTCTCCATTGTTGTAGAAACTCCATACATCTCAAGCTCTCCCTCCTTCTCAAGCTCCCTCAGTCTCAAGCTCCCTCTCCCTCTTTCTTCCTTTTCTAAGCTCTCCATTGCTACAAAAACTCCATCCCTCTCAAGCTCTCCCTCCTTCTCAAGCTCCCTCCCTCTCTCTCTCTCTCTCTCTCTCTCTCTCTCTCTCTCAAGCTCCCTGCCTCTCCATTGCTACAAAAACTCTATCCCTCTTTAGTCTACTCTAGGTTCAGGAAGCGTATTCTCAAACTCTATCCCTCTTTAGTCTACTCTAGGTTCAGGAAGCGTATTCTCAAACTCTATCCCTCTTTAGTCTACTCTAGGTTCAGGAGCGTATTCTCAAACTCTAACCCTCTTTTAAGCTTTCCATTGCTGCACTGAAAACCCTGAACTTTCTCTCCTCTCCACTCCTCTGTTGTAAAACAAGCGTTTCTTTTCCCTTCTTCTCTTTTCTTACCACCATGGCCTCTTCCAGTAATGTGAGAAGACCTAGGGAGAAGGTGGAAGAGCTTGTGCCGGGCATCGCACAAGAGATGAGAATGGAGTTTGGGCTCCAACAAGATTCAGGGTTGGGGCTTGGGTCTACATGCAGCCAAGCTCTAAGGGACCACATCGAGTGCGTCAACTGGGGAATATGCTACATCATTGGAAGGGGCGGCTATAAGGCTTCAAGCATACTAAGAAGTAAGGACTGGTTGCAATAGTGCAACATATGTATACCCTTGGAGACTTGTACATTGAAAGGGGTAGCTACAAGGCTTCAAGCATACTAAGAAGTAAGGACTGGTTTCAATAGTGCAACATGGGTATACCCTTGGAGACCTGTACATTCAAGGCTAACGACCAAGGTTTCCTTCAAATTGTAAGTGTAATATAAACACAGTTTTAACAACATGCTAATATTGGATTTTTTGTTTCAAATTTTCTTATGGTTCTCCATTTTCTTATGTCTCTCTGCAGATATTTCTCCCTCTAATTATGTTGAGGAACAACCACTCCAAAGCCTCACTGGAGTTTTCTACGCTATGCATGCATCCATTGGAGAGGCAATGTTTGTATCTCAAAGCCCAAGTGATCTTGTATAGAACAATATCTTTTTCTTTTCTCACTCATATTTTGTAAATAAAAAACTAGGTTTATTTGGCAAGCTAGAAGAGATCCCCAACCCCCTCTTAATAATCCTGAATGGCCCAAAGCTGATGCTTGGACCATCTTATGCTTAAAGTTTAAGATGGTAAGTGATATCAAGACATCACTCAAGTTTTCAAAGGCATCCAGGGGTGAGTAGGGCTAAATTGGTTTTTTCCTTTACATGTTTTTGTGCACATGTACAATTTCATGCCAATGCACCAAACAAAAACAATGTATATTTGTAGGAGGTACGATTTGACCTCATTCAAGGATTACTGTTGGGAGGTTAATGAGGGGTTACATCAAGGTGATGTGTACAAGTGCAATGTAATAGATTCTACAATATCCGTCAGGTTCTTGAAGGCACGCTCTATTTTGTACATGCGTCTGCACTACCAAAGATGGATGCAAAAGCACAGGACATGGATTCCAGTTCAAGCCTCAGAAGAAGAAATTGTGCCTATTGAGGTAGCTGTGATGATGCAAAATGGATGGATTGAGCGAGTGGTAGCAAGCAAGCATTGGAGCCTAGCAGACCTGTGTCAACACTTTAGCATCATGGGCTTTGACAATGTGGAAGAGTCAAGTTTCAAGTTGATGAGAAGAAAGGTATATCTGATTCCAGTACATGTCTAGAATTAACCCTGACACTTTTTGGTTATTGTTCCACTTTCTATATTTTTACAGATTGGGAAGCGTAAGGAGGGGACAACCATCGTCTCAAAATCATGGCAAATGGGGGACCTTGAATTTTTAGTAGCAAGGTGCATAGCCCTACCAACACATAGTAGGCATGTGGAAGAGCTTGAAGATGAACTAGGTATATGGAAAAATAGCCGATTTTTTGATGCATGTGAGGGGCAAGAGTTTCAAGATTGAGGTGAAGGCAATGACAAGCACTTTTAATTTTTGGCCAAGACGGCCTCTTGGATTAACTTTTAATTAGGAATGGACCAATAGGAAGAGGGCTGGGTGCACATTTTTGACTTCTTTGACCCTAGGGGGCCTAGGCTTTGGTTTGCTAATGGGGCCTAATTACTACTCTTGTCCCCCTACCTCCTGGGCCCAAACTTAGAGGTCCCCCCACCTAGAATCGCGTTGATTAAGAACCCTAAAAATTAAAAATTTTTAGTTTTTTTCCCCAAAAGTGTGTTTTCCCTCTCAAACTTCCCCCCAACATACTCTAGGTTTGGAAAGCTCATTTTGCTACAAAAACTCCATACCTCTCAAGCTCTCCATTGCTGTAGAAACTCCATACCTCTCAAGCTCTCCCTCCTTCTCAAGCTCCCTCAGTCTCAAGCTCCCTCTCCCTCTTTCTTCCTTTTCTAAGCTCTCCATTGCTACAAAAACTCCATCCCTCTCAAGCTCTCCATTGCTGTAGAAACTCCATACCTCTCAAGCTCTCCCTCCTTCTCAAGCTCCCTCAGTCTCAAGCTCCCTCTCCCTCTTTCTTCCTTTTCTAAGCTCTCCATTGCTACAAAAACTCCATCCCTCTCAAGCTCTCCCTCCTTCTCAAGCTCTCTCTCTCTCTCTCTCTCTCTCTCTCTCTCTCTCTCTCAAGCTCCCTCCCTCTCCACTGCTACAGAAACTATATCCCTCTTTAGTCTACTCTAGGTTCAGGAAGCATATTCTACAACTCTAACCCTCTTTTAAGCTTTCCATTGTTGCACTGAAAACCCTGAACTTTCTCTCCTCTCCACTTCTCTGTTGTAAAACAAGCGTTTCTTTTCCCTTCTTCTCTTTTCTTACCACCATGCCCTCTTCCAGTAATGTGAGAAGACCTAGGGAGAAGGTGGAAGAGCGTGTGCGGCAAAACACAAGAGATGAGAATGGAGTTTGGGCTCCAACAAGATTCAGGGTTGGGGCTTGGGTCTACATGCAGCCAAGCTCTAAGGGACCACATCGAGTGCGCCAACTGGGGAATATGCTACATCATTGGAAGGGGCGGCTACAAGGCTTCAAGCATACTAAGAAGTAAGGACTGGTTGCAATAGTGCAACATGTGTATACCCTTGGAGACCTGTACATTCAAGGCTAATGACCAAGGTTTCCTTCAAATTGTCAGTGTAATATAAACATAGTTTTAACAACATGCTAATATTAGATTTTTTGTTTCAAATTTTCTTATGGTTCTGCATTTTCTTAATTCTCTCTGGCAGATATTTCTCCCTCTAATTATGTTGAGGAACAACCACTCCAAAGCCTCACTGGAGTTTTCTATGCTATGCATGCATCCATTGGAGAGGCAATGTTTGTATCTCAAAGCCCAAGTGATCTTGTATAGAATAATATCTTTTTCTTTTCTCACTCATATTTTGTAGATAAAAAACCAGGTTTATTTGGCAAGCTAGAAGAGATCCCCAACCAATGTTTGTATTTTAAAGCCCAAGTGATCTTGTTTAGAACAATATCTTTTTCTTTTCTCACTCATATTTTGTAGATAAAAAACCAGGTTTATTTGGCAAGCTAGAAGAGATCCCCAACCCCCCTCTTAATAATCCTGAATGGCCCAAAGCTGATGCTTGGACCATCTTATGCTTAAAGTTTAAGATGGTAAGTGATATCAAGACATCACTCAAGTTTTCAAAGGCATCCAGGGGTGAGTAGGGCTAAATCTGTTTTTTCCTTTACATGTTTTTGTGCACATGTTCAATTTCATGCCAATGCACCAAACAAAAACAATGTATATTTGTAAGGAGGTACGGTCTGACCTCATTCAAGGATTACTGTTGGGAGGTTAATGAGGGGTTACATCAAGGTGATGTGTACAAGTGCAATGTAGTAGATTCTACAGTGTCTTTCAGGTTCTTGAAGGCACGCTCTATTTTGTACATGCGTCTGCACTACCAAAGATGGATGCAAAAGCACGGGACATGGATCCCACTTCAAGCCTCAGAAGAAGAAATTGTGCCTATTGAGGTAGCTGTGACAATGCAAAATGGATGGATTGAGCGAGTGGCAGCAAGCAAGCATTGGAGCCTAGCAGACCTATGTCAACACTTTAGCATCATGGGCTTTGACAATGTGGAAGAGTCAAGTTTCAAGTTGATGAGAAGAAAGGTATATCTGATTCCAGTACATGTCTAGAATTAACCCTTACACTTTCTGGTTATTGTTCCACTTTCTATATTTTTACAGATTGGGAAGCGTAAGGAGGGGACAACCATGGTCTCAAAATCATGGCAAATGGGGGACCTTGAATTTTCAGTAGCAAGGTGCATAGCCCTACCAACACATAGTAGGCACGTGGAAGAGCTTGAAGATAAACTAGGTATATGGGAAAATAGCCCCTTTTCTGATGCACGTGAGGGGGGCAAGAGTTTCAAGATCGAGGTGAAGGCAATGACAAGCACTTTTAATTTTTGGCCAAGAGGGCCTCTTGGATTAACTTTTAATTAGGAATGGACCAATAGGAAGAGGGCTGGGTGCACATTTTTGACTTCTTTGACCCTAGGGGGCCTAGGCTTTGGTTTGCTAATGGGGCCTAATTACTACTCTTGTCCCCCTACCTCCTGGGCCCAAACTTAGAGGTCCCCCCACCTAGAATCGCGTTGATTAAGAACCCTAAAAATTAAAAATTTTTAGTTTTTTTCCCCAAAAGTGTGTTTTCCCTCTCAAACTTCCCCCCAACATACTCTAGGTTTGGAAAGCTCATTTTGAACCTCTTTCTTCCTCTTCTAAGCTCTCCATTGCTGCAGAAACTCCATACCTCTCAAGCTCTCCATTGTTGCAGAAACTCCATACCTCTCAAGCTCTCCCTCCTTCTCAAGCTTCCTCAGTCTCAAGCTCCCTCTCCCTCTTTCTTCCTTTTCTAAGCTCTCCATTGCTGCAAAATCTCCATCCCTCCTTCTCAAGCTCCCTCCCTCTCAATCTCCCTCTCTCTCTCTCTCTCTCTCTCTCTCTCTCTCTCTCTCTCTCTCAAGCTCCCTCCCTCTCCATTGCTACAGAAACTCTATCCCTCTTTAGTCTACTCTAGGTTCAGGAAGCGTATTCTCAAGCTCTAACCCTCTTTTAAGCTTTCCATTGTTGCACTGAAAACCCTGAACTTTCTCTCCTCTCCACTTCTCTGTTGTAAAACAAGCGTTTCTTTTCCCTTCTTCTCTTTTCTTACCACCATGCCCTCTTCCAGTAATGTGAGAAGACCTAGGGAGAAGGTGGAAGAGCGTGTGCGGAAAAACACAAGAGATGAGAATGGAGTTTGGGCTCCAACAAGATTCAGGGTTGGGGCTTGGGTCTACATGCAGCCAAGCTCTAAGGGACCACATCGAGTGCGTCAACTGGGGAATATGCTACATCATTGGAAGGGGCAGCTACAAGGCTTCAAGCATACTAAGAAGTAAGGACTGGTTGCAATAGTGCAACATGTGTATACCCTTGGAGACCTGTACATTCAAGGCTAATGACCAAGGTTTCCTTCAAATTGTTAGTGTAATATAAACATAGTTTTAACAACATGCTAATATTGGATTTTTTGTTTCAAATTTTCTTTTGGTTCTCCATTTTCTTATGTCTCTCTGCAGATATTTCCCCCTCTAATTATGTTGAGGAACCTCCACTCCAAAGCCTCACTGGAGTTTTCTATGCTATGCATGCATCCATTGGAGAGGCAATGTTTGTATCTCAAAGCCCAAGTGATCTTGTATAGAACAATATCTTTTTCTTTTCTCACTCATATTTTGTAGATAAAAAACCAGGTTTATTTGGCAAGCTAGAAGAGATCCCCAACCAATGTTTGTATTTTAAAGCCCAAGTGATCTTGTTTAGAACAATATCTTTTTCTTTTCTCACTCATATTTTGTAGATAAAAAACCAGGTTTATTTGGCAAGCTAGAAGAGATCCCCAACCCCCCTCTTAATAATCCTGAATGGCCCAAAGCTGATGCTTGGACCATCTTATGCTTAAAGTTTAAGATGGTAAGTGATATCAAGACATCACTCAAGTTTTCAAAGGCATCCAGGGGTGAGTAGGGCTAAATTGGTTTTTTCCTTTACATGTTTTTGTGCACATGTTCAATTTCATGCCAATGCACCAAACAAAAACAATGTATATTTGTAAGGAGGTACGGTCTGACCTCATTCAAGAATTACTGTTGGGAGGTTAATGAGGGGTTACATCAAGGTGATGTGTACAAGTGCAATGTAGTAGATTCTACAGTGTCTTTCAGGTTCTTGAAGGCACGCTCTATTTTGTACATGCGTCTGCACTACCAAAGATGGATGCAAAAGCACGGGACATGGATCCCACTTCAAGCCTCAGAAGAAGAAATTGTGCCTATTGAGGTAGCTGTGACAATGCAAAATGGATGGATTGAGCGAGTGGCAGCAAGCAAGCATTGGAGCCTAGCAGACCTGTGTCAACACTTTAGCATCATGGGCTTTGACAATGTGGAAGAGTCAAGTTTCAAGTTGATGAGAAGAAAGGTATATCTGATTCCAGTACATGTCTAGAATTAACCCTTACACTTTCTGGTTATTGTTCCACTTTCTATATTTTTACAGATTGGGAAGCGTAAGGAGGGGACAACCATGGTCTCAGAATCATGGCAAATGGGGGACCTTGAATTTTCAGTAGCAAGGTGCATAGCCCTACCAACACATAGTAGGCACGTGGAAGAGCTTGAAGATAAACTAGGTATATGGAAAAATAGCCTCTTTTCTGATGCACGTGAGGGGGGCAAGAGTTTCAAGATCGAGGTGAAGGCAATGACAAGCACTTTTAATTTTTGGCCAAGAGGGCCTCTTGGATTAACTTTTAATTAGGAATGGACCAATAGGAAGAGGGCTGGGTGCACATTTTTGACTTCTTTGACCCTAGGGGGCCTAGGCTTTGGTTTGCTAATGGGGCCTAATTACTACTCTTGTCCCCCTACCTCCTGGGCCCAAACTTAGAGGTCCCCCCACCTAGAATCGCGTTGATTAAGAACCCTAAAAATTATTTTTTTTCCCAAAAGTGTGTTTTCCCTCTCAAACTTCCCCCCAACATACTCTAGGTTTGGAAAGCTCATTTTGAACCTCTTTCTTCCTCTTCTAAGCTCTCCATTGCTGCAGAAACTCCATACCTCTCAAGCTCTCCATTGTTGCAGAAACTCCATACCTCTCAAGCTCTCCCTCCTTCTCAAGCTCCCTTAGTCTCAAGCTCCCTCTCCCTCTTTCTTCCTTTTGTAAGCTCTCCATTGCTGCAAAAACTGCATCACTCCTTCTCAAGCTCCCTCCCTCTCAATCTCCCTCTCTCTCTCTCTCTCTCTCTCTCTCTCTCTCAAGCTCCCTCCCTCTCCATTGCTACAGAAACTCTATCCCTCTTTAGTCTACTCTAGGTTCAGGAAGCGTATTCTCAAGCTCTAACCCTCTTTTAAGCTTTCCATTGTTGCACTGAAAACCCTGAACTTTCTCTCCTCTCCACTCCTCTGTTGTAAAACAAGCGTTCCTTTTCCTTTCTTCTCTTTTCTTACCACCATGGCCTCTTCCAGTAATGTGAGAAGACCTAGGGAGAAGGTGGAAGAGCTTGTGCGGCATAACACAAGAGATGAGAATGGATTTTGGGCTCCAACAAGATTCAGGGTTGGGGCTTGGGTCTACATGCAGCCAAGCTCTAAGGGACCTCATCGAGTGCGTCAACTGGGGAATATGCTACATCATTGGAAGGGGCGGCTACAAGGCTTCAAGCATACTAGGAAGTAAGGATTGGTTGCAATAGTGCAACATGTGTATACCCTTGGAGACCTGTACATTGGAAGGGGCGGCTACAAGGCTTCAAGCATACTAAGAAGTAAGGACTGGTTGCAATAGTGCAACATGTGTATACCCTTGGAGACCTGTACATTCAAGGCTAACGACCAAGGTTTCCTTCAAATTGTCAGTGTAATATAAACACAGTTTTAACAACATGCTAATATTGGATTTTTTGTTTCAAAATTTCTTATGGTTCTCCATTTTCTTATGTCTCTCTGCAGATATTTCCCCCTCTAATTATGTTGAGGAACCTCCACTCCAAAGCCTCACTGGAGTTTTCTATGCTATGCATGCATCCATTGGAGAGGCAATGTTTGTATCTCAAAGCCCAAGTGATCTTGTATAGAACAATATCTTTTTCTTTTCTCACTCATGTTTTGTAGATAAAAAACCAGGTTTATTTGGCAAGCTAGAAGAGATCCCCAACCCCCCTGTTAATAATCCCGAATGGCCTAAAGCTGATGCTTGGACCATCTTATGCTTAAAGTTTAAGATGGTAAGTGATATCAAGACATCACTCAAGTTTTCAAAGGCATCCAGGGGTGAGTAGGGCTAAATTGGTTTTTTCCTTTACATGTTTTTGTGCACATGTTCAATTTCATGCCAATGCACCAAACAAAAATAATGTATATTTTTAAGGAGGTACGGTTTGACCTCATTCAAGGATTACTGTTGGGAGGTTAATGAGGGGTTACATCAAGGTGATGTATACAAGTGCAATGTAGTAGATTCTATAGTGTCTTTCAGGTTCTTGAAGGCACGCTCTATTTTGTGCATGCATCTGCACTACCAAAGATGGATGCAAAAGCACGGGACATGGATCCCACTTCAAGCCTCAAAAGAAGAAATTGTGCCTATTGAGGTAGCTGTGATGATGCAAAATGGATGGATTGAGTGAGTGGCAGCAAGCAAGCATTGGAGCCTAGCAGACCTGTGTCAACACTTTAGCATCATGGGCTTTGACAATATGGAAGAGTCAAGTTTCAAGTTGATGAGAAGAAAGGTATATCTGATTCCAGTACATGTCTAGAATTAACCCTTACACTTTCTGGTTATTGTTCCACTTTATATATTTTTACAGATTGGGAAGTGTAAGGAGGGGATAATCATGGTCTCAGAATCATGGCAAATGGGGGACCTTGAATTTTCAGTAGCAAGGTGCATAGCCCTACCAACACATAGTAGGCACGTGGAAGAGCTTGAAGATGAACTAGGTATATGGGAAAATATCCTTTTCTGATGCACGTGAGGGGCAAGAGTTTCAAGATCGAGGTGAAGGCAATGACAAGCACTTTTAATTTTTGGCCAAGAGGGCCTCTTGGATTAACTTTTAATTAGGAATGGACCAATAGGAAGAGGGCTGGGTGCACATTTTTGACTTCTTTGACCCTAGGGGGCCTAGTCTTTGGTTTGCTAATGGGGTCTAATTACTACTCTTGTCCCCCTACCTCATGGGCCCAAACTTAGAGGTCCCCCCACCTAGAATCGCGTTGATTAAAAACCCTAAATTTTTTTTCCCCAAAAGTGTGTTTTCCCTCTCAAACTTCCCCCCAACATACTCTAGGTTTGGAAAGCTCATTTTGAACCTCTTTCTTCCTCTTCTAAGCTCTCCATTGCTGCAGAAACTCCATACCTCTCAAGCTCTCCATTGTTGCAGAAACTCCATACATCTCAAGCTCTCCCTCCTTCTCAAGCTCCCTCAGTCTCAAGCTCCCTCTCCCTCTTTCTTCCTTTTCTAAGCTCTCCATTGCTACAAAAACTCCATCCCTCTCAAGCTCTCCCTCCTTCTCAAGCTCCCTCCCTCTCAATCTCCCTCTCTCCCTCCCTCTCTCTCTCTCTCTCAACGTATTCTCAAACTCTATCCCTCTTTAGTCTACTCTAGGTTCAGGAAGCGTATTCTCAAACTCTAACCCTCTTTTAAGCTTTCCATTGCTGCACTGAAAACCCTGAACTTTCTCTCCTCTCCACTCCTCTGTTGTAAAACAAGCGTTTCTTTTCCCTTCTTCTCTTTTCTTACCACCATGGCCTCTTCCAGTAATGTGAGAAGACCTAGGGAGAAGGTGGAAGAGGTTGTGCGGGGCATAACACAAGAGATGAGAATGGAGTTTGGGCTCCAACAAGATTCAGGGTTGGGGCTTGGGTCTACATACAGCCAAGCTCTAAGGGACCACATCGAGTGCGTCAACTGGGGAATATGCTACATCATTGGAAGGGGCGGCTACAAGGCTTCAAGCATACTAAGAAGTAAGGACTGGTTGCAATAGTGCAACATATGTATACCCTTGGAGACCTGTACATTGGAAGGGGTAGCTACAATGCTTCAAGCATACTAAGAAGTAAGGACTGGTTGCAATAGTACAACATGTGTATACCCTTGGAGACCTATACATTCAAGGCTAACGACCAAGGTTTCCTTCAAATTGTCAGTGTAATATAAACACAGTTTTAACAACATGCTAATATTGGATTTTTTGTTTCAAAATTTCTTATGGTTCTCCATTTTCTTATGTCTCTCTGCAGATATTTCCCCCTCTAATTATGTTGAGGAACAACCACTCCAAAGCCTCACTGGAGTTTTCTACGCTATGCATGCATCCATTGGAGAGGCAATGTTTGTATCTCAAAGCCCAAGTGATCTTGTATAGAACAATATCTTTTTCTTTTCTCACTCATATTTTGTAAATAAAAAACTAGGTTTATTTGGCAAGCTAGAAGAGATCCCCAACCCCCCTCTTAATAATCCTGAATGGCCCAAAGCTGCTGCTTGGACCATCTTATGCTTAAAGTTTAAGATGGTAAGTGATATCAAGACATCACTCAAGTTTTCAAAGGCATCCAGGGGTGAGTAGGGCTAAATTGGTTTTTCCTTTACATGTTTTTGTACACATTTCAATTTCATGCCAATGCACCGAACAAAAACAATGTATATTTGTAAGGAGGTACGGTCTGACCTCATTCAAGGATTACTGTTGGGAGGTTAATGAGGGGTTACATCAAGGTGATGTGTACAAGTGCAATGTAGTAGATTCTACAGTGTCTTTCAGGTTCTTGAAGGCACGCTCAAGGATTACTGTTGGGAGGTTAATGAGGGGTTACATCAAGGTGATGTGTACAAGTGCAATGCAGTAGATTCTACAGTGTCTTGCAGGTTCTTGAAGGAACGCTCTATTTTGTACATGCATCTGCACTACCAAAGATGGATGCAAAAGCACGGGACATGGATCCCACTTCAAGCCTCAGAAGAAGAAATTGTGCCTATTGAGGTAGTTGTGATGATGCAAAATGGATGGATTGAGCGAGTGGTAGCAAGCAAGCATTGGAGCCTAGCAAACCTGTGTCAACACTTTAGCATCATGGGCTTTGACAATGTGGAAGAGTCAAGTTTCAAGTTGATGAGAAGAAAGGTATATCTGATTCCAGTACATGTCTAGAATTAACCCTGACACTTTTTGGTTATTGTTCCACTTTCTATATTTTTATAGATTGGGAAGCGTAAGGAGGGGACAACCATCGCCTCAAAATCATGGCAAATGGGGGACCTTGAATTTTCAGTAGCAAGGTGCATAGCCCTACCAACACATAGTAGGCATGTGGAAGAGCTTGAAGATGAACTAGGTATATGGGAAAATAGCCTCTTTTTTGATGCATGTGAGGGGCAAGAGTTTCAAGATCGAGGTGAAGGCAATGACAAGCACTTTTAATTTTTGGCCAAGAGGGCCTCTTGGATTAACTTTTAATTAGGAATGGACCAATAGGAAGAGGGCTTGGTGCACATTTTTGACTTCTTTAACCCTAGGGGGCCTAGGCTTTAGTTTGCTAATGGGGCCTAATTACTACTCTTGTCACCCTACCTCCTGGGCCCAAACTTAGAGGTCCCCCACCTAGAATCGCGTTGATTAAAAACCCTCAAAATTAAAAATTTTAATGTTTTTCCCCAAAAGTGTGTTTTCCCTCTCAAACTTCCCCCCAACATACTCTAGGTTTGGAAAGCTCATTTTGAAGCTCTTTCTTCCTCTTCTAAGCTCTCCATTGCTGCAGAAACTCCATACCTCTCAAGCTCTCCATTGCTGCAGAACCATTGTTGCACTGAAAACCCTGAACTTTCTCTCCTCTCCACTCCTTTGTTGTAAAACAAGCGTTTCTTTTCCCTTCTTCTCTTTTCTTACCACCATGCCCTCTTCCAGTAATGTGAGAAGACCTAGGGAGAAGGTGGAAGAGCGTGTGCGGCAAAACACAAGAGATGAGAATGGAGTTTGGGATCCAACAAGATTCAGGGTTGGGGCTTGGGTCTACATGCAGCCAAGCTCTAAGGGACCACATCAAGTGTATCAACTGGGGAATATGCTACATCATTGGAAGGGGCGGCTACAAGGCTTCAAGCATACTAAGAAGTAAGGACTGGTTGCAATAGTGCAACATGTGTATACCCTTGGAGACCTGTACATTCAAGGCTAATGACCTAGGTTTCCTTCAAATTGTCAGTGTAATATAAACATAGTTTTAACAACATGCTAATATTGGATTTTTTGTTTCAAAATTTCTTATGGTTCTCCATTTTCTTAATTCTCTTTGGCAGATATTTTCCCCTCTAATTATGTTGAGGAACAACCACTCCAAAGCCTCACTGGAGTTTTCTATGCTATGCATGCATCCATTGGAGAGGCAATGTTTGTATCTCAAAGCCCAAGTGATCTTGTATAGAACAATATCTTTTTCTTTTCTCACTCATATTTTGTAGATAAAAAACCAGGTTTATTTGGCAAGCTAGAAGAGATCCCCAACCAATGTTTGTATTTTAAAGCCCAAGTGATCTTGTTTAGAACAATATCTTTTTCTTTTCTCACTCATATTTTGTAGATAAAAAACCAGGTTTATTTGGCAAGCTAGAAGAGATCCCCAACCCCCCTCTTAATAATCCTGAATGGCCCAAAGCTGATGCTTGGACCATCTTATGCTTAAAGTTTAAGATGGTAAGTGATATCAAGACATCACTCAAGTTTTCAAAGGCATCCAGGGGTGAGTAGGGCTAAATTGGTTTTTTCCTTTACATGTTTTTGTGCACATGTTCAATTTCATGCCAATGCACCAAACAAAAACAATGTATATTTGTAAGGAGGTACGGTCTGACCTCATTCAAGAATTACTGTTGGGAGGTTAATGAGGGGTTACATCAAGGTGATGTGTACAAGTGCAATGTAGTAGATTCTACAGTGTCTTTCAGGTTCTTGAAGGCACGCTCTATTTTGTACATGCGTCTGCACTACCAAAGATGGATGCAAAAGCACGGGACATGGATCCCACTTCAAGCCTCAGAAGAAGAAATTGTGCCTATTGAGGTAGCTGTGACAATGCAAAATGGATGGATTGAGCGAGTGGCAGCAAGCAAGCATTGGAGCCTAGCAGACCTGTGTCAACACTTTAGCATCATGGGCTTTGACAATGTGGAAGAGTCAAGTTTCAAGTTGATGAGAAGAAAGGTATATCTGATTCCAGTACATGTCTAGAATCAACCCTTACACTTTTTGGTTATTGTTCCACTTTCTATATTTTTGCAGATTGGGAAGCGTAAGGAGGGGACAACCATGGTCTCAGAATCATGGCAAATGGGGGACCTTGAATTTTCAGTAGCAAGGTGCATAGCCCTACCAACACATAGTAGGCATGTGGAAGAGCTTGAAGATGAACTAGGTATATGGGAAAATAGCCTCTTTTTTGATGCACGTGAGGGGCAAGAGTTTCAAGGTCGAGGTGAAGGCAATGACGAGCACTTTGGCAAAAGAAGACATTGAGCAAGAGGTAATAATCGACCTTTTACAACTTAGAAACATTTGTAATTATGTATAGGAAAATATTTTGATTTTTCCTTTGATTGCAGAGGGTGGTTGAAATTGACGCATTTGCTGGAAGAGGGGGCGGCAGTAGAGACTAGGCCAAGGTCCATGAACATGATGCTGCGTGGCGCACTATCTTGGTTGGCTTCTTGTGGATGGCATCACCACTATCCACAGGGACTACACCCCTCAATCTGCCTTCACTCTCTTCTTTTGAAAGCCCTCTCTAAGGTGCTCTGTGTAGCCTCTACGGCGTAGAGCACCAAATGTATAGTTCTGATTAAAAAATCCCTTGCCTTTAATGTTTTTGGTTCTGGATTTAGGGGTAAGCTTCTTGCTCGTATAGGTATAGCCAAAAGTATAGGCATAGAGGATCCTCAAGAAATAACCCAATCACTCCTTGAACACACTTTGCCCCCAATAACAAGAGAAGGAAGCTCAATATTGTAAGAAAGCTTTTGTAAAGATGATATATCACTTCTTATTATATGAATATAATACAATTTTTGCAAACTTATTTTCATCAAGTATATCATTATTTTTTCTAGTTTGTGTCATCAATTTTTTCGTAAATGCATCAGAAATGACCCTATGAGCCTGGGGGAGCAGTGCCTGAACAGTGTGAATTTTGAGCTTGCATTGTTGCTGTAGAGCCCAAAGTTGCACTATTTTGGCATAGCTTCCCCAGCCCTTCAGGAGCAATTCTGATGTATTGGATGACA
Organism: Cibotium barometz; assembly: GCF_041138505.1. Lineage (NCBI taxonomy): Eukaryota > Viridiplantae > Streptophyta > Polypodiopsida > Cyatheales > Cibotiaceae > Cibotium > Cibotium barometz. Next base: position 51,824,368 of record NC_141074.1, read on the forward strand.
AATAATGTATTTTTACACATGATTAAAGGTATTTTTATCTTGTAAATTACTGTTTTTCATAATCAATGTACTCAACTTCATTAAATGCATCAGAAATAATCCTGAGTGGCTGGGAGAGCAGTGCTAGAACAGTACAACTTTTGAGCCTGCACCGCTGCTGCTGTAGAGCCTGAATTCGCACTGTTCTGGCATAGATTTTCTAGTCCTCCAGGAGTAATTCTGATGCATTGGATGGCAAACAATGTATTTTTACACATGATTAAAGGTGTTTTTATCTTGTAAATTACTGTTTTTCATAATCAATGTACTCAACTTCATTATAAATGTATCAGAAATGATCCTGAGTGGCCGGGGGAGCAGTGCCAGAACAGTGCAAATTTTCAGCCTGCATCGTCGCTGCAGAGCCTAAATTCGCACTGTTCTGGCATAGCTTCCCGAGTCCTCCAGGAGAAATTTTGATGCATTGGATGACAAACAATGTATTTTTACACATGATTAAAGGTGTTTTTATCTTGTAAACTACTGTTTTTCACAATTAGTGTACTCAACTTCATTATAAATGCATTAGAAATGATCCTGAGTAGCTAGGGAAGAAGTGTCAGAACAGTGCGAATTTTGAGCCTGTACCACCGCTGTAGAGCCTAAATTCGCACTATTCTAGCATAGCTTCCCCAGTACTCCAGGAGCAATTCTGATGCATTGGATGATAAATAATGTATTTTTACACATGATTAAAGGTGTTTTTATTTTGTAAACTACTGTTTCTCACAATTAGTGTACTCAAATTCATTATAAATGCATCAGAAATGATCCTGAGTGGCTAGGGGAGAAGTGCCAGAACAGTGTGAATTTTTAGCCTACATTGCTTTGCAGAGGCCAAATTCGCACTGTTTTGGCACAACTTCCTCAGTCCTCCAAGAGCATTTCTGATGCCTTGGGTGATAAACTCACTCCATGTTAAACAAACATGATGACACCGAGACATTGTGAGAGAAACTTAAAATTTTAATTATCATAAGGTTACAAATGAAAGCCAGATAGGCTTGTTACAAAGGGGGGTTTGAAACAAAAGAGTTGCTTCAAAAAGAAGGTTAACATCTAAGATCTCTAGATCGTGTCTCACTCGCCTTGAATACGTCGAGCTAGTTGCATGTCCTTGGCAGAAATGGTAATCCTCTTTGCATATATTGCAAGGAGGTTGGTGTCTTCAAAAGCCCAACAAGGTAAGCCTCGGAGGCTTCTTGCAATGCTTCAAGGGCAATCCCCTGCACACGGAACTCTGTTCTATATGTTGGAGAATCTCCTTCACTGTGCGAGCGAAAGGGGCTCTTCTTATCAGCAACTCAGTGTTCCTCATGATAAAACTTGATTTCTTGTAGAGCCTTATGCCCTTGGCGCATCCTTCTCCTTGGAGCTCTCTGTGTTGTGTTGGTGCGTTGGGTGAGGTTGGGACTTCCTTGGCTTGAAGAGTTTGACCTTTCTACGCTTGCGCGCACTTGCAGGAACCTCCTCTTGGTCTCTCTCATAGTCTGAATCCTCCTCTTGCTGCTGTTGTGGTACCTATGTATTAAGTTCCTCTCGGGTTTGTAGGGGACCCTGTCCTAGTAGTAGGGTCTTGCCACCTGTGGTGGTGCGCAATGTAGGAATGTTTTCACTAACCCAGTTGAACTGCTCATCATTGGCCTCTCTGTCTTGATCTCTGGGGTGGCTGCATTATGGGGTCTTCTTCACACGCTTGCTCCCACTAGAAGGGCCTACATGTGTGTGTGTTGGTGTTGCTGTGGGAGGAGGGTTGGACTCTGGTGATCCCATTGGACGTGTCCTAGAATCCACTATGTGCTGTACACATGACAATAGAATTTAATTAGAAAAAGTCCAAGTTAAAACACTAGTTTATTTTTTTATTATACAACTTACCATATAGTGTGTTACTTTACTCTCTCCCCAAGCACCTTGGTGAATTCTACGATATGTTGTTGGAATGATGCTCACTCTTGGGTAGTTGTGCTACTTTGATTCATAATGCGAACCATGTTATTGAAATTTATCCAAAGCTGTTTGCGCATATTTACAAGAGCTGGCATTGGATAATCTACATTTGTGGTGATTGCACACAGGTCTCTCCAGAGTCCCCAAGTCTTCTTTGAATTCTCTATGTTTGCTGGCTTCTCTAGAAATCTCCTTGCCTTTGCTCCAATCATGTGGTGGAGACCTTTTGAGCAACCTCATAATTGACACTGACGTGAACGTCGTTATGATTGCCGTGACCATTGCCAACATGGCGGCTGGCTGTCGTGATTGATGCCAGCCGTGGCCTATCGTGATTGATGCAGGCCAGCGCGGCTGTTGTGATTGATGCCAGCGCGGCTGTCGGGATTGATGCTAGCACGGCTGTCGTGATGATTGACGTGATCTACCACCACATCAATACACACAAGAGAGCTTGGGTCACGCAGGGTTCGGAAAACAATTTTAGGGAAAAGGAACTAAATCCTTTTCACCACTAAATGAGAAGGAAATTGCTATTTTTGAGATGGTATTTTCTATGTGAACTTAGAAAATATAACTAAAACTTGTAAAATTTGAAAGAGTTTTATTTCCTTGTCATAAGAATTTGAGAAGGATTTTCTCGAAGTTGAACAAGTTCTAGGCTAAAGCGAACCCGTCTTTTCCCGAACCTTGCTTGGGTGTTCAAGCAGATAAGGCACATCCAAGCTTCCTTTTCTTCACAACTTTGTAACCTTGCCTTGGAGGCTTTATTGTATGAATTTCCTGAGAATTTGCATGAATTTCTTCACTTAACTTCCACTAACTTTTTCCACCGAATAATGTGAATATATATTGACTTATCATGAAAGGCACACACCCTTGCCAAGGACATAGGGACTACTTAGACTAATTGCCCAAGCCAAGGCCTTGTTCTTCTTACATAGTCCATTAAAATTATGCTCACGTGAATATTGACTTATCATGAAAGGCATACACCCTGGACAAGGACATAGGGACTACTTAGACTAATTGCCCACACCAAGGCCTTGTTCTTCTTACATGGTCCATAAAAATTATGCTCAAGAAGAAAATTCTAAGTAGAGGATTTTGTGGCAAGAAGAAGCAAAGTAAGTGGGATTGGCATAGGTGTGCACATCATAAAGGGGAGCATCTTGTGGCTCTTTGAAGATCTCCAAGAATGCATGGTCCACTATGTCATGAGGAATCGATGACGGGGTGTCACATTCCTCTTAGGTTAGTTCCTACAAAACCATTCTCTCTTGCATTTTCCATTTCTCTTGCTTGCAATGGTGTTCAAGCTACATGCCAACCCCTCTAAGAGGTTATGAACCTAATACCTTTGATAAGAAGGGAAAGACTGGGTGAAACTTTAGTACTTGGCAAAGCTTATTTTTGAAGGGCTAAGTGTGAAGGGGCATTTGCTAAAGTAATTTGAAAGTGATAAGGAAGAGATCTCATGAACTCTGATAGGGGTTTGATGTCTTTGAGAGAGATAAAATTTAGACCATTTCACACTAGAAAGGTTTAGCTAGGCATTGGGACATCTTCACAAGAGTCTAAAGGCAGGGAAAAGAAAAGCACTACAAGGGTGATTTGCCAAGAGCATAGTTTCTCTTACCTTGCTAAATCTTTTTTTCTTCCTTAACCTTCCCTGCATAACCTTCTCTCTCTTTTCTTGATCTCCTCATTGTCTATTCTTCTACCCTTTCCCATTTGCAAATTGTTCCCCATCACCTACATTCTTGGCTCATTTACAAGGCTAGAGGTCTAAAGCATAAAGGGGTGGTGTAGTCTAAAAGGAGTGCAAACTCCATCAATGATGAACTCCTCATTCTCACCATTATCATCAGTCCGTGTCCCATGATATGATGTTGCATAACTGTGAAACACCTTTCCCAGCTTGTAGAGCTGATGACACATGTGGATGTGGGAAATTTTCAAATACATAGAGTGTAAAGTCCAAACAAGGATAGGGGTAATTGGGGACGGACATCAAAAGAGGATTTGCCCTTGTTTAATCATTGAGGTGATTTCTATAGCTTGGGGTTGTGAAATCTTGAACAAAAGCATGGAAGTTGGAGGGGCTTGAGTTGTGAACATTGTGCTTCCTTTAAGGGCTTCTCCAATTTTTACAAAGGTAAGTCCCTTGCTAAATTTCCTTGCATCATCTCTTTCTGCATCCAATATGATAGGTGCGTTTACTTGATTTGTTTTCCTTTAATCTCATTAATTTTAGGCTCAACTAAACGAAACAAAAACCAATAAAAAATATATATTAAAAACAACAAACAAAATAAAAAACTCAAAAACTTCAAACAAAGTAAAAACCAATGAAATAGTTGACCATAGAAGGTGTGCACAAGCCCATTGAACATCAAATAACACACTTAATAATGGCAAACTTGAGGAGGTAAAATCCGTTAATAGTGGGACCAAATCCAAGTGCTAGTGAATTCCATGCCTTGAGGCATATGCCTCAAGTGCAAACCCTGATTCCTCCTCCTTGGCCATGGACAACTTACATGTCACACACAACATCATTTGTTTAGATCCTTAGTCACACCAATCCCCTCCCCTGCCTGGCACAACAGTCTCACTAGAAAAAATCATGTCCCAATGCCAGGTGCCACTACGCAAGCTATTCAACCCTTGGATAGCCACACTATAGCTATGCTATACAATCTAGGAAGGGGTGTCGTACATGAGTTGAAAGATGTGTTAAGCCAAGAAGGAACTACATAACCTGTTTCTTGGGAAATATCCAAATATATGACAAGCATCCATCTACCCCTTGACAAAGTCTTCAATTTGATATGAGGAGTAATCTCCATCAAATTCCAAGGATGGAGACATCAAATGAGCTTACAAACAAGCCATGAAGCAATGGTGTCCAAATCTCAAACTTGGATAGGCACCCACCATAAGAGCATGTGGTAGCTAGGATGTGATCCCTAGTGTTGTAATGCAACAATGTATTCTGAGATGATGAAGAAACCAATAGGCCAAATAGAAGCGATGGGAACCTACTTGGCACAGTTTAAGTGTGTGTGAACACTTATGGCCATGTATATAAGGCAGTTTCTTTCATAATGCAAGTACACTCTCCTATGGTGCAAGTGAGCTTTCCCTCTTACTTAAACTCTCTCTAATCTTCTCCCTAATGCATGCTAGTGTGAGCGAGTGATGTGAGAGGAGAGAGTAGTGCCCGTAGTGCAACACAACAGTGTGACAACAATGATTGAGGAGAAGGTGAATGGTGGGTTATTATCTTATAGTTTCAATATAAAGAGGATGCATGTTGGGTTATTTCTTTTTAAGTTCTAAAGATAAATTATGAAGTTCTCTTGTAGGTTTTTAAAATTAAAAATTTAATAAATCATACAATGACAAAAATGATAAACTTATAGTTACTGACATTAGAGAATTTAATGTAAAATGTCACTTATTTGTAGACTTAAAAATAATCATACAATGATAAAAATGATAAACTCAGAGTTACTAGAATTAGAGAGTTTAATATAGAATGACACTTATTTGGGACTTAAAAATAATCAAATGTCTATATGAATGTGAAAATGAATAAAGGAATTATTATGCTATCCATTTTTATTATAGAATGACACTTATTTTTGGGACTTCAAAATAATCAAATGTCTATATGAATGTGAAAAGGAATAAAGGCATTATTATGCTATCCGTTTTTATTATAGAATGACACTTATTTGGGACTTCAAAATAATCCAATGGTTATATGGATGTGAAAAGGAGTAAAGAGATTATTATGCTATCCCTTTTTTAAAATAAAACATAGGGTGGTTGCAGGATCAGGGTGCCCAGTTTTGTCCACTCAGGCACCCTGGAGAAACAGTTAAAAAACAGGCATTTGTTTACCGTTAGTGGCTAATCTCTCCTAGCTAACGAAGGAATTTCCTTTGAACTTCTTTTGTTGGAACATAACATGCAAAGTTGGGAATATAATTGAATAATCCAATTAAACATTAGATAGTTGAAATTCCTCATTTCCTTAGGTACAAAGTCAATGTATATACCCTCTCCCAAATTTATACTGATTCCATGAAATGCTAATATCTTTTACATATAAACTCATATGAGATTCCCACTTTGGACCTTAAATCTTCACATAATATAAAGCTTAAATTGATTTTTTGAGAAAAATTTAAGCTATTTATCTATTTTCTTTAAATATTTCAAGGTTTTTAAAGAGTTATAATATATGCCACTTTTTGTACCCACAATAACTACCACTTAAAATGCTCAATCTTGTAGATCAAAAGAGTGGTAGATAGTGATACATTAGTAGAATGTGGTGGGTAGTCAAAATTGAAAATCCAATGGTTGGATTTTTAACGATCTCTTTTCTAAAATCCTTCCAGGCTATCAGAGGGCATGTAAATATTAATAATTTAATTAGTAAAATTATATTTTTGATTTAAATCATCTAAAACGTATAGGGACTAGCGTACTTGCAATGGTGCATATATGGAAAAAAACTTGGATCACTCTAATGTTGGAATTAGGGTTGCAAGAAAGCACACAAAGCTTGGAGAAGAAGAAGCAAGAATGCACACAACACAAAGTGTATTAGATTGTGTCAATGTACAAAAGATAAGATAGCCCTAGAAGGATGGGCGTATATACAAGCCCGGGGAAAAAACCTCCTAAAGAGGGAAAAAGTGCCCCGACGGTCCTAAGTGTGTTCACACACATCACTGCCTATATATATATGGCAACAAATCCCCCCTGGGAGTGATGGTGTGAACGAGAACTGGCACTCATGTATAGGGGAGTTGTTGAGAGATATAATCGCGGTGTTGTGTGTATGTGGGAAAGCACTCTAGAAGTGCAAGATATTGTGGTGAGATGGAATGCCACATGTAATATTGTATGGTGTGTGAGTGTTGACCAAAAGAGTGAAAAAGGGAGTGCCACATGGATGATGATGTGTAAAGTGGGATAAGGCTAGAAGGCCTATATCATTGTATGGTTCATTGTGATATGCAATACAAGGGAATAGTGTTGAGTGTGCAATCTCTCTCTCTCTCTAGTCATGGAGTTTTTAGTGTGGTTTAATCCACCTTAATCTTATGCTTAATCTATGTCCTTCACCATGATCAATCCCATTTCTAGAATCTTAACATGGTATCAGAGCCAAATGGGCTCTTGATTATGGTGATTATTATGTATATTAGTTTGATTGTGTGTTTCTTTGATTAAGCATTATTTTCAGTTATTATGAGAAAAAAATTATGCACACTCATATTATCATTTGGATTTGCATTTGTGAGGATTTGAGAGGAGATTTGCATTTGTGAGGATTTGAGAGAAGATTTGCAACAAGGAGGTTGCATAGAAGCTGCTCAAGAGAGTTGCAAATGGGAGTTTTGCAACATGGAGAGCTTGCTCATCATCAAGGAAGCTGAAAATGGAGATTTCAGCATTATGAAAGCTATGGAGTCTTCATCATCATCAAGGAGAAGCTGCCAACAAAGTTTTGTGAAGGTAAAAATGTGATTTTGCCTCAAGTTTTTGTATTTGAGCATGGAAGAATGTTCATATTTGAGAAGGGTTGCTATGTGTGGGATTTGTGGATCCCATGGTTCTTTGCATTTGGGCAAAGAGTGAAAGAGGTGCAATGCTTGTCTAAGAAGGGACAAGAAGTTATGGGCTTCGAAGAAGTCCATGGTTGAGCACATTGGAATGGGGTGGTGCTCATTGGTTTGCTCAAGGAGGGAAGCAAACTGTTGTGGAAGCCATTGAAGGCTTGCTTTGTTGTCATGCACCTAGTGGTTTCTCAAATGGGAGAAACTTGCAGAAAAGCACCCTTGAAGATTTGCATGTAGAAGCAAAGCATGCATATTGGAGCTTAATCAAAAGCTCGTAGTGGCCACGTTGATGGTCATTGTAAAGGAAGCAGCACCAGGCACTAGGCAATGCATTTGGCTGCCAGCAGCCACTATCAGCAGCCAAGACAAAAATGACAGAAAAAGAAAGCAGCGAATAGCATAAGCACATGCAGCAGCGTAATCGTCACCTTTGTGTAACAGGGAGCAAGGAAAGGCTGTGCTGCCTGCAGGTTGAGAAGGACAGTTGAGAAAAAAAAACAAACTAGCCATCGCCAACCATCACGCCTATCAAGGTACAAGAGGGTAGTTACCAGAAGAGAGAGGCCCGACATCAAAGGAACTTTGAGGAAGAGATATGGCGGATGAGGCTACAGAGGTGGAAAGTAGAGAGTAACACTGAAGAGGTCGATGTGCAATAGTAGACGATAGCATTGGAGCCTGTCAAGTGTGACATTTCCAATAGCCACGCCCAACACTGGCAAGTTTGCCAGCATGCACGAAGTTTAGGTGGCCCATATCAATTGCCAGCAGCAGCAGCTAGCTAGAAAGCCAAGCGGAACGAGAAGAAGACCCTATGTGTGGGTCTGAATATAATATGCAGTAGAGTACACTGGATATGGCGGCTGGAGTAGAAGAAGCGTAGACTTGCGACAGTGGGAACGATGTAGAAGACTTGGAGCTGGCTGGGAAGAGCTGTATTCAAGGTCGCCATGGGAGCTGCTCTCTGCGGTAAGAAGATAAGCCAGATGGGGTCCCACCGGGAATGCGCTGGAGCGTAGAGGTTATGGCGGAGATAAAAGTGCAGGTGGAACATGCTAATTATGTCACCGGCAGCGGCAGTCTGTCAACGTGCAGAAATCGGCAGACGTGGAGGAGAGTTGCTTGGGTGCATTCAACACTCACTAAATACAAGGCATTTTTTCTTATGCTAATAAAGCATAGTTAAAATCTTTGACAAGAAATTGTTTCACACATAGTTTTTTGTTGATGAAGATGTTCACACACACTTGGGTCCGCTGCTCGGCTTTGGCCAAAAAGGCTTTGTAATTATTTAATTTCTCACCCAAACATGATGAATCGTCCACGAGCATGCGTGCTCAAAACGGAAAAATTTTTGTAATCATCCATGGTATGAGGGTCGCCCTGCCCGAGCTCACCTAGAAGCTCGAAATGGCTGTTGTGTGATGTGTGCAAGAGCGATGCACATGTGAGGTGCATGCGCATGGGTTGGATCCTACCCGAACTTCCATGTTCAAATCGGACTCAGTGGTTCCGCTGTGAGCGATGAGTCGGCTCAAAATGGACTAGGTCTAAAATGGTAGACACGAGCACACATGTTTGGTTAATGAACACTCCAATGTATCATTGAGGGGGAGTGTTGAGAGGTAGCCATTGCGGTTGTGCAATGCTACATTGATATGGGTGATGGATGATGGGTGAATTGTGGAACACCTCGATTAAGAGGGGGTGTTGAGAGATATAATCGCGGTGTTGTGTGTATGTGGGAAAGCACTCTAGAAGTGCAAGATATTGTGGTGAGATGGAATGCCACATGTAATATTGTATGGTGTGTGAGTGTTGACCAAAAGAGTGGAAAAGGGAGTGCCACATGGATGATGATGTGTAAAGTGGGATAAGGCTAGAAGGCCTATATCATTGTATGGTTCATTGTGATATGCAATACAAGGGAATAGTGTTGAGTGTGCAATCTCTCTCTCTCTCTAGTCATGGAGTTTTTAGTGTGGTTTAATCCACCTTAATCTTATGCTTAATCTATATCCTTCACCATGATCAATCCCATTTCTAGAATCTTAACAGGAGTGCCATGCCCGAAGTAGATCAGTTCACAAAGGGGAGCAAGCCCAAAGCTTTGTGGAAAGCTTTGAACTTCTCACGAGGAAGCGCCTTTGTGAAAAGATCGGTGAGGTTGTCCTGTGTTGGCACATAGGCCAAGCTGATCTCTCCTGCTGAGAGTCTCTCCCTGACATAGTGATAATGCACCTCAATGTGCTTTGTGCGAGCATGAAAAACTGGGTTTCTCGCAACTGCCAATGCGCTCTGACTGTCAGTGAAGATAGAGGTGGCAAGTCAGCCATAAGCCGTCTGAGCCACACACACTCAATTGTAGCTGTGAAAGCTGCCCTGTACTCAGCTTCACAACTAGAAGTGGCCACAGTAGGTTGCTTCTTGCTCAACCAAGATATGCATGAGCTATCGAGCATGAAACAAAAACCACTTGTGGACACTCTTGTGTCATAGCAACCAGCCCAATCTGAGTCCGAAAAAGCATGCAAATCTGGCGGCAACGATCCCCCCTTGGGATAAAACAACCCAAGATGTATGGTGCCACTCAAGTAGCGAAAGATGCATTTAACTGCCTTCCAATGCTGAGACCCTGGGCTATGCATGAACTTGCTCACCTGTGAGACTGCAAATTGAATGTTCGGTCTCGTAATGCATACATAAATGAGGCAACCAATAGCTGTCTGATAGAGTGTGACATCAAAATGATCTCCAGCATCATGAAGACTCAAATTCAAACCTGTCTCCATTGGAGTAGCAATAGGCTTGCAGTCTTCAAGGCCAAATCTCCGCAACAATGTCTCAATATACTTTGTCTGACACAAAGCAATACCTCCATCACACTGCTTAAATTGTATCCCCAAATAATGATGCAAATGCCCCAAATCTGACATCTCAAAAGAGGCATTCAAATCTGACATCTCAAAAGAGGCATTCAAATCAGCCTTAAAATCAGCAATATGACTGTCATTTGGTCCTGTGAGCAGCATGTCATCGACATAGAGAGCAATGATTAGATGTACATCATCCACACATTTAACATACAAGGTGCTTTCTGTTGGACTATTCTAAAAACCATGTGCAGTCAAATATGCATGTATCTTTTCATACCAAGCTCGTGGAGCTTGCTTTAAACCATATAAAGCCTTTTTCAACCTGCACACTTTGTTTTCGTGCTCTCTTTGAATAAAACCACGAGGCTGTGATACATACACCTCCTCATGCAAATCTCCATTCAAGAACGCAGTCTTTATGTCCAATTGATGTACATTCCAACCATTATGAGCTGCCAATGCACAAATGCTACGAATGGTAGTCATACGACAAGTGGAAGCAAAGGTTTCATCAAAATCAATGCCTTTTTCTTGAGCATAACCCTTTGCAACAAGTCTAGCCTTATAGTGATCAACACTGCCATCTGGCTTTCGTTTCAACTTAAAAACCCACTTACATCCACAATGGCCTTTTTACCAATAGGCAAATCACACAAAGACCATGTACCATTCTTCATTATAGCATCATATTCACTTTGCATTGCAGCCAACCAATTTTTTGATTTTTGTGCCTCATCAAATGAAAGAGGTTCTTCCTCTTCACACATACTAGACACAGCCAAAGCATAACAATCTGATGCATAAGAGGCATGCTGAAAACCTGAACGAGTACGACTAGACATAGGTGCATCAATTTTACTATCACGCAAGGTTTGCACCAGCCATTTAGGCATACCTCTAGCCTACTCATTTTCAGCCCTATCCTCATGAATTACATCCTGTAAATCTGCATCAGAAATAGGCTGATCTATGATGTCGTTTCAAATCTGCATAGGCTGAATATTCGCCTCATTAGGACTTACATTTGAATTCCCACCTGTAAAGAGAGGCAACAATGTATCAAATACATCTTGTGAGCTCACACCTGTCTCTTTGGTACATGATAACAAAGGCTGCACAGCATCTTCCACAAAAACAACATCTCGACTAATCAAGATACGCTTTGACTGCGGATGATACAATCTGTAACCCTTGCTCTCAGCACTGTAGCCAACAAAAATGTATTTGACAGCCTTATCATCCAATTTTCTGCATTGTTGCACAGGCACTAAAGCATAGGCCAAGCAACCAAAGACACGCAAGTGACCAATAGAAGGCTTCCTGCCATGCCAAGCTTCATATGGAGTAATAGACTACAAGGCCTTAGTGGGACACCTGTTGAGTACATATGCAGCACACATGACAGCCTCAAGCCAAAACGCATGTGGCAAAGCTTGGCTCTTGACCATACATCGTGCCATCTCCATAAGTGACCTGTTTTTTCAGCAACACCATTTTGCTGAGGGGTATACGGCACTGTACATTGGTGTTTTATCCCACGACTAGCCAGAAATGCATCAAACTCTTTAGACATGTACTCCCCCCCTCGATCAGAACGAAGGGTGCCCACATTACAATTGGATACATTTTCAACCATAAGCAAAAACTGTTTGAAGCACAAAAACACTTCGGACTTTGCCTTTAGTGGATATACCCATGCATGCCTTGAGTAATCATCAATGAAAGTCACGAAGTACAAGTGTTTACCAAATGACGGAGTTTGCATAGGCCCACATACATCACTATGTACAAGTTGCAATTTGCGAGTGGCCCGCACAGAACCATCCTTTGGAAACGCAGAACACTGCATTTTGCCCAAAATACAACCTTCACAAACATGTTTTAATGGTGCCTCAAGAGGGGACAATGAAGCAACCATATCAAATTTCTGCAAACGCAGCAAACTAGCAAAGTTCAAATGACCAAAACGAGCATGCCATAGTTTTGCATCTGAAACTACCTTTTCATCAGAAACTGCATTTGCTGAATCTTCAACACACTTGTCATAAGAATTGAGCCTATACAGCCCACAAAACAAGGTGCCAGATACAATAATCGTATCACCAGAAGTCAAATCATGAACAGTACATCTATCATCCACAAATTTGACTACAAGTCCAAGTCTAGCAAGCGCAGAGACAGACAATAGATTCTTCTTTATCCCTGGCACATACAAAGCATCTGAAAGTGTGAAAGCGCTGCCATTTGTAGCCGTAAGCATAATTTTACCAACGCCCTTCACTGGGTAAGAAGCATTATTGGCACATGTGACAGTATTCCCATTAGGGACAGCCTCAAGAGAAGTGAACATATCACGATGCGAGGTAATGTGCTTTGTAGCACCACTTTCAAAATACTAAACGTGAGAGTCAACAGAAACTGCCAAACATGCATCATGTACAGATGGGTCATACTGGCAATACACACTAAACGCCCATTCTGTATCCTGCACAACATTTGCAGAATCTGCACTTGTAGAAGCATCCGCTATTGTGGCTGCATTTGACTCTTTCTTCTTTGCCTCTTTAGCCTTTAGCTTAGGGCAATTCTTAATGACATGATCATTTGCCTTACAATAGTTGCACCTGGTCTTTTTCTTACCTTTATCAAGCGCCTTCTCAGACTTATTGTTGCTACCTGTGGAAGGAGAAGAAGTTGCAGACCTACTAATAGGAGAAGAAACAGTGGAAGGGGCTGCCTTACCACTTCTTCTCTGCTGTTGGGCAGCAATAAATGCTTGATCAACTGCACACTGCCTGGCCCTATTTTGCCTGGACTGCGCTTCTTGCAAGAGCTTGTTGACTAAAGTGTCATACTTGACAGCATCAGGTCTGTCCTCAGTAAGAAGTCTCCACGTGGAAGCAAAAGTCTGATATGTCTCAAGTAAAGCATCAAGAACAGTCTCTGCACAAGAGAATGATCAGGAATAATCTCACCTGTAGAAATCAACTGTTCTTTGAGATCTTTAATCTCAGCAAGAAAAACATTCATGTCATCATCTTCCAGCATAATCTTCAATTCTAGCTCTTTACGCAGGTAAGCGATTTTTGCCTCGTTACGACCTGCATACAAACCAGCTAGAATATCCCAAGCCTGTTTTGCTGTTTTAGCTGAACGAATATTGGGAGTGATGTTACGTTTGACAGAAAGTACAATCAAGGCATGAGCCTGCGCATCTTTACCATCCCAAAACGAGCTTGTTCAGCAGTGGGTAAAATAGCAGCAACAGTAGAGCTGCTAGAACCTGCAACATCCTCAATAGATCCTACATCCACAGAACCTGGACGTTCATCCATACCCTGCACAATGTTCCACACTCCTTTTGTAACCAAAACATGCTGCATCATGTATGCCCAAAGTGGGTAGTTGCTGTCTCCATCCAATTTGTCATCAGCAGATAACATGTGAAATACATCATTGCTGTTATCAGCCATGGCCCCCACCCCACTGACTGAAACTGATGCAAAAGCTACCTGTAATGACGCAAAGACTGAACAGAAAACAACTCGTGCTATGTAGCACGGTCCACAATAGAGTACGTATGCCTGTTTTGCAGAAAACTGCACTGTCAAAATTTCTGCAGAAAATGACGAAAACACCTGTGCAGAACTTGAAATGCAAAAACGGAGCCCGAAACGACCTCAGATGCGATTTCTGAGAACGCACTGCCCTACGGGCGAATTTGCAGAGTATAGGGACCTGCAAGCGCTCGTGAAAGCTCACCTCAATCGGAGAACATGAGTCGGAGGGTGCTGGCGGTGTAGCCCTGAGAGCCGATGCCTGCTCTGATACCAATTGTTGGAATTAGGGTTGCAGGAAAGCACACAAAGCTTGGAGAAGAAGCAAGAATGCACACAACACAAAGTGTATTAGATTGTGTCAATGTACAAAAGATAAGATAGCCCTAGAAGGATGGGCGTATATACAAGCCGGGGGAAAAAACCTCCTAAAGAGGAAAAAAGTGCCCCGGCGGCGGTCCTAAGTGTGCTCACACACATCACTGCCTATATATATATGGCAATATCTAAGTATGGAAAGATCATTTTTAAATCATTTCATCTTTATTTTTTTATTAATTTTAATTAATTAGACTAATTTTTATTAATTTAAGTTATCTTGGGTTAATTTGAGTGCATGCATATTTTCTATTAGTTTCTTGATCTTATTTGAAGTACCTTCCCCCCCCCTAATTTGCTCTCTAAGCATTGCTCAGTCTAGCATAAACTGGACAAAACTGGACACCCTGATCTTGCAACAACCCCACATCGTATAATCACATTGTGTGGTCGATGGGTGATGGCCTTTATAACACACCATCAAAACACACATAAGAAGAAAACACAATGGGATCAGAACTGGGGGACACCAAGATCCTAGCTCCAAGGGCACCAATCAAACTTGTTGTTGTCCTCAGCCCTCCAGCTGACACAATTGAACACCTATACACACCTCAACACTCTCCAATCTTACCCAGGTGACTCCTCTAGTTGTCCTCCCAAGTCAGCACACTGACCTCCAACACCTCTGATCTTCCACCTTTATAGCTCACCTGACCTCCAACACCTCTGATCTTCCAACACCTCTGACCTCCAACACCTCTGATCTTCCACCTTTATAGCTCAGCTGACCTCAACTGACATCCAGCTGACCAAGATAGCTCCTAGCCTAACACATAGCTGACCGTAAACTTTGCTCCTAAATGCTGACGCTAATCCTAGTCATATAAATATCTTCCATGCTCTCCAATCTTCCTCAAACATTAACTAACCTTAAAACCATGACCCCAGGGCCTCACTAAACACTTGGCTGACCCTCTGTTGACCTTCTACTGACACTCCTCTGACTAACACCTGCTAAAAACCGACTCAATTGTTGCTGTCGAAAATAGAATCAATTAATTCAGCTAACTCAACTGAATTAGTAACTTTCTCACACGTGTCCTCTAACTCTCTCCAACCCTTAGGGCGCTCTAAACTCAATGAGATATCACACTATTAGGTCTCAACTGACTGTAGTTGACTCACAGATGATTCCAATCTAACGTTTCTTATCAAACCGATTCAGCTGACTCAGGTTTCCTCTCCTCTGTGTCCGTTGACTCTTTTAGATCCTCAAACCAAATCAAGATTTAACACTTTAAATACTCATCTGACTTTAGCCAACTCACAGTTGACATTGAAACACTCGTCAGACTTCTAACCCTTCTGACTGGCTGACCTCTGATAGTTAGCTCTAACTGCTGACTACTAACTCTGCTGCACTGACAGACCTCTGACAGCCAGCTCTGACGCAAAACCTTCTCCCCCAAAACCCAAAAAATCCAATCCAAGCACTCTATACCTTTAGCTTGATGATACTGATGCTCAGCTGACACACAATTGACTATGCACTCTCTCATTTGATGTTGTGAGACTGAGTCAGCACTGTCTCAGAATCAATTCCCCAGTCATCAGATTGGCACACACAGATGATCTATCCTCACAAACTCAATCAAAACCACACATACATCACCACAAAAACATCAAGACAAAAGATAAATTCCAAATTCTTTGTCTGCTTCAGATAGACCACAAAAGATAAATTCCAAAGTCTCTATATGCTTTAGATAGACCACAAAACACTTCAGCATCTCAACATCCCTGCGACGTGGGCACACACATATTAGAAGGAAACACTCATCAAGGATCCCCATAGGTAGACCCCGGTGACAATTCTTCAAAGTATCAACTTCAACAGCTACAGTTGAGGATGTATTGAATTGAGCCAAGTCTCTAACAAAAATGCTGCACAAACATCCTAGGGGACACACCTCCTAGCCAACTCTCCAGTCTCCAGCACTCCCTCTGCTCTAACACAATCAATTCCTCTCACACTGCACTGGTCTTCTCTACAAACTTGAAAAAAATAACAGGATCTCTAGGATGTACAAAGAAAGCTGACCTACAGGACCTCTCCATACAGTCGCTCTCGCCTCTGGTGGTCTCTCTCACCTCTCATAAAAAAACCACACCCGATCCACCAGAATTCTCCCTCTTCTACCCCGTTGTTGCCCCTTGGATTCTTCTAGAATGTTGCATGCCCGCTTCCCTCGTTCACCCATGCACTTTCTGTTTTCATTCTCGCACCTACACTTTTACACTTGGCTGCCACGCCACTTTTTGCACCTACTAGGATCCACTTCACACTTTCATATATACACTTCTTCTATACATGGCATATTTAGGATGGGATCATGATTCGTCTCACAACGTAACAAAATTAAGTAGGCTTTAGATTTTCTTAACCATGACTATGGGACAAAAAGCGGCTACCAACTTATGAGACCCAATGTAGATTATTATCTCACAATCCCACCTATAGAAATTAGACATTTGCATTTGCATTTGTTGTATCTTCTATGTAGAGACATGAATTTTAGCTAAATTCGTGGATCTTCACATTAACTTTGTTAGTACAATGTTAAACAATTATAAAGAATTTATAAACACAATTTGAAAGGCAATCTTGAATGAGATAGGTGTGCATGGAAGTAACACAATTTGAAAGGCAATCTTGAATGAGATAGGTGTGCATGGAAGTAACACAAGAATCGACAAAGACATAAAAACTTTTGGAAAACTTAGCATTCATACTAAATGTGGTGTCTATAGGTGGCTCAAAAAGTAGGAGGCTACTTCTAGAATGAGATGGTAGAACTTATGGTAAATATGAATATTAAAAGAGGAAACCTTTTGTGATGCTTTAATCCCTTGAACAAATTACCTAAGGAAGCAATGGTTTATAAGGAATTGTAGATACCATTCGACATGTTGGCAAAAACCGTTAAGAAAGCATAACATTAAACAAGAAGAAGTTATAAATTTTTAAAATATATGCATAGACTTATCTATTATAGGCTCACTCTTATTAGTACATCAATGAACATTACATATTTCAAGGTGGAGTGCACAAGGTATAAAGAAGTCTCATTGGAGGGTTGGTGGTTTATTTTTTAAGTTTACAAGGCATGTGAAGGGTTGAAAGGGAGGAGACAAAAATGAGCTGAAAGAGTGCTTCTTTCTTTGGTTTGTAGGACATCTAGGGATAAACAAATTGCAAGGCAAAACTTGAAAGAGTTCTTTCTTTGATTTTTTAGGACATCTAGGGAATTAACAAATTACAAGGGAAAAATTTATTGAAACTGAAACATAAAGATCAATAAAAATTATATTAACTATTTTCAAACATGAGTTGTGAGAGATTCTCATGAAGCATCAACCAGTGACATCAAAACCAACAATAAACTTCTCCATGTTTTTTCTCTAGTGAACCCAATGTGAACACGTAAAAACCAAGTGACATTAACCAGTGACATCAACCAAAACCTTCTTTGTGTTTTTGTGCCAGTGAACCGAATGTGAACATGTCAAAACCACTAACATCAACTAAAAACATAGAGATGGGAGGCCTTTCCAGCAATCGGTAGGTCAATTCGTTAAAGTGGATGGCTTGTAACCCGAGGTAATGGGTTCCATCCACTGTTGCCTACATTGCATGGTGCTACCTTGTACCTCGTGAACCTGTAGGTGTGTGTGTTTGTAAAAAGGGTATGCGGGACCCTCATGTCATAAAAATCATCTAACTTAAAAAAAAAATAAAAAATATATTTAAGAAAAGAGATGGGAGGCATTGTTCTGGCACAGCTTCCTCAGTCCTCTAGGAGCATTTTTGATGCCTTGGGTGACAAAGTGGCACATGATAGACACTCCATGTTAAACAAACATGATGACACCAAGACATTGTAAGAGAAACTTAAAATTTTAATTATCAGAAGGTTACAAATGAAATCCAGATAGGCTTGTTACAAAGGGGGGTTTGAAACAAAAGAGTTGCTTCAAAAAAAAGGTTAACATCTAAGATCTCTAGATCGTGTCTCGCTCGCCTCGAATGGGCCGAGCTAGTTGCATGTCCTTGTTGGCAGATATGGTAATCCTCTTTGCATGTATTTCAAGGAGGTTGGTGTCTTCAAAAAGCCCAACAAGGTAAGCCTCGGAGGCTTCTTGCAATGCTTCAAGGGCAATCCCCTACACACGGAACTCTGTTCTATATCGTTGGAGAATCTCCTTCACTGTGCGAGCGAAAGGGGCTCTTCTTATCAGCAACTCAGTGTTCCTCTAATAAAACTTGATTTCTTGTAGAGCCCTATGCCCTTGGCGCATCCTTCTCCTTGGAGCTCTCTATGTTGTGTTAGTGCGTTGGCGAGGTTGGGACTTCCTTGGCTTGAAGAGCTTGACCTTTCTACGCTTGCGCGCACTTGCAGGAACCTCCTCTTGGTCTCTCTCATAGTCTGAATCCTCCTCCTCCTATTGCTATGGTACCTGTGTATCAAGTTCCTCCCGGGTAGGTAGGGGACCGTGTCCTGGTAGTAGGGTCTTTCCACCTATGGTGTTGCGCAATGTAGGAATGTTTTCACCAACCCAGTCGAATTGCTCATCATCGGCCTCTCTTTCTTGATCTCTGGGGTGGTTGCATTGTGGGGTCTTCTTCACACGCTTACTCCCACTAGAAGGGCCTGCATGTGTGTGCGCTGGTGTTGCTGTGGGAGGAGGGTTGGACTCTCGGGATCCCATTGGGCATGTCCTAGAATCCAAGGGGTCACTCTCTTCCCTGGTGTCGCCAAGTATGTGGTCATTGGGTGCCTTGCACTGTGTTTTGTAAAGGCATGGTAACACGTGCAATGTTCTTGGTGCGTGCCATATCCATGTAGTACGAGTATGCTAACGTGGTGATGTGTTGGTGTCCTTACGTGGGTGTCTACGTAGATCTTGAGCTCAAGCTCTCTAAAAAAGTGAAATGAAAATGAAGTGAGAGAAGGAACTATTAATAGTTTTTTTTAAGGGCAAAAAAAAACCTAACTAAACTTATTTTCTTAGCCTTATTACATCTAGATTTATGCTGGTGCATGCAGCACAACCCAACGCCTCCCTTGTCTCCTCATTCGTGCACGCCAACAAGCACCATGCCTATGGGGAGCATTGGTCTGCTACCATTAAAACCGAGCATGACTTTTTGTAGCCTTGCGTGCCTCTTACGCAAGCTTAGATTGTTGGGCCCGCTCCCTAACCAATACCCTTCCAATGCTTGTGCGATAAAACCAATTGAACATCTCTTGTAGATAGTTTGTACGTGTTCCTCCTGCTCAGAAGCTCCACCTCCATGTCTTGTATTTTTGAAATAAACCCCTCTTGCTTTATAATGTGATTTCTCCATCCCTTGGGTACTCCACATGGAGAATATGGGTTTGCCAAGCTCCACTTGTAGTTAATCTTGTGCAGTATCCTAACAAGCCAAGCTCTCCTTCACCAACAAATTGAATAAAAGATGATAAATTGCGAAAAGGAGGGTTTGCTCTTAATGGAGGGTCAACTGGATAGAGATGCCCATCAACCCAAAGATCTACATTTTTCTACTTAGCTATCTTATGAGCTTGGACAGATTGTGCATCAGTAGGATGGGTTTTTTTAGAGCTGCCATACTCTTCATGAATACAAATGTGTAAATGAACCTTCCGTTTTTTAGCTTCACAAGGGGCTACACACACAGCTTGCAAAGGCTCCATAGCTAAGCAGAGGAAGAAGCTAAAGCAGAGAGATCCTCATAGGGGGGGGGAGAGAGAGAGAGAGAGAGAGAGAGAGAGAGTGAGTGAGAGAGACTGTTAAAACTTTGCTCTGCAGGTTTAACACAAATCCATTTTTTTAAGTAGAAAATGATATTTTTGATGTACAAATATACAAACATGGAGTTTTTCATCAATAAATTACATTTATGAGAAAAATTAAAAAATAATAATTTTTGGGGTCCCCACAATTTCGGGATCTCATGGATGTAGTGGTTCTTAACAGTTAGTTATGTTTATGGGGTTGTGGAGACCTGACAGTTAGTTATGGATGTACTGACTCTTGACAGGCTTCTGACGTGACCCTTGAATTACAAGCTTTTTAGAGGAAAAAAGTTATTTTCATCATACATATTGGTTGGTGTTTTTTCCACCTCAAAATGTAAAAATAATAGAAAATTAAGCCCACCTAAATTTTTACTTTTTGGGGCTCACCTAAATACGAGAATGTTTTGCTGATGTGGAAGGGAGATATGGTGGGAGTTAATGAGAAAGGAGATTTCAAACTGACAAGAAAGATTCAATTTGTAGAAAGTGAAGATAAAAAATTCAAAAAAGTAAGAGAGAGTATGAGAAAAGTCAAAAAGTAAGAGAGAGAGTATGAGAATATTCCCTTTAAAAAGTGAAACTAGGGGGGTATGGCTGATGTGGCAAGGCAAAAAATAGGGGTCATCATAGCCTTTGTCTCCCTTAAGCCCAGCTTTTTAAGCTCTAATCCCTTAAAATTAAGAATCCTTAGGAGGCCCTTTTTGGGTCCAAAAAATTCCTAATGAATTTATGAAATTCTTCTAGGACATTTGTGTATATAGATGTGTTTTGATGAATATTTTCTCCAAATTAGTGGAAGCCCTTTAATATAGAGTAGGCCTAGAAACTTGGCAAGAGGCTTATGTAAACATTTTGAAGTAAAAAGCTTCAAAGATGGAGATCAACTGTGATTTGTGGAGAAGGGTGTTCTTGCTAAATAGTGAGAAAACTCGTTAATTACTAGTAGTGAGCTTAATTACCTACTTAATGAGACTTGGATCAAGACCTTCTTTGATACCAATTGAAGGGAATGAACTGAGGTTATAATCATCGAGGACCATTATGGATTAGAGCCATGGAATTAGCATATGGGTAATGACTATGAGATATGATTAAGGACTTAATCACAAAGCTAATGAGGGCAAGATGATGATGATGACAAAAACACACCTTTTTTTGCAAATAGATTCATGATCTTTAAATAGGCCTGAGGATACAAGGATCATATCATGCTAAGCATGTTTAGGTGAGTGATTAAGTGCTAAAAGTGATCCTCTCATTTTGTGGGTCTAGATACCTTTTCCATGTGCTCCAAGTCAACATTGGTATAGCTAGTATTCAAGCCTTTTATACACTTGTGATAGGCATGGATAGTAGCTTTTACATTGCTTGGATTTACTCTTCATGAGCTCATTATTACAAGCCGTTCATTTCTAAGGTTTTGGATTTACAACATGGACATTTAACATGCTTGATATTGTACATGTGTTACCTTTTCCTTAATCTTGTACATGTGTTAACTTTTCCTTGATCCTCCTTGCCTTTCCTTTGATTTCTAAGGTCTGGGATTTATACCATGGACATTCAACATGCTTGATCTTGTACATGTGTTACCTTTTCCTTGATCTTCCTTTCCTTTTCTACACCAAGAGGGTGGCAGTAATGGTTGGATAGGTAGATTTTTATAGGTGGAAACCATAGTCCCAGATGGATAATTAGGACACTTTTGAGTAGGATAACAATGGCATCCTCATTATTAATGGTTTCACTAGTTGATGGTGGATGATTGGGACACTTTTGGGTATGATAAAAATGGCATCCTCTTTATTAATGGGTGCTCTAAGCTGATGCAAGTTTGTATCAAATTCTTCTTGTAATTTAGGTGAGTAGAGAAATCTTGATCATGTGACATATAACCAAACCAAAGAATTTGATTTTAAAAGAAAATTTAGAATTTTTACCCTTAGTCCCAAATAATTTCTCAAACTCCTCCCATATATCCTTTGTTTCTACATGGTGTATAATGTTGTCACCTAAGCCTAATGCAATAATGCTAAGTGATTGTTCATCCCTTTCATTCCACACTTTATCTCCCACAGCTACTCCCACTAACAATTCCTCAAAGGAATTTACTCATAAGCATGCATTTGCATTTTCATATGTATGAATGGCCACCCCCATGAACTTATCTATTGGGTATGAAGGGCCTCCCCCCCACCCATGATCTTATCTATTGGGTATGATAAGCATGTATTTACATTTTCATGTACGAAGGTCCTCCACCATGAACATATCTATTGGGTATGATACCATGTTGATACAGTACAAGTGGTATGAAGGGCCTTCTCCATGAACTTATCTATTAGGTATGAAGGTCATCCCCCATGAACTTATCTATTGGGTATGATAAGCATGTATTTGGATTTTCATGTACGAAGGTCCTCCACCATGAACTTATCTATTGGGTATGATACCATGTTGATACAGTAAAGGTGGTCTTACTACTTAAGACTTTCAAGGGTAGCATCAAATCCCTTTACACATAGAGATTCAATGCTTAATGACACCCCCTTTAATGATTAATAGTGCAAATCTCCCCCTAATAAAATAGATAAAAATGTATTGAAGGTTGCAATTGAGTGCTCAAATCAAAGGGGTTTTTGAAAAGAGTGATATAGCATGAAATAGAAACTTTGCAATGTCTAGTTTGAACCCTCAATGGCAAGGTTTAATGTAGATGATTAGCATGAAATAAAAACTCCCCAATGTCTAGTTTGAACCCTCAATGGCAAGGTTTGATGTAGATTATTAGCATTAACTATTAGTGATATATAATAGAAAGATAAAAGATAAGAAATTTCTTCATGCTCATGAACCAATGAATAGAATGCTTCAAGTTTTGATGTGCGCACATCTCATAGATCCAATTGAAGATCCCTATGAGAGCTTAACTTCTCTCTCCAAGGACATGCATCAAATTTGTAAAAAATTTCCACCTAGTTTGTAAGGGAGTATGCCTAGGATTTTGGTAAGAGGCTTATGTAAAAGTTTTAAAAGTCAAAATTTTCAAGGAAGGAGATCTCAGCTGATTTACAAAGAGGGATTTTCTTGCTAACAAATGAGAAAACTAGTTAATTGCTAGTAGTGAGCTTAAATACCTACTTTATGAGGCTTGGATTAAGACTTTCTCTCTGATATTAATTAAAGGGAATTAACTTAGATTAATCATGAAGAATCATAATGAATTAGAGCTATGGATTAGCATATAGGTAAATTATGAGATATGATTAAGGATTAATCATAAAGCATAATGAGGGCAAGATGATGATAATAAAAACACACCTACGTTTGCAAACATAGTGATCTGATGCACTACGTAACTTACGAGGTTACCCAAATAAATAACCCCTTAATTTTAAGTTGATATTTCATGTTTTTAAGAAGTAGAGTGTGTATCATGACTTTATTTTTAAAAACATACATATTTTAATTATTTCTAGTGTTTTTTAAAAATATCTCTAGAAATTACAAAAATATGGTGATTTTTATAGTTTTATAAAACTTTATGATTAGGGCTTTGTCATTATTTATGTCTTGAATTAATGTCATTAATGTGATCATAATGTTTTGAGTTTTAAATTTTCATAAGATTTATTTTTTTCCTTTTTGAATAAAATTTTAAATTCTAATATATGCTCTATTACATTGATTTTTCAAATATATACATACATACATACATACATCATATTGAACACGAACACACACACACACACATATTGAACACGAACACACACACATATTGAACACGAACACACACACACACACACACACACACGCACACACACACGCACGCACAACAATAACAACAATAACAGAATCTATTTTTTAAAATGTTATCACACACAATGTCACATATTTATTAAACTTTCATGATTACATATATATTTTGATGTATATACATATAAAATATTGTTGAATAATTTTAAATAAATTGAAGTGTTAAAAAAAACTTAAAAATGGATACACACTATCCATTTTTAAAAAAAATATTTCAACATCCCAATATCTATTTTCATATTCAAAATCAATACCCAGTACGTATTTTTCTCAATATCTAGTTCTATATTCAAAATCAATAACAAAAATCAATACCCAATATGTATTTTTTATTGAACTCAAAATATTTATATATACTAACCATATTTGAAATCAATAGCCATTATTTATATATAATCTTTAATATATTTATAATATGAAATATAAAAAATTATGATAAAATAAATAAATATTATAAAAAGTTAAAATAAGATATTTACTATTTTTATTTTATGTTTTTATAAATAATAAATTTCATCAATGTAAGTTTTAAAGAAAACTAAAATAATAAATTAAAAATTTTTAGCATAGAGAAATTTTATATCACTTCATTATCCTTGACTGAATTAATAAGTATATCTTTTTTTTAAATGTAGAGGAATTATAAATAAACTACCACAAAAAAGTTGATGACTTATTTGTAAACGTTTGTTATAGAACTTAAATTTTTATTTGGTTATACATTTTAATCGCATTTACCTTTTATTTATTTATAAAGGGTATTTTTTAGGACATTTTCACTTTTAGATCAATTTAAAGAATCTCAAAACATAGAAATTTAGTGTACTTTTAAATATGATTGTATACAAGCATCATGGTATTTTCAAAATATGATTAAAAAGGGATCTTCTTTAGGGAATCATTTAAAGATGCCAAATATTTCTCATTCTTAGGAGATATTACCTAGTGCATCTGTAATTATGTTTGTAATAGATTCATGCCTCTTAAATAGGCTTGATGATACAAGGATCAGATCATGCTAAGCATGTTTAGGTGAGTGATCAAGAGCTAAAAGTTATTCCCTCATTCTTTTAAAGATGCCAAATAGTTCTCATTCTTAGGAGATATTATGCAGTGCATCCACAATTGTGTTTGTAATAGATTCATGCCTCTTAAATAGGCTTGATGATACAAGGATCAGATCATGCTGAGCATGTTTGGGTGAGTTATTAAGTGCTAAAAGTTATTCCCTCATTTTATGGATCTAGATACCCTTTCCATGTGCTCTAAGTCAACATTGGTGTGTTCAAGCCTCTTGCCCACTTGTACTGGGCATGGATTCCTTCACCTCTTAGTGGCCTTTACATTTCTTGGATT
This sequence comes from Cibotium barometz, assembly GCF_041138505.1. NCBI lineage: Eukaryota > Viridiplantae > Streptophyta > Polypodiopsida > Cyatheales > Cibotiaceae > Cibotium > Cibotium barometz. The sequence continues at coordinate 51,849,792 of NC_141074.1, forward strand.
TAGTCTTTATGAGCTCATTATTTCAAGGCATTCATTTCCAAGGTCTTTTGTTAATCTAGAACTTGGAAATGAATTCCTTGAAATAATGAGCTCATAAAAAATGAAACAACTAATCAAGGTTAGAAGTGATTAAGGCTAGTGTAGTTTTCTGGAAGGTATAAGTGTAAAAAACTGTTAGTGTGAGCTAAGCGATGATGTTTGGGTAATGATTGCCTGTAAGAAAACATAGAAAAATTAGAAAATTTGATTAACAAGTTGGTGGGCTCCTCTAAATGCAAAATAAATGACATAGAATAAGATAGGGTCCTATATATTTTTAGTCACATGCAATTGTATGCGTATAATTAACATTAGGGAAGATATGGACTTAAAAAGGGCCTCACAAAGGAAAGCATTATTGAGCTTAAAAATGTGGTTGGAGAGTGATTGGAGTCCTTAAAATGGACATATGGACCCCCCTCGTCCCCCTACATTTCCACCTATATTTGTTTTCCTTTTACTTTTTTTTCCAACTAGACTTAGGCCCAAGATCCTCCTGTAGAGTTACCATACCTCATTGATCATAGGTGTTTGTTAATCCACCTCTTAATCTTCCTATAGGCGATGTCACAAAAGGAAGCACCTTGTGGGGTTTAAAACCCATGACCTCTTTATCCTAGGCAAACACCTTCACCAATTGGGGTATCACTTGATTGGCCATTTTCCACCTATATTCACTCATACTACCTCTACTTTTATACCTAAACTTTTCCTCACCCCACCACATACACTCCCCCTGTTGGAATTAGGGTTGCAGGAATGCACACACAACTTCAAGAAGATGAGGAAGCTTGAGCACAACACTGTAGTGTATTATGAGTGCCAAAAATGAAAGATAACAAGCCCTAGAAGATAATAGGCGTATATACAATGCACGGGGGAAAAAACCTCCTAGTGAGGGAAAAAGTGTCCCGGCGGTCCTAAGTGTGTTCACACACATCACTACTATAATATGGTAACAAATCCCCCCTGGAGTGATGCGGTGAACAAGAGCTAGCACTCATGTATAGGGAAGTGTCTAGCTATGTGGACGAATCCACAAAAGGGAGTAAGCCCAAAGCTTTGCGAAAAGCTTCGAACTTCTCACGAGGCAGAGCCTTTGTGAAAAGGTCTGCAAGGTTATCCTGTGTTGGCACATAAGCCAAACTGATCTCTCCTGCAGAGAGTCTCTCCCTGACATAATGGTAGTGCACCTCAATGTGCTTCGTACGAGCATGGAACACTGGGTTCCGCGCAACTGCCAATGCGCTTTGACTGTCAGTGAAGATGGTGGTGGCAGATGGCTGCCCAACACCCAAATCAGCCATAAGGCGTCTGAGTCACACACACTCAACCGTAGCTGTGAAAGCTGCCCTGTACTCAGCTTCACAACTAGAAGTGGCCACAGTAGGCTGCTTCTTGCTCAACCATGATATGCATGAGCTTCCAAGCATGAAGCAAAAACCACTCGTGGACACGCGTGTGTCATAACAACCAGCCCAGTCAGAATCTGAAAAAACATGTAAATCTGGCGGCAATGATCCCCCCTTGGGATAAAACAACCCAAGATGCCGAGTACCACTCAAATAGCGAAAGATACGCTTCACTGCCTGCCAATGCTTAATGCCTGGGCTATGCATAAATCTGCTCACCTGTGAGACTGCAAACTGAATGTCTGGCCTCGTAATGCATACATAAATGAGGCAACCAACAGCTGTCTGATAGAGTGTGATATCAAAGTGATCTCCAGCATCATGAAGACTCAACTTCAAACCTGTCTCCATTGGAGTAGCAATAGGCTTGCAGTCTTCAAGGCCAAATCTCCGCAACAATGTTTCAATATACTTTGTCTGACACAAAGCAATACCTCCATCACACTGCTTAAATTGTATCCCCAAATAATGATGCAAATGCCCCAAATCTGACATCTCAAAAGAGGCATTCAAATCAGCCTTAAAATCAGCAATATGACTCTCATTTGGTCCTGTGAGCAGCATGTCATCGACATAGAGAGCAATGATTAGATGTACACCATCCACACGTTTAACATACAAAGTGCTTTCTGTTGGACTATTCTGAAACCCATGTGCAGTCAAATATGCATGTATTTTTTCATACCAAGCTCGTGGAGCTTGCTTTAAACCATATAAAGCCTTTTTTAACCTGCACACTTTGTTTTCCTGCCCTCTTTGAACAAAACCACGAGGCTGCGATACATACACCTCCTCATGCAAATCTCCATTTAAGAACGCAGTCTTTATGTCCAGCTGATGTACATTCCAACCATTATGAGCTGCTAATGCACAGATGCTACGAACAGTGGTCATACGACATGTGGGAGCAAAAGTCTCATCAAAATCAATGCCCTTCTCTTGAGCATAACCTTTTGCAACAAGCCTAGCCTTATGGCGATCCACTGTGCCATCAGGCTTACGCTTCAATTTGTATACCCACTTAGTGCCAATGGCCTTCTTGCCAGGGGGCAAGTCACATAAAGACCATGTACTATTCTTCATAATAGCATCGTATTCTGTTTGCATAGCAGCCATCCAATTTTCTGAACTTTGTGCCTCATCAAATGAAACAGGCTCACTTTCATCGCACATACTAGAAACAGCCAATGCATAACAATCTGACGCATAAGAGGCACCATGAGAGCCAGAACGAGTGCGACTAGACAAAGGGGCATCCAATTTGCTGTCACGCAAAGTCTGCACCAGCCATCTAGGCATGTTCCTAGAGCCCTCAATCTCTTGTCTCTCATCCTCAAGTGCATCATGCACATCTGCATCAGATATAGGCTGATCTGTGCCATCATTTAAAACCTGCATAGGCTGAAAAACTGCCTCATGAGGTATTGCACTTGACTGTGCACCACTGAAAAGAGGCAACAATGTATCATAGACATCACGTGAGCTGATATCTGTCTCCTTAGTACATGAAACCAAGGGCTGAACTGCATCTTCCACAAATACAACATCACGGCTAACCAAAATGCGCTTTGTCTGTGGATGATACAAACGATAGCCTTTGCTCTCAGCACTATATCCAACAAAAATACATTTGACAGCTTTGTCATCCAATTTTCTGCGATGTTGCACAGGCACTAATGCATATGCCAGGCAACCAAAAACACGTAAATGGCCAACAGATGGCTTGTGGCTATGCCAAGCCTCATATGGAGTGACAACCTGTAATGCTTTGGTGGGACACCTGTTTAGTACATAAGTGGCACACATGACAGCCTCAAGCCAAAAACCATGTGGTAGACTTTGACTCTTAACCATACATCTTGCCATTTCCATGAGAGACCTGTTTTTTCTCTCAGCCACACCATTTTGCTGTGGTGTATACGGCACTGTACATTGGTGTTTTATCCCACGCTCAGCCAGAAATGCATTAAATTCTGAAGACATATACTCCCCCCCTCGATCTGAACGGAGGGTGCCCATCTTACTTTCTGACACATTTTCAGCCATAACCAAAAACTGTTTGAAGCACAAAAACACTTCGGACTTTGCCTTCAAAGGATATACCCATGCATGCCTGGTAAAATCATCAATGAAAGTCACGAAGTAAAGGTAGTTTCCAAATGATGGAGTTTGCATGGGACCACAAACATCACTGTGAACAAGCTGCAATCTGCGTTCAGCTCTCACTGATCCATCTTTGGGAAAGGAAGCACGCTGCATTTTACCCAATATGCAGCCCTCACAAACATGCTTGACAGGTGCCTCAAGCTTAGGCAAAGAAGACACCATTTCAGATTTCTGCAGGCGCAGCAAACTTGCAAAATTCAGATGACCAAAACGTGCATGCCACAGTTTTGCATTTGAAATAGCCTGCGTATCCATAATAGCACATGCTGAATCCTCTACACATTTGCCATCCATATTGAGCTTATACAGCCCTCGACATAGTGAACCAGATGCTACAATGATGTCACCACAAGAGAGATCATGAACAGTACATCTGTCATCCACAAATTTTACAACCAAACCTGTTTTGGCAAATGCGGAGACTGACAGCAGATTCTTTTTGATCCCTGGCACATACAATGCATCAAAAAGTGTAAAGGTGTTGCCATTTGCAACATTCAGCACAATCTGTCCAACTCCTTCAACGGGATAAGAGGAGTTATTGGCACAAGTGACAGTATTCCCTGTGGGAGCAGACTCAAGGAAAGTGAATAAACTGCGCTGCGAGGTGATATGCTTAGTGGCACCATTGTCAAAGTACCATACATCTGAATCTACTGCAGACATACATGTGTCATGCAAAGATGGGTCATAACTGCACTGCGCATTGAATGCCCATTCTGTATCTAGCACAACATTAGCAGATTCATTGTTAGAAGGAGAGGCATCTGCCAACAGCCATACCAGCCTCTTTCTTCTTAGCCTCTTTCGCAGCCAGCTTAGGACACGCTTTGATGACATGATCATTTCCCTTACAGTACTTGCAAAATGTCTTCTGTTTGTCACCCTTCTTCTCATCTTTGTCTTCCTTCTTTGGTTGCGCAGCATTTGCAGATTTCTGCTTACTAGAAGAAAAGCCAGCTTTACCTTTCCCGCTTCTCTGACTAGCAACGAAAGCTTGATCTGCGACACGCATAATATTCCTGTTTTGCCTTGACTGGTCTTCTTGCAGCAAAACAGAAACTAACTCCTCAAATGATAAGGCATTGGGATTGCCTTTCATCATCAAGCGAAGAGTGGAAGCAAAACCCTGATAAGAATCTGGTAGACCATTCAAAACAGTCTGCACAAGTGAACTGTCTGACAGGATTTCATCTGCAGAAATGAGCTGCTCTTTGAAATCCTTGATCTTTGTCAAAAAGCTATCCATAGAATCACCTTCGTTCATATGCTCACTCTCCAACTGTTTTCGGAGATAAGCAACACGAGCCTCATTTCTTGCCTGATACAATGTGGCAAGTACATCCCAAGCATCCTTAGAAGTCCTGCAGGAGCGAATATGTGGGATAATGGTACGTTTGACAGACAGCGCAATCAAGGCATGAGCCTGCGCATCTCTACCATCCCAACGAATCTGCTCTGCTGAAAGTGGTGGTTCTCGAACAGCTGCTACAGCACTTGTGCCTGCACCATCATCAACAGTACCTGTTTCTGATGTGTTTGCAGCATTCCCAGCCACAATAGGACGTGCATCAATACCCTGCACAATGTTCCATAACCCCTTTGCTACCAATACATGTCGCATCATATATGCCCACAATGGATAGTTGGTGCCATCCAACTTATCCTCAGCAGCCAACATGCGGAATACATCATTGTTGTCAGCCATGGCCAATGACTGTACTACTAGATGTAAATGCTGTCTGTAAGAGGTAAACCTGTATAAAATCGACCTGTGCTATGTAGCACAGCCCAAAACAGACGAATGGGCACCTGTCCTGCAGATTTTAATGTTGACAGAAAATCTGCACAGTAGGACGATTTTGCCTGCGCAGTACTTGGAATGCAAAAACGGAGGGCGAAATGACTTCAGATCAAAATTCTGAAACGAACTAGCCCTACGGGCTTTCCCACGGCATATACTAACCTGCAGACGCTCGTGAAACCTCGTTGCAATCGGAGGAGATGAAGCGGCAGGTGCCGGTGATGCTGCCCGGGAGGAGGAAGCCTGCTCTGATACCAATTGTTGGAATTAGGGTTGCAGGAATGCACACACAACTTCAAGAAGATGAGGAAGCTTGAGCACAACACTGTAGTGTATTATGAGTGCCAAAAATGAAAGATAACAAGCCCTAGAAGATAATGGGCGTATATACAATGCACGGGGGAAAAAACCTCCTAGTGAGGGAAAAAGTGCCCCGGCGGTCCTAAGTGTGTTCACACACATCACTACTATAATATGGTAACACCCCCTCCTCCTCCCCCCACCCAGACTTACCTTTCTTGCCATATCATCTCGGCCAAAATGTGTCCTCAAAAAATTTACACAACCTCCCAAAAAGATCCCCCAAGCCTATCTATGATCAAATTATCGTTTCCCTTTCTCCCCACAAAATCAGCTCATCCAAAAAGTGCCCTTAAGAATTCAAAGTTTTGCTTTGCCCCCAAAAAGCTACTCCAGCCCAACCATATGTATTTGTGAATAAAAAAATCTTTTTTTATTTCTAGAACACTAAACTAATTCCCATATTCTCCTACAAAGATCCTGTCTTTGTGTTTTTAACTTTTGAAGCCTCCATGGCCTTCAAAGCTTAAAATCCCTTTCTTTGACCCACCTGGATCAAAAGAAAATTTACCATCATTCTATACATCATCCACATCATTGGCATCCTCAAAGCATTCCTCATACTCATCCACATCCTCTTTTGTGCCTTCATTGTAAGATCCGATGAGGATCATGCTTAGTATTATCTTTTTGGCTTTCCAAACCTTCCAATGATCTTTGTTCCATTTATGACCACACTTAAAGCACAACCCTTTTCTCTTCAAGTCATTGTTGCAATGTTCACCTATGAACTTGCTCTTGTTGTCTCCTTTCCATTCATCAACATTCTCCCATCACCATTTGAAGGTCTAGGAAGATTTGTACCAAATCTGTTATTTTCTCTCCCACCTCTTCCATACACAGTAGGGGAGCCTAGGAGGACCGATATGAGGTGCAATAACACTTGAGGGTTTAATCATAGATAAGTTACCCAAATCAGCTTTAAATCTTGCGTTGATTCTCTTACATGTGCATATTTTGCCTCAAAATTGCAGGTAGAATGGCCTCTTTGATGGTGTGGGTCTTTAAGCATCCACATCAAGTCTAATGTTGTTTTGCAATTTCACTCAAGCCTTCCACATGGAGTGAAAACTTCATAAACTTATGAACATAGTCCTTGATATTGCTCACTTGAGTGAGATCATCCCATTTTTCTACCATCTTCAATTGGCTAAGAGCTTAAATTAATGTATGCCTTGTCTCATTAGGGTTGTGTGGTCCCACAGTCAAGAGGCTAATCGAATGGCTTATGGCTCCTTTTTAGTACCAAGGAGGTAGCAATTCTCGTAGGTACTCTGGGGTTATCGCATGACTAGAAGTTGTGGTGGATTATCCCATATACAAGAGCAGGGAAGTCGAAGAGCCATATATAGGATGTGATGGCACCTTGTCATAGATATCTCCTCCGGTCGGGTTTTCGGGGGGGAGCAACAGCTGGGAGATGGGAGCCCAGCCAGCGACGTTGCTCACTGCCCTAGGGTGGTGTGTGTGCTGCTGCTGCTATGTGACTTTGACAGGATTATCGCATTGATTGGTGCCGGGTAGCTCCTGTCGGAATGCACAGCGGAAAATGAGACAATTGCTGTGAGAAAGAAAACTCACAAGTGTAGAGAAAGAGAAGTGCAACCTGTAAACCATACCCTTTGATCCCGGAACCTCAAAGCCTAGAGGTTGCCTCAACATACACCTCCTCCTGCAAGTCACCATTAAGGAACACAAATTTTACATGCATCTGATACACCGGCCACTGCTAAGAAGAGGCAAGGGCAAGAATTGTCCGAATCGTGGTCATCCTCGCTATAGGTGCAAAGGTATCCTCATAGTCGAAGCCAGGCCGCTGAGCCTAGCTCTTAACCACAAGTCTGGCCTTGTGCTTATCGACCCATTAGACGTATACTTCGTCTTATAGACCCACTTGACACCACTGTCTGACCATTTTGACGGCCTCGGAACCAACTCCCAAGTGTTATTCTTCTCAATGACGTCAAGTTCCACTTGCATGACTTTCCTCCAAGTCTCCTGGGAAAGAGCTTCCTTAACAGAAGTGCACTCTTTGTCCCGAATGATACGAGACATCAAAGCAAAGTTCACTTGTAAAGGCTCCTCTGACTGAGGAATGCAAGAATTGGAATGTCCCTGCCTCTGCCAACATCTGGCAAGCCATCCACCATCTGGTCCCAGAAAGCCCGTCGCAACGTATCCACATTCAAGTGGACATGATGAAACTGCCACAAATCACCTAACTGAGAACCTGTAAGAGAGAGTGCTGAGAGTCTGCAAATCCCATTCTCCACTCCACCTTCCCAAACAACCTAGCCTATTGCTTTGTTCTAGAGAGCAACAAAATGCTCATCAAACTCCACCCGTATGCTAGTCTTGCAAACCTTATGCACTGACAAAAGACGAAAACCAAGGGATGGGACATAAAGAACCTCGGAAGAATGCTTCCCCCCTCAGCCACCATCGGGAACAATCTCCAACCTGCCCTCACTGGTGAATAGGGATAGTGGACTTGTCACCAATAAGGATGTGACCTGTTTGCCTATGAAGATCCTGGAATAACTCTCGGGAAGGAATGATATGCTTGGAAGCACCACTATCTAGAATCCACTCCCGAGTATCCCTAGTAGCGGTGAGTCCAACCACTTCCCTACTTGCTCGAAGAAGATGAAACTCTGGTGTCCATAATCTCCAAGTGCACAAAATCTGGAGTCTTGACGATTACTGCTAAGGAATCTACACCTTTCTCGGTACTTTGTTGAGGACATTTCTTCCAATAGTGGTGTTTCTTGTTTGCCACAATGGTTACAGGTCCACTCTGCCTTCAAGGCATCATGATCCGAGTCACGGGCTCCTGCTTAGAAGACTTCGCCTGTGAAGACTTCCCTTTGCCCTTGTTGCGGTCTTTTGACCGTTGGCCAGTCAAGGCCCTAGAGCCTCCGCCCTGTGGAGGGTTCGTAAAACGCTCTTCCTGGTCAAAAACCATAGGCACAAGTTCCTCCCATGTGATGGTGTTGAGTCTCCCACCAGTGATCAAAGAGGAATAGTAAGCTGAATACTGCAAGGTCAGATGAGACAGCAAAGTGATGGCCATGTCCTCTGAAGATACCTCCTTCCCCGCCTGAAGAACCTCCTGATGAAGAGCCTGGAGTTTGTTGATGTGCTCCTACATCGTCGAAGACTTTGCAAGATTCATCACTCGCATCTTCATTTCCAAGGAAATCCGCTTCATGGGTGATACCTTGTTATATAGAGAAGCCAAATCCCTTGGGCCAGCATCATGTGTTTGTTATGATTAATCACCTGGGGTGTGCAATTAAAGAAGATGAAAGAACACACACGGGCATCGACACGATGGGGTGTTAGAATATTGTACATCTCACTGTATTGGGGCCATGCCTATTTTATGGGTTTTATCCATTTATTCTCTTTTTAGTAGGTCGTGAGGTTGTCGGCCAGCTTCCATGCATCACTATTTAAGGGGCCTCCTCATATTTACTTCCATCACTATTTAAGGGGCCTCCTCATATTTACTTCCATCATCCACCAATCCTAGCACAATTGTAACACTCTTGCTGGTTATTGCCTTTTTAAAAGCTTCATGCTAAAAATAAAAGGTGATCTTGTCAACAACCTCTCTCTCTCTTTCCTTGTCTATGCTTCTGCCTGTGCATACTCCAACTCACGCCAGGGCAGTGGTCTGAGCAGGGGTCTTCTTAGGGCAATCCCTAAAAGTGTCCTTTTGTATGACAAAAAAAGCACCGCCCCTCCTTGTACTGTGCGCACTCTTCATCAGTGGGCTTACCACCTGTCTTGCTAGCCATAGCCTTCTGGTCTGGAGTAAGGTGAGGTATGTTGTTCGAGTTCTTGAAAGCTAGAGGCTCCCGGGGTAGACCCTAATGAGTCTAGTTCTGGCCCTTGCCAGAGGCTGTCTTCTTTGGCTACTCCGGGCTGGGAGGTTCTCTGTTTCCCATTGTTATACTTCATCTCAACACTTTGCGCAAGCGCAAGTGCTCGATCAAAAGTTTATGGTTCGAACATACACACATCCCACTGGATTTGCGTGTCCAAACTGTAGAGGAATTGTCCTCTTTTGTCAATGTCCAATTTTTGCAACAACTGTAAATCTAGGTGAGTGACTGTGTTTGCAAATTGAAGGACAGGTAGCGCATTCTAGCACAATCCTCGAAACTACTCCTCGAGTCGCTCAACATCATCGTTGTCACAGTAGGAAAATATGATACTGTACGGGAATTTTTGGTATGATACGAAATTTTGGGATACTGTACAATAAAATACGCTTTTTTTTCAAAACACTTACAAACTATGGAGCTTCAAGCTTGAATGTGAGGGAAGGTTGGGGGGGAGGAGTCCACATTGCTTGAGGAACCAGAACATGGAGATGTGTCTCTCCCAGTTGGATCTCCCAAATGTCTCCAAAAAAGAGCCTACATGGGTAATGCGATGCCAAAGGTCTCCAGTTTAGTGTTTATAACTAAGGGACCATCCTTGCACATATATAGTCAGTGCATCTAGGGTGATAAGTTTAGGGACTCCTCTACAGATCAAAATGGCCCTGTCCAAATCTTCTCCCTCGTACATAACTTGAGGATTTGACTATCTAGACTACCTATACTAGGGATCTCCAAGTAATGTAGCAAGATTCTCTCCTCATCCTATCAATCAAGTGGACACTACCTTACCAGATTTTTTGGGTCTCTCAGCAACCCCATATGGAATGCTGATTGGACCCAAAAAATTGTGAAGTATTGTGGGCATTTGGGATCTTCCGTATTTAATTGTTGAGCACGATTTCTATTTTTGTTGAGCATTTGAGATCTATTTCTCAAGGAGGGGGGGAACATATCGTACCGTACGAATCGTACAGTATTGGCTCATACCAGTACGAGAAACAACCATGCTCAACATAATGAGGCGCATAAATTCCCGGAACATGGTTTTCAGTTGGGCCCCGTGAATCGACCATGAGATGGTTTCCCCTTCGATGTAACAACTAGCTAACACCACCTTCTCTATGTCTGATTTCCTACCAAAACGGCAAAGTAGACTTCAAACTGATGAATGCAAGAATGAAGAGTTGTGAGATCGAGCTTACGATTATACTTACTGAAATTCACCTTCTCATGAAGATGAGTGAGTCGAGGAAATCACAGATACTAACCTTGCATCGAGAAGTACAACGTATCACTCATGCTCCACGTGTCATTGTTGGTCGATGAGTGTAGCAATGCGGGCTGTCACCTGTGTTCGAAGCTCTACCTCCCGTATCTGCATTTCATATCACGCATCTGAATGCTATGTTAACTCCTCAAGGAGATGGCCGAAGCATGGATCTGGAAAGGGTTCTTGGTGATGATTGGTGGAGGGGGGAGGGGAGGTGGTGTCGAGGCTTCTTGAAGAGGTAACCATTTCTCCGAGGCCTTTATAGAAGTCGTACATGCCTCCATCTATTCCCCTTGTCGCACTATGATGCGCATAAATTCCCGGAACATGGCATTCTATGGCCAAAGAGGAACTAGTGGCCTGATACAACTGCCAGAAAGAGGCATATCTGATAAAAGTGTGGAACTGGAAAAATGGTAGGCTATGGGAAGCAGCTGAGATAGACTCATCCCATAATGTCTCGCATAGGTCGATCTAGCATAGACAGGCTGAAGCGCCGAGGTCGTGCCGCACGATGTCATGCCAATATCGCATGTATCCTCTGCTAATGTCTCGGCTGGGGCCGCGGCCCAGCCGGTCATGGACGTCGTGCTCTACATAGCTCTCTAGCTCTATCCAAGGTGACTCCTCGAGGTGGCTATATGGGCCCAGTCGACTCGTGGTCAACGGTGCGTGGCGTCACTGCTGCTCTGAAGAAGTCGGTAAGGGTGCGCTGTGACATGCCCCCCCTGTCTAGAGTGTAGGATGTGATCTCGATGTTTGCACAACTCGAGGAGAAAAAGCCCAAGGCAACGCTGGTGTGAGTAGTCCATCACTCTGGACAATGGCCCAAATCCATCTTGATAAAGAGAGAAGAGAGACAATACAGACAGTACACCTGATTGGGTCCCAAATACCCTTTGTAAGGCCCCCACCAAGGATGGTGTATTTGCTCTATTGAATGATGAGAAAGAGACTCAAATCTGTAGATCTCCTAGAGGCTATAAACCTTCAGCCTGTGGTTGATCTAGTTCTTGACCTTCAAGCTTCACCTTTGCTTTAGGTTCCCTTTGGTTGTCCTGGCCCTTGGAACACTTCAGCACTTTGTGAATTATGAGATGCTTAAATGATTAACTAGCCTATGCTTATATAGTAATCAAATCTGCTGGTCGGTTTGTTCTAGGAGGCAGTCAGCCTGTAGAAATTACATCCACGACCTGTTTATTGCCATTTAATATGCGCCTTCTTCTATTAGCTGGCCGCCTCTGCTAATGCTGTCCACACTGCTTGGCAGCCTTTGTGCATTGGCCACCTACCAGTGTGGCTGCCCATGCACTAGCCGACTGGCTACCCAATCCAGTGGGGCTGGACGACTGGCTGCCCAAGGCCATAGGGCTGGCCGACCTGGCTCCTAGCCCTTTAGGCCTGCTGACCTGGCTGCCCAAGCCCTCCAGGCTTGGCCGACAGCATGCCCAGCCATCATGTGGCTGTTGGGCTTGGCCATGGGCCTCCTTGGGCCCTAGGGTGGCCTACAAGGCTTACCCCCTTCTTAGGCAAGGGTATTATCCCTTTTTTGGGGTGGCCCACATGGCTACCCCTTCCATCTACATGGTATTCTACTCAAATGCCTCGTATCTGGCTACAAGTCGAACACCTGGAATGGCTAACATCATTCTGGAGGGTGACTCACAATACGGACTGGCACTGCTTCATGTGCGGGACTTGCACACCTAACCAAGACCATGTATGGGACTGGGGCTCACAAGGGACCAGTTTCCACCTCTAGGTCTTGCACCTGGTGTACAGATATGTCCCCGTGGCATCCAAGTGCGGGATGCACGTGACATTAACTTCGCCCTTTAGGCGGCTACAAGGAATAATCATGTCTATGTAGCACCAAATTAAGGTGTGCACGGAAGATTGTGCTGAACTCAAAAGTAGTAGCGCGACCTGCTCTTTCCCCCCGCCCCCCCTCCTCGCCTGCTTGTGCCCCATCTTCGCAGCTATGCCACACCCGCCCCCCCTCTCAGCGCCGACCCCTCCCCATTTGCCCCTTCCTCTTTCTCCGTGCCTGCAATCCCCCCCCTTCCGCCTCTCTAGAGCATTCCCGTCGGCCCCCTGTAGCCCCCGACCCAGAGAGGAGACAACGGGGCTACGGTCTCCTCGAACATGTCTGTCCCTTCTATCGGAAGACACCGAAAGAAACTATAATCCACAGGCTGTCCCAAGATCCTGGGAGGCCTGCGTGAAGACTCGGGTGGGAGAGCCCTCACTTGTGAGGCCACAATGGTCATCTCCACTAGCTCTGAGAAACGATGAATCAGGCGGCTGTGTGGTCTTCCACCACGCCAGACCCTCTATGCCAAATAATGGCGCGATGATCTTCTCTTTCCCCTTGAGTGCAGCCCCCGAGATAGAGTGGGATTCATAGTTAGTGGCCGCTACCATATAGGATCAAGCAATTGAGCTATCGCATCTGCAGGATCTCCAGATCACAGACGTTCTTACTCATCTATGGCCTTTGGCCAGGATGGAGCTTGGTGGATTGGCACACCGAGACCAGGGAGGGGAGATGGTGACCTCCAACCTGGGAGGTGCTGCTCTTTGTGTTCATGCATACCTCTCTCCCCTGTACCTCTCCCCCCTTCTTACAAATACCTCCATTGTGATCGATGGTGACCTCCAACCTGGAGGTGCTGCTCTTTGTGTTCATGCATACCTCTCTCGCAGTACCTCTCCCCCCTTCTTACAGATACCTCCATTGTGATCGATGGAGCACAAGGAATATGCATACTCTCGCACTCGGGCAGAGTGACAGTACATGGAGGGCAGGATCCATGCCCACTTGGCACGACTCTGCACCAGGACAGATTGTGATTATTCCCCGTCTAAGCCCGTGCCCAAGACTCTTCGAGTGGAGGGCAGTTCGGCCTCACACAGAGATTGACATGAGGATTGTCTCATGGAACATTCAGGGCTTAGCGTGGCCTCGGTGCTTTCAAAGACAAGGCGTCCTTAGAGGAGAGTTGCATCGAGCTATGGTGGGGGGATCTATCGACATTCTTTTCCTTCAGGAGCACCATCTTACTGAGGGGCGTACTCGTTGATGCGGGAAGATTCTACCAGGCAGGAGTCATACTGTTTGGTCTCCATCCTTCGGCCCTTCAAGGACATAGGGAGTAGTGTGTCTCTATCAGTGAGTAGCTTCTGCCGTCTGTGACAAGATCAGGAATCATAGTTCCAGGACGTGCTCAGTGGGTTACCATTTTGATTGGAGAGGATCGCGCCCCGAATGCGGCTATAGGTAGAGCTATCTTTTGGCCCTTCCCCAGGCTGATTTTTGGTGCATGGGTGGTGACTTCAACATGATAGAGGCAACAGAGGACAGACTTGGAGGTGGCACGACCACTGTCTTAGGGGTGGAGTACTTTGCATGGGAGGAGATGATACTGATTCTTAGGGGACAGGACCCTTGGCATCTTCCAGAGTTTGGGCGCAGCCCTGGGAGTCTTAGCTTTTCTCGATCAGATAGGAGGAGCACTAGCCCCAACCTCTCTCGGCTGGACAGGTTTTATGTTGACGAGTGGGCTTGTAGCCGTGGAGGAATGGTTGGTATTCTGGCAGGCAATACATTTTCAGATCATGCCCCAGTTATTCTGTCCTTAGAGGACCCATGGAGGCATGACAGACATGCGAGGATTCCAGACAGCCTCATTCAGGACCCCCGAGATTTGTAGCCGGATTGAGCAGATATGGGCGGGTCTAGACTTTTCCTCAGGATCTACAATGTGCACTTTGGATGAGGGCCTTGGGGAGGTCAATATTTTCTTACAAGAGGCAGAGGAGATTGGAGGGATTTCGGGAGCAGGAGAGGAGTCTGAGGAGGGGCCTAGCCTCTTTACAGCGTCTTCAAGAGAGTTCCCCGGATAGCCCATGGAGCTGCCCACACGGAGAGTTAGATCACAGCTGCCCACACGGAGATTCGGTCCATTGAGGAGAGGAGAGGAGGGTGGAGTATAGATACCCCGGATAGCCCGTGGATTGAGAGTTAGCAGCTGCCCACACGGAGATTTGGTCCATTGAGGAGAGGAGAGGAGGGTGGAGTATAGATACCACGCCAGGGCCTCATTCTAGACTCAGGCCGGTGATGACAGAGTTACTAGAGACTTCTTTGAGATAGTCGGCCCTCATAGGAGGAGAGACGGTATTTGCAAGCTACGTGGCCAGGATGGAGTTATTGTTTCCAATCCCCCGTAGGTGAGAGCCATCGCCACAGATTTCTTCCGGTCTCTTCTCACTGGTGCCCCATTATCCCCCCAGGTGATGGATGCATGCAAGAGAGTCTGGAGACACACAAGAGAGGTGGTTCCCCCCTCCCTTCGGTCTTTCTTATTGACCCCTTTCACTACTGCAGAGGAGCTGGCAGAGGCGGTGAAGGCATTACACACGAGCGAATGCCCGGGGGCGGATGGGCTTCCTACTTCTTTCTTTCTTCGCCATTGGGACCTCATGGAAGGTGGCCTTCGCGCTGCCGTCAATGAGATTATGCTCATAGATGCCATGCCAGATAGGCTCATAGAGGGCTTGGTACATTTGATTCCCAAGGAGGGTGGTGATAGATTGGAGATCCGACAGCGGAGACCCATCACCCTTCTAGGGACGACCTACAAGATTTTGGCCAAGGCCATCAGCAGGCAGCAGCAGCAGGCGACTTCAGCCTTCCCTCCCAGACTTGATCCATGACACTCAGATTGGTTTTGTTCAGGATCGGAGTATTATGGACAACATCTTTACCTTTTGGGAGGCGACAGCTTCGGCCAGGATACGACAGAAGGACCTCATTGTGCTACTCCTTGACTTTGAGAAAGCTTATGATAGGGTGGATTGGAGCTTTCTGGACGGCACTATGAGCCGGATGGAATTCCCCATGGAGTGGATTCGCGAAGTCTCACGACTTTATTCAGCATCTCACAGCCAGGTTCTCATTCAGGGAGCCCGAGGTGACAGATTCCCCCTTTCCCGCTCGGTTCGACATGGCTGTCCTCCTCTGGCACCGTACCTCTTTCTATTTGTCGCCAAGGCCATGAGGAGTTTTCTCTCCGCCCAAGAGATCGGACTTCAAGGATTGTGCCTTCCCCTCCGCACGCAAGAGGAGCTACTGGACTTAGAGTTTGCAAATGACACAACAGCCTACCTTGCCGGAGATGTTGGGAATCTCCAGAGATTCGCGGAGGTGATAGAGATTTTCTATCGTGCATTAGGAGCACAGATCAACTGGCACAAGTCGTGTGGTTTACAGGTAGGCTCAGCACCCACCCCAACTTGGCGACCAGTTGAGGCTTTCCAGGGGATCTCGAGAGGCACTCCAGTCCGATACCTTGGTTGCCAAGTTGGCATTGATATCTCTCCCGAGCAGCAGCTCGCTCCGCTTCTTCTGAGTATTCGAAAGAAGCTTCTATATTGGAGCTCGGCAAGGCTATCCCTTGTAGGTAGAATGGTGGTGGTGGTGAACCAGGTACTGCTGCCACCATGTGGTACATCACCTCGTGCTAGACCTTTTCTCGGGCTTGTATTGGCCAGGTACAACGTTTGATCCGGAACTTCTTGTGGGCCAGAAGTGATGGGAGGCCAGCCAGGGCCAAGGTGGCATGGAGAGTGATCATTCAGCCACATAGCAAAGAGGGGCTAGGTCTCATTGATCCAGCTATACAGAGCCGTGCCCTGTTGGGCAAGTTGATTGTTAGAGGACTCCAACCCGGTGGTGAGCCTTGGAAGGATTTCCTCTTGGCCCGGATTTCAGCCCGCAACCGAGAGCCTTGGAGGCCCGTGGATGCAGAGCTCTAGATGGATCTTCACAGAGATGCGAGCCCGTGGTTTTAGTCCTGCCTTTGAGGACAGATTCACAGCCAGTCTACTTCGTGCTTGGGATCATCTCAAGCCAAAACCCTCAAATTGTTCCAGTAGCCTCAGAGGAGCAGCTTCGGCAGCCTTACCCCCTGATCCATTTACCCAGTGGCCACATGCTATGGGCCCAACCGCACATATCTTGGGATGCCTTGAGCATGGGACCTGCCAGGTCTCTTGGCGATTGGGTTGCACACAGGCAGTTACCACAGGAGGATTAGGAGAGAGGCTTGACAGGGATCCGGGGTAGAGACAGGCTCAGCATCAACATTGACTTAGCTATTCCTCCGGAGTAGATGACTCCTATTCTAGACCTGACCACCCGATATGGCTAGGCGTGTTCACCAGACACGATATTCTCGTGGCGGTCTATGGAGTAGATGAGGACAGTTGTCTGCTCACTTTTTCTATTGGATTACATGGCAGATTAGAGAGATCAAAGCACCCCTTGGAGGATTTCAGAGGTTGCACCTTGCAGAGGGTGAGGGTGATTGGTTTTCGGGCACGTGTATGGCACATAGATACAGCATCGGCCAAGGTGGCCAGGGAGAGATTTTGGCAGTTATGGATTTGGGAGTGCCGACCTCTCACTCGGTTGCAGTGGGACCTTGGAGAGTGGTTGTGGCATGATCCCCAAGATCGGGTGGAGACTCTGGATGCCCCTTTCTTTGCATATACAGCGAGGCTCGGTCGCAGGATCCAAATGTCGGAGATAGATGGCACACCAACAACAGCAGCACACTTGCAGCCTCAGGGCCCATCACAGCGCTTCTTTTCAGATTTCTGAAAGAGGTTTTGGGACAGCTTTCGGTCGAGGAAGATCACTCTCTTCCTTTGGTTGATGGCACACAGAAGTACTTGGCTGGAAGTTGGGGGCGACGAGCAGCTTGCCCGAGGTGTGGCCAACCCCTGGAGTCTCAGCGACATTGCCTTTGGGATTGCCCGAAGGCTCAGCAGATTTGGCAGTGGATTCTCTGCATCCTTGCTATGGACAGGGCATCGACCCGGATTATCACTTGGGGTACTGTCGCTTGGGCCATTGAGGCTAGAGTGGTCAGGACTTACGAGGAGGATGGGGGAGGCCATGCCCTTCAAGTCTCCCACCATCATATTGTAGTAGTACCAGTCTCACAGCTCCACCTGCAGGTGTTTGGCATCCAGGCTCATGCTCTTCAGGTCTCCCACCATCATATTTCAGTAGTACCAGTCTCACAGCTCCACCTGCAGGTGTTTGGCGTCCAGGCTCATGATGCCAGTGTTGAGAGATTTGCAGTAGCATAGCAACCTGGCACATCTGGCGTGCTAGATGTAGCGAGGCCATCGAGGGTACCCACACTCCGCCGGCTGAGACCATCAGGAGCATATGGCTCAACATCATTCACACCCTCCACGGTCAGTGGGGGAAGCTACAGGGAGGTTCTTAGTACTTACCAATGGAATTGGCACAGTAGACCCTATTAGTACAATGGGAATTGGCACAATAGACCCTATTAGTACAATGGGAACTAGCGTTAGTAGGATGCATGCAGCAATAACTTTAGCGGGACAACATGGTACTATTTGCTAGTTGTACGTGGAGTGGTAATAAACATGGAAAATTGGTATTCTTACCATGTGGCATTGTTTCCCACTAGTACGTGGTGTGGTAATGAACATGGAAAATAGGTCTTCTTGCCATGTGTGGTAATAGAGGGGGACATAGAAAACCCTAGTGGGATGAGTGCAAAGACCGAGCTTAATGGGGCACCATGGCAATAATGCTAAATGGGCACTTGTGGAAGTAGAGTCCTATGCGAATGTTAGGGGAGGCGATGGAGTCGTACACATGGCATTGAAAATAATGTCGAGTGTGACATTAGGGGCAACTACTTAAGCATGCCATTATTTTTGTGCCTGTAATAGTGGCATACATGGCAATAGGCCTCTTTAGTGGAACTTGAAGTCCCATGGAATGAGGGTCTAACATGGAATGTCCATGACATTGAGGCTTGATCGTGATTGTGCATGGAGCGAATGGTACATCAAGTGATGGAGGTTTACACTATGCCACAATGATATGTAGAGAAACATGGAATTGATGCAGATTGTGCATCTTGGCAACTATCACATGGAGTAAATGCCCATAGCTATACCTATAAAGAGAAGCATGGAATTGAAACAGATTACGTATCTTGGCAACCATCATGCGGAGTAAATGCCCATATGGCATAGCTATAGAGAGAAGCATGGAATTTGATGCAGATTACGTATCTTGGCACCTATTGTGTGGAGTAAATATCGCTTAACTTTCAAAGCTGGTGTAGTAGTAGCAATTACAACTAGCTATCAACTACCTTTAAGGAGTATAGATAGTGTGGCTTGGTTTCCTTTCCACCATGAACCCAACTAGACATGCTTGGTGGCTGTCATCATGTGGGTGGTGGGGAGGTGTAGAGGGGTATTATTTGGCTTTATCAAAGCACTGATCTAAGTTAAGTTATTGCAATGTTAACTTATTATATTAAGCATTAATTGATGTCATATTAAGCATAATTTTCTGTGAATTTAATCCTTAACTTGTTTATGTTTGATTGAGCTTTTGATCTTGTTTACTTTTATATATTTTTTACGTTTGTTATTTTTGATTAAGCACAAATACCACTTAATTAAGAACTTAATAACATTATAGTTAGAGATGTGCTTCATGAAATTGTTATGTTGGGTTATGTAACTTGGCTAGCACACATGTGTGGTAGAGAAGTGCTCTACATAGAGGGGCCATGTGCCGGCAATCGCAAAGCTAGAACTAGCCTGAAAGGTCAGAATCGATAAGCTATAGGGTGGTTACTTAATGGGTGATAGGTGATGTAGCTCATGGAAGAAATCCATTGGGATGATGAGTGGTAGGTGATTGGTAGGCCAACATAGGCCAAAGGGAGTAGCTAAGAGGTGGCCGGTTTTGTGGGTATACTACTTGACTACTTGGAGAAAAAAAAATCAACCCCCCTCCCCCTTCTTCTTCGATTCATTTCAAGAATTATCCCCCCCCACCCCTATCTTCTTTCTTCCAACCCTAATCTTACTCTAATCATTATTAACCATATTCTAATCCATAATCTAAAAATCAGCATCCTACCTAACCTAAAAAATAGCCAATGATTGGCTATACTCACTAATATACTCACATTACCTTCCCAAATATACTCACTAATGTATTCATTACCTACCCTAATATACTCACATTACCTACCCTAATCAAGCAAATGCATAATCCTATCTGAATCAAACAAAAGCAAAGCTATGGTTTATTAGAAGCCCCACATTTTATATGGCCACCCTTTTGGGAAGAGAAGAGTAGGGCTTTAACCCTAAGATTCTCAATTTCAGTACTTCACCTATCTTCTGATCATAGCACATTTTATATGGCCACCCTTTTGGGAAGAGAAGAGTAGGGCTTTAACCCTAAGATTCTCAATTTCAGTACTTCACCTATCTTCTGATCATAGCACACCTCAAAGTAAGGCTTCCCTCATGTGTGAGAGCTCCAGGGTAAAGTCCCCACATTTTGGAAATAGTGGCCAACCTTTTCCAAAGAGAGAAAGCTTTAACTTGTTCAAAAGAAAAGTAAAGGAGCACAAAAACAAAGGTGGCTTAAAAAATAAATAAATAAAGTGGTGCACCCTTTAGGCCATCCACCTTTCCATCGAGCGGTGGGCAATAGGTAGAGCATTTTACACACACGTAACACAAGTAGGAGTGCGGGCAGGGTTGCTAATTTCTCCGCAGTTTCCACCACGTTGAAGAGGCTTCCACATTTGTGATTTGTGGATAGATTTCATAATAATTGGCACGTCCCAACAAAAGGTTGTTGGAAATCAAGTCTTGGGAGGTCACTCAGGGCCAAGTTGTGTTCACGTCAATGCAAGCTCAACTGGAGGTTTCAACAAATTGGTCTAGACATCGAGACCGGATTTGAGACCTTTCCATGCTTGTGCACCATCTACGGTCTTCTGCTTGACCTCCTCCACTGGTGGCCTCCCTCGCGATACATGTGGAAACAACTTTAATGCTAATATTTGATGAAGTCATCACAAATAATATGAAGGAGGGTTGTGAGTGTTGTAATCTACTAACAAGGTTTAGTGGAAATGGTGATAAACAAAGTGCTATGGAGCTTATCTCTATATTTATAGTAGTGGGAGAGGTGTACCCTACTTTTAAACAAACTAAAAACACATTTTGTCTTGGAATCTTGGAATATTGCAACAATTCATGGGATCACTGATGACTAGGTTTGGGGCCATGGATGCCTATGATAGTCTTGGAGGCCTGTGCTTGGTGTGGGCTGATTCTTCGACAAATCTTGCTCTCTCCAAGACCGAGGATGTGGTTCCTTGATGAAATGTATTCACGGAGGTGCTTGTGGAGTCAGCCTTTGTACTCACCAGAGTTTCTACATATCGACGGCACTATGGTTCGTACACTTGTGTGAGAGGTAGAGACTTGCAACTTTACATTGCACAGGACTTTGTTCTTGTGCTTACCGCAGTACATATATCTTATGTCAGAAGATGGACAAGAAGAGGTGAGTGAAAGAGTGGTTTTTTTAAAGGTGAAAAAACATGATTTCTGTAACATACAAGTATGTGCACGTAGGCCACTGTTTTGGTCATCGCCATCTTTATGCACCCCCATCAGAGTACGTCTTGTCGTCTGAAGTATGACAGGCATGGAGGTGAGGTAGCTACAGATCTTCTAGGTCTCAAGGTGGATGACGATATCTTCCTAGAGCCTAAACCACAAGAGGAAACCCAGCCATACAAGTTGGATACAGACAAGAATCCCATCCGATATGTTTTTGAGTGTAGCGAGGCTTTCGCAAGGTAGGTAGAGCACTCACTTCATTACAATTTGTTATATATTCATTCTCTTTTTTATGGTTGCTCGTTCATTTATGTATGGTAATGAAAGATTATACTATGGTAGGGGACATTCACCGATCAAGGGGATGCACTCCTAGATTGCTTTGCTGGAATTGGGACCCTTGCTAGAGCATGCAGGATACTACATTGGAATTGCATTAGCGTGGAGAGTGACAATGTGTGCTTTAGTACTTGTATACGACCAATTTTGGTAGTTCTCAAAAATTTAGGTCAACATTATTTCAAGGGTGACATCAATGACTATGTTCGATGGGAGCAGCACATGGATGTGGGGACATCATCTCCACACATTCCTCACCACCTTCCTCCACTTGCCCTACTAACAAGGTCAAGTGCCTCGTTACTCATGGCCATGCGGTGTTCCAAGGGATCCCCCATTTTGACTTGGTTTAGCACATATATCCCCTATGGCTTCTTTTATGATACCCTCATCATGGGGACCACGTCCCAAACTTGCGAAGCCTCTATTCCCACCTGCACCTACTCCATTTGATAGAGCTCGCTATATGCAGCAACCTTCCTTCTTCCATTAGCTATATACATTTGATAGAGCTCGCTATATGCAGCAACCTTCCTTCTTCCATTAGTAGCTGTGGTGCCCTTATTGATGTATTTCATCTATTGTAATAACAAAAATATATTGATTTACACATTATTGTGATGCACTTTTGTACACTCATATTACATCTATAGCATTGTTTTATGCTTTTGTTGTAACCATTTAGATATTTGAATTAACAATAAAGAGAGATGGAGCAAGATGGATAGAGAAGGAGAGGCCAGGAGAGAGAGTGTGAGCGAAGAAGTAGTAATGATAGTGGCCCATGGAAGTAAACAACAAAGTGTACACACATGCCTTCATGTATTGTTGCGTGTGTTCAACAACTCGTAGGTGTTTGTCATGATATGCTGTAGTTGTGTAATGTTGATTTGGAATATAATGGAATTTTTATCTGTCTATGGTGTCTTTGTAAGAACGTTGCAATGATGGTGGTCCATGGTGTCTTGTGCTCAACATCTCGTAGTTGTGCGAGATAATAGAGAGAGAAAGAGTACATAGAGATAGAAAGAGTTGAGTGAGATACCGCTTGCCTCAAAACCAAAAAAGTGCTCACTCAAAAATGTTCACCAAAAAAATTTACCACTCATAGAAAATGTATAAATTAACATTTAAGGGCTTTTAGAAAGACCGAAATTCACAAAACATTATCAATCTAACCATACCAAGCTAGAGGGGCCTATTTCAGTCCTATATAATGCCTTTCAAAGTTTACATACCTTACCTTTTGGATCAAGCCATCACAAATCTTGGGGGTTGCTCATAGTAGATCTCCTCCTTGTTGAGATGTCCATTTAGAAAGGTAGTAGACTTCACACCCCATCTATATTACTAGCCATAAAAGCTAGTACTGTGCAAATGGTGTAGTCAATCTAGCTATGGGGGTGAATGTCTCTTGAAAGTCAAATACCTCGACTTGTGTAAAAACCCTTTATCACTAGATGTGGCTTGTAATTCTCTAATGTACTATTAGATATGTACTTGGCCTTCCAAACCATTAGATCCCAAGTGCAGCTCTCCTAGTTCAACATTGGTATTGGCATCCAAGATGATTGCACAATAGCCCAATCAAAGTGAACCCTTAGGTTATCATGATCCATTATGGGTGTCATAGAGAGCATCTTCCTCTTGATATCTTGGTACATATAGGACATCTAACTACTACTTATAATAGTCTTACAATAGTATTATCTTATTTGACACAAATATGCACCTTTATTTGGCATCATCATTCTTGTAGGATGGACTTGTCTAATGGCTGTAGGGAGCTATACCAATCCTTTTGATTAGTCATGTGTCAAGATGCTGTGCCAAGATGCTCCATCCACAAACCGTGACTAGTCCTGGCATATGACCAATCTTTCTCACTAGTCATGTGTCAAAATGCTCTACTGTCGATGATGCATGAATCAATCCACGAACTATATCTAGTGTTGTAGAATGCTCTGGCTTTACATAGATTTATTCAATTGCCATAAAGAGCTCAAATTTTACTTCAAGATTGTTACTTGTCTCCTCCTTATAGCTCTAAAGTATCATTCTTCTATTTGTCAATCCATGAATCATTGGGTGTTGTAGAATGCTCTACCTTTCCATTGATTTCTTCAATTTCCATAAAGATCTCGAATTATACTTCAACAATTGTTGCTTACCTCCTCCTTTGATAGCTTCAAAGTACCATTCTTCTCATTTGGCTCTCGCTACATGCTTTCAACATATGCTCAAGCTTGTCGTAGTAGAAGCATTTCACCATCTTCTTCTTCAGAAGAGGGGGCACTAGAGTCCTTTCCCTTACCTTTCTTTGTGTTAGTATAGAGAACACCACTATCCCTAATCTTGTGATGCATCTTCACCACATCATAGTGGTGGTGATTCCTCTTTCTCTACTAATAACACCACTATCCTTAATATTTTGATGTGAAGGTTAGGGATAGTGATGATTTTTCTTTCTATACTACTAACGTCACTATCCCTAATCTTTTGATGCATCTCTGCATCCATGAATGTAGTATTAACTCTTCATAAGTTAGAGAAGGATTCCTCACCTAAACACATGAGTGTTCAGTGAGGTGACCACTAGGGTGATGAACATGCATACTAGATCTTCACTTGACTTGTTAATCCCCACTGTGGCCATCAAATCTCATAGATCCTTCATCTATGTAATAAAATCCTCAACCACTTCTCGATCAGAAAGCCTCTCATGATGCTAGTTGATTCTCAAGGTTCTTAATCCTTATCTGATCTGTTGTTTCATATTGGTTTTGTAGAAACACCCAAACCTCTATTGTAGCAGTAGTCATCATAGTGTATGCTAAATCAAAGTTATCATAAAATTAGTGTCATAGTAATCATGTGCTAAATCAAATTTATCACAAAATTAGTGACGCTAGTGATGATGGCACATATAGCATCTACACTCCTCCGTTGTTTGCAAGAGTGAAATATAATAGTATTGTTGTTTGCATTGGATTTATCAACAGATCCTTTGTTGGCTTCACATCAATCCCAATAGCTATCTCCCACAACTCACTTCATATCAATGAATCCTAAGTTGGACCTTGCTTTTCACATCAATTCAAGTAGCTGGTCCTAGAAGTCATCAGACTCCAGAATAGACTTTATGAACTTAGTTGGTTCCATTCAACTTTCCATTGCCAAATGGTGGTGGTCAAGATCTTGCGATTGCAAGTTATGCTATTTCTTCAAATCCGCTCCCAAAGAACCACTTATCCCAAAGCCTATCTACAGTCTAATCTTTGATACCATGTAAGAAAGAAGAACTTGATGAAGAACTTAAAGTAAGAGATATGTTGAATATTAAGGTTACAAACTAATGTCTACTGCCAAACTACGGGCTTTGGCAAGGAGCTTTAATGGTGAAATCCATAGTACACAACACACACTATGTGTTGAGAGAAGAGGGAGAAGAAGTTGTTAAGCTTGCCATTGATACTGTGAAGCTTGGAGCACACCGATTTCTATCAAATCTGAGAGCTTGGCCTACCGAGTAAGGACTACTAAACACCCTTGAGCCAGGTGATTCAAGCACAAACAAGGCAAATCAGGGTTGCCCAAAGCAAAAGAAAATTCCGGTTTTTTGCAAGCTTTCCATTGGAGCTTGAAAGCAGTGATGTATTATGAAAATAGATGCAATCTGGCAAAGGAACATGTATGTGACAAGGATTAATGTATTGGCAACTCATGTGCAAGCCCTAAATTGAATTTGGAGCCAAGTTGGTGCATTTATGTGAGAGGAAAATCATTGGTTTGAACCCTTCACAAAAACAGAGAAATGATGCTCATTGTGGATGCAATTAAAGCTAGGTTTTTGCAAAAATCACTAAATTGATGGATTGAGTGCGTGACTAGGAGTGTTGGGCACCCATATCTATCTTCAAACAACTTTATGAACTCACCAATTCTCCTCAGGAGCAGGTGGCGTAGCATGCATGCCATGAGGAAACATAGCAGTTTTTTATCTTTTTGCTAAGTGGAGGCCAAAAATCAAGTCTTGCGGTTGATAAATCCAAAATCTTCTTAGCAATTGTGTGGTACATACACTTGAGAAGGAAGCTATATGATTGGTTGAGGCAATTATGCATTATGGAGCTGGAAATGAGCTGATTACACAGGTTGTCTATTGTGATTAGTGAAACAGAGTGTGATTAATTGGCTAATTACTCTCTTATCTTAAACAATTGGTCTAATTTATTTTACATGGAGTTAGTAGACATCAATGCTAAGCTAATGAATGCCTGGTGTCTCAATTTGGACAAGAATCAAATGAATTAGAGCACTTTTACTACTGGTCTTTTCTGGTTTTTCTCAAAACAGAGAAGGAGATCTGACAAATCTGGTATGTACGCACCTTGGTTGGTGTTGATATGCAACATTGAGTTTGTTTAGGTGTCAATGAAAGTTATCCACACTTGATTGAACCACTACATTGCAATTTGAAGCCTTGGAAAGCACGCCAAAATAGGGTACCTTGGACTGCGTATGCCAGTTCATTTTGGATGCAATCAATTTGATTTTCTACATCAAAAGTGAAGGTTGTTGAGTACTTTGGAATATCTGGAACACTTATTAGAGTGTGGTTGAGCTAAGGAAGGCTCGTTTACAGATTTGGACGTGTGCAAAAGGTACATTTGCATCATTGAGCAAATATGTCAGACAACCCAATACAAATTGTGGGTGAAAAGTTGGATAGGAAGAACTTCTAGGCATGGAAGTACATGATTAAAAGTTTTTTGAAGGGAAAAGGTTTTTGGAACCTTGTTACAGGTGCAGAGCCAGAGTCGGAACTACCCCGACAACCTACACAGCAACAGGTTGTAGCTCATAAGCAATGGTCAGAAAGAGCATACAAAGTTTTGCATTACCTGTCTATATGTATCTCGGATGCTATACTCATACATATACATGATGCTAAGAATCCCAAGGATGCATGGGATACATTGGTAAAGCTGTTTGATATACAGACGCTAGTGCTCGCAAGTCTCGAGACAACAGATTCATAATGTGAAACGGATAGGAAGGAGCATCCATGATTATGTACAAGAGATAAAGAAGTATGCAGATGCATTGGCAACAATCAATGCCCCCCCCATGCCTGATGATGATTTGGTAGACATTACCTTGCATGGTCTTAGCAGCAAGGAGTATAAGTCTTTTGATACATCCATCTCGGTTTGGAGTACAAGTTTACCAAATTTTGATGAGTTGGTTTCACTCTTGCTTGTTGAGGAAATCAAACTCAGTGACTCTTTTCATGATGCATCTACTAGCCATGATAATGGCAGAAATCATGCTTTCTATTCACAAAGGGGATTTAGAGGTAGGGGGAGATTTGCATCATGTGGCCATGGTAATGGTTGTGGATGGCAGGACAGGTCACCACAACAGAATTTTCAGTCTACATATGGTGCTAGAGGTGGTCGTGGACGTTGGCAAGGCCACAAACATCTATGCAAAATGTGGAATGCCATTACTGTGGAAAGTTTGGTCATATGGCACGTGATTGTTTCCGCAAACAAAATGATTTGAGAGGGGGTAGAGCACAACATGGTACATTATGCACAACATGGTGGAAATTATGCAAGTGGTGGAAATTATGCATCAAGGCAGTAATGATGGCAGTGCAAATCACTTGTTTGCCATGAAACATGTTGTGGGATCTATGATGACGAATGGTGAAAGTGATGACACTTGGTATATGGACTCTGGAGCATCAAACCATATGACTTGTCATGGCGAATGGTTTGAGCATATGAAGCCTATGGATGTGAAAGGCTATGTGGAGACAGAAGATGATACCCAACATGCTATCACTTATGTTGGAAGTGTACCATTGGTTATGCACAATGGTGAAACAAAGTCTATGGTGGCAGATGTCTTGTATGTGCTTTCTATTACAAAAAGTTTGGCCTCAATTGGTCAAATGGTGGAACAGGGTTTACAGGTTCGTTTCAATGTGCATGGTTGCTTCGTTGAGGATTTCAAAAATGGATGTAGAGTCATTGCCAAAGGCAAGAAAGAAGGCAGGTTATTTAAGTTGGATGCTGGGATTCCTGAGTTGAAATCAACCATGTTCTCTAAAAGCCAAAATGTGGTACATGACATTGACATGTGGCATAAAAGGATTGGACATGTGAACATACAAAGGTTAAAGAACATGCAGGCAAGAGGCATTGTTAGTGGGATGCCTAGATTCAAGTATGATGGGAATATGCATGTTTGTGATGCCTGTCAGTTTGGAAAGCAGGCGAGGTTGCCGTTTCCTAAAGAAGGCAACATGAGTAGCAAGCCACTTGAGATAGTTCATAGCGATGTATGGGGTCCTGTACAAAACCCATCCATTAAAGGGAGCTTGTATTATGTGACATTCATTGATGATTTCAGCAGAATGACTTGGATTTACTTTCTCAGAGAGAAAAGTGAAGTGTTGGGAAAGTTTATGGACTTCAAAGCTTTTGTAGAGAAGCAATATGGCTCTTGGATAAAATGTTTGAGGACAGATGGAGGTGGTGAATACACCTCACATGCTTTTGAGCATTTCTTGAGAAAGCATGGCATAAGAAGGCAATTAACTTGCAGGTACACACCTCAGCAAAATGGTGTTGCTGAGAGGAAGAATAGAGTCGTTTGTGATGTGGCCAGGGCGATGCTCAATGAAAAGAGCATGCCAGACTATTATTGGGCAGAAGCGTGTGCCACAGTGGTGTATAAGACACCCACAGCAGCCATACATGGAAGTACGCCAGAGATGCAGCTTACAGGTTTTAGGCCAGAGACATTGGAAACCTCAAAGTGTCTGGTTGCATAGCTTATATACATGTGTCTAACGAGAGAAGGAGGAAGTTGGATCCTAAGGCAGAAAAGTGTGTGTTTGTTGGATATGCACAGGATCGCAAGGCATATAAATGTTATAATCCACAAACTAGGCAAGTGGTTATCTCACGAGATGTGGTGTTTGATGAACTTGCTAGTTGGTACAAAGCAAAGGATGAGGGTGTCATTGATTCCCTTGATGCTGATGTGCATGTGAACTTGCCACAAGCAAGTTCTATTTCTATGTCTGGGCCAGCAGAGTCTGAGAGTAGCACTATACATCCATGATCAGGATGCTTGAGACATGAGAGTGTGCGCACTGGGAGTAGTGATGTGGATAAAGGGAAAAAGAAGGTTGAAGGAATTGGCATTATAGGTTATGAGTCGTCAAGTTCAGAGAGTTTGGATGAGGAACTTGGCATACCAGTTCTACGCACACCTGGTGCAAGGTAGGCAGGATAGATATATGCCTCCACATGCTAGAGTGACAGGTGTTCAGAGTGATCCGCATGCATTGCAGAGATCCCAAAGGGTTAGGTATCTAGTTGACAGGTTGACATATCGTGATTTTGCTATGCATTACGCATATATGACCTCTTTGGTGAAGCATGTGGAACCTACATGCTATACAGAAGCTAAAGCATGTATGGGAGAGAGCAATGGATGTTGAGATGGACGCTTAGGTTCATTAATGAAACATAGGATTTTTTTGCCTCACCACACAAGGCAAAAAATGTCATTGGTTGCAAATGGGTTTACAAAGTGAAATGCAAGTCAGATGGTTCCGTTGAGAGCACCATAAAGTGCGATTGGTAGCTAAGGGTTATGCACAAACCCAAGGCTTGGACTATGATGAAACATTTAGTCCAGTTGCAAAGATGGGAACAGTGAGAGCAGTCATTACTATGGCTGCAGCAAATGGTTGGGAAATGCATCAAATGGATGTGAAAAATGCATTTCTAAATGGTGATCTACAAGAGGAAGTTTATATGGCACAGCTAGAAGGATATGTACGCCCGAGGTATCCCACTCATGTATGCAGATTAAAGAAAGTATTATATGGTTTGAAGCAAGCATCTCGTGCTTGGAGTGATAAGATAAGCCCATATCTTATCCGACCCTTGGATTTCAGGTTTCTTCAACAGATTCTTCACTCTATGTGAAGAAAACAGATCATGGGATTGTCTTACTTGTCATCTATGTGGATGACTTGATCGTCATAGGAGATCATGCTACAGATGTTATACATGTCAAGAAGGCATTGAGTGGGCAATTTGACATGAAAGACTTGGGTGAATTGAGATATTTTCTTGGGATTGAAGTGATCAAAGACCATGCAGGTACATGGTTAGTGCAACGCCAATATGCATTGGATATGTTGGCAAAATATGGGATGACAGGGTGTAAGCCAATGAGTACACCTTTGGAGCATAATGTAAAGCTGCGAGCTGATTTTGGTGAAGAGTTGGATGATCCATCTATGTATAGAAAGATGGTTGGTTTTAATGTGTTTGCAAGTTTTTTAAGGTGATACAATGCTTACTCTATCCATTGAGATCTTAAAGTTATATGTAAAAGCCCCTTAGTAAGCTACAAATATTAATTGTTTCAAAATGTCAAAACTGCACACAACAAAAATTCTGGATTTAGATTCTTGAGTCATATGCATTACATTCCTTAGTAAACTTGCAACACTTTGTCTGTATAGAATAATTCCGCTAAGGTACATTGTACAAACATAATTTGGGCACCTAAAACCTTTGTTTCATGGTTGTTGAGAGAGAATTTAGAAATTTTGAAAAATGTAGCACGATTGAAAAACTAAGATAGCACTCAAGTAGCAAGATTTACTTGAGCTTGGGACCCCAAAAAATATGTATTAACTTGGTTTTGAACTATATAATCATTTTCGATTGCCAATTTGCACTAACATAACCCTAGTTTTATGGAAGTACCTTTGGAAGGCCAAAATTTTCCTCTTTTTCAGCATCTTGGTACTTATGAGATTTTTGTTATAGTTCACAAGTAGCTTAGGAACTAGGACCTAAAGGAGATTGTGTTGTTTTGAAACCCCAAGTTCTACCAATTGACTTTTACAAACATGAAAAACATGATTTATTCAAGAAGTTATAGGCATTTCATGGGATTTTTGACAAAACAGCTTCAAATTTCAATGAAAATTTCAAGTTAGAGTTTTTTTGTCAAATTTCTAATATAGCTTGTGTTTTGACATCATGAAAAATCCCCTTTATTTTTTGACTTTTAACCGACCTATGGTTGAAACAAGGTATAGAAATGTTGTTTCTAGGTTCCCCAAAAAATTCCAAAGTTTTGGTGAGAAACAGGACACTAAAGTGTCCTCAGGACACTTTAGTGTC
Organism: Cibotium barometz; assembly: GCF_041138505.1. Classification (NCBI taxonomy): domain Eukaryota; kingdom Viridiplantae; phylum Streptophyta; class Polypodiopsida; order Cyatheales; family Cibotiaceae; genus Cibotium; species Cibotium barometz. The sequence continues at coordinate 51,880,811 of NC_141074.1, forward strand.
CAATTATAGAACTAGTGTTAAGCTGTCCTTAGGGCTTAATTATGTTGCTAATATGCTATAGAGTGATGTATAGTGCCATGGGAGGTGAATTCTTGGAGCTTCGACTCTTCTATCTCTCTTTTGCTATGAATTTTAAAGTTAGAGAGCTCTTTCTTTTAAATTCAGTAAAGGGAATTTAATTAATTAAGATTAATAATTATACACAATGATTAGGGAGAAATTATGTGTTTAATCAATTCATTGTATGCTAAGCTACTTATGAGAATTTCTCTCGTGGAGATTCTCCCCTTTCTTTATGTTTTTATAATTTTCAATTAGCATAAGCATATCTTTGAAGATTAGAGATAATTAGGCTTCTCTTAATCTCTTAAAAAGAGTAGAGTAATTTTTTGTTGAAGCTATTGTTTTGTAATGTTGTGCTTATGGGTTAATATGACTAATTCGAGTTAGGGTTTTATATCTCTTTACATAGAGGAATAATAATCTGTATTTCTCAATTTGGATTGAGAGTGGGTGAATTTATTCTTATATATTGGGCATATCACAAGCTATGGTTTCCCTACCTTGTACTATGAGAGAAGTAGGGGTTTTGCAAGAGTGTAGGTGATTAAAGAGAGCTTTCATTTCTTCATTAGTAGAGAGCTTGGTATGCGTGAGTAAAAATGATTGGCTTCTCCTAATTTGGGTCTTGTTGTTCTTGCTTAGAGCTAATTTATAAGTGATGGTATTAAGAATAGTGTTTATGTGTAATAGTTACTCTTTTGAAGGCAAATTGTTGGAGTAGGTGTGTTAAAGGAAAGTTAAAAAGAACATGCCAAGTGCTATGAGAATTAAATATCATAGAAAGAATGCAAAAAAGATTAAGTTGGTTTCCAAACTGTTGCAATGATGTCTTCATGCAATTGTTATATCAAAGAAAGTGAAAAAAACTAATAATAAAGATTGGAACCAGACCTGACATGCAAGATGAATGAGGGTAGTGATGAGGAAGTTCTCACTCATTGTTAAAGTGGTGAGTCTAGGGCATGACTAGCCCAGACTCAACTCCTTTGGTTTGGCTTGGGGTGAGGTAAGGACTAGCAACCTGGGGGTGTTTAAGATCACCGATGACGAGAGGCCCTCAGTCAGCAAAATGGCCCCTAGTGACAATGCTCCCTAGCAGGTCACCTCATAGTCCAAGCGTCATGGAGTGAAACAAGAGTAAGGGAAGCATGGTGGTGGGGCCGACGTATTGACCTATGATTGAATGGGCTGGATGAGTATGATACTTTCTTTTTGGAGGCCACATGATGATGAAAGTTCTTGTAAGAACCTTGCAGGAACATGCTGTACAAAATATAACATACTACATTGTTGATTGATTTTTCCTACTTGTTGTATTCTCTTGAATGATGAGAATGAATGCTATTTAAGTTCTTGAATTTTGTGTCCATGCAAGTTCTTATGCTATGTGTTACCCCTTTAGGCTTAGTAATAAAATTTTGGGACCCAAGTGGAGGTAACCCACACGTATGCCAAGCAGTCACGAACCCAAGGACGAGCAAGTCAGGGCCTCACTGTTAGTATTAGAGTAGACCCATGGTCATAAGAAGAGAATGATGAAGCTAAGAATATTGATTGTTATCTTTAGGAATCATGGCTAGAAGATTGAGTGATGCCTTTCCCTTGCAAGCAAGCAACAAGGGACCATTGTTCGATAGATCTTGGAGCACGAAGCAAAGATAATGGAGGGGATAAAGGGTTGGTTGGTTGAACCTATATTTGGGATGACCAATATCATCTTTGTATTGCTAAAAGATCCCCATTGGAGATATAAAAATGCTTATTCATAACATCACTATCTGTCGTGAAAATTTTTAAGCTTAGATAGCTTCTCTATCCCTGAGAAGATTAGGAGACTACATGGTCTCAAGGATTTCTAGGAAGGTTGAGGAAGGGAACTTTTGTATGTAAATAAGCTTTTCAAGATTTTTGAGTGATGTGAATTGCTTTTTGTATATAAGGGTTTTAATTGAGATCAATTGTTCTCTTTGAAGGCTATTAAGTTATCTAAAGACTTTTGTACTCTCCTTTTTTTCTTTTTAGAGGCATGCCTTGCCACACCAGCCAGTGGAGTTGTCCAAGGTGTTATACACCATGACCTCTGAGATATCTTTCATGGTGCCCAACCTGGGACATTCTTAGGTGAAGGCCCCAACATAGGGGAGACATTCTTAGATGAAGGCCCCAACATAGGGGAGACATTCTTAGATGAAGGCCCCAGCATAGGGGAGATTCTATAGACTCCATGGAAGATTATTTACCATGGCCACTTATAATGAAAACATCAAATCACTCATGGCTTGCCTAAATCTATGTGGACAAGCCAAGACTTGGTGGAAGTCTACATGTCAATACTAGCTCATTAATGAAAATAATCTTATCTACAAGCAAATCAAGGTCATTCTCAAAGAGAGATATCGCCCTATCAACTTTGAGTATAAGAAGATGGATGCTTTTCTAGAATGTCAAAGCAAAGGTAAACCTCTAGATGTCGACTTTGAGTTAAAGAAGATGGATGATTTTCTTGAATGTCAAAGAAGAGGCAAAGCTCTAGATGTATACCATTCATACTTTATCCAACTTTCTAAGTATGCACCTGCCTTGATTGAGGTGCAGTGAGACTAGGTAGTTTAACACTGGCCTGGGAAATCCACTTAATTCTAAATTAGAAGCTTTTTAACTGACCTCCATCTTAGATCTTTGATGTTGTGCTCCGGTATAGAGCTAAAGAAGAAGCCATATGGAGCTAAGCTAGACTTATTGGGGCAAGTCAAGCATCCTTTCTTAAGGGCCTACTCATGATCCAGAATAATTTTTGGCTTGATGATCTTAGAATCTTCGTCTAATAATGGAGGGCCATCATTAGATCTTAGATGTTGTGCTCCAGTCTAAAGCCAAAAAAGAAGCCATGTGGAGCCAAGGTAGGCTTGTTGGGGCAAGTTAAGCCTCAAACCAGTAGTCTTATGGTGAAAATTTAAACACGGATCTTGTTTTATTTTTTCATTAATTGTTCTCTTTACTTTTTAAATAAAAACTATTCTTTTAATACCTAGATTAGTTATTCCCTTAAAGACTTTTTAAATGAGAGTACTTGTACTCAGAACTAGTTATAATATAAAGTGTATTACTAAAAATTCATTGAGTTGTATTCACATAAATATTTTTATAATTATGTAAATACATGTGATATATGTACTACTAATGATTAATAAAAAAATATATACATATAATGGCCATCTTGTTCAATGGAAAACTAATGCATTTGATAATATATAATGATACCCTAAATTGTTTTTTCATTTTTAGCATACTATGATGATTACGCAATATGGAATCATCTTAGTTTATTGATACCCTAAATTTCTTGCCTATTTATAACATACTAAGATGACTGCACTCTATGCAAAGACTTTTGGGTCAAAAGGAGGCCTCACTCAAGATAAAGAAATGATGATCTTGACACTAGGAATTTTTAAAGGAAATTTTATATACAAGGTCACTTGATGATTGGCTATTTCAAGCAATGGGTACCCATTGCAAGGCTTGTGGGCAACAAAACCAAAGAAAGAGGGATTCCTTCTTGGGTCAAAGTTGCTTTACCACCGCTTTCAAAGGTAAACAAATATGTGGTAAGACCATGAAACTAGATCCTTCACCCCATACAAGCTAGTTATGTTAAGAAAGATGGATTCCTTCTTGGGTTGAAGAAGCTGCTTTTTACCACCTCTTTCAAAGGTAAAAAAATATGTGATAAGACAATGAAACTAGATCCTTCACCCCACATGAGCTGGTTATGTTAAAAAAGCCATAGTTTGTAAGTGGCCCAAAGGCTAGGTGAAGGTCCTCATGGGTGAAGTCCAAAGATCATTTCCTAGATGAGACAATGAGGTTGAATTGATGTCATCAATGAGGTTGCCTCTTACCCTGCAATATGTTGACAAACTCCTCTTGTAAGGGAGTGGTAGCTAGGACAAGTGAAGCCAAGAGATTGACTTGGTATGACCCTTGTATGACCTCAAGGAATGTGTGGGTGTGGTGAGCCTAGCACGTGCCCAAGGTTAGGGTCTTAACTTCTCACATATAAAGTTTCCTATGAAACCATCATGAGAGGAATTAATGATTGGACACCTAGATAGGCAAGCCTTAAGTCTGTTTCAAGAGGCATTTTCTTTCACTATGTGACATTCATCAAGGCTTTAGCTGAAGGTTTTAATGTTATAGGGCTAGCTAATTTAAGGGTGATCAAGGTTGTGAGAATTGCTAGGGTGGCATCTCATTTAGACAAGTCGAGAATGGAAATCTTTAGCGGACCCTATCATGCATCTCATCAACTTATAGCACTGTTAAACTACCTGCACATGTGGCTGATCACCATGTTGCTTGACTCAATAACATCTTATACATTGGATGGGTTGGAAGGGTATTGCGATGTGATTCTTTTAACCCGTGGTGACCAGCTCCCGTGATTAGCTTAACAATAAAAGAGCAACAAGAGGAGGATGTAATGTCAAGAAGTATAATGGCCGATTAAACCAACACAGAATTTATAGGTTAAACATTAAATAAATATCACTGTTAAACATTAATCATACATGCAGTTTTACACAACCTAGATTACTGAACATTATGGTACTTACATCAAGATTATGAATATAAAAAACATGATTGTACTCATCACAAGAGTAAAATGTATCCGTATTCATCATTATGAATATCATTATTATCCATTGAAAGTTCAGTGCTTAGTGGTGCAGTAGATATAACTTCCCAAAACAAGAAAGAAAGAATCACTTTTGATCAATGTGACTGTTCAGTTCTCATTCCTAAGTTGCCTCTAAGATAAGATATAAATGAATAGTAAAATAAGAGCTGGTTTCTAATATAACACTTAGAATGCTCGGTTGGGCAGTCTGCCCCGTAAACAAAAGTTAAACCCACTTGATGAGTAGGATTATTCTATATGGATAGGTAATAATATATCCAAATGGGGTAACTTCATGGTATGAATCTAAATTAAAATTAGTATGAAATCCTAATCTAGATTTATCTAATGGATGCTTAAAAGTGACATCTATTACATGGGCAAATGGATGAATAAGAAGAGAAAATAAATAATGAGAAAATTTCTGTATTGTGTTAAAATTCTGAATTCTGTGCCTTCAATCTGCTCTTGCCAATTTGGGTTATCACTTTAACCATATAGTCAAGTGATAGCACCACAACACTGTGCTCGTTCGTGTGCAGGAAGAAGGTGGGCATTTGAAAACCTACGAAGTAGGATGTTGGTTGAGGGAAGTCAACAATTTGCTAAAATGTGTCATGATTATCTACACAATTGTAGCACTTAGCAATGTCCCTTTCCATTCTTTTCTCAAGTGTTTTGACATGTTCACAGTCTTTTGGATCTGTTGCTCATATTCATCTAGTTTTGCCATGGCATAGCTGTCTTTTTTTAAGAGCTTGATTCTCTCCATGTCTTTTGTATGTTGATCTTGCAATTCTACATTATTTTTTCTGAGCTCTTGGTTTGCCATCTCGAGAGCAATCTCTTACACCTCCCCAATTGCAGCCTTGATGGCATCTCTTTGGCTGTGGCTTCATGGAGACAATTTCCTGGGATGGCCATGCTCTACAGCTAGTTTTCTCGACACGTATTTAGTTATCATTGTAGCTCCTGTTGGTATTCTTCTCTTTTCTTCTTTGACTGAGACTCTCTAGACTTCTATGTGTCTTGCCCCTTCTTTATCTTCTTCTTTTTTTGTAATCGTACTGGCTTCTTTGCTAAGCTAGTTGCTTATAGTGTGACCGATGTTGAAACCTCAATTGGAACACCTTGGTGCAAGAAATAGAGATGCTGGTGGCCAATCTTCTTCTGACTTACTCAAACCATTCGAGAATTCTGCTCAGCACCCAAGTTCATATTTGCAAGTTCATCTTCTTGAACCTGACCACTTTTATATCCTTCTCATGTGCTTCTTCTGTAGTAGAAATAAGTGCATGCTTTAAGTTCTGCTACTAGAACCTTAGTTTCTCCAATTTATTTGAGTGTCTTCTTGACTGTGTCCTCTCGTTTTGCCAGTGCAATATCTACAATATCAAATAGGGAAACCAAATTTGGGTTCTTATTTAAATCTCGTCTTTGTTGTCCTCCACTCTGCCAATTAAGACCTTCTTCATAAAGAGGTCAGATAGATGGATCTACTTTTCTTATAAAAACCACTAGCACTTTGACTTTCTTCTTGCCCTTGGTGGATGGTAATCTAGTTTGTTTTCCAATTCCAGTGAATCTTTCCATGTCGTAGCCAGGGTCCTCCTAACAACATTGGACAGAGTTTTCTTTCATTTGTAGGATTACAAATGATACTAAAAATTTATAGTTAGCTATGCTGATTTTCTTGTCCATGGATAATTTTGATAGGCATGCTCTTCGTTGATCTATCATTTTGATTGCAAATGGTGCTGACTACATCTCTGTGATGCCTAATATTTGGTCCATAGTTTTCAACAACACATTAACACGAGATCATCCATCCACAAGGACTCCATCCACAAGGACTCTAGACACTGTAGACAATGTCTTATTTTCATAATCTTTTTTTGGGATTACCTTTTGGCTCACAACTTTCTTCTAAACAACAACCGTAGACAATTCTTCCACAGCTTTACCTGCTTCCCCATTTGTTCGAGGTGCTTTTGGCACTTCCTGGCAGCATTGCTCTACAACCTGTGTGCTCCTTCTAACTAGTAATGGTGGATTTGCACAACGTACTCATTTCCTTCTATGTTCTAGTGACCTCCGGAGTTGTTTCTACCACCTTCATTGGGAGAGGAACATCCTAAGCATCTTCCTACACCATCTTGGCTACTGAGTCCCAGACATGTCCCCTTGATCCTCCTAGTTGTGGGGTTTATCCTTTGTCCTTACTACATACCAATTCTCTAGAAAACTAGCTACCAGACCTTGCACCCTTATGACTGCCAATGCATCCTCTAGGTCAAATGTGAAACCAAGGAGTCATATGACCCCCAGGGCCAAATAGAAAGAATAGCATACTCCTCTCATTGATGATGAAGCTAACCATGCAACCACCTGGATCAAAGGGAAATTCGAGCCATCCAAACTCCAGAACAATGACTCCCCGTCCACCTAGGTTGAATGGAAGATGTAAGGAATCAAGGTTGATGAGACGAAACTAGTTGTGTTTTCACAAGGATCAAATGGATAGCCATGGCATACATTGTGGACCTTGGAGACCAATGTAGTAATAGCTCTTAGGTCGAAGGGAAACTCACGACCAAGGTATAAATTTGACATCCAGGGTATCCACCAAATGAAAGGAAAACTAATGGCTGGAATGTCGAATGACCCTGATGCAAAAGAATCATAGTGTAAATAAAGACCAAGACGTGCACCTAGATGGTATGCCAAATACTCATCTATCATACATCTCAAGTGGCATATGATGCAGCCAAAGATGAAAGTCCCGTCTACAAAGAAAATAGGATCGTGCCGACAATCATGGAATCCAAAGGAGCACATCTCATGGTCAGCATCATGAAAGAACAAATGTGAATCAATATCATGGAATCCAAAGGACACATCTCATGGTTGGCATCATGAAAGAACAAATGTGAATCAATAATGTTGTCCACTATAGCACCACTCAAACAATCAAAGGCATGAACCATTGTATCAATGTGTGTATGGGCATGATCCAAACTATGCACCAAATCCTCATGTGCAAATCCCTCTATGTGTGTGTGATTCTCCAAGGCAAAAGCATGATCAACAAGATCATCATAAGCATCATTATCATTGAAGACTGACAATGTATCCACACATGAGAGATAAGTGGAATCATCCACGAAGTCACTAACCTTGGAATCTACAAGGTCACTGAAGTAATCCTCATATAGAGGGTCTATTTCCATCAATAATGTATCTAAGAAAATGTCTAAGTCAAATGTAAAACTCTCTAGATCCATATGTATAATCATGTGTCTCCTGAGAGATATCCCCTCAGTAAAGTCATCACTTTCCTCATGCTCAATGCCTGGCTACTTAAATATATGCACTATACTGCTGAGATATTGAGCTCATCTAGTGAGACGGTGGACACTAATGACCGGCCTGGGAGATAGACCCCACACTTACACCACTGGCATGGTTGGTGAGATCATGGGTGATATGCGGCTAGTGGGATGACAGGCTGTGTGACAGCCATTCTAGAGACTGGGCATAAATTTTTTGGGGCCGAAAACGCGTTTCGGGCGTGTTACGACCTCCGTTTTTCAGAAAGCAGGCGATTTCGAGCACTGTGCGGGTAAGTCATCGTACCCAAGCTCTTCTCTTCTATAATCAACATAGACACCAAATCTATAAAATTGGGAATGTTTTCTCGAGTCTAAATAGACGTTTTGAACGCCTTATATTGTGGCCCGAGACCACGTAGAGAGACTTCCACCTTATTATCATCATCTACTGAAACGCCAATAGATGCAAGGGATTCCACAATACCCTTGATCTTCAATGCAAGTCATTCACAGAGAAACTCTTTTTCTCCACAGTATGAAGTTCATTCTTCAACTATATCTTTCGTGCCTTAGTATTCGTTTCATAGAGTTTTATCAAGGTGTCCCACGCCTCCTTGGGGGACTTGGCATCCTGTATGTGCCCAATCATGGTGTCATGTATACTGATAGAGAGCCAATACATAACTTTTCTAGCTCTAGTCTTCACAAAACAAAAACAGTTCAGAGCAACAGGCCTTCTACACAAGTTCGGGAAGAGGACGAGGTAGAGGAGGCCGTGGACGCGGTCAAGGGGGTGGCCGAACAGGTAATCAGAATTATGGCCAGCAGCAGCAACAACAACAGTCCCAGAATTCACAACAACACGTAGGTGGAAGAGGCCAATTCAGAGGCAGGGGGAGTCAAAGAGGTCCTGGAAATTGGCAAAGACAGCATAATGATACACGTGGATGCTTTTATTGTGATAAGCTTGGACATGTGTGCAGGCAGATTGTTATAAAAAGTAGGCAGACATGCAAAATGGAAAATTGCAGCAAAACAACTATGCTCCTCGAGCAGAAACAATGAGGATAATGAAAGGTTGTTTGTTATGCAGCATGCCGTTAATGCCATGTCTGAAAATGTAGAAGCAGCACATAAAGATGATGTATGGTACGTTGATTCAGGTGCTTCGAACCACATGACAAGTCATGGGAAGTGGTTCAAGGAGATGAAATACCTTGAAAGACCAGGTTTTGTAGAAACACGGGATGACACTGCTCATCCAATTGCCCATGTTGGAGATGTGCCGCCATTGTCTATACAGGATGGCAAAGTGAATTACCGTGCAGATGTACTTCATGTTCCAAACATAACAAAGAATCTGGTTTCAGTTGGCCAGATGATTGAACAGGGTTTGCAGGTTCGGTTTTATCCTGATGGTTGTTATGTTGAAGACTTTAAAGACAAGTGCAGGTTGGTTGCAAAAGGCAACAGAGTGGGCAGAATGTTTGCATTGAATGTAAATATGCCTAAAGTGAGTGCTGCGATGTTTGCAAATGGTTCAGGAATTGTTGTTGCTGACACAGACATTTGGCATAAAATAATTGGACATGTGAATGTGTAGAGAATGAAGTCTATGCAGACTAAAGGAATTGTGACAGGGCTGCCAAAGTTTAAAGTTGAAGGTATGCAGAGAATATGCGAAGAATATGTGAAGCATGCCAATTTGGAAAGCAAACAAAGCATGTATTTACACGTAACAGAAATGTGAGCAGAAATGCACTAGATGTTGTGCATTCAGATGTATGGGGTTCTACGAAGACCATGTCTATGGGAGGCTGCAGGTATTATGTGACATTTATTGATGACCACACAAGGAAAGTGTGGGTATACTTCATGAAGGAGAAGGGTGAGGTGTTCACTCATTTTTAGAATTTCAGAGTTATGGTTGAAAAGCAAACAGGGAAATATGTAAAGTGCCTAAGGTCAGATGGAGGGGGAGAGTACTTGTCCAATGAGTTCTCTGAATTTTTGAAGAAGAATGGTATTTGGAGACAGTTTACATGCAGATACACTCCGCAACAAAATGGAGTTGCTGAGCGAAAAAACATGCACATTGCTGAGATTGCGCGAGCATTGATGAAAGAGAAGAATATGCCGCATAGCTATTGGGCTGAGGCTGTTTCTACAGCATTTTACATCATGAACAGGACTCCAAGTACAGCCATACATGATGTAACTCCAGAGGAGAGGTTTACTAGCATAAAACCTAATTTGTCTCATCTGAAAGTCTTTGGATGCATTGCATATGTGCATGTGCCAGATGAGCTGAGAACTAAGCTGGATCCAAAAGCTGAAAAATGTGTGTTTATTGGGTATTCCCTTGAGCAAAAGGCATACAGGTGTTATAATCCTACTACACGTGAGTTGAGGGTAAGCAAGGATGTTGTTTTTGATGAGATGAGAAGCTGGTATGCTACTGAAAAAGAAGCTGTTGGGGGGGCTGATGTGAGTGGAAATGTGGGGGCTGATGTGAGTGGAAATGTGGTTGCACAGAATGCAAGTCAGCAATCACAGTCTTTGAGTGGACCAGGAGAGTCCTCATCTAGTGGTTAGTTGATAGACCATGGAGTGGCAGGCTACGTCATAATACCAGTCCTGCAAATGTGATTAGTACATCACATAAAGGCAAAGAGAAAGTGGTTGAGCCCCTTAGTATGCCTGACATTTTTGCAGGGCATTCTCATCTTGATGGAGAGTCTAGTGGCTCAGAGATGAGTCTTGATGAGGAGCTTGGGATACCAGCTATGAGAACACCTGGTGTAAAGAAGGCTATGGAAGCCATGAATGCAAAGCTGCGAAGATCTGGGAGGAGAGTGAAGAATCCTGTGCAGAGGTTTACCTATGATGGTTATGTGGCACATCACTATGCATACATGGCAAAAGTTGTGCAGGTTGTAGAGCCCACATGCATTGATGAGGCTGTTGGAAATGTGTGTTGGGAGAAAGCTATGGATGAGGAGATGGATGCACTATATGGAAATGAGACTTGGGAGCAATTGCCAGAAGGTAAGAAAGCCATTGGATGCAAGTGGGTGTACAAAGTAAAACATAACAGTGATGGAAGCATAAGCAGGTACAAGGCTAGATTGGTAGCCAAAGGATATACGCAGACATATGGCATTGATTATGAGGAAACTTTTAGCCCAGTTGCCAAGATGGCAACAATGAGAGTTGTAATAGCAATGGCTGCATCAAAGCAATGGTCTTCTTTTAGCCCAGTTGCCAAGATGGCAACAATGAGAGTTGTGATAGCAGTGGCTGCGTCAAAGCAATGGTCTTTACATCAAATGGATGTAAAGAATGCATTCTTGCATGGGAATTTGCAAGAAGAGGTGTATATGTTACAGCCACTTGGTTATGAGGATGTGAGTCACCCCGGATCAAAATGGCAAGTTGAGTGCAGATTCAGGAGAGATTTTGGAGGATCCTACTATGTATAGGCGTATAGTAGGAAGCTTGATCTACATGACGATCACCAAGCCAGATTTGAGCTATGCTGTTGGGTTGGTGAGTCAGTTTATGCAGGTTCCTCGGAAGCTACATTTGGATGCATTGAGATGCATATTGAGGTATGTGAGGTCTACTTTGCATTGTGGACTATTTTATGACACTGGGACAGAGATATGTGTACATGGGTACACAGATGCTGATTGGGCTGCTAGTATCTCAGATAGAAGATCTACTAGTGCCTTCATGTTTTCTTTGGGAAGTGCTGCAGTGACTTGGAGCAGAAAGAAGTAGCCTACGGTTTCTCTATCCAGTACAGAGGCCGAGTACAGAGGTGCTGCTATGGCAGCATGTGAGGTAGCTTAGTTGAGAAAGCTACTTGCACATTTGGGTCTATCAGTGTGGATAGACAAGTTGTCATTTTCTATGACAACATTAGCAGTATACAGTTGGCCAGGAACCCAGTTTTTCATGCTCGCACGAAGCATATAGAGGTCCACTACCATTTTGTCAGAGAGAAGGTTTTGGCAGGAGACATTGACCTTGTTTATGTCAGTACACAGGATCAGGTCGCTAACATCTTCACCAAAGCATTGGGTACAAAGAAGCTACACAGATTCAGGGCTTCGCTTGGTGTACATGAGATGGAGTTGAGCTCAAGGGAGAGTGTTGAGATATCGAGCTCATCTAGTGAGGCGGTGGACACTGATAACTCGCCTGGGGGATAGACCCCACACTTACACCACTGGCATGGTTGGTGAGATCATGGGTGATATGTGGCCAGTGGGATGACAGGCTGTGTGACAGCCATTCTAGAGACTGGGCATAGTTATAGCGCCAGCTCATTTAGCTGGGTTCACACTATAGAGAACCCTAGTATGTATTTGGTTGAGTACCTTTTCATATGTGTGTACTATCTTTGTATATGGTGTGTTGAGTGTTGAGTGAAGAAGAAGAAGATTTTCAGCCTCTCACCTTATGTGTTCTCTTTTAGGGTTTTGTGAGTGTGTGTATGTGTGTGCTTGCAAGAGCTTAAGCTCTCTTCTCCCCTGCATCTTTTCATATACCCCCATAAACGCTGCTAGGTAAGCTATGAGAACTAGGAGTGGTATCGTGAATGTCTCTACATGTGAAGGCCCTAGAAAAATAGCCTGATATATCTAGCACAAGAAACTCAAGCATATGCCCATGTGTATCCCGTGACTCCACATGCGAAGTATCACTAACCTCGTGTGTGCTAATGGATGTATCACTAGTCGAATGCTGACCCACGAGATCATCTAATGCCAAACTAATATTCCTAAGAAGGTAAGTAGGCCTAGGTGTATCAAAACTCATAATTCTTAATGCCATCCCTGCCCCTGAGATCATGCCCACAACCTCACACATCACTATCACATACATCATCATCATGTGCACATGTATCACTATCATCATATGCATGTGTATCATCATGTGCATGTGTGTGTAATGCATCAATATCATCATATATATGTGTGTGATACATCATCATGTGTATAAGATACATCATCATCACCAGCCAACTTTGTGTCGGTGTCATCTACACATCATCATGTGTATGAGTATAAGATACATCATCATCATCATCCAAATCTATGTTGGTGTCATCTACATCCTCAGGGATGTAATCATGATGGCTTAAGAGTGTAGGACACTTGTACAAGTCACCAAAGGAAGAGTGCCATCCCATGCAAACAATGCTAAGCTGAGGTAGTCGAGCAATGAAACTACAAAATCACCATGTACGAACCAAGTGGCAATCCGCCTCATTGAAAAGATGCCTCAAGTTGATAGGCAACAAGCCCTTGAGCTCAAACATCCACCCGTGGCATGAGTGGGCCATCTCATCATCGCATGAAGTTGACGCATAAGGGTGTGCAAGTCTAAGCCTTGAAGTGCCAAAGGTGTGTGTGAATGCGGCAAAAGATACGTGTACGAAGACACAAAGTAGCAAAGCTCAAGATAACGAGCGTAGAGCCATGATAATAGTGCATGAGCACGACGATTAGGATTTGAGATGGTAACAAAGCAATGTCGATGATGATGAGAACTCACACCATGGTGGCGATCATATGCAAGGTAGAAATAGTAAGAATAAACCATGGCTAAGTAATCACCCAAAGTGTGCGAATCGAGCCCACAATGCACTAAGCATGTAAAAAAGGGCTAACAATGTACCAATGAGCATAAACAAGCTCCAACAAATCCCAAAGTGCATGGACACCCCACACAACACAATGTGTGTGAACAATCTCTATAAAATCTCCAAAAAATGTGCCAAACAAGCTTCAATATGCACACTACACACAAAATTCCCCCAAGGCCCAAGAGGATTGACTTTGTTAAAATGTGGATTTGGGTGTATGTGTGAGAGGATCAAAAGTAGAGGGGTAGAGGGTGTGGAAGTCCATTTGAACCAAAGGGTATGGCTACCTAGGTATCAAGAAAATGAGAGAATTGAAGAGGCCAATAAGTGAAAATGAGAAAATGGGGGGAGGGGGTGTGAAAAGATTTGGAAACTCTAAGCTTATGCGATTATAGGGTTTTGATGTAATAAAAAGAAATTCATTTTGCACTTGCACCTCTTGTTCACAGTTTCCCTTCTCCATACGTCAACGGGGCAACCTATTTTCTTAGCTCGTGACCATCTTCTTTTCTCCATGCTAACCATAGCCAGAAATGGAAACTCCTTGCCTAGCTCTTAATAGAGCTATGATGGCCAGCTTTTCTCACGTCGGTGGCTTGTTTGCTCAACTCGTGACCATCTCCCTCTCTCTCTGCTAACCACAGTTAGAGATGGAAACTCCTTGCCTAGCTCTCAACAAAGCTGTGATGGCCATTTTTGACTTTGCTTACATGTGATAGGGCCATGCCTAGATCTTTTCAACTCCACAATGGCTACTTTTTTATTGCACTTGTTGTGTAACTGGTGACGGTGTAGGTTGTTTCATTAAGATGGGATATTGGATGGAGTGGTTTTTCTCATCATAGGGAGTAGGACCTAGACATGGGAAGCCACATGACACAACCATGAAAACTTGGGCCATAAGCTCCAAGAAAGGTAACAATGTATATGTCAAAAAGTAATCAAAGTCATAAAAGGTATCAAAAAAGTCAAAAAGTACAATAACTGTCTATTAAGTGACTTATATAGCCACCTGCCCTAAAATGTGTCCACACTAGCCCATGCCCAAAGCGTATGTGCCTTAACCCCAATGTGTACTGCTAGTGGAAAATAACTTTGTTACATGTGAGGATGTCTTATCCTTCCAGAATCAGTGCAGAAATGCATCACGCATGGCCACATAAGTTAGGAAATGATTTAGGCCATACTGAGCATGAGGATGCCAGTTTTGGTGGCATGGTTATACCACTAAATGCATTATGTTTTTTGCTTATCGAAATAGTAGGCTTCATGCCATTGGCCATCTAGATATATTCAAAATTTGCTACGTGTGTCTGGATTCTCCTCCTTGCCCTAATACTTTGGGTATTTGAGGGACACTAACACGCCATGGCCAATGACAAATGAGGTAGGGATACTCTAGCGATACCAAGCGGACTTGGACCTGGAGAGGCCAGATGACATGTTGTGCCAAGATCTACACCCAATTCGGTGAACAGAATTCTGAAAAATTAATAGATTTCGTACGACAAACTAGCTTTAACGGACTTGGTTCCACTTGTGGACCACCATCATCCACATGTATCCATGTGCTGGATGCTGACATTAAATTCATCTTTCATATACTAGTTGGCTTCATCATCCGTCAGAGTGTTATCATCCCATAAGTATTCCATAACCAACTCCCGTTGTAGGCTGTTTGCCAATGCAAAGACCTGATGGTGCTCTTGTTGAGCGTTATAATGCCATTCCCTATCTATCATAGAAAAATAAGGACACATCATTCCACAGCTTAGTAGAAGTCATTACTGTGCTCCTCTGCTAGAAGAAGCAATTCCTCCATGTCAGATTGGGCATGTGCGAAAAAAGCCATCGGAAAGTTGCACAAGAGAGAAAAGGGCTTAAATACCCAAAAATAGCTGGTAAATGACACCCAAAGAAGAAGACCCATAGAACATGACTACCTCAACATGATCAACCACATGTCAGAAACAACCTAAGAAGACAATGATACGCGGAACAAGTGAAATGAAAGTAGCGACACATCGAAATGTGAGACGGAAATACGGATGCCATTAGAACATTTGTGGAAACAGAGACAAGTAGACAATGAAAAGTGTGCAACTATATTATTGGAAAGGGGAGAGCATCTACTCAAGTCGAATCCATGAAGACTACTGCATGATTCTCAAAACGTTAACCAGAGCATGTTTGAGTAATTAATTGGTCACATCATGATCACCAAAAGTGTTGACAAATAAACCAACACAGAATTTACAAGTTAAACATCAAACAAATCTCACTGTCAAACATTAATCACACTTTCCGAATCGAGGAACAAAGTGTCACTAGTGATCGACGTAACTATTCGATTCTCATTCCTAACTACCCCTAAGCTAACATATAAATTAATAATAAACTAAGCGTTATTTTCTAAGTTAACATAATCGTGCTTTGACTAATGGTATAGCTCCAAGATCTAATTGTTGCAGTGACGGTCGACCAAGGCATGGAAATGAACTCTACATCTTCAAAGTCCCTGCACTATCCATTGCGAAATCACTAGGACCTGGAAGCTCTCACAAAATCATGCGACAAATCCCGCATTTATCAAGTGCACCTATGCGCACTTATAGTGTGCTTATCAAAATTAATTGTGTGCTTACAATGGCATCATTAACTAAGCTAGGCGCCTATGATTTTATTACCTAGAAGCTACATGCATATGATTTCACCTCCAACAAAAACTGACAAATTTTGAAAGAAGGTTGAAATCGAAGGACAGAGAAAACCTGCCAATCAGCAGCAAGAAATCGTTACAGAAAAAAGTTTAATTGGAGACTAGTCAGCCGACTCGTGCTCCACATGTCTCCAACCTCCAAAATTCAAATTTTACCCCAAGTTTCCCAACCTGCTAGAACCTCCTCCTCCTCTTCTGGAACCTCTAAATTCATGCCATGTGGAAGCTTTGTAAAACTCTTCCTTAAGATTATATATATATATATATATGGAGAGAGAGAGAGAGAGAGAGATAAGGGGAGAGGAGATACTCCTTAATAGAATTGATTGAGGATAATTCTCATTTTCACCTGTAGAATTTATTTTTCCATTTTTTAAAGTTTCATGCATTTTAGTTATAATTTAACTCCAAGGGTACAATACAAAAAATTCTGCAAAATGTTGAAGCGGACTCTACTAAACACGAGTGAACCGGCTAGTGCCAGTGAGAACAACGGTATGGCCGGTCATCGTCTTCGAAGGGCCTTTTTTTTATTTTGGTGAGGAGAGGGAGGGGTTTCTTGTCTTGTCTTGTTGCGCCATTCCCAACTTTGAGAGCTCTGAATCATTCCTTCTCCGCCAAGTTGAAGCGCCACTGTATACCCACCCTCGCTACCTCCGCCCTGCCGTCTCGCATCCCCCGCACTGTAATTTTCCGATTGTTGTCTTTCACGATCCGAATTAGTACAGAACACTTGATCATCTGATATAACCCGCTGCTTCAATGTGAGAAATAAGCGGTCTCCGATTAATCGTTCATCGAAAATCTGGGTGCCGGCGATCATGCCGTAACAGCCTCTCTGCGTAAGCATCGGTCGGAAGAATTGCAGCGCCTGCTGCTGGAGCACGACAGGAGCTTGAGTAAAGAGGACCAGTATGGCACTGCTGCTCCTGGTTATGGCCGCCAAGCTTCACCCAACCTGCGCGCTGCAGCTGCAGGGCGGGAAACTCCGTCCCGCTACCAATCTGCAAAAGTTTCCTCCACCGCCCAGCGCCGTTTCATGTCCCCCGCCCGCTCTCGCATGCTCCCTTCTTCCTCCAGCCTCTCACCCAATCGCGAGAAGGCCCCGGACTTGGTCGCTGCTGCACCCAATGTCAAGGGGCCGGCGCGGCGTCGACGGCAACGCCGACTTCTGTCGCCGTTTTCGTCGAGAAACGCCGCCCGTGGCCCTCTTCTGGCTCGGAAAATAAGAAACCACAGGGCGGCAGGTCTGATGCTGCCCCTAAGTCAACTCGCGATCGCCGTAGGCTGCTGGGACGTGCCAGTTCGACGGTGGCTTGTGGCCGTCGACCAACGGCTTTTCTTCGTCCATGCGGCTTGGTGATGGCGGAGAAAGCAAGGTTAATCAAGAAGGCGATGGCGCAATTGAACAGATTAATAGCACTGCCCCGCGCAGGCTTTCGCTGGGCGAAAGCTCTGATCAGTCAAATGGTCGAACTCCGCGCAGGGTGTCAATGGGCGGCAGCGATATTTATGATCAGCATGGCGCCACGCCCCTTAAGTCTTCAACGGAGCCTGCCGTATGAGGCCAGCTGCTGTGTCCGCCCCACCCGGGGAGGAATTGAGCGAAGAAAACGTCGTCCGGCGAGCAATATTCTGAGCAAATTGGCAATTTGATTGGCGGCACGACGCCTGATCGGCGGAGCAGAGCTGCAAGGAGGGAGAAGGTGGAAGAGACTTCCGACCAAATTCCGACCAACAAAAGCCCAGAAAGGGAGAAATTGGCACCGCTCGGGAAGCAGCTGGGCGAGCATTTTGAGAACCTTGATTCGACGCTTTTCCGCCAACTGATCAGGTCTGCAGACCATGGCAGTAAGAAGAAGAACGAAGATGAGAAGCTAAACGGCGATCCTACGACGCGGAAGGACCGCCATCAACAACACGGGGAGAATGCGAAGCCGGTCGAGAATTTGAAGACCGATCAGTTGCAGGGATTCCCGGGAAGCGCAACTAAGAACGCCATAAATTCCGTCGGAAAGAAAAGCCCCTCCTCCTCCTCTTCTTCGCTCAGCCGCGCCGTTGCATCCCTGCTTGTGCCCAGCCGGTACAAGAGCTACTCCAAGCAGGTGGACAAGACGGCCTCTCCCTTCGGCCTCAGCCGCAGCTCCTCCCACTCCTCGTCTTCGGTATCGACAGGACCCAGCGCCAAAGTAGTCCGTTGCCTGTCATTGGACGGGAGGGAAGCGAAAGCGGCGCCGAAAACGCCCAAGAAAGGGGCCATCCGGGGCGGCGGCGGGACGCCGTCCGACCAAGCGGCGGAGAGAGGCTGCAGGTCGTTCAGTGGGTCCGATTCATTTGACAGCGCCGGAGGTGCGGCGTCGGACACAGAGAGCTCGTCGTCGGGAGGGTCAGCGGCAAGGCTGGCTGGGTTGAACAGTCGGAGCTGGACGACGGAAGGTGATGAACTGGAGAGTCCGGCGTCCTATGCAAGGCCGTTCGTTGCGGGAACCGGGAGCCTCTGGGCAACGGAAGGCGACGGGATGGCGAGTCCGGCGTCCTACGTCAGGCGGGCAACGTCGGGGACTGGAAGGAATTGGACGGCGGAAGCAGACGGAGTGGCAAGCCCGGCGTCATACGCCAAGGAACCGCCGCGCGCAGGTGGAAGCCGCCCTTGATTTGGCCCTTCTACTGAACCGCTGCCTGCAGTGGCGGTTTCTCAACGCCCGAGTGGAAGCCGCCACACAGGCGCAAGCTGCCGCGGCGGAGGTGATTAATTTTAGTGGTTAAATAAGTATGGTATTTTGTTGTTAGTTAAGCATGGTGGCTAATCAGGTAGCGTAGCTAATCATTCTTTGGTTTATGCAGAGCTCACTCTACAATGCCTGCATTAGCCTCTTCAAGCTCGGCGCATGCGTTGCCACCCAACAAATGCTCTTGAAGAAAGGCACCCAACACAACAAGCTCGTTTCGATCCTCCAAAACATGGTGAGCAGTGTTGATCTCTAAGTATCGATCATCCACTTAATCTCAACAATAATATGATTTTTTAGGTGGTTAATTTTAATAAAGTAAAACCCTAATAGTATAATGTAATTAATGATCAAGAGAACACTTAAAAGGGAAACATAATCTTCACATGGAAATTGAATTGCTTGAGAGCAAAAGGCTAATGTGTAGTGTGATGATGGAGGGTGAACATTTGGAAACATGGGACTCTTTGCATCAAGAGCATTCATCTTCTCTCAAGAGCCTCATAGGAGCCCTTGAAGCTACTATGGTTAGCGTCCCCATGGTTGGAGGAGTACAGGTATGGTTAGTGCCCCTAATTGACCCATTAATACTTTATAATATCACTCAAAACTTACACGCTTACTCTACAGATGGACGTGCATTCTATGAAGGATGCATTGGACTCTGCTCTAAGCATTATGGATGGAGTGACTTTTTCTGCGGCCAAGCTGTTGCCACACACTACAAGACACTGCTACCATACGGGTGCGTGTATGGTCGCGCATGTATATGAGTAGTATCGGGCGCATGTATATAGTAGTATCGGGCGCGTGTATATTGGCATCTAAATTCGCATGTATTGAAGTTTCAGAAACGTGTCTACCAACGCATGTATATTGGCATCTAAATTCGCGTGTATACTGGTTTTACAAACGCGTGTATACTGGTTTTACAAACGCGTGTATCAGCGCGTGTATATACACGCAATTATACACACATTATTACACGCGAGAACTTTATTAAGAAAAACTTCATTCCTTTACAAAATTAAAAACTATTTTCTTTAAACCATCTCATAGTACATTAGAGTATATATCATTACACAATCCCACTACATGCATTTACAACAATGAAATATATTCAAAAATAAATCATGAGATGACAACATATACAATAGAAATGTCATCAATTTAGAACGATACAATGATGGATTGGTTAGGGTTCGATCTCATCTTCAATAAGATCCATCCTTGCCAAATGATCAGCATCAATATCCATTTGATCAATTTGTAAGGCTACGATTAAATTTATTCCACTATCGATATTCTGTCCATTGATAATGGTATCGATGCCCTGATCATCCTCATCAACATCACCATCATCCTCAATGGTAGGGTCATTCTCATGATCATGAGAAATGGCACGCTCATCCTCATTATCATGATCATCTCTTATTTCTTGATCATCGATCACAACATCTTCATTGGCATGTTCGACATCATCTTCATTGCGGCTTGTTACATCCTCCATATGCTCCATATCAGTGAATGTACTATACATCACTTTGGAACGTGGTGCAATAGGGATGACGTACCACCATTTAATGTCATGCACCATTGGTGGCAGATAGATAACCTACTCAAATACACATACTGGAGTAATTAATTAGCATATCAAAAGTCAAGGGGTACACGAGCTTAGATATATATGTACATGAAACACATTAGTAAAAAAATGCATACCTGCTCACATTGTTGTGGCAATACGAGCCCATCTTTCTTTGTTTGCCAAAACTTTGTAGAGTCAATAGTTACATAGCCACTTGCATGGCATTTTATCGTTGCATGGTGTTGCTAGATGCTTAGGGTACGCCTTACGAGAGCCATGTTGCCTCCGAAAGAGAGCTCTTTCTGCTTGCCTTTTTGTCTTTGCATCCTCATATCTTGTAACCCATCTTCTCATCACATCACTATTAAGGATGCAAGTGAAATTGAGATCATCAATCAATGTTCTGTCAATTACTTTACTCTGTCCCTTTCCTTGAGGCACAATAGAGGTCATCCTCAAGTCCTCTTCATTGCTCCATGGTCGTGGCAAAGAGCTGTCCACCTGACCAAGAAACTCTGACAATAGATCCCGAAGCTCCAGCATCATCTCGTCGACGCTTTGCGTGCTCTCGCCGCGCGTAGGGCACCATGTTACGGTGTGGTACTACATCCTGCTTCAATTAGAGTATATATATTACAACTCCATTAATTTAATTTGGATACCATGAGTCATTTGAATACTATCAATTTACATCTACTCACCTCTAAACCTGTTTGATTCCATTCTCCATACATGGAGATATGATTCAAGGTAATTCGACGCGCTCATACAATGCATCCTTGACATCGATTACACATACACTTGATCCTTTGTCCTCCCAACCACACATCGCGATTACGATGACGCATTGTCTCATCCTCACCAGAACTGCTTGAGGAGGTTGATGACATCCTATGTACAAAAGAGCAAACACAAAATCATAATCAGTTTTTAATGAAAGTATAAAAATTTCTATAAATCGCGTGTAACAGCGCGTCTATATCCTTAAAATTGCGTGTATCAGTGCGTCTACATCCTTAAAATTGCGTGTATAAACGCGGCTACATCCTTAAAATCGTGTGTATATACGCGGCTACATCCTTTAAATCGCGTATATAAACGCGGCTGCTTTATTATACACGCAAAAAAACACGCGCTCTTTCACGCGACGACCTGTCTATACCTAAATTAACCTACCGCCTTCTCCAAAAAAACATTTTCAAACTAAGATAATCTCTCCTTCGTCGCCGCCTCTTCCAATAGAGCACTAAACCTAAGTGCAAGGAGCAGACACGGGTGAAGGAAACTAGCTAAAAAGAAGACTCACTTTTTCAGAGGTGAGTCACTTTGTCCTTTGTCCTGTCTCTTTTCTTTCATTTGTTTATGCGATTGTCTCTTTTCTTTATGCGATTGTCTCCGTTCTTCTCTGGTAGTACTTTTGTGAACGATTGTGACAGTGGGCTTTTTTTATAAGGATGATTTGTCGGTGGTCGGTCGCTTTCAAAAAAAATCTTTGCGCAGGTCGCGTGTAGGAACGCGTGTATGTCTGCGTGTACCCTGTTTGCACAGACGTTCACGCGCATACACGCGTTTTTGGATGGGTGTACACGCGACTGTGTTTCACCCATGCTTGCGATCCAGATTCTTCAGAGAGATGATCCCATCTGCATATGGCTTGCCTTCACAAAATCATATGTGCTAGCTTACATTTGTGCTTTGATAAAATCATGTATATACTTGCAGATTCTTCATGGATCCAGGTTCTTCATCCGATCCATTTGCGTACGACACTTGGACGATGGAGATGCTAAATCATTTTGAGCGCCATCCTGGTCCAGTTGAGCTTACAGAGTACATGTATGCCCATCCCCCTCTTGGATTGCTTGGTATCTATACCCCGCCCCCGAGTATCCATGTCACTCCACTGCTATGACTATGAGTCCGACGAGACGGCATGTAGCTTCTCCTCTTCCACGCCCACCGAGGAGACATACCCCATCCTAGACACACTCACGCACACCCTCCTAGGCACCGTCACGTCAGGGCTCACAGCCACGTGTACTCCCTCTCACAGCCACAGTCACGTAGACAATCCCCCAGTCGTGACTCCACCCGCAGTACAGAGGAGAGCAAACGCGGTAGTAGGAAGAGTGGGAGTGGAGGATGCGGCGGGTGCTTTGGTGGGGGAGGTAGTATGGCACGCGGTGAGAGAGGAGATAGAGGGAGAAGAGTTAGAGGAGACAGGGATGAGGAGGAGGTGAGAGAGGTGGAGGGAGTGATCTGCTATGATGTGACGGATAGGGACGGGGTAGTGATGGATGCGAGGGGGAAAGAGGTAATGGAGTACATGCGTGGGGTAGTTTCAAACTTGTATAGAAATTGTTTTATTAGATTTAAAGATCAAAATAGCCGATTAGTTGGGGAGCTGATAGATGCTGTACATAGTCGGTACCCCAATCCCCCACATGCGACATTCTCAGATGTATGGAGAAGGACGCGAATAAGGGAGATCTTAAGTAATAAAAGATCTCACCTTAAGAAACTCTCGTACGATGATGGGCTAGATGTAGCTACGGGTGGCTATCCTGCCGAGAAACCTGGCCCACTGTGCACAAACGCAAGTGGAAGGAGGCAAAGAAACGAGCAGAGGGTGGTGTGAAGAGCAGGCAGCATGTGGAGGCACGACGGATCCAGATGGAGACCATTGGATCTTCGCATTTCGGATCTGGCGACGTCGAGTCATGGAAGGCAGAGTTCATAAGTATCTTGCTACTTTATTTGATTGTTTACTTAATTCATTGATCCTATGATTGTTTTAATCTTACAAATTGTGTTGATTATGATACAGCGAGACGGGTTATGGGGAGGAAGCCCACAGCCCACAATACTGGGTATGCTCGCCGGCATAGCAGATGTGACACGTGGACCCTCTTCAGAGCCGAGGGACGTATTTCGGACGCACAGTTTGAGATAGCCATGAGACCATACGGTCGACAGGTACTTGAAAACTCTAAACGAATGATTTTGGTTTATTGAATTACATATATATATACTTATATACTATATATTACTTGGCTGCACTTGCTGATGATCCTGCCATTGATGATCCACCCGCCGCCACTGCTCCTGCTGGACGTGAGCACTACTCATCAGACATTCCGACCAATGCGAGCTCATCTGATCATGGAGGGAGCAGCGAGTCATCATCTGGGTCTGAGTAGTACTCAGACTTATAGTATCACATTCCATATTGAGGATGTGGTTGTATATATATTTTTGTAACTAAAGCCATGGGCTACTTCGACATATGGACTCCCTTGTATATATGTGTATACATAAAATTTTGATAGTAATATTGAATTGTGAATTGATAGTATTGCATTCATGTCTGTCTTGAATCGTGTATTGACAATGTATGCATTCATGTCGTTCTTGAATCGTGTAATGACAATGCACTAAATATTCCTCGTGGATGGTGCAATGCACCCAAAAAAAATCCAGAGAGTGCTATTGGGTGCTGGAATGCTGGAACAGCATTCAAGTACCAAATAGCACGCTTTGGATTTTTTTTTTTGCTCTCTGTTCGCGTGTATAGACGCGTCAAATCTGCAAAAGTCGCGTGTATATACGCGGATACTCTGTGATTTGCGCGTGTATAAGCGCAGCTAAACTGACAAAACGCGTGTATACATCCTCGTATCAGCACGTCTAAGCGCAGCTAAACTGACAAAACACGTGTATACGCCCTCGTATCAGCGCGTCTGACTACTTCTATACACGCGCTTTTACACGCATCTCTGGTCGCGATGATACACGCGCTGATACACGGGCCCGTTACTTTTTTTCCACAAGTCATTTTTAGCGGCTAGGAGCGCGGGTATGAGCCCGATCCCTTGTAGTGACAGGTGGGAGGGATCCATTCAACTCACATTGCCACTTCTTTTACTTGATCATAACAATGAGACTAAACGATATTACTTTTACGATGTGTAATAGGTAGAGAGAGTTGATTCTCTACTATCTGAGCTCGCTGAGACGGTAGTTCTTGAGAAGGGGTCTTTGGAAGAGCTTAATGAAGTGATAGCTTCAATCTCTACTCTAGAGGTCTCTCTCTCTCTCTCTCTCTCTCTCTCTTTATATGTGTATGTGTGTGTGTCTAGATGTCTCTCTCTCTCTTTGTATGTGTGTTTGTGTGTATGAGTGAGAGAGCTCTCTCTCTCTCTCTCTCTCTCTCTCTCTCTCTCTCTCTGTATGAGAGAGAGAGAGTTTTAAAAGAACTGTTGTTTGTGTGTGTGTGTGAGAGAGAGAGAGAGAGAGAGAGCGCGCGAGAGAGAGAGAGAGAGAGAGAGAGAGAGAGAGAGAGAGAGTGTGTGTGAGTGAATGAGAGAGATTAGGTTTAAAGAATTGTTGTTTTTTCAACAGATGGAGGAGCATAGCTTAAGAGCTTCCCTAATCCAAGCAGAAAGAGAAACAAGTCATCCATGTGATAACAAAACTTCATTTAATCCCCTTCTTGTATATTGGAAATTCTATTTACTTACAACCATTTATCATTATTTAAATACCTTATATTATTTTTGACAAGAATATACATCACTGAATGCCAACATACAACTAAGTTAAGCATATGCAACCCAAGTGCATCTTAAGGATAACAAAAGTGTAATTGTTTCTAAGCACCTACACAAATCCTTAATGCTATTTTATAATTTTACAAGACATTGTTGATAAGTATTGAAATTTCCATCTTGTCCACCTTCACCTTATTGTCTGACACACTAAATACTGGTTGGGATTAATCCTCGAACGTTAAAAGAATCTTTGCGAGTGGTGTGTGGAAGTTTAAAAGGACTCATCAGAGGTGACCTTTGTGCCACCCAAAGCAAGGCAAATTGATTAGCTTGAGAGTCCTCTTTCTAGTTGCAAACCAACGTGACTATTCGATACACTAAATAACCATTGGGAGTATTTTCCAAACACTAAATCTTGCATTGGTTAACCTGAGAGTCCTCTTTCAAGTTGTACACCCACTTAAGTTCAAAACCCAAATACACCAAAGCGGTTGGGATTATTGTCCAAACGTTAAACTTGAAAAGAAGCTTTTTTACAATCACTCAAAATAAAGTTATTGCTTGAAAGTCATATTGGAATTAATGGTTTATAATTAAAACGCACGATTTTTGTCCCTTGAAAATGAAGACATTGTCAACTTTGAATTAACAATTTTCAATTATGACTAGAAAATATACTACAAAATGGGTTTGGTGGGTGCCATGATCCAATTGCAAAGAGGAGATTTGACGACCATTGTTCATTACCTTTCTCAAGTTAGGCTCAAGGACACGGGCCGCCCAAAATACCCACCAAACCACCCCACTCATCAACATAGAAACAATCCCCGGGTTATGCCCAAACTCCGGGAGATGTCACTTTCTTACAAAACCTTGGGGAGGTAGCCTATTATGGCTTGACATTACAACAAGAGATTAATTATAAGTCAAAGATCAACTTTCAAGGTCTAATGTTGACATGAAAAAACAAAATTAGTGAGATGTACGTTCAAATTCTTATTGCAAACAAGTTCAACATGATAAATGTGCTTCCTTGTGACCCATGACTTTGACAAGAGAAACCTACCAACTTAGTGGACGTATATAAGCATTGAAGGAATATGCACTAGCAATAAAAAAGCAACATACCAACAAGGCTAATCACCCTACACTTGGATGCGGATTGTTCTTCATCTACCACTTAACCTCGATCCACAACGTTCCTTGGACCATCCACATCTTTCCACCCTAGCAGCAACTTCTCCATGCACAGGTGATGCAAGGACACGATCACCATTACGAAGAAAAGTTTGTAAACCACTTCATAGGTTAACATCGTTTCGCTCCCTCGACCTGCTTTAATGCGCTTTACCATCTTACTTGCTCGAACAAGAGCTTATCTTTTCGCCTCCATTAGACATAGAGAGCTTTTCCTTCACCCCCTTAGCAAAGGAGCATCCAGTGTAACAACGGAATGAAGATGCGACGAATGAGCTAGCACACCCACATCAAGGAGTTGCATTGCAAGTTGAAGGCAAGACCCAATTACACATGATTCGGCAAGGCTAAGGTAAGCTCTTGACTTCAAAATATTTGGTGTTGCCAACACGGACTACCCTAGGGCTTAGATTTGTTCTCCCATCTATTCCTAGCTTTGGGATTACCCATTTTTCCCACCCTACAAAGAAAGCAATAGTAAACGTTGGCATGGATTACAAAAAAATGAAATAGATATGAGAGGAAAATGGAAGAAAGATATAATCCTTAACCTTGGGAAGGTCAAAGCACGGGAGCTAGCATGGGAGTTTATGGAGGATTATTGTGATTGCCTAGTCGTCCTCGTATAGGAGTTGCCACAAATCAAAGTAGGTTCATGTTGCATAGAGCGCACACAACTTGTATGTCCTTGTGGTGGTTGACTTTGAGAACATATTGCCATGAAAGGAACATTGCCACACAACAATTTGATCCTCCAGAGTACACCACCTCCCCGCACCATAACCTTCAATAAAACCACTCCACAATCTGCAGAAAAATGACATTCCCACAATCAAATTGAAAAAATCTTAATTCAATTTTACAATGCAAGGATCTTTTTGTCTCTGAGTTTAGAGCTGACTTCTCAGTTAAGCATTAATGGCCTAAACCTGATTTTCCAGGCTAAGGCCAGACTTTATAGATCAAAAGTGATACATGGTCATATTGCATGGGGGCAGTATATCAGGCAATGCACATACAGGACTTTATAGATCGAAAGTGATACATGGTCATATTGCATGGGGACTAGAACCCTGCTGGTGGAGAGTGGACTTGTGTAGTCTCAGCTTCGGCAGAGACATCTGTGAATGCATTGTCACCATAGTTCCAGATGATACAGCGTGTACAACAAAAGTTGAGATTTCAATCCAAGGAGCCTCTCCCTTTTCATAACTAAAAGGTTAATTAATCAGGGAGAAACTTACAGGCATCTGATATGGCTTGATAGTCAAATTTTTACCATCAAATTCCTGCAAATGTTCAGTGTGCTTGAACAAAAAAGTCTGCACCACAAGGCTCTAGCCCCAAGTGGGTAGACCCCAGATGTCAACAAGCAGGGACTTGTTCCATCCCTCGCATTGGGAAGCTGCTTTTGAGGTGCACTCTGGAAAGGAAAGCAATTGTATGCAAGAATTGTTGCCAAAAAAGATAGAAGTCAGAAGTCACTCCATGAACAGCACCAACATTAGTGCTTCTTTGTGCCTCGGACGTTTATGGCATCTCATCATACAAAACCTAGCAGTCAGCTACGAACATACCTGTTCACACAAGTTTTTAAGGATAAGTCCTCCATCAGTCTTTATGATACTAGAAGACATCTGAGCTCACAAACATATTGCAAAGAAAGGTAAAGACTCAACATAAAAACAGATGAGCCAAAAAAAAAAAAAGAGAGAAAAAATACATATCAAACTAAAGACAGGAATCATCTATTGGGAAATCCATTTGATTTCAACAGTGCCATCTTGAGCCCCCACCCCCCACCCGCCCGAAAAAAAAAAGCGTAATTTTTTTTTAAAAATGCAATCAAATGGAATAAAGCTTGAAATGTATGGTTCACAAGTTACAACAGTTACCTGCCTTCTTTAACCAATATTTGTTGATGTGCAATTTCTAGTCATCTTTTGCCCTGCGAAATGCCGCAAGTTTTGCAAAGAAAGGTCCCTCGTATCTATATCTGAACACAAGGTTAAGAATGTTTTCTGAAAGTTTCGCTGTTGCTAGAATGGACGACACTCAAAAGACTGGAAGTTTCAGCCGTAGCTTAAGAAGACTGTGTAAAACATTTAAAAAATTTTAAATTATTTGGGAGTTCTTTTATTAACAAGAAAGAGGAAATGAAAGAGCAATGGAGCTATCTATCCTTATGACAGCTTAAAGAGTTGCTTTTCTGAGTAAGCTCTTCATAGCTCTTAAAACCATGCTTTTTTTGATTTATGATGAATTAATGTTTATGTTTAAGCTTAGGTTTATACATAAACTAATTTTTATATTAAAAGTGTGATTTTGAGCATTTTCAATTCATAGAAAATGCGGAGAAACTATGACAAAAATTTCATCATTAGAGAATGAGTTTATGGATAGAATAAATTTTATTCTAAAAGTGTAATTTTAAGCATTCTCATTTCATAGAAAATGCAGGAAACAATGGCAGAATTTTTATCATTAAAAAAATAAATTTTATGCATAATTAAATTTTATGCTAAAAATGGAATTCTAAGCATTCTCATTTCATAGAAAATATGGGGAAGTTATGGTAAAATCTTTATCATTAGAAAATGAAATTTATGCATAAATAATTTTAACTTTTAAAAAAAGTAAAAAGGCATGATACAAAGAAGCAAGAACAAGTGCAAAACAACCGAATCCGATTCCGACATGCAAAGGAGCTGTTGACCAAAATCTCTCTGGGTCCAAAATCTTCTTTTCAGACACATGGGTTGCCACAACTGAGACAGCAAGCACTACAAGTACTCTTGAATCTGGGAGCGCATGCCAAGTTCTAAAAGTACTTGAACCCTGTTAACAGCATTCAAAAACATCAAAAAGAGAAAAAAAAAAGGACTTACATTGCACTGTGCGAATAACAAAACAATATAGACAAAAAATAGAGGGTTACCTTGAAATAATTTCTAATAAAATTCATGGAATAAACAATCCGCAGTAACATGTCTTCGAATCATGATAAGGAAATAAGAATGATAGAGATTCCACTAAGATACCTTATAATTAATTTCCACTTGAAAACCTCAGCAGATAATATATATTGTGTAAAAAACCTGAAATTCAGTGCAAGGATACTGACACAATTTGCCATGATGAGTCCGACAGCTCCAGCTATGCGAATGAGAGCAACACTCAAGCATATATATACCAAAGAGCATACTACAAGCCATACATTAGATCGAGCAAGTTGTCCTTTTGTCACAACAGCATGCAAGAAGGCCTCTGTGGTACCTAGTCAATGACACAAAAAAGGGGATAAATTACTTGTATTACTCTTTAAAAAGAATTACTGTCAGACAAGGTCTCAAAATCACCTTCACCTAATCTCAATTACCATTGAGCGCCAACATCATCACATAAAAGCAGTAGCAAGCTAGCGCTGTTGCTGCTTCTCCATCACTCCATTTTCTTCCGTATAGGATTCTAAGAAGAACATAAGAGTAGCTTGGACCAAACGTTGCAAAAATCAATCCTGCAAGAAAAAGTACAGTAGTCACTAAATTTATCATACAGGATTTGTTAGAAAGTTGTTGCGCAACCTTCGGGCATGGACTCAAGAAAAAAGCATGCATACATGGATGCGTGTACATGTGCAAACTGCTCTGCTCTTTGTGATAACACCCTTTCATCTTTCTACGTTCAAGGCTAGCACATACTCACAATTTGAACAGGTCATTTTTTGTTGGATGCATGCTCAAGTGGCCAATTTATATGGCTATCCTCTTCCCACCCACCCCTTTCCTTTCCCTCTGTCCCTCCAAAAAAAACTGGTAATAATCAGCTCTTATTAACTTGTTGTAGGACTGAGAAAATGATCTTTTTGATGTTTTTATGTGCAAGACCCTATGCCATCATTGGGCACCCACTTTAGGTTTGTTTGGCTGCCCAAAACTGGTTGTTTGGTGCCCCAAACCGTCCAGACTGGTTACCTTTTCGTTTTGGTCTTGATTGCATGCATTTTCTTCTGTTTGCTTGCCTTTGTCTGCATCTTTGCTTCTACTGTTTCTGCCCCCCAGTCTCATAGGCCAGTGCATCCTATTCTACTCTGTGCATCCCCACTTACACTCCCATAGCCTCTTCTGTTCCTTCCATTCATCAAAGAACAAGGCATGGACTATGCTCCAGATCATTGATGTCACACAGAAATTGTAAACTTTTATTGATACAAGAAGAGGTTCACATCAATGGATTTTGTTAGAAGCAGAAACCAGACTGCTCAACTATCTGCTTCCCAACCAGACTTGCACACGCTCCAGTTAACTATTTTCCAAAGTCAGCCACAGTTGATGGAGGAGCAACCGTGACCACATCTGATCTTCAACAACATGGTGTGCCTCCCCTTGTGTCGTCCTTTGGGGCATGTGCTCCTGAGGAGTATGGGATGCAGGGCCCCCTCAGTCCTGCAGCTCTTGGTTCTTCTTCTCTTATCTTTTAGAAGAAACAGCAACGACATACAGCCGAGTTTCATGGGCTCATAATCACATCCTCACCATCAAGTCAGCTGATTTTTAAAGAGTAGATGGATTGAATCCGGCTACCTTGTCAGACGCTTTGGTTGGCCATTTTTTGCCCATGAGACATCGACCTGTGTAACTCTCACCATTGGTATGGTAGGCAGGCTTTTTCACAACTGTTTGCTGACCGACCAGTACTTTGGATGGTACTTATGTCTGGTTTTGTTCCCTTCCTTTTTGCGAGTAGAGAAACACTTTGGGAATATGTGATCTTTCCCACCGCAGGCAAAGCACTGTATTGCTCTTGCTGTTCTTGGGTCAAATCCAACACCACCCCCCACCCGCCCACCCCGCCCCCCCCCCGCCCCCCCCCCCCCCCCCAAAAAAAAAAGAAAAAAAGAAAAAAGAAAGAAAGAAAAAGAAAACACAGCCCTTTAATGTAAAAAAAAAAACCATCCGCACGCTTTTTGTACAGTTCTGATTCTGATTCTTCTTATGTAATGGTAATTCGGATTAGCGCTGATTTACTGATTTAAAACACTGTATAAATGGTCACTTATATCATCCTACTTAGATAGAACAGGGTATGGCATGTGTCAAAACTAGAAACCTCACATGTGGACGAATTTATCAACGATCGTTTGCAAATGACACATAAAAAATGTGTTTTATGTAAAAGACGAGAAACAGCGGAACTGTTTTGAAGGGTCACGAAGCTGCTGCAGCAGTCCAGGAGAAAGAATTAGCAACAAAAGAGCAATTAGGAGGCTAGAGGTCTGAAGCCTTAATTTTTCAAAACTGTGGAGTTGTATCCATGTCTCGCATTTGTGTGGCTGAGCTTGTAGAAGGAGCTGACTGGTATATGAACTGAGTATCCGGATGCATAGAGGTAAGCTAGGTGATCTCCTGCCACTACTTTTACATGTACGTGAAGCTTTGTGTGATGGGCGTGCAGTGCCTCTTTCCCATTGTCCAATAGAACATGTGTTGGGCACAGTGTCCGTGAGCCCCACCATTTGATGCTGAAAGCGATAAATAACATTCCAAAATAGCCTTCACACTAATTCAAGAAGGAAGCCATTTTGAATACCTTCCTCGCCATACCCCTTAATGGATAAGAATGGACCGATTCAAAAGATAATGGCCAGATGATGGAATCCATATGACAAGATGTTTGTCCCCCAAATCTCTGACTCCTAGTAGTATGCTTGCTAAATACTCCTTTTGCCAGCTTTCTCTTTGCTAATAAAATGTTTCAATCATACCATTCAGTCTTCAATACTCCTTTCCCTGTGAATTTAGCCCTCACAAACTCATCCCAACTTATTCTGAGAAGACCCAATCCCTTTGAGAGCACCTCAAAAAAGAAATGTGTCATTTTTGGGCTGGACCAAATATGCATTCCCAGTTTGCAATATTCAATAATAAAAACACATTACTACCTTTCTTGCCAACCACAATATTCCCACATCACTTCATTGCAGATTTGAAATAGAGCAGCTAACTGTTAGCTTACCAATCAGACAGACAAGCTTCAGGGCAGGAACCATAACCTCATGAAGTCTTACAGCTGCAGGGGATGCTGAACCTGTGGACATGAGAGCATTTTTCTCATCATCAAGATGGATTTAATGAGACCTTACTTTCTTAAAAAAAGGGTACACTCTTCCGGTTAGCATGCACCAGTTGAGAATGTAGTGAACCGGTATCTTTATCAATAACCCACACCATTCCACTCCGCAAAAGCTCTTACTATTTTCAGTGCTAGAAGTCTTTGCAAAGATTGTAAATGCGCTCTCTTCAAATGGTTGGAAAATTGATCTGACCACCAAACTGCCTGCCAGCAATTACTACTTGCTTGTCAGTTGGTGCTTTGAAATATTGATACATAATTGGTATGTAAAGATTAAATAAAGTCATTCCTGAAGACAATATTTACTATAAAACCCAATTAAAGGATTAGCAGCTATAATGTATGAGGAATCAGCCAAGAAAACCTCTGAGATCCCAGTTAATCTTTGCTGAGCTTACCAGGATGAAGCTTACCTAAATTGTCGACAAAGCCATATACCCCTTGATTGTACGTTGTATCAAAAACCAGTAAAACAAATTTCTCTCCTTCTTGAAGAACCAGCTTCTGAAATGACTGGAAAGTAAACATCATAGACAAGTACAACAACTGTTTGTCAACAGGCTTCCGCATGTCCCTACATCACAGCAGCACAAGTCACTGATTGTGATTGATGTAGTATAAAACCAAGAAACATATCTCAATGAACAAACTACAACTCCCTTATTGTTTTATCATAATGATGAGAGAAAAGAGCATACTGTATGGGAAGAAAGTAAGTGACGACTGATGCTCTGTTCTCCACAAGTTCAGCCTTTAACTTTGAGAAGAAAAGAAAGTAGGCCCAATATCCCAACAGCAGGCATGAAGCATACGACAGTTGAGCGTAAGCGAAAAGTACTCCCCCAGCCTGGATACACCATGCACAATGAAGTGTGACCAACCTTTTCTATCCATACTAAGCTATACACAGATTCTCCAAATCCTTACAACCAAGACTCAAGTTCAGAGTCAGAGTCATCCGATGAAGAGGAGACAAGTGGTAGCTCCGAGGATTCCATCTCAGAAGGGGAGGTCCAAAAGTACTGAGCAACAGCCGAGCTTAATTGGTAGGCCTCAACAAAACACTGTTAGGCAGTTAGTACCAGCCCACCATGAGGGGAATCCAACACATAACTAGCACACAAAAGAAATGGCTGAGAGAAAAAGATAAACAAGACAGTGGCATTTGTTCATACTGCCCTTCAAGCTGCCCACATTTCATAGAGATGCATCTGCTGTAGCTGCTCCCAGATGTTGCTCCAACTGATTTTCCTCTTCATCCTATCTCTGGCCAGTCTCTAGTCTCAAGTGCTATATATCCTTCTATTACGAAAGTGTGTACATCTAAGAAAACCGTTACACAGAAATGATCCCTTAAATCGGGTAAAGGTCTAGAAAAGGAGGAGGATACACTCTCCATAGCTTGGGTGCTCTCAGAGGAAGGTTATATATACGGGAGTAGAGGTAAAAGCCACACTAGGGACCTGTCATGCCATGTGAGTCACACCTCCATTCAGAGAAAAAAGGTCCGGGGCTCCAGATATGCAGAAAAGTTGCCTCCCGTTCCTGCATGGTGCCCTGGAGACGCTCCTATCAGCCACAGATGTGGACACATCAGTCCAAATGGCACAAAAAGAGACTTGCTAGAGGAGTGCTTGACACCTCTATTGTCGCACAAAAACATGCCAGCCATATCTTACCGAACCGCTGGAGTACTGATTATTTCCCATCCACGGCTGGTCTCCGTTGCCCAAGCAACCACATGCCC
This sequence comes from Cibotium barometz, assembly GCF_041138505.1. Lineage (NCBI taxonomy): Eukaryota > Viridiplantae > Streptophyta > Polypodiopsida > Cyatheales > Cibotiaceae > Cibotium > Cibotium barometz. The sequence continues at coordinate 51,915,205 of NC_141074.1, forward strand.
CAAGCTTGCTTTGACGATCCTTCGCCTGCTGCTCTGCATTGCTGACAGCTAGCCAGTCGACCCCCCTACTGCAAAACCTTGATGAGCAGTAAGCTAGAGAAAATAGGAGATTACAGAAGCTGCTCAAGAGACCTCTGTAGAACTCCAATAGGATCCAGCTGGTCATACCTGAAAAAGCCCACTGCATGTCCGGATGATGCATGTCATGTGCACCCATGCACTATGGTACACGGTGACAAACTGGCTCATCAACAGTGCAAGAATCATGTACAGAAGTAGTACCTTTTAGGATATTTTGTTGTAAGCCATGACCCCTTTGTGAGCCCTAGTCCGGGACATGTCAGGCACGAGCTAGTCTTCCAGCCATAGAGGTCAGTGTCAAGTCAGTCCTCTTAACCCACTTTGGAGAATTCAACAAGAGATCATCATGTAGGTGCATGTAGATGTCAGCCATAGGAGTAGACTGCATTAAGACATATTAGTTGCACTCATATAGCACGGGCCAGCCCCAAGGTAGCCCCAAGAAGTGGGCAGCCTTGCAAGGGGTAGGTAATACCCCTAGCCACCAGTCGGCAGCCCTTATGGGCTTAGGCATGCAGTCGGCCAAGGCCAGGATGGCCTGGACAGCAATCAGAGGCAGACTGCTGTCGGCTAGGTGTTGCAGCAGGCCAATAGCCAGACCAGCCCATGCAGCAAAGTCAGCATTTAATGCTGATAAATACAGATCGTGGCAATTTACAGCAGGCCGACAGCTGTTCTGGCAGCTGACCAGCGTCCTGAACCCATATAAAAGGCAAGCCATCATCAGTCCCAAAAATCATCAGATTAGAATCAGAGTTATCAAGCAATTCAATCAAGCATGTGTGCATAGACTTCAGCCTTTGCACACTTACAGCCACTCTTGTGCTTTCAGCCCAAGGCAAGAGAAGCTTAGCCTCTCCAAGAGATCTTAGCACACCAACCCTCAGTCTCGGGTCGGTGTAACCTCTTCGAAGATAGCTTCACAGTTGCCTACAACTTATGCACAGTTCTTCCTAGCATTTGGTCGCTTTGTCCTTGCGTTTGGCGGTTTGTCAATCAGTTTGTCCGCTGAGTCTTGTGGACAGTTTCAGCTTGTATTTAGTTCTCTAGAAGAAGAAATAAAGCAAATACTCCTGCTTGTAGGGAGGGCCGGGAACTTATGCCTGGACACATGGATAGATTGATGGATAGATTGATGAAAGCCTAGAAATAGGGTTCATGAAGTTGGCACAGGAAAAAGCACCAGTTTTGGTCAAAAGCAAGGAAAAGCAAAAAAGTCAAACTAAGTTGACCGCGAGCCAAGGGCACCATTGGAAAGAGAAGACTAAGCCGAATCAAAAAGCTAAAGGTTGCTTTTCCAAAAAGCAGGTCCAAGGCCAAAAAGCAAGGCCTTGAAGCTAGAAAAGCATAAATCAAGAACTTTGACAAAACATGAGCAATATTTTATTATTACTAAAATATTAAAGCAAAAAGAGAAAAGTAAAGCATTAAGTATTGCTTTTCGCAAAAAGAAAGGCCCTCCCCAAGTATAAAAGAAGATAGAGCCCTCTTGTTTTGGGCATCAAGCATGTGGAGAGCAAGGAGACCCTCATCTTCATCCACTGGCCGGCCGCCGCCGCTTAGCTCAACCTCACCACCACCCAACTCTCAGCCTCACCGCCGCCCAGCTCAGGTGCCCCTGAGCTGCCGTTGTCCACCTCAGACCAGCCCAGCTCCGCTGCCGCCTAGGTCTGCCGTCGCCTAGGCGGGCCGTTGCCCAGCTCCGCCGCCGCCGCCGCCGATCTTTGAGATTCGAGACTTGGAGCTTGGACTCGGCGCTTGGATTTGAAACTTGGCCTTGGAGCTTGGACTTGGAGCTTGAACTTGGAACTTGCACTTGGGATTTGGATCTAGACTTGGATTTGGATTTTGGATCTGGTACTAGCCCGGTGGGTGAGATACTTGTGGGTCCTTGTGGTGTGCTCGGCATCAGAGATCTTGTGTCTCGACATCGACTTGGATATCCTACATTGGCATATCTGTTTGTTTTGTATTCATTGATTGTATTGATTGTTACATGCATTGAGCTTGATCGTGACAATGCACAACGGGGCCTTCTTTTTACCTTTATGTGGTGAGAATCTTTAGCATCAACTTTAGAGAATAGAGAGAAAGAGAGAAGAGAATGAGAATATAGAAGACGGCATAGTATTGGGTCCCAATACCCACTGAAGGGCCCCCCTTGCAAGCAGGAGTATTATTCTTTGGAGAAATGTTGTACAATGCTTTAGTACACAAGGAGGAGGAAGACCATACGTCACCTGAGTATCCAGCTATCCCGAGGCTCCGCTGAAGACTCTCCTTGGCCACTGATGCAAGTCCACATAGCTGTAGGACTGCACATACGCTGGCTAAATGTGAGGAGCATCTTCCTTCTTAGCCTAGAGTGTTTGGATGCTGCAAACCGAGTATGCTTTTCTAAAAATACCTAAATGATTTTGTGTGGGCTGAGGTCATGCTTTTATACCTCCTCAGAACTGCAGTCGGCTATCGACTGAGGCAAAAGACCCACGACTGATTAAACGAGCAATCGGTTGTTGAAAAGACCCCCCAAGATTAGATAATGCCAGTCAACAGCATTAAATGCTAGGTCGGGTGCATAGTAGTTAGGAAACACGTTTCCTACAGGGAAGGAAACTTGGAAACGTTTCCTTGTAGGAAACACATTTTTTTCAAGCAAATTTTTGGACATTTTTTTTGGTCCCAAATCTAACGTCAAAATCTGTGCGACATTTTTTTGATAAAGTTTTTTGACATTTTTTTGATGAAGTTTTTTATGTAGTGTCATGTATGGTTTTTTTTTTTTTTTGTGGCATGGAATGATGGATGATTGGATCATGGATCATGGACAATGGACCATGGTCTATGAATCATGATCATTTGACATTGATGATGAATGATTATATGGTTTTTGTTAACTGTAATTCAAAGACTGTAGGCTTGTATATATTTGAAATTTTGTACATGCAAAAACCCATAGGACGAGGAAGATTGTACGTTGGCTGAGTATCCAACTATCCCGAGGGTCTGCTGAAGACTCTTCTTGGCCACTAATGCAAGTCCAGATAGCTGTAGGACAAAGCTTGCTGAAATTTCTGGTTTTATGCGATATACAGGCTATTATACTGGTTTATGCACTCATGGATAAGCCATATGGGCTGGTTTACACGTTTTGGCGCTCATGGATGTGACATACAGGCTGTTATATTGGTTTATGCGCTCATGAATGAGCCACATGTGCTGGTTCACAGGTTTATGAGCTCATGAATGAGCCACATGGGCTGGTTTACAAGTTTATGTGCTCATGGAAGAGCCATATGGGCTGTCATACAAGTTTATGCGCGTATGGAAGAGCCATGTGGGCTGTTATACATGTTTGTGCGCCTATGGAAAGACCCATATTGGGTGAAGGACAGGTTTATGGTTGTATATGGATAATCTCGCATCTCCCATGGGGAAAGTAAGGCCCTCAAAGCTTGTACATGCTATATTTCTCCTTGGATAATGAAATACTCCAAGGGAGGGGTCGGCCCATTCCGGCCTCTATGTGGTGTTTTTTTTTTTTTTTTCGAGAAAAGATCCTTTCATTAGTTATATAACAAAAAACGCCCGTAGGGCTACAACAGATCTCTCCTGCTCATAAGAGAAACAGAGCAGGAGAGAATACAGCATGGCAGCCCGGGAGACTCTCCCTAGGTGCTGCAAAATACAAGCATCAGTACAAAGGACTGAGAGGCTAAATCATACAATAGGGGGGGGAAGAGCCAAACAGGTGGCCTGTAGTGCCAACGGGGGGATCCCGTGTGTAAGGTGTAGAAGGGGCCACAACGCCAAGTGGTGTGAAAGGCCTGGCGCCGCAAGATCGCCTCATCCGAGTCTCCCCGGATGCGGTCGTACTATCCTCGCAGGGTGTGGATCAACTCCTGCCAAATCCCCCATACAGTCTCTGCTGGTGGCTCCAATCTCCCCTCAAAGGCCGTAAAGCACCAGGCCCTCCAGGTGAACCAGATGGTGAGGCTGCTGAGGAGCTCCCATCGTAAATCCTGCTCCTGTGTCCAGCTGGCGGACGAGAAATCCGGTGCCAGAACCAGGCGAGGCTGGCCCCTAATAAATCTGATGGACTGACTGCCCTGCTCCGTCTCATAGCCCATAGCAGGCCCTGACGAAGTCGACCAAGCAGCGGCACCCCACGTAAACATACCCTCTGGAGAGAGGGGAGCCAGAATACGCAGCATCCGCAACCAGATCTGCTGCGCCTGAGGGCAATCCCAAAGGCAGTGTTTCTGTGTCTCCATAGGGTGGCCGCATCGGACGCAGGCCGCCGGAAGACCGCTGTAAACAAGCCAAGTGCCAACTGCTGAGTCCCTGTGGGTGGGCGACCAGCCACTGAAAAGTCGAGATCCTGCGGGCCTGTCGACTAGCCCAGAGCCGAGCCCAAAAATCCTCCAGGAACTCCTGTGAGAGCCCCTGTAGCCGCCAATGCCCCGCTGCCGCTGGAGAGACCGTCCTCCTCGCCGTCAAAATATGCTGCCCCAGTCGAACAGTATACTGGAAAAAGGTAATCTCTGTGGCCTCGAGGGATGCATAAGGATCGTGCCACTCGTACTCCCCGGGGTCCCACTGTAGCCGGGCCAAGGGGCGCGCTGCATATGCCCATATGCGCCAATCCGGGAGCACATCAGCAGGATCGGGGTCTATATGCCACTTCCGAGAAGCGGCGGCCACTACCCTAATCCTCTGAAAGGTGCACTCTGCAACCAAAGGCGACTCCACCTCCACTCGCTGGAGTTTGCCCTCATCCTGAATCTCATAGTAGAGGCAACTGCCATCCTCAGTGCAAGCTCTGACAGCAATCAGGATCTCCAACTGTGTAAAGGCTCCCATCCACCGTGGGGTCACTGGCTCGAGAGGCGTGAACCACTCCTCTGTGAGTGCCTCCTGAATATCATCTCTCATAATCAACCCCCCTCTGAAGTGACTCAGCCTCTCCACCTGGATCTCCTCTTGGAGACTGCAGAAGGCCTGCCAGTCTCCAAAACTACGAGCTGGGCCTGCCGCTAGAGGCCCCCAGGCTAAACGAGGCCGAGAACCCAGCATATGATCCTGCTCTGTGCGAACCGCTGGGCTCCAGATGAGCGGCTGTCTGGCCCGCTCCTCAACACAAGAAGGAGGTCGCTGAGAGAGCCCCGGTCTCAGCAGCTCCCAAGCTCTCAGGATACTCAAAGCAAATCTGTCCTCCCATCCTACTGAGGCCTGTCCTCCTCATCTCTATGAAGATCCAGCGAATCTCTGGTGCCCAAGTGCCCCCTGCTGGGGGCGCCCGAGCCTGCAGCCGCTGCAAGAGGAGCTCAGGGCAGGGCACAGAAGAGAAGGATATACTGCTGCTTTGTGGACTTCCGCAAAGCCTTCGATACCGTACCACGTGCCAGGCTTATGCACAGATTGCATGACATTGAGGTCCCCGAGGATATGCAGTGGGGGATATATGCTTTGTATGAGTCAATCATGATTGGTCATTACTTGGCCAAATTATATGGCTCTATATTGGAGTCGGAGCTGAGCCGATGGGCAGAGAGGCATGGTCATCGAGCACATGGACACGCTGGCTTCAGGAGAGGATTTACTACCTTGGATCACATACTGACACTTCGGGAACTTATTGAAGAGGGCGGGACACAGAAGAGAAGGATATACTGCTGCTTTGTGGACTTCCGCAAAGCCTTCGATACCGTACCACGTGCCAGGCTTATGCACAGATTGCATGACATTGAGGTACCCGAGGATATGCAGTGGGGGATATATGCTTTGTATGAGTCTGTGAGACAGGCAGAGTCCGAGCTCCAGGCGGACTATCTGATAGGGTGACCAGCACGATAGGGGTGAAGCAGCTATCGTCCACCCTCTTTGGACTGTACATTGATGCGGTCTTTGATTATGTAGACAGATTGGGAGGCCCAGGGGCATGCCTCGTAGGAATGTTGATACCCATCTTGTTATATGCTGATGATATTGTTCTAATCTCAGACTCTCCGGAGGGATTACAGAGACACCTGGATGCATTACAGGCTTTCTGTGTGCGGATAGAGATCTCACAGTGAACCTTGGGAAAACCAAGGTTATGGTGTTTAACACCACACAGGAATGGGTGACGAGATCAGAGCCTCGGTTCACTTTCCGAGGGGAGCCGGTAGAGTACGTTAGGTCATATGTCTACTTGGGAGTTACTTTCACAGGACCGCGTTTCTCCATGAAGGAGGCAGCAACAGCTAGATTAGCTCGAGGGCATGCAACCTTGGGGGCACTTGAGAGGCAGTGTGCACACATACAGTTTCACAAGCCACGCACCAAATTGTGGCTATTTGATACGCTTGTCACACTGGCCCTCCTGTACGGAGCTCCAATTTGGGGACCCAGTATACATCACAGATCTCAGAGAGGGACAGATGAGGGATGGAGGCAAATGGAGAGAACGCTGATTATGATGATTGCCCGCATGATTCGGAGCAAATCATCAGTACCACATGAGATTGTTCGGGCTGAGCTGGGTGCCCCACCAGTAGTAACCGAGGCCCTATTCTACGCAATTACCTTTTTACAGCGGCTATGGGAGCTCCCTCAGCAGAGGTACTTCTGATTGGCATTGACCTCATCCATACAGTTGGCAGAGGATGGAGATACTCATTGTTCGTACGCTCAGATGAGATCATGGTTTGACCTACATGGTTTGCGGATAGAGGCACTACCACCCTTTCAGTACAATCTAGATTGTCCATTTTTGGATCTCACCCGCTCAGAGCAAAACCGCGTGATCAGGATGGATATCATCAGACTGGACACAGAGAGGACATGGACTAGCTCCCTTGAGCCCTTGGGCACGAAAATGGCTCATTACAAGAGCCATTTTCTACACCTCTCATCGGATGATTTTATCACCCGCCCGGCGTACATGGATGTACACCTATCACATGGGATACGTTGTGCCATTGGACAGATCCGGACCTCATCACACCAGCTACGGATTGAGACAGGGTGACCGCATTTGTCAGCTATGCTACCAAGAGGTAGAGACAGAGGAACACTACATTTGCCAATGTATAGTCTATTATGAGATCCGAGGGAGATATCACTGCCTCTTCCGAGAGCGTTTTGGGCCGTTACGCAGGGTCATGGAGTTTGGGATAAGAGATGCCTGGGATTGTTTCTACTTGAGCTCAGGAGACAGAGAGACCCTCTTGGCAGACAGGAGGACGAGCCATGATGTACCTAGACAGAGGACCAGACAGATTTCTTCGGCACCAGCACGAGCAACCTAGCCCACACACCTCCTGATACCTCCTCCACTGGGCCATCAGGGCACCAACCACGCTCCCAGGGAGTCACCACTGATAGAGCACTTATCTTATGTCATGCTCGTCGGCCACGCCCACCAGGATTCCGACCACGGCATCCTCACCATCGCAAGATCAGAGCCATTATTGCTCGGCATTGGAGGCGCCTACCTCACTGCTACGACCTCTCCATTCTAGACAACCCCATGGCAGAGATACTTGATCTAAGGAGAGGGCAACACTTCAACTGATCAGCATACATGGATCTACCTGATATACATTTTTCAGTATTTTCCAGTATTTTCTACTCAGTATCATTTCGGAGTCTTACAGTTCTGTTCTTATAACTGTAGGACAATCAGTTTATTGTACTTTTTAGTCTCATTTAGTTGTTCTCTTTGATGAGACACCAACTTCAGATGTACTCTCAGTTTTGGTCTCATAGGCCACTATGGCCTCTTAGAGACATTAATATAACATTTGATTTCTCTTTGTGAGTAGGTGGGAGTAGAGGAAGTGTCAAACTGAGTCTCTTTTCACTGGCTCGTGACTGTTTCGGAGTTGTTTCTCTAGCACTTTGTGAGAGGAAGGGTTTGGCAGTTTGGAGGGTGGAAATAGGGCATGTTTTTGGACTGATTTGGAAGAGTTTGTGGACTGTTTCATGGCTGAGCCTGTGGCTATGTGCATGGGCCAGTTAGATGCATATTCAAGGCCTCATGGATGCACTGTCTTGGCTGATTAGAGGAGATAACAGTGTGGTGTTTTTGGGACACAAGGCTGTGTATAACCTCTATGCTAAGAGGTCCAGGGGATTGGCAGATTGGACATGCAAACATACAAGCCATGAATGTCCATGATGTACTCATTAAACTTTTCCATTGAATTTGAATAAAGAAATACCGAAAGGGACGCCAAGCTTTGGGGCCAACAGGTGTCGTTCTTCTTTTCGTGTTGGAGCACTCTAGCTCCCATATATTTGTTTTATTTGCTGGATTACAACTAGTTTGGGTGACTGCTAGTCTACCGCACTTTGGTTTCTACCAGAGGCCGGTTTCAAGGTTCCGTTACCGGGACCATCACCAACTTTCTTAAGAGGGTAAGCTCGTGGTTGTCTCGAGGAAAGTCGTCGTTGAAAAATTCAGTAAGATGTCAGACTGTGACTACGATGATGAGGAAGAGCAGGAGACCACTCCTAAGAGGACTGAATCTGAGGATGTACTTGCAGGAGAACAGGTTGCAGGAGAACGGGTTGCAAGAGATGCACGTTATGAGGATGTAACGCAGCCAGAAGATATGCCAAGTAAAGAGGAAGATGATGCCCAGTTCAAAGCCCGTTTGGCAGGGCAGTAGATGTGCCTATGCAGCTCACGCAAAGTGAGAAGTTTGCTGAATTTATAAGGGCCCCTTCTGAGCCTAAGAAGAAGAAGAAGAAGAAGGTGCGTTCTAGAAACCCACCTCAGGGCAATAGTGGTGCCTTCCCACAGGATCCTGCTTTTGGACAGTTTTCTAACATGCATAACACTTTGGTGCAAACCCACAGAGTTCCTTTTTCGGACAGCCACCTATTCCGCAGCAATCTATGCATCCATGCTATTTTGGCGGTGGTTCTGTGTTCCAATCTATGACTGGGGGTTACCCTCAGGGAGGTATGGGAATGCAAGGGAATTTTGGAACTAATTTTCAGCCTGGTATGCAAGGCAACATGTATGGTGGTATGCAGCCCGGAATGCAAGGGAATATGTATGGGGGCATGCAGCCCGCAATGCAAGGAAACATGTATGGGGACATGCATCCCGTTATGCATAGTGGTATGTTTGGAAATATGGGAGGATCAGCAGGATTGCATGGTATGCAAGGTGTGGAACTGGCAATGTTGACCCTACTATGGGCATGAATGCAGGGGGTAGCAATCTTGTGAGGCCACTTCCTTGTGATAATCTAACGCCTATGGGTATAGCAAAGGATTATAAGAAAGGGGGAGCTGTAGTGAAATTTGACACATTCAGTGGGGCCAAAGACAGGTTCAAGGCTCTTACCTTTTTACAGCAGTTTGATGCTGCTTTTTCTGGTGGAAATTACACTGAATCCTCGAAAGTCAGAAAGGCTGTGACTTCTCTCAAGGGCAATGCATTGCAATGGTGGTCCACTCTTCTTTGCAAGGCATAGCACCATCTACTTGGGTACAGTTTAAACAGGTGTTCTCTTCCGTGTGGTTCACATCTACATTTGAGGTGGATGTAATGACAACATGGCATAAGTTAGATGCATTGAAATGTGAGAATCTTAAGGATTACAACAAGAAGTTTTGGGAAGCTTTACTCCAAGTTACTTCTTATCGTGCAATGCCATTGTCAGAGCAAGTTGAGAAGTATTGTTGTGGGTTGCCCAAGGAAGTACGTGACTATTGCATTAAGACTCAAGTAACAAATATGTTGCAGATGATAGAGAATGCCATGACGGCAAATGCGTTCCTCACCGGGGTTTCAACTAGATTTAAGGGCAGTAAAAGCACTGAAAAGAAAACCGAAAAGTCAGGGCATGCATCGCGTGATGCAACAGTGCCTACAGAGAAGCGGCGTAAGATGTTACCAATGCCCAAGAGAACTCCTGAGGAGAAACAGGCTTTGTTGGATGCCAAAAAATGCTTTTTCTGTACCAAAGAGGAACATATGTCTTTCAATTGTCCCAAGCGTAAGTCCAACAAGGACTCTGACACTAAAGGGGAGCCCAACTCTAAGAAAGCAAAGCCTATTGCAGGGTTAGTTCCTGATCTTGTTGGGGAATAACCAGGCGGTGAGGAGACTGAGTTATGCAGGGCATGGGGCAAGGTTAGAGATCAGAATGCTTTGATTTTCTTTGACATAGGTGCTAGAGCCAACTTTATCTCACCAGATTTGGCTGGCAAATTGGGGATCCGTGCAGAGGAGATGGGACCTTTGTATGAGGCTAATATGGCTTGTCGTGGATATGCAGAACCCGTTACCTATTATTGGGAAGTTGAGGCTTCATGTGCAGGGTTATGTAGACAGTGAGGAATTCTATATCATGCCACTTGATGGGTGTGATGGTTTGTTGGGTATGCCATGGTGTCATAGAGTACATGCGGTGGTGGATACGTACAACAATAAGATTACTATGACTCGTAGAGGGAAAGAGCATATTTTGGATGTAAAGCTTAAAGGGGAATATGCTCCTTTTGTATCAACTTTGGCCATTTCATCAGTAATGAAAAAGCATCTTTCCGCATACTTGGTTTTTGTAAAGGATGCAAAAGATGATGAATCTCAATCTAATTTCTCTATGTTAGATAAAGACAGGACTGGTTTCCTACGTGAGTACCAAGATTGCTTTTTGACTGGGTTCTTTTGCGATTTGAGAAAGCTCGGCTCAAAAAGATGGAGGGTAAAGAGCGCTTATTCCCTAAGTTGAGCATGCGCTATTATGGACCTTTTGAGAAAGCTCGGCTCAAAAAGATGGAGGGTAAAGAGCGCTTATTCCCTAAGTTGAGCATGCGCTATTATGGACCTTTTGAGATATTGGAAAAGCTTGGTGAGGTGGCCTATCGTTTGAAGCTACCAAATCACTGGAGGATTCACAATGCATTTCATATAAGTCTACTTAGACCTTTCCATGGGGGAGTGCCTGAGGATGTATCAAATGAGACTCAGCCGGAAGTGGAGGAGCTTGATGAGGTTCTTATTCCCCGGTAGATACTAGCACATAAGAAAAGAAAGGTACGAGGTAAAGTTTCCCGTCCCTATCTTGTGAAGTTCAAGAACTATTCACCAATGGATGCGAAGTGGATGGAGGAGGGTGACTTAGCAGATTCACCTCAGGTATTGCAAGTTTATCTTGATGCCTTTGAAGCCAACTCTTGCTACGGCTCATTCAGGTTCAGCAAAGCATAGGTCTGGAGCATTGCCTGATGCTCAAGAGGGGGGTAGCACCTCTGCTCCCTTGATACAAACAGGCTCAGATGTCATCTAGAGGTCGCTTGGTGCAGCTTTTGTCTCACCCGAAGGTACTGACAGCTGACAATACATCTGCTTATGGGACTTCTATGATATATGTGTACTAGTCGCCTTGGATGTTGTGGTTGTGTATGGTTCACAGTGGTATATTACTACACCATTGATTTGCAGTGAATGTTGCTACATATACATGGCTTAGACAGATTGGGACGCTGATCTTGCCATATTGTACTTTTCACTTTTAGTTGGATCACATGGCTGATATCTGACTGTACTGGGCAGCTTTTGTTATCAGTGTGGTTCGCTTCGGATGTCTTGCTGTATCACCAAAATGCAAACGAGGACGCTTGCCATTTTTCAAGAGGGGGGTATGTCATGACCCTGTGAATTTGTGCAACATAAGTGTCAGCATGGTGGTCAGTGAGCAAGATATATGTTGAACGTTCATACTTCGGGCAAATGTTTTATGTAAATAACGCCATGTGTGGACAACCCCATGTGTGGAGGGGACAAAAGGGAGCTAAGATTTATAACCTTTATAAATTTAAAAAAAAAGGAACATTCCCTTTTTTGGAGCATTGTGGCCCCTAGGCTATTTTGGGGGCCTACGCTTCTTTTGGAGAGAGTCGTACAGGCGCAGAAAGAGGACAAGAGAGCATTCTATCGCGATGGCCGTGTCATCATCGATGGCAAGGCCACCGATTAGCGCCAGGCGGCCTATGGGACATCGGCTATGGAAGATCCAGATTCACAGATACACATAGCACTTTGGAACTACAATGGAGCACTTTGGACACATCCTCGGAGGATGGAGGAGGTCATGGAGGGACGGGACATCATACTACTTACAGAGACGCACCAGAGCCCACAGAGGGGGCTACCCAAAGTAGAGGGCTATCAGTGGGAGTTTACATACAAGGGGACCACACGGCAGAGCACATCGAGAGGATCTGGAGGTATAGCGGTACTCTTCAACGAGAGCTATAGGAGCGCCTACCGGTCATGGAGACCACACAGCCAGTGACATCTTTCACCATCCCCCCTGTCCTATTGGTGCGGATCAGAGGTACCTCTTACTATCACTGGCGAGCTCCACACCAGCACCCACACAGCCCACACAGGCATCGCATACAACTTTAGACTTCACCCATGACTTGGCAGACATATATGAGCATCATGTATATGACGGGCTACTCCAGATGGATCCCCTGTCATCTCTAGACACACTCACCACCCAGCTGTCATCTCTACTACATACGGCCGCCACCCGCAGCTTCCCCCATCATACACACATTGCACACACAGATAGATCTGGGAGCATGCCCCAGAATCGTGGTATGATGATGAGTGCAGAGAGATATATAGACACCTCCGTGCCCAGAGAGCACTAGGGACCATTACACAGAGACAAGCGAGCCAACAGATGAGGACCCTCACACGCCGTAAGAGGCGTGCATATGAGAAGGCACAGTACTGGGATATATACCACCTACTCATGAGCAGAGATGCAGCCACTGCATCGTGCAGGATGAGAGAGCCTCGCCCTCGTACCCCAATTGAGGATCCACACACATGGCACACATATGCAAAGAGCCTCTACCATATCCCTCAGCAGTCGCCCATACCACAGCCACAAGAGTCCCGCCCTACCACCTCTACTTTCTTTACCGCCTCGATGGTGGAGAGAGCTATCCGTCGGTTACAACATGGGAGATCGGTTACAACATGGGAGATCGGCTGACCACACAGGTATACAGAGTGAGCATCTTATTTATGCAGTTGACACACTGGGACCCTTTGTTGCTCACCTCTTTAATAGGGCACTAGTGGAGGGCCTACCGGCTGAGTGGACAATGCACACCATCGTGCCTCTCCACAAAGCGGGAGACATGCTAGACCCCAGCAACTACAGGACTATCATGATTGGTCATACATTGGCCAAACTTTATGGCACAGTGCTTGAGGCAGAGTTGAGCTCATATGCAGAGAAGGAGGGATTGCGAGCACCAGGGCACACTGGATTCCAACGAGCTTTCTCCACTATTGACCATGTATTCACTCTGAGATGTCTGATTGACCAGGCTAGGGCGCGGGAGAATAGATTATACTGATGCTTTGTGGATTTCCGCAAAGCATTTGACACGGTGCCACGAGAGAGACTCTTCCAGTGCCTACAGTCATTGGGGATCCCATCAGAGATGGTTTGGGGCATCTATGCTTTATATGAGCAGGTCCTCGGGCGCATACGATGCCCCGGGGGGCTATCTGATGTTATTGCTAGCACCATAGGTATGAAGCAAGGATGCCCACTCTCTCCTACACTATTTGGGCTATACATCGATGAGGTGGCTGACTTCATTGGTCACAGTGGTGGGGACAGGGTAGACATCTCAGGTACCACAGTCCACATTATGCTATATGCAGATGATATTATTCTGGTCTCTGAGTCGCGGATGGGACTATAGCACCATCTCCATGCACTCGATGACTTCTGCACACAAAGAGGGCTTACAGTGAACCTTGGGAAAACCAAGGCCATGATTTTCCACACCTCAGGGCCGGTTCGACGACAGGCCATCTTCACACTAGCAAGAGGACAGGTAGAGGTGTAGACTCATATGTGTAGCTGGGGATTACATTTACAAATCTACCAGGAAGATTTACTATGGCACAGGCAGCCAGGGATAGACTCACACGAGGGTATGCAGCTTTGGCCATGCTAGAGGGACAGTGTCACCAGGCACACTTCCAAGAGCCCCACACGAAGGGGTGGTTGTTTGACACACTAGTCACCCCTGCTTTGATGTATGCCGCAGCAGTATGGGCACCTGGGCTCGCCACCTCCACATGGTCTCAGATAGAGAGGCCTCAGATTCTCATGCTCTCACGGATGATCCACAGCAAACCCTTCGTCCCACATGACATTGTTCGGACGGAGTTTGCTGCACCTCCTATGCTAGTAGAGGCCCTCTTCCAGACGATCTGCTTCATACAGAGGATCAGAGATATGCCATCAGATCGACTCTCACATAGAGCTTTAGAGGAGTCCAGGCAGCTCGCAGAGAGTGGAGATAGGAGATCATGGTATTCACAGATGATACAGTGGCTCACTCACATTGGTCTCGACATAAATCACCTGCCACCTTTCCAGTATGATATACATGCACCACACATCCAGCTCTCTCACAGTGAGAGGAACAGAGTCCTCCGGTAGGATTTATGGCAGCGATACATTCAAGAGACTTGGATTACACCCAGTCAGTCTCTACCGCCGAAGATGCTATACTACAGAGATCAGTTTATGCATATTTAGCCGATGGATTCATACAGAGACCTGGATACATGGATGTGTACATGCCTCACAGTGCCCGAGTGGCGATTGGCCAGCTCAAAGTGTCATCACACCAGCTTGAGATTGAGGCAGGTAGGGCAGCACGGATCCCCAGAGCAGAGAGGATATGCAGACTATGCCAGGAGGAGGTTGAGAGTGAGGAACATTATGTATGCAGATGCAGAGCATGTAGTGTCATTAGAGAGAGATACATCACCATCTTCAGTGGACATCCCTCACTCCGCCAGATCATGGAGTCCGCAGACCAACGCAGATTTGGCCAGTTCTTGCTAGAGACACAGCGCCACAGAGAGACACTGATACGGACTCATACCACAGGGAGAGGTGGGGGACAGCTCTAGCTCACTAATTTCTTCCAAAGAAGTGCCTACCTTGACACAGGAGTGGGTTACACTTCAGCGCGCTGCGGACCTCCGAGCCAAACGGAGACCGAGAGCACCAGGCTACCAGACTCCCAGACTACATCAGAGGGAGATCACAGAGATACGGGCTCGGCATCAGCACCATATCCAGGAGCGGCTAGCTCACTTACACTCACACCCGGAGATCATGCTCCGAGGTATTTTTGCCTCGCCATCACCTATGTATCACATATTACACCCCCATTATGGTAGTGGTTGAAGCTAGACAGATCTGCATTGCATTCTTGTATACCCTACACATATAGGTTGCATACTGAGCCTCTAGCAGTAGTGCTCCATCCATCACCACGCCCCACTAGCTCAGTACTTTCATAGTTTATTTCATGTTCATTTTGTCACATCCAGAAGACATTGATAGTTGTACATTGATTTGTCTCATAGGTCGAGTTCAGCCTCTAGTAGACGTTAATACAGCTTTCTTTCTTTCTTGCTTTTGGAAGGAGGTTGGCTGGCGGGCTGCGCTGCGCTGCAGTACACAGGCGCAAACTGAATCTCTCTCTCTCTCCCCCTTGCTTTTGGAAGGAGGCTGGCTGGCGGCCTGCGCTGCAGTACACATAGGCACAGATTGAATCTCTCTCCCTTGCTTTTGAAAGGAGGCTGGCTGGCGGGCTTCGCTGCAGTACGCACAGGGGCAGACTGAATCTCTCTCTCTCTCCCTTGCTTTTGGAAGGAGGCTGGCGGGCGGCACTGCTGTACACACAGGCACAGACTGAATCTCTCTCTCTCTCTCTTTGCAAGGAGTCGGGCTACAGCTAGGGACACACCTCCTCTCTCCTTGTGAACTGGCAGGTTGGACTGCAGGGCGTGCAGGGCTGGACAGCAGGTTCACCCACGCATTTCTCTCTCTCTCTCACGTGGAAACAGGTACTTGACTGCAGGCGGCTGCTAGACAGGAGGGCAGGACAGAACAGAGTTTTTCTCACACCTTCTCTCTCTTGTGGTAAGCGACACAAGGACTGTAAGTTTCTCTCTTTGTGAGCAGGTGGGACTGCAGGAAGTGTCAAACTGAGTCTCTCTTTTCACTGGCTCGTGATTGTTTCGGAGTTGTTTCTCTGGCCCTTTGTGAGAGGAAGGGTTTGGTAGTTTGGAGGATGGAAACACGGCAAGTTTTTGAAATGATTTGGAAGACTTTGTGGACTATTTCATGGCTGAGTTTGTGGCTATGAGCATGGATGCATATTCAAGGCCTCATGGATGCACTGTCTTGGCTAATTAGAGGAGATAACAATGTGGTGTTTTGGGGACACAAGGTTGTGTATAACCTCTATGCTAAGGGATTCAGGGGATTGGCAGATTGGACATGCAAACATACAAGCCATGAATGGCCATGATGTACTCATTTAAACTTTTCCATTGAATTTGAATAAAGAAATACCGAAAGGGGCACCAAGCTTTGGGGCCAACAAGTGTCCTTCTTCTTTTCGTGTTGGAGCACTCTAGCTCCCATATATTTGTTTTATTTGCTGGATTACAACTGGTTTGGGTGACTGCTAGTCTACCACACTTTGGTTTCTACCAGAGGCCAGTTTCAAGAGAAGACTATCAAAACATATCCTGTGAGCCAACAATTGGCTGTTTTTTCCATTCAAGCACGGGTTGAGATGAATTCTCCACAAAGACTACGTCTTTTTTTTTTTTTCCAGCAAGGAGAATTTTGACTAACCATAATCCACTGTGAAGTAGGATGGTAGAGACGATACACTTTACTCTCCGAACTATAGCCCACAAAAACACACTTCATTGCCTTGTCATCAAGCATAGAACGCACAAGAGCATAAACCAAGCAACCAAAGATGCACATGAGTCACTGATGGCTTTCTGTCATGTCATCCTTCGTAGGTAAGAATAGTCTGTAAGGCTTTTGTTGGACACTTGTTAAGTACATATGTTGGACACATAACAACTTCCATCCAAAACTTATGAGACAAACTTTGGCCTTTAACCATACATCGTGCCATCTCCATGAGAGATCTAGTCTTTCTTTCAGATACACCATTCTACTGAGGCGTATATGGCATGGTACATTGGTGTTGAATGCCTCTTTCAGACAAGCATGCATTGAATTATTTGGACATGTACTCCCCCCTCTATTTGTACGTAGAGTTTGCGCTTTGCATCTTGACACATTTTCAGCCATATGATGAAAGTGCCTGAAACATATAAACACCTTTGCTTTTTGCTTCATACCATAGACCGAGCTGAATCTGAAAAGATCATCAATGAATGTGACAAAATAGAGGTAACCACCAATAGATGCTGTCTGCATCAGACCACATACATCACTATGTAGAGCTACAATTTCCGGGAAGCCCTCACTGAACCATCTTTGGAGAAAGGTGTCTAATGCATGTTGCCCAATATGCAACCCTCACATACATGCTTGATGGGTGCATCAAGTGGTGGCAAAGCAAATACCATATCATGCATTTGAAGGTGTAGTAGACTACCCAAGTTCAAATGACCAAACCAAGCATGCCAATAGCTTAGCATCTCTCATCCTAGAAGTGGCAGCTACTGCAAGTGCATCATGTGCAACTCTCTCATATACATCGAGCTTGTAGAGGCGATGACACAAAGTACAATCACTACAATCATGTACAGTGCATCTGTCATCAACAAAATGAACCACTAGGCTAGTGTAACATACAACGGAGTTATGCGTAGATATAGAATCTTGTCACACAAAGTCTCACACTGCCTTCTTTATCTTGAGTTTCGCAAGTCTTTAGCAATCCACTTTATCACTTCACACTTTAAGAGATGAGAGATCTGTACACCTTATTGGGTCCCAAATTACCCACTGAAAGGCCCCCTCCTATTGCTAGGAGTATTTGCTTTATTACTTTGAAGAGAATGACTAACTTGGGACTGTAGATAAGCCAAACACAAGACCTTCGGAAGACCAATAGTTGGGCTGAACTGTACACGGCAGTAGAAGCACCAATGATGTCCAATCTCAAGGCCGATGCACTGTTCCAAGGGGCTGTAGGAAGGCTCCAAACTATGGCTGAGAGATGGGTTGTTTTGGGACTGTTCTAGGCTGTGAATATGCAATATGAATGAAAGTACATGCTGCGTTTACCTTCACCCTGATGGTTGGAGCAAACGATGAATGTATGAATGCTGAAACCTGCTGTAGGCTGAGAAACACAAGGGCTGAAGCACTTCTTCCTTGAGCTGATTGTTGATGATCCGTTTTGTGATGATGAATGCTTATATTCTCCAAGCGATGAAGCTCCCAAAGGCTGAGAGCTGAATTGCTTATGCTTGAATGTTGAGATGATATGGAATGATGCAATTGATGCTATTTATATGAGCATGAGGCTGGTCGGCTGGCTACAGAGCTGGTCGACTCCATAAATAATGCTACATGACTTGTATAAGTGATAAATGCTGAAATAATATGATAAAAATGCTAGAATAATACTAATAAATATGGTAAAAATACTGAATATTATTCTAAGGCTTCTGCAATGGTCTATATGCATATGGGACGAATGCTATGCAAATGCAGACCGTGATCTGATGTTAACCCCAAGGCTTCTACTGACTCTACATGCATGAATGGTTCTCTCCGAGTGGGTTCAAGGACTTGATTGACTGACTAACACTCCAAGGCTAAGGAATGACCTACATAGCTCGTGGTGCGAGACATATCCTTGACTGAGGATTACAATGGGGCCACGACATACGACATTTCCATATCCTAAAGGGTCCTACTACTACACAATGATGCACTGATGATGAGCCATCTTGTCACCATGCACTACATGCACTACAGTGCAGAGTGCATGTGACACACAGACCCACCAATGGCCGAAACTGATAGGAGATTTTTCTTAATTCTTGGCACATACAATGCATTAGAGAGAGTGATTGTCCCACCATTGGTTAGCACAATCTGACCAACTTCCATGACAACGTAAGTGGACAGTACCCCCCTTTGGTGCATCTCCCAATGAAGCAAACAAATGGCGCTGTGACGTTATGTGCTTGCTAGTACCACTATCAAAACACCTCACATGAGAATCTGCCACTGACATGCATGCATCATGTAAAGAAGAATCATAGCTATATTGAGCCTGGAATGCCCATTCGTCTTGAGCATAGTTAACGGATTCCTTCTTTTTAGCACTAGGTGCTAATGCATCAGCCACAGACATACCAGAGTCTTTTTTCTCCTCTCTTTAGCAAGCCTCTTCAACATTCATTGATATAGTGACCTCATTTGCAACAGTAATTGCATTTGTCTTTTTTCTTGGGCTTCTTGTTGTTACTCTTATCTACATCTTTGCTAGAAGAGGCGGCTGAAAAACTGTCTTATAGCCACTAGCACTAGATGCTTTGTCTTTGTCCTGGCCTTGGGCAAGGAAAGCCCGATCCCCAATCCTCATGGAAGACCTGTTTGTTTTGCATTGCTCCTCTTGCATGAGAAAGGAGACAAGCTCATCAAAAGAAAAGGCATTTGCATTGCCTTTCATTAGCAACCTGAGAGTGGTAACAAACGTCTGATATGAGTCAGGCAATGCATTGAGGATTGTCGACAAGAGAACTATCTTGTATGATCTCATCAATATTAGCAAGCTGCTCACAAAGGTCCTTCACCTTCATTATCTACTCATACATAGAGTCACCCTCATCCAAACGCAACATGTCCAACTGTTTTTTTAGGTAGGCAACATGTGCTTCGTTGCACACCTGATAGAGTGTTGCAAGGGCATCCCACTTTAACTTAGAAGTGACACGAGCGAATACAAGGAATGATGCTCCTCTTCACTGAGAGGGCAATGAGTGCATGTGCCTGTGCATCTTTGGCATCCCATGGCCTTGCTAATCTGTAGTAGGAGGTGTGATGCCTGAGCGATAGAAGATCCCGTAGTGCCAAATGTAGCTATGCTCTTGCCACTTGTAGAAGCACGAGCAATTGGCTGCTACAAAATTGGCGAGGGAGGTTGGGCCTCCTCACCTAAAACCATAGCCCATAGGCCTTTCGCAACCAGCAAGTGCCCCATCATGTATGCCCACAATGGGTAGTTAGTCCCATCCAATTTGTCCTTAGCTGTAAGCATGCCGAATACATCATCGTCTACCATTTTAAAGACTCTCAGTCCCACACCAAATGCACCTCTCCAATACACTGCAAAGGCAATGTCCACTCAATGTGTTACGTACCTAGTGCTTATCCTCAGGATTAGTGGCCTAATCCAGCAAGGTTAGGAGATCCCTTGGATTAGGAGAAAGTATGCTAATACAGGCAGCTAAGGTTATTATTGATAAATCCATATGTACTAGCTATTTATAATAGGATGATTATTTATAACAGCAATGGGTAATATATAAGTGAAACATGGGTTATTATTGTCATAACCTCACTATTGGTTGAAGTTCGACCAAGAGTCCGACCACGCATATTTGGCAAATCATAGATCAACATGCCAAAGGCCTCTATGGGGTAGAGTGGCATGGATATGTGGGAGTCAAACCTTAGCCCCTGGCTCGGGGGTGGTTCGAAGCATAGAACCTACGGTTGGGAGGTGAGCTAGCCTGCACTTCTCTTAGGGGGTTTGTACTAATCACTTGTGTTTTGTGTTTAGGAGATCCGTGGAGTTGCAATAGAATGCAACTTGTATGGCCACAAAGTGGCCCACTGGTGCCTGTAAACCATGAAAATACGAGTGTAGGGGTAGAGATTACTAGTCAAATGTCAAAAATTGAGTTGCCGGTGGCTGATTTTTCGAATATCCCCAAAGTGTACGCACCTATGGCAGGTCAATTGTTCAATAGGCATTCCTCCCACACCCACTAAAGCATGAGAAACCGTAGGAATAGGAACATCCTAAGGCAGGGTGGTTTCCAATTCCACAGCAGATACTTTACGACTAGTTTGGTCACCAAAACTAGAGTTTGAGAACTCCAAGTTCTATCAATTTTTAAAAAAAATTGTTTCAGTATCAGTTTTATAATATTTTCCATTCAGTTTTTTGACCCAAAAGACCAATCATGCAACACATGAATCACTAATGCATTTTAAGCACCTCCAAGTAATTGTGTAAATACATGGATCTCAAGAAACCAATGAACCCCACATCACATCATATGAATTTTATCCCATCAAATTCACTCAAAGATTGTGTGAAACCAATGCAAAATCTCAAAGGTCACCAAAATGCACCAACCATAATCCAAGCACCAAAACACTAGTACAGGAATAACTCTCTTTTTTTAGTGGAATCATAAGTATATTAGATTTACAAGATGACTATCCAAAGTAGATAGTCCCAAAGTACATCAACTGAAGATGTCAATATAAGACATATATACATCATAATCTATTTGGTCAACCTGCATGCAATCGAAGAAAGATTGATGCAGGGAGTACCGAAAAAAAGAAAAAGCAGAAAAAACCGCATCACCGAAAACTGCATGGTTGCGAACTTTCCATAGTGTCCATAACGCCCAGTAGCGCACCCATGAGAAGAAAAGAGAGAATTCGTTTGTGCAGGAATAACTCTCACATCACCCAACATGTAATGCAAGCAAAATATTTATACCCCATCCAGGAGAGCAAAAGAAAATTAAGCCAAAAAAAAAAAGATTTAACCCAAAAAAAAAAGATTTAAACCCAAAAAAAATGACTTTTTGCTTATCTAGATTCAAAGTGATTTTTGGGGTTTGAAGGAAAATTAGGGTTTGTTGATATGCAAAAACACCAGTTTCACAAGGACTTGAGTGTAGAGGATCTCCTTTAAGTAAAGGAGATTGAAAGATTAAAATGTTTATTAATTTTTGTATTTAAGGAGAGATTTGAAACCTAAAAAAGCTTATTTTAAATGAAGGAGAGATATCTCTATCTTTGTCATGAGATTTCAGACACTTGAGCAACCTCTTTGTTTTCTTTTTTTTAATAACTTTTGTATAATAACAGACTTGAACTTTTAAGCAAGAGGTACGAAGTATGAACCTTCCCAATCTCGAGGATGACAAGAATATATGTAATCACACAACGAATGAAAGTGGCCAATGCTTCAATCCTTACACGTACTTGCAACAAAAGCAAGTTCTGTGCTAGTATGTACAAAGGTTCACTGAAAATTTCTATGATACATGATATTCCTGCAAAAGATAATTGTGCAAAAATAATGTCAATGAAATAAGTAATGATGTGGATCTAAGCAAGCTGCCTGTTTATATGACTTCACCCACATGAACAATGGAACCACTAGATTTTTTAAATAAAAAAAACAGCAAATGTTTGGCCATAAAAATGGCAGTTTAGAAACCTTCAAGGGTAGAAAAGTCTAAAGTTGTTTCTGTAATACCCCTCCCAAAGGATCACCTAATACACAAGCTAAACACACAAGGTTAGAACAAAATAGAGGGGTGTAGGTAAACTCACCTCCCAACCATAGATTCCATCCGTAATCTCCCCCGAGCCAAGCACTACTCCCCCCACAGGCCAAGCCAGTCAGCCTTGGCATCCCATACCACCAGAGCCTCTCCTAAGGGACCCTCGACAAGACCGCCTACGAACCACCATGTCCATGGCAGGAGTAAGACTACTCTACTCCACGCACATACCAACTGTCAAGTATAACAGTATATCCTCAATAACCCATAAGTCACTCATATTGTGAATACTGCGGCCTGCCGCAACAAATAACCCTCCAGTCATAAATAGCCAGCCATGGATTTTCAATAATAATGAATCCTAGCCACCCGTCGTCGTAACTTGCCTGTGCCGCAGCCTTCCCCTAATCTCAGGGCTCCCCAACCCTAACCAGATTATGACCTAATCCCAGGGATTAGTGTTAGGTACACAACATACTTTCCCTTCGAAGACCTTTCCTCCCTAGGAAACAAAGCTAGGTAGTCTCTGCTCTAAACTAGCAAAGTCTCCTAAGTTGAGTCCTCCACCGCCCTATCTTTTCACTTAATCTTATACTGGGATCAACTTATTCCTAAATTATTCCTAACCTTCCTCTCCCTGAAATCCAATATAAGTTCCGACTCATGTATAACAAAGGACAAGTCCGCAACCTCTACTAGCTCCTGAGGTGTAAGAACATTATCATCAACCCCCTGTTTCTCCTTGAGTCTACTCACATGAAAAACGAACTTTCACATTAGGAGGCAATTCCATCTTAATCTTATACTGGGATCAACTTAATTCTAAAATATTCCTAACCTTCCTCTCCCTGAAATCCAATATAAGTTCCGACTCATGTAGAACAAAGGACAAGTCCGCAACCTCTACTAGCTCCTGAGGTGTAAGAACATTATCATCAACCCCCTGTTTCTCCTTGAGTCTACTCACATGAAAAACGAACTTTCATATTATGAGGCAATTCCATCTTACAAGCAACCGCACCAATTCTTCGCATCTTACAAGCAACAGCACCAATTCTTCGCGAGATCCGGTAAGATCCAATACCTAGAGGACAACTTCCCAACCTTCCTGGTCCGGCAACGCCTCAAAACTCTTGGGTTATCCTTAGATATACTAGCATTTCCCTCAAATAACTCCCTTGATGAACGCTTCCTATCAGCATAAAACCATGCTCTATCCTGAGCACTCCTGATGGATTCCCATGCACTAACTAGCATCTCTGGCATATCCGCTAAGAAATCTCTAGCCGCATCAATCCTAATACCCTTAAGTCCCGATATAGTTATTCGAGATCTAGGTTGGTAACCATACATCAGCTAATTTGTTTGATATGTACCTTCATGATAATCAACAGAGACTTGTTGATAATCATTTTTTTTTGCTAGCAACTTTCATACCTTCTTTGTTGCTTTTAGGCAATCACGAGAAAATTGACCTGTCTTTCTACAAATAAAACAAGCACTATCTTTAGAAGACTCTTTCTTCCTTCTAAATACATTTCTTTCATGCATCTGGGAAGAGGAGCTTTTGAAGCGTCTTCTAAACTTCTTTTTAAAGGGGCTGTGATATCTGTCTAATTTCTTCAAGTAAATTTTGGGGTGGAATTCTAACTGAAACTAAAAATAGACTTGAAGAAATAACCAGATATTGTGCAAGAAAGTTTGACAAAGCAAAACTCAATTTGCCCTCTGTTTAGAAGGAAATATTATTTGCAAAGAGATGTTCTCATAATCTCCAAAGAATTCAGTCTTAAAACCGACCTCAACAATTTCAAAGGTTTCTTCAACTCCGACAATGTCCTAAAAATGGGCAACACCAAAATGCTACATTGGGCTAGCTAGTTTGGACTTTGGCGGTTCAAGTGCGAACACATCCCCGTTCACAAGAATTGTGTGGCCAACATGCTAACAGGAGAAGGTGTTGTCAAAAGACTGTATGCTCACACTGCAAAGCTTTGTCAAAATCCACTATAGATTTGTAAAGAATTGTGGGCTATCCATCGAGCCTTGCCAAATTGTATTAGAATAACTTTGCACCCATGTGAGCCGAGTTGTGGCCACCTGTACTTTTTACTCTAGCACTCACTAAAGTAAGAACTTTATCAGGATTTCTGTATCCTTGTGCACGTCTGTGTGAACTCTCCACCCATGGTTCGGCACATGGTATTGGCTTATCTATTGGTTTTGATTCAGCCTCAAGGAGCCATCAAAATCTATACAAGCCATAGAGCGCTTCTTGCTCAGTGGAGTTTCTTGGAGTTTCATCATAAGTCCCCAAGTGTTCTCGAGTCCAGTCAGGACTTCTCTTTTTGTGTTCCTGCTTTCATGGAAGTTTTCTTTAAGAACTCTCCTCGCTATATATCTCAGTGTGTTTTGTTTAGGTATCAGAGCCAAATGCTCCTTGGCAAGATAATCATGTTCTTAATATACTCTTGTTTCTTCAAACTCCACTTGTTCAGTCATTCTCTAGAGAGCCAAATGCTCCTTGGCAAGATAATCATGTTCTTAATATACTCTTGTTTCTTCAAACTCCACTTGTTCAGTCATTCTCTAGAGAGTTTCATATTATCAGTTTGTGTTTTTCTTGCATTCAATATCTCTATCACTTTACTTCTAAAGAAATTCTAAAGTCTAGTGGTCTCGAAGCCACAATTTACGGTGCAGATATAACATGTAAGACCCACAATCGAAGCCGTCACCTGCTATCTATAGCCAGTGGCCGTTTGCATTAGGTGCTAAGGCAAGAAAAAAGGCAATTGTGTTTTGGGACACAACGATTAGTCAAAGCAATCTCATTAGATTCAGAACAGTTCAGTAAGTATCGATAACTTAATGCAAAAGGATTAACAAGATCATTCCCGAAGAAAAGTGTCTTCTTCTATATTTGTTCATGAATCTAAACCTATGCCAGAGATTTGGAATCTGCCATAAAAATTAAACCTAAAGCACTTTATGATTTAAAGCTATCCCTATTATTCGAGCACTCACTAAAGTAAGCACTTTGTCATAATTTTCGTATCCTTGTGCACATCTATGTTGGCGCTCCACCCATGGGTTCAACACATGGTATAGGCTTTAATAGTGGTTTGGATTTAGCATCAGGGAGCCCTCCAAATCTATATAAGCCATAGAGCCCTTGTTACTCAGTGGAGTTACTTGGAGTTTCGTAAGTCTCCAAGTGTTCTCGAGTCAAGAAGTCCTCTCTTATTGCATTTTTCACTTTCATTATAAGTTCTCCACTTTCAACAAAAATTTTCCACTTTCAGTTTTCTCTAAGATCTCTCATCACTATATATCTCACAGCGTTTTGTCTCCTCGTTGAATATCTTAGTGTGTTTTATTTTGGTATATAAATAGACTATAACCAGCAGTCGAATGATTAGCACTGTTGTAGGCAAACTCAACCATTGGGACATACCTCTCCCAATCAAATGGTCGATTGGAGATGTATGCACGAAGCATATCCTCTAGAACCTAATTCACCTTCTCCGTCGGACTAAGGATGATCAAATAAACTCATACTCTAGACGTAGTCTCCAATCTTTGGAAAACTAGTTGCCATAAGTGTCCACAAAACTTGGAATCCTTGTCACTCACTATGTCACGAGGCAACCCATACAGCCTGTAAAGTTGCTCAACAAGCTCCTATGCAAAATCAGTTGCTCATGCTTGACCTTGTAGGTAAAAACCTCGCCATCTTTGTGAACTTCTCTACCACCACCTAGATGGCATCATGCCCTCTGTCGGCCCATGGAAATCCGACAATAAAATCCATGGAACTACTTTTCCATTTCCCAACAAGAATCTCCAAAGGATGTAACAACCCTCAAACCTAAGGCGCTCAGCCTTACTCACCTGACATTGATGACATTTCACCACATAGTTTTGGACTTTTGCCTTTATCTTAGGCCAATAAAACGTCCTAAAATGCTCTAATTTTTGCTGACATGCCAACCTACAAGTACAATTGTGGTGTAGACCTGTGACCGAATGACAACCAGCTAGCAAGGGCAAAACAACAAAAGCATGGATAGCAAGTGGCTGTAGCGACTGTGGACTGCAGCAAACGGCATTGCAAGGCTGTGTTGGCAGAGGTGGCTCAAGGATGGCAGGCTATTGCAATAGGTCGATGGCAGGCTACAAATGTTGCACAAAGGGCACCTCAGGCCAGTTCAAAGGTAAGGGCGGAGGTAAAGCTAAGCAGGAACAGTAGAGTAGGGCGGTGATCAAATACAGGCCAACACAGGTGGAGGTGGGCAATGATGGTGTATGGCATTGCAGATGATGCAGCAAGAGAACAAGGCGGAGATCAAAAACCCTGAAACTCAAAACCTTGCTGATACCAATTGTAGGTTAGGGTTAGGGTTTGCGTAGGTACAAGCCTAAGCAATGGAGGATCAAAGAGATCCATGGTGTGAGTGTATGACACATGGACACTTGCATCTAGCTCAGAGCTGTTCACGCTCGCCCCCAAGCACAGGGGGATATCCTTTGTCAGACATAACCAGGTTTGCATCACAAGGAAACCCTCCTTGATGACATAGGAGGTCACCAAATCTCCATTCTGCAATTTGTTCCAAATGTCCTTGAATCCTCATCAGTAGCATAAAGATCAAAGTAAAATCCATATAATATCCCATAGAAACTGCATGACTCATGGATCTTCGAGACAATGCATCTACTACCTTGTTGTCTTTTCCAATGAGTATGCATAATTTTGAAATGAAATTGGGCCAAATAACTAGCCCATCTTATATGCTTTTCGGATATCTTAGGTTCAGACATGAAGTACCGAAGACTTTGATGATCCGTCTTTATAACAAACTGAATACCCATAAGATAATGCTTCCAAATCTTCACTGCATGAATGATAGCCATCAACTCTTTCTCATGTGGGTGTGGTCTTTTCGGCCCCTTGAAGTCTTCGACTTTCATAGGCCACAGCATGGCCCTCTTGGTTTAAGACTGCTCCAATGCAATCTCCTAAGGCATCACTTTCAACCACAAAAGGCTTTGATAAATTGGGAATAATCAACACCGGTCCTTTGTTAGCGTAAAATTTCAACAGTCAAAGGATTCTTTATCAACAAGTCATGCAATGGACTAGCGATCACTGCAAACCACTTGATGAACTTCCTGGCATGATGTCAATATGATGATCTTCCAGTCTCTTGGTTGGCTTCTTGCTTTGGTTTGTCGGGACATGTTACAGCCATGTGTCCCTTCTTTCCACATTGGAAACACTTCCCTTGCTTGACATATTCCTCAAGTTGCTTGTGGGACAATTTCCTTGGAAAGAGTGGAGGCTTGTTCCCACTCCTATCCTTCTTCTCTTGAGGCTCGGTTCTCGCTTGGGATCTGTCTTTAAACTTCTTCTTTTGAGGTGGATACCGGTTGTCAATCTTCGTTTTGCCCACCATCCAAGGCATGTATAAAGCCTCAACTTGTAAATCTTTGTCTTGGTCTTCCCCCAAAGATTTCGGACCAGCCATGAAAACTGCTTGCATAAGCTTAGGTTGTAGTCCATTCACAAACTTACGCATTTCCATTAGCAATGGAATAGGATTATAAGAAAACTTTAATGAAACAGTTGAAAAGTTGTTACGGTAAACTACCACATCCTCACCGACTTTTTGCTTTACCTCATCCCATTCTTTTTACACCTCTGCTTCAAAGTTTGTGGTAAAAACTTCTTGTTGAAAATAACCTCGAAGTCGGTCCATGTCTTTGGCTCAGTCCCTTCTTTTACCACTTTTAGCCACCAATTCAAGGCGGCATCCTTCAAGTGCATGTGAACCATGCGAAGCTTGGACTTTTTGGGGAAGTCCTCTCCTTCAAAAGCAGCATCAAATAGCTTAATAAAAGATAAGGCTTTTTGAGTATCCCGCTTACCATAGAAAGCATCAAGCTTGACACTCCTCTCTCCCGGCTTAAAGTCCACTTTGCTGGTTGTTGAAGGTTCCTTTGCCTTCCTTTCTCTTGCTTGTCCCGAAGAGACTGCATCTGAGAGAGCAGGCCTATGGGTAGCCTCCGTGTCTCCTCCACGAGAAGCAAACCTAGTGACTCTAGATCCTTCTGCAAACAGTGATTCCCTTGGCACGAAGATGGGCTTTGGCAGCTTCAACTCCTTCGCCTTAGGTGGCTCTATCCTTGATGAAGTCTTCAAACATTTGAGCCCTTCTTTTGTCATGTTCCGTTTTGTCTCTCCAAGCAAGGAATTCTTCATCCCTGAGCAAATGTTTGAATTGCTGAAAATCATGGTACTCTTTTAACTACTTGAGGGTCTCATGAGTAATCGATCGACGACCCTGGTTCCCATCCTAAGTCCTAGATCGGTCTCATAGTTGTTCCCTTCATTAGGCCCTTGGTTGCCCTCTACTCTTTACATGGCTCTATCACCCCAAGAAAGATTCCTCAAGAGAAATCCTACTCCGATACCACTGTAAGCCCAACGGGACATGCTGTGTGACAAATTCCACCACGTATCCAAGAGATAGAAAATAGAGAGAGAAAATAGAGAGGGGAGAGAAAAGGGTTTAGGGAACTTTGCACAGGACATGCACACTGAGCGAGGAATAGGCCCCGCCCTCTTTCAGGAACAATCCACGGGCTTAGCAAGCCAGGATCAATACATCAATGATAACAAAATCAAACAAATATGCCGATGTGAAACTCAAGTCGAAGTCGAAGTCGATGTCAATGTCTAGGCACGAGATGCTAATGCCGAGCACACCAAGGGGATGACCCACAAGATCTCTCACCGGGCAAGTACCAAATCCAAATCCAAATCCAAATCCAACGAACCGCAAGCTTGTAAACATGGTACACACGAGATACGTGTAGATGACGAAATACATGATGACCAGCTGTAGATTTTGTTGCCCAAACCGGAATAGAAACAATCCACAAGAAGGGGCCGCACAGATAAGTATGAACCGGAGCTAGTCCACGTGGCAGTATGGCACAGGCAATCAGATTAACAGGCATACGGTGCAGATATCAGGTGGGGGCAACAGTAGTCAACAGCCAGTCGAACGGCAAAGACAGCAGCACGGAACAGTGGTATGGCAGCAACAGCAAGGGGCGGTGCTGGCCGAGCAATCAGGTGGCGGTGCACAGGTGGCAGCGGCACTGGCACCAGCAGGTGCAGGTGGCCGTCAAGCAGCAACGTAAGCAGCAGTTCATTTGGAGATAACCAAGCACAGGCGGCGGCGTTCTGCAAGCAGTAACAAACAGCACAACGGCGGCAGCTGGGGGCTGTTCTACAGGTGGCGGCCGGGCGGTACGGCAGTACAGACAACAGCAATCGTACAATCCAAAACAACAAGGGAAGCAGTGACAAAGACTCACGCTTCAACAATGATGATGTTGATGATGAAGAGCCCCACGCTTTGATGATGATGGCGATGATGAGCTCCACCCTTCAACGATCTTGATGATGGTGATCAAGAGAGGCTTCTGCTTATTTTATACCTGTGGGAGGGGTCATTTTATACCTGTGGGAGGGGTCGTGCTTTTTGCCAGAAAACTAGCCAAGCTTTTGTTTTTGCTTTTCTCTTTTTTACATTATACAATAAAATATTACTCAAACAAGGCCAATCTTTTACCAAAATTCTTGTGCTTTGCTTTTCTGGCTTTAGGGGCCTTGCTTTTTGGCCCTATAGTTGCTAGCTTTTTGCTTTTTGGTCTGACTCAATCCCCTCTTGCTAGTGAAGCTCCTGCTTTCTCTGCTTTTTGACCAAAACTGATGCCTTTTCATGTACAAAACTTATGGTCCCTGTCTCCATGCCTTCTTCCACCTGTCCAGTGTACGGGCAAGGGTTCCATCATGTGAATAGAGCTAGGAGGGCCAAATAGTTACACGATGCAGCGAAGCCATCGAATGCACCCACACCCCGCCTATGGAGTCCATCAAGAGCATCTGGCTCGACATCATTCATACCCTCCGTGGTGGCCAGAGGGGGAAGCTTCATGGCCAGTGGGAGAAGCTTCAAGGTGGTTCTGACTGTATGGGGAAGCGTCGAGAAGCCTTCTTGAGGCCCTGGCGACTTGGTCCTTTTCTCTAGATAGTGGTGGTGAGCCCACTTGGCACTACTATAGACTACTTGTGTGGTTATTCCCCCCCGCCTCAAACAACACCCACCCCCCCCCCTCCCCAAAAAAAAAAAAAAAAAAACCCATTGTATGAGATAGCCTTCTCCTCATAGAGCGTCCAGCTGGAGGAGAAGTGCATCTTTCCCCCTTTTTGCTCTTTGATCCTTGCTCCGAACATGGAGTGAGTTTGTACTCAAGCCTTTTAAGGCTGTTTTTTGGTAGCTAATAGAAGGATCTTGTTTAGTGGGTGGGGGAGGGGGGAGGGGAAGGCTTTATGTGTCACATGCACAACATGTGGACATGCTAATCCCCAGTTTCAGGATGTGTTTAGGCACCTTTTGGGGCAGTAGACAACCAGGGTTAATGCTAGGGATTTCACCAAGGCAGTCAGAAGAAGTTGGAGGACATTTACTAGTAGTTTGGCAGTATGTGTCTATTTTTGCATTTTATTTGTCCAAGGACCTGGCCGACAGATGTTGCATTGGCAGACTGCACCACAGGGGTAATTAGGAGCCTATAAGTTGGCTAGGATCTATGTACATCTTGATATATATATACAAACAACATTGTTTCAGCAACATCTCTCTCTATTCTCTCTGTTCATCTTTGCATTTTTGCATAGTACTTAATACAAGCAGTTCTTCCTCATGTTACATTGGTATCAGAGCCTGGTAGAAGTCCTAGAGGTGCTGAATTGGTGCAGATTTGGAAAATGCACAGTACAAAGGTGGTTGTTTTTGGTCCAGATGAGAAAACGCAGCCAAGTGGTTCTTCAACATTAGGTATCCTGGTGGTGCGAGAACAAGGGCAGCCATGGGGTATACAGCACCCATGTGGGTGTCATGGCGTATGAAGCCCCCAGATGCTCTCTACCCATGTGCTGAGATTAGACGATAAAGGGCAGATATGAGAATGATGCCCTCTACTCTTAGGTTTGGAAAGTTGCAATGATAACACGCCCCATAGGCGAAGCATCTAAGATGGATGCTTGTGCGTTTGAAATTGTATCCCGAGTAGGTGCAAATGAAGAAACTTTATATTAGGATTTATCAGGCCATATAATCCACCACACATAACTGCAAGGGAAAATGGGGGAGTATAAAAGTGAGGATGGGTATCGAAATTGGAGGATGGGTACAAAATTGAGAATGAGTATCTAAATGGAGGAAGTATAAGATTGGGGATGGGTATCTCCTTTACAAAAGTGGAGTATAATATAAGGGGCCAAAGTCTTTAAAGATGTTATGACAGTCCATAATAGTTTTAGTGCAAGATACCCAAGGATATAGAGAGCATATGCACTTCTAAGAACCAATTTTCCTAGCCAAGTAAGAATACGGCCATACATTATATAATCAAGTGACACAAATGTCAAGTACCAAACAGAGAAGGCCTTAAAAATAATGGCATCCAATATCTATTGGTGCACTTTTGCTCCATGCTGCTTTGCTTCTCTTTGGGTTGTGTCCAATAGTAGGCCGTGCGCCGTATCTATCGGCATGCACTACTAAAGTGACTCCCCCGAAAACTACTGCACCACTCATAGTTTTATCCTCCTTTGTCCTGAATTCAGACAGACTCACAACAGTATCCTAAATGTTCAGCTGGTCAGCGGACTCAGCTTCCGGACAACTGCATCTCAGGAAAACTAGTTTTGACTCTGACTCTACCATCAATGGCATCAGCACCTCTTCTTCTGGCTATCCACCAATCAATAATCCTTACTTGGGGAAACTCTCTCTTGAGCCACTTTCGGTCCTGGAAGCTCTCAGGCACCTTTGAAAACTGCCTCCTGCCGAGCTTCAACATCTGGAGAACTCTCCAGTTCTGTGTCTTTGTTTCTGGGCTCGTCAGTGCTACTTCTGTGCCTTTGTTTTTGGGTCTTGCCAATGCTACTTCCTGTACTTGGAGCACTCTCTAACACTACACACGTGTACTCCCAATAGTTATAGTAATGCTTAACGCACTTAAATCCTCGCTTCTCTATCTAGCACAACATACAGATTGTATCCTTGATCTTTTGCTCCCAAATCTCCAACTCGTCTTGGAACATAGCCTTGAATTCTCCTCCCATGCCACTCATGAAGACAAACGCAACTATGGCTGGCTGACTGACTAACTAAGCTTGATCTAATCTGCATGCAAAATATTGCTACATGCAAGACCTGTGCATGGAACCTAACCCACATGTGCAGTAATAAAAAACACAAACCTCAATTTGGGTACAATGCAAAAATGCAAACTCTAATTTATTGCATGCATTTCTTGCAGATCCTAATGCAAAAAAAGCTACCTAGGAAGAATCTAGATGCTCTGATACCACTAGTACATGCATGCGGAAGCTGCTCCAGATTAGGACCATATCCTCCCCTTAATCCTGCCTAAAAGGCCGCTGCAAGGGAAAATCCTGCTCTCCTTAGGCATGCACCATCTCCTTACGGGTGGACTACAACCCTGTAAGAAGGTAAAATGTACAAAGTATAATAAAGAGGGCTCCCTCCATGGCTAGCTGCTCTCAGAGGAAGGCCACATGGTTTCTTTCTTTTTTATTTTCCTTTTTCTTTTCTTTTTTTTTGGGGCGGGGGGGGGGGGGGGGGGGGGGGGAGGGGGCGCAGACACACGGGGGCTTGTGGGGCCAGGTGAGGCAGCCGTCCCCACCCATGAATGCATATCTACACAGCAAGGCTGCAAGTCATAGAAAAAATCTTTATTCACTATCACGTTGACATGAATCAAGGAGTAATATATCATACACCCATACACCCATTCAGAGCCTCATAAAACAGCCAATGTAGCAAAACTTGCTGCAAAACAATGCTGTGTAGCACTAGTAATATAAGTAGGGTCCAGAAAAAAATATGCACATCTGTTCATCCAAAAACCAAAAACAATGCCTGAAGTCTCAACATTTGCAAGAAAATAGGCATATCAAGTATCAAGTCAGGTATCATACCCAAAACTACAAAAGCATGTGCAGATTCTCTTGAATTACTGACCACCTTCCACCTCAAAACAATTGCACAAGATACAACTGACAAGATCACTCCAAAGGGAACCGTTAACCATGCAACTGCCATGAGTTTGTTTCCATTTGTCAATCTTGAGACTGCAGATCTGTCACACGATGTGAATAAAATGTAGCACAAGTTGTAATGGAAGGAACAGTTTCAATCAAAGCTTTGGATCAACATATATACCAAGACAGACCATACTTAAATAATACCTAAACTCAGATCGCAAACAAGCTCGTCGAAATCCTTCTCTGCTCAAGAACAAAATCGTTGTTATCAAGAGGTGGAACTGTATTGCAAAAACCTACATGAAGAGAAAACACTCCTGCTTCAGCAGATCTTTCAGATAGTCACCAAAGAGAACAGGACGAAAGAAAAAGGACTAGAATTGCCCAGCACACTTGACAGCTCTACCATTGAAGCGTGGGTCAAGACAAGGACAAACACTTCTACCTTGGCTCTGTTTGCTTCATCAAAAGTACTCCTGATCAGTGTTGCTTTAGGCCTTAGTCCTGTAGTTTCCAGGATCTGATGGAGGTGATGGTGTTGGTGGACCATGAAGATAGGAAACCATGGCATAAATCTCTGTGTGGAACATGTGTGCCAACAGGGGGGCAAGGGTGTCACATGCGTGTGCAATGTGCTCCGTCATTAAACCCTCATGATACTAGGAACGCCCATTTCAGAGTTTGTATATGGCTGTAATGACATTGGAGATAGTGACGGTCAGATGACGGAGCAAGGGATGATTGGATGGGTACATCGTAGAGCTTTTGCACATGTGTGCCAAATGAGGGGGTCAGTGATGAGTATGGGTGGCCCATGTTACAAGAGCTTACGCCAAGCCTCCTTACTATCCGCGCTCGAAAAGAGTTGGTGCAATGCATTCTCGTGTCACTCGCTTCTCGCATCAAGTAAGGCACCAAAAGAATCCATTGCACTTCACACTTCATGATTTGCCAGGTGGCTTGCAAGTTCCTCTTGCAAGAGGCAAAGGTGGGTGGCCCGTGAAAGGGAAGGAGATTGTGGGATAGCTGTGCAAGATGGTGGAGAAAGAAAGAAAGAGAAATATATATTAACGTCTACAAAAGACTTGAAGCCTCTGAGACCATGAATAGTACAATAATACCATGGGTATACAGTGCCATGGAAAAACTAAAAAAGAACGTGAAAACTGAAAATTGAAACATGACTTATAAGCCTCCTGACGGCAGATGTGGCTATGGTGAACCGTGACTCGTGAGGGCATATCACGTCATCGGAGAATCTCATGGCTCGGTGCTCTCGGTCGGGGGCGCCTAGCCGCAAGATGGAGTAGGCCTGCGCACTTAGGACTCCTCTAGGACACAAATATCTCCCCCGTGTATGGCTGGCATGAGCTGACGTTGATGCGGCAGCCATGTCAGTGTGGGTGGCTGCTGCAGATGCTCATGCCGTGAACAAGTCGGTGATGGATCTCTGGGCAACGTCTTGTATGGGCTCCCCTTGTCTCTCAACATGTCCTCTCAATATTCCGTCCCTATGTCGCTGAGCTCTGTCACGTACATCTCGAGACATCTTTGGATCAATTGATAAGCCACCCTAGAGGGGCCCAATGCCAAATTAATGGGGCCAAGGGCCTAGGCTCCCAAGTCGGCCATGTAGTAAGGGGCTTTTGGCACAACTACCCCATGAACTCGGTCTCAACTAATTCTATAAGGATAGCTGGCTAACTATAACCTCTGTATAAGGGGCTGATTCCTACATTCGATATACACACAACAATGCCAAGCCTAGACGCAGCCAAAGGCAACAAGGAAAGGCTAACGCGAACCATAAGGAGGCGATGAGGAGGTCTAGAAAGTCGAAAATTTGTAGCCAACAGGTTAACACATAACGCAAGCATAAAACTAGTCCAACATAACCTTTAGAGAAGCACCAAGGCACAACATCCTAGGAGCAGCTTTAGTCGAGTCCATACATGTGTTCTTCAAACACGGATTCTATAAGATCCCTCCAAGATTCAACCTAGTTGTAAGATCCCTCCAAGATTCAACCTAATACACATGCACAAACAAGGCTAGAGAAACCAAATAAAAGAGGTGCAGGCAACCTCACCACCCAACCATAGGCTCACCTCCCCAAACCTCCCCCGAGCCAGTGGCTAAGGTTCCACTCCCACGAGTCCATGCTCATGCCACCAGTGCCTGCCCACAGGGGCCCTCCGCAAGATTACCCATGATCCGTCATGTCCATAGCAAGAGTAAGCCTCTTGGTCCATGTCCAAACCGCAATGAATCAATAGTAACCCCCAACTAACTTATATAGTGCTTATTGCCACTATAAATATCAATCCAATCATAAATAGCCAATAACCTTGGATTTATTAAATCTGAACCTTAGTCACCCATCTAAGCCTGCTTTCCCTAATCGCAAGGCTCCCCTAACCCTGTTGGATAAGTCCCTAACTCCACGGGTTAGTGCTAGGTACATAACATTCCTCCCCACTTAGTTTGCCATAACCATATGCCGAGTAGTACCATAGGCAAACTCGACCATAGGGATGTACCTCTCCCAATGCAATGGTCGCTTGGAGCCGTATGCCCAAACCATATCCTCCAAAACCTGATCTCACCCTCTCTGTTTGCCCATCGGACTAAGGATGATCAGAAAAACACACGTCTGTCAAGTCTCCATATTACATGTTGTAGGAGCGTCATGACATAAGAAATTTCTCCCCTAAGCTCAACATAATCTGGCACACATACTCTTATCACCATGGAACAACACCCGATTCCAAACATGGTATTGACTACCTTTCACCCTAACAAGTGGAATGATCCCCCGGTCCTTATCTAAATTAATAGAGCTCCCCGCCTGGACCTATTGCCATACCGAATGAAATGCCCATTGGCTCTGCATAGCCCTCTCAAGGAATCATATCAATCAAGACAAAACTAGGTAAAAGATTCACCCACCCTATCCTAGCAACCCCATCCAAGTTACCCTTCCGATTTCCTTGTCAAGTCATGTGTAAACTCTGTCTACCTTAGGATAACTACCCTCCATAAGGATAGGCCATAGCAAGATTGGAAAATATACACCCCCACAAACTCTACATGCTGCAGATCATAGCGTCCAATACCACTAGGATACACACAATATAAAATTTCCTTGAGGTGATCAATCCTTTCCCAACTAAGTCTTG
Organism: Cibotium barometz; assembly: GCF_041138505.1. Classification (NCBI taxonomy): domain Eukaryota; kingdom Viridiplantae; phylum Streptophyta; class Polypodiopsida; order Cyatheales; family Cibotiaceae; genus Cibotium; species Cibotium barometz. Next base: position 51,952,016 of record NC_141074.1, read on the forward strand.
GTGCACTACACCTCCACCTCATGTCACATTGGAATAACAGTGAAATAATTCACACATGTCCATACATCCTACTAGTCTCGTCCTAATGGCTCTCCCTCATGGAAATGTACCATGTCATATGTCCCAACCCTGACATATTCCGACTATTGTCAAACAATCTCTTCCTCCCCCAGTTGGCTCATCCTCAAAGGCTGAGACCCTGGGATCGACTAACTCTCCAGATGAAGATCACAACCTAACTCAGCAAAGAAAACATCTACGAAATTGCGCACTGATGCTTTCGAAACCAGTGTCCTCCAAACACCTAAGTTAACCATTATAAACCAGAATTAACATCAGATTAAAGGGTACCAACACATTTAAACACTTATATTACGAAGTGGTGCTGAGTTACAACAAATAGAAAGTGGGATTGCAAAATCTCTCTCCAAAATACTGGAGCATCTTCCATTACAAAGGACAAAAACATGACCCTTTTAATTGACATAGATGCATAACTCTGAATATATATATGTGACTGAGACACACGCCTGTCCCAAATCAGTCCAAATTCTCCCACCAAGTTCACACGATACACATGATCACTTAGGTGCATCTTCACTCCCAACTTCTGTAAAAATTTGCCATTAATGAAGTTGTGAGTGCTATTAGGGTCAAAAAGGATGTGCACAGCCCTCCCTAACACCGACTTACACATACGTATTAAGTCGTTAGGATCAAAGATTGCCATGCTGAAAACATATTCCATGCAAGCACTCTGACCTAAAACAATAATATCTAGGAAAGAACTTTAGGTTTACTTGTGACTTCGGTCAAATGAGCCGCCGTGGTCTTTGTCGTTGGACAACTCGCCTTTATATGGCACCATGAGAAACACCAGCCCTTCCTAATGCTCTGGAGGATCTCCTGATGCTTCTAATCCTTCTTCTCATTGGGTTCACCCGAAGACTTGGTTTCGTCTAGTGGATCCTTCTCAGACTTAAACGTATGTTTACGCCTGGAATCTTGCTCAAAGGTTCCTGTGGTTTGAGGTTTCTCAAAGGCGGTTCTTCTGCGTCTGGCCAACCATGGTCTCTTCATAAATCCTAGCATAGCGGATGTCATCCTCCAGTGTCTTGCTATGATTATTATTTACCTGGAGCTTGTGTTCTCATGCCAACCCACAGATAAAAAGCCCACACAACATTGTGGCATCCATGTGTGTCGCTTAGGGCTGCGACTCTTTGCATCTTTGCAAATATGTGTCGAAAGACAGGTTTCTCATGTCCAAGTACATAAACTTGAGCCACTATATCAAACTCATCCTCCACTTGGAGGAACTCATCGCGAAACACTGTCTCAAAATCCACCCAAGTACCCAGTTTATTGTTGAGTTCTCTCCACCATGTCAGGGCTTCCCCCCTCAAGAGACCCCTAACCATCTGCAACTTCTCAGTTTCCGGGAACAAGTGAAACTCAAAGAGTACGTTCTAGCGGTTGAGCCAAGAGTCCACCTAGGCTTCCCGGAACTCTACTCAAAGTTGAACCATATACTCCTCGAAGTAAGTTTTCTCAACCCCCCCAACCACCTTTTGCTACATCTCCAGGTGTTCTCTTGACCCCTATGGACAATCTTCCTCATGGTCCAAAACATCATCAATGAGTGGAGTCGTGATGCCATGATAAAGGGAGAAGAAAGGTTTACTATTGCAAGGATTCTGAAAATTCTGAAAAGTCGGAGGAAGATAAAACAAGTTTCACGCGAGAAACAGGAGAAAAGTATGCAAAAATAAGGTGTCCCACATGTACTCCACGCACGAGAGATGAAGATCGGCGATAAATCCTCACGACGGACCTTCAATCAATCTCGTAATGGGCTCAGTACAAAGGGCCTAAGGCCATCCCTCTTTTATGGCTTAAAAACACCCAAGTGCTTTTTCCCAAAAAAGAAACAGCCTTTTATAAACTGTCCGCAAAAAATTGCCCCACCCCTTGCTTTTTTTAAAAAAAAACAGCCCCATGTTTTTTCATAATAAAAATAACATGACTGTCGAGTTTAAAAAAACAATAGCCCTATAACTGGCATCAAGTATGTTTTTTTTTTTGGGCCAAAAAACAAGTCGCCACCCTCTGCTTTCTCTCTCTTTCTATGTGCTGCCTTTTGCTGTCTGCCAACTTTCAGCCTGCTCTGTCTCCATGTGCCAGTCTACCATATATTTGGCTAATTCAGCCTCTGTACGGTCAACTGCTGCTGCTGTACGGCCTGCTGACCTGCACAATACAGTACAGATCTGTTCGGTCTGGTCCAAGCGTACAGCCCTACGCACAGAATCCCTGCTGGCTTGCCCAGCTGCTGTCCTATGCAGCCCTTTTCTGGTGGCTGTGACTGCAACCTGGCTGTCTGCTGTAGGTGCCCTAATCCAGAGCGCATCCAGCATTCAGACAGTCGCCTACTGCTCACAGAACCTACAAGTGATGCCCTCTTTTCTTTCCTACATGTCTGGGTGCTAGTCGATAGCCGATGTAACACCACATGCACCATAACATAAGCAACCTGCAGTGCTTCCAAGAGTTCAGAAAAGCCTAGGGTTACAGTCAAGAACCAGGGGTTTCCCAGGGCAATCCCGCCCGCAAGCATGCATACCAATCTCCTCGTTACCCCCCCTTCTCTCAGAATCCACATGCACTTTACCTTGCCAGCAAAACCTGAAAAAGCACCTACTCCTTGCAAATTCAAAATGCAGATATGGAGAACAAGAGATACCTAGCTTAGGCAACTTTGATAAAAACAGGACGCCATGCAAACTTTGCTTTTTCCCCCCCTCCGCAATTAGGCTTGGTCTAATACCAATTGTAAGATCCCTCCAAGATTCAACCTAATACACATGCACAAACAAGGTTAGAGAAACCAAATAAAAGGGGTGCAGGCAAACTCACCATCCAACCATAGGTTCGCGTCCACAAACCTCCCCCGAGCCAATCGCCAAGGTTCCACTCCCACGAGTCCATGCCAATCAACCCTAGCGTCCCATACCACCGGTGCTTGCCCACAGGGGCCCTCGGCAAGACTACCCGTGATCCACCATGTCCATGGTAGGCGTAAGCCTATTGGTCCAGGTCCAGACCACAATGAATCAATAATAACCGAAGCCTATATAGTGCTTATTGTTGCTATAAATAATGGTCTAGTCATAAATAGCCAATAACCTTGGGTTTATTAATATTGAACCTTAGCCATCATTCTAAGCCTGCTTTCCCTAATCCTAGGGCTCCCCTAACCCTACTAAATTATTCCCTAAACCCAAGGGTTAGGGCTAGGTACATAATAGATTCTCCATATCAATACAATACAAAGAGCTCATGTTGTGTAGTGTCCTCCTCCACGAGAGTGTGCAAGGTTGTGCTGAATTCCACCTCCTCTGATCCATGTCTAGGATCTACAATCAACTGGTGGAAGGTCCGAATCAACCCCCATGTGGTATTCTTCTTCAATAATAGTACCATCCTCCTCCATGACATCCAATAATAGTTTACTCCCGTTCTTGTTTCTCAGTATCTTTGCAAGGATTGGAGTGATATTATTCACACCATCATGGCTACCTGGGCCAGAATCCAGGGATCTTCGAGGGCTGCGAAGAGGAAGCGCAGCCAGTTTATGAGAGAGTGGGACATTGGTATCTTTTTCACATCCTCTCATTCGGGACCCTATTGGCAGCAAAGGGCTCCTGATTGGTTGAGATCTCCACCTTTCTTGGTGTGAAATCTCCATTTTGTAAAATTTTTTCATACTTACTAGAAGTCTCCTTTCTGAAAAAAAATAATAATAGTACCATTCTCCTCCACGACATAGTGCAAGGTTGTGAGGAAGTCAACCTCCTCTGATCCCTATCTTGGATCCACAACTGAATGGTGGGGGGGTCCAGATTTCTTGGGGTAGGGGCATCTAGCTCTCAAATAAATCAAGCGCTCTCTCTGGTGACTCCATGGGTCTATGGGGCCAAAGGACCACGCGCTCTAGTGAAACATACCTTCATAAGGGTTGTGGCACAGGTACTTAGTTTATCTTCAAGAAAACAACTTCTTCACGCGTAAAACCTTGAGAAAATCTGAAAATAAACAAAAGAGAGAGAGTAGGGAGAGAAGACACCACACTCGGGGTTGAAATAGCCTTGAGCCGAATAGCTGAATTTATAGTTCTTGCCCAAAAGCACATGAGAAAAGCGCATTAAAACTCACTTATAGTCCAAAAAGCATCTTTTTAATAATAAAAGCTCTCCTCGTTTTAGTTTTTAAAAAAATTTTAATCTTTTGCTTTCCAAAAGCTAGTCGCATCATTCCAAGCCTGTAAGGTGACCTTGCGCTGCTATCCTGCCATGTGTCAGTGCCACATCACCATCACCACGTCATCAATGCCACATCACCCTTTTTTCTTTTTTGTTTTTGCTTTTTTTCATTTCTTTTTGCGCGTTGCGTTTTTGCATATGAGCAACCTGTATTTTGATGCTTCGGTGACATCCCCCCAACTTATTAAACAGTTGTCCTAAATTGTTAGGTCTTGCTTTTCTCTCCTTTTTTTTCCTTGCTGTGGACTTAGCTCTTCTCTCTTTGGCTCTTGAGACATGGTTCTTCATGTGAAATATCCTCCTCTTCTCTTGCGCTTGGCTTTGGGAAGCATCTTGCCCTCATGGTTTTCACCCTTCACATAAAGTGACCTCCTGTTTGATCTCTCGCAAATACTTCCAACCCTTGCACCTCTAGAGTCATCCTCAGGCAGGAGTTTCCCAACATGATTCTCTTTGTGTCAAGATCAACACGCACACAATATATGTCAAAACACAAACACGTACACACATGCTCGTCCTTGGGTTTAACCGAGCGTCCTGACCCTTGGCACACATACACAAATATGCTCACAAGCATAAATCAAATGAACAAATGAATGCACAAACGGTTCCTTGGTTTTGATACCAATTTGTTGGTTTTTACACCAGTTCCTACAATAGTCCAACTACCCATTTCAGTGTCTGACTATGGTAGACTAACAGTATTCATATCCATGTACTCAGCTCTGATTTCCATCCAAATACCATCGTTCCCAAACTTTGACTTCGGTAAGTCAAAAATGAAGTCCATCGCTATACTTTCCCATGGCCCCTCGGGCACGGGTAGAGGCATAAGCAATCCTGGAGTCTTTTGACGATTGTACTTAACCTTTTGACAAGTCTAAACACTGTGTCGATATCCTTTCTCATGCTAGGCCAATACCAATGCTTGCATAGTAGAAGAAATACCTCTATGCCCTGCTTAAGATGGTGCATGTGACTTCAAACACTTTTTGCCTCAAATCCTTGGTTACGCATAACCGTGTATCCATCATCAAATATCCCTCTTTCAAGGAATAGTGATTAACTGTCTGACCATCCTCTAGCTTCCGCATAGTCCCACCAAAGTCCTTATCATGCACATAGTGATCTCTCACGGAATCCAACTCTCAATGATAGGCAATGGTCACTAAATGTACCTGTGGTCTCCTAGATTGTCACGTGCACCCTGCACTAGGGTACACAGTAACACACCGGCATGATCATCAGTGTGAACATTTGTACATAATAATACCTTTTCTAGGAATATTTGTCGTACGCCATGAGCCCTCAGTCCAGGGACAGTCAGGCACGTGCTACGTAGGTCAGTCTCCGAGCCTTAGAGGTCAATCGAGAGTCAGTCCTCTTAACCCACTTGGAGAATTCATCAGATAAAGCATGTAGAGGTCTATCCTTAGCATTAGGTCATGCATTAGCAAGCATATAGATGCATAGTTGCTCTATGGGACAGCCAAAGGCCATCCCATAAGCATGGCAGCCCACAAAGGGCAGCATCTAGGCCTTGGAGGGGCCTAGGCAGCCAGTCGGCTGCCTACCTCTGCCCCTACATACGGTCGGCCAGCCTTGGGAGCCTTAGTGCACCAGTTGGCCAGCATCAAAACAAGCAACAGCAGGTCGGCCAGTAGGCAAGGAGTCCGCCAGGACTTAAAAAAGCAATAAGATGTTAGCACAGCATTTAATGCTGTAAAAACAGCATTTTTTGTCCCCACGATGAACTGGTGGACAGCCTCTATCACCGACCACCAACCTGAGGACATATATAAGAAATCACTTCAGTCCCTCATAATTCATTCAAGTATTCAAAAGAGTTGTCGTGTGCACGCCCGTGCCATGAACAATGATGCTAATTACTTATGATTAAGACAGAGAGGAGAGCGAAGAAGAGAGAGATTAGTGTTCAGGTTTTCTTTATTCATATGGTACAAAAAGGTGACTTATGCTTGTACATGGCTGAGGCTTGTGGTCAGCCCCATAGGGGTTGACCCTAGCCCTTCTACATGATATTCTACTTAATTCTAGACTGAATGATGACTGAATAATGACTTGAACATTGCTGAAAATTATTAGATGCTTTTATATATGTTGAGGCTGCAGTCGGCCAGCATATTAATCCAGTTGGTCACTTCTGATGGACAAAAACCCCTTTCACTTGCTAAATATGCTGCGTTTTTCCCCCTTTTACTATTGGCCAAAGGCTGAGCAACCAGCCGCCTGCTGTGGGGCCTCTGATGGCAGCCGACAGAATACCTGCTGGCTGCCAACAGGCCCCTTATGAAGATGCTAATGCTGATGGAGATGATATTGGGGCTGCTGCTGCTGATGAATGATGCTGATAATACTGTTGATGATGCTCATGATGATCATGCTAATGCCAATGCTTATGGTGACCTAAATGCTTATCTTATCTGCTGCACTAATCAAGGATTAAGCTAGTTCATGCTAAAGATTAGCCATGGCACGGGCGTGCACATGACAAGAGCATTCAGTAGTTCAAGCACCAATTCGCATCCTGCTCTCTCCAAGCAATCATTGAAGCATCTCTTCAGCATTCAGCCAGCATATGTGCAGTCCTATAGCTATCTGGACTTGCATAAGTGGCCCAAAGAGTTTTCTGCAGTGCCTCGGATTGGTGGATACTCAATCGATGCACGTTCTTCCTCATCCTTGCATTGGACAATCATATCGCTTGTTCTCAAGCGTTGTACAGCATTCTCCAAAGAAATAGTACAAGCAAATACTCCTGCTTGTAGGAGGGGCCCTTTAGTAGGTAAATTGGGACCCAATACTTTGTCGCCTACTTCTCTTCTCTCTCTCTATTCTGTGAATTGGATAATAAAGATCTCACCACATAAAGGTACAAAGAAGACACTGTTGTGCATTGCCGTGATCAACCTCAGTACATGTAACATAGATAGAGCATTTGCAACCACATTCTTCTTTCTAGGTGTATGGATAATCTGGAAATGAAACATGGACAAAAAGTTTGCCCATCTCATATGTTTCTTGGAAAGCTTAGTTTGGGTCAGAAAATCTCTCAAACTTTCACCATGAAATCAGCCCCAAGCAAATAATGTTTCTATAAAGTAAGAGCATGAATCACAGCTCTCATAAACCTGCAAGTGTTTCTCAGCATGTTGCAACCTTCGACTCTCAAAGGCAACCACATGCCCTTCTTGTTGCAAAACTGCCCCTATACAATCCCCACTTGCATCACATTCCACCACAAAAGGTTTCACTAGGTCTGGAATGACCAATACCGGTCCAATAATAAGCTTCTCCGTCAATAGGTTGAAGGCATGTCTCTTGACGCTCACCCCATCTAAACACTACTACTTTTTTTCTTGGTTAGATCATGCGATGGAGCGGCAACGGTAGCAAACTTTCTAATGAACGTCCTTTAATAGGCGCATAACCCCAAGAAATTGTGCACCTCATGTACGGATTTCAATTCTGGCCAATTCTTGATGGCCTCAAGCTTTGTTGGATCCATCTGCACTCCTTCCTTAGACACTATACGTCCAAGGTAATGCATTTCTTTGAAGAAAAACTCACTCTTCTTTCCATTGACTGCAACTCTTGAAATACCTTAGCTAAATGCTTCCTCTGTTCCTCTTCGGTCTTGGAAAACATAATGATGTCATCAAAGAAAGTGTCTGCATACTTCAAATGTGGTCTATAGATCCGATCCATCACGCAATTGAAGGTAGCCGGAGCATTTGTGAGTCCAAAAGGCATCATACTATCCAAAAGTGGTACAAAAGGCAGTCTTGTGAATATCCTGTGGCTCAATCCAACTAAAGAATGCCACGTCTTCCAACCTATCCAATACATCATCAACCCTCGGTGTAGGAAACTGATTTGTAGGAAACTGATTCTTCATTGTAATCTTGTTCCACGCTCTATAATCCATGCACATGAGGAATGAGCCATCCTTGTTATGCAGTAGAAGCATTGGAGAACAAAAGAGATAAGAACTAGGCCGTATCAACCCCTTTGATAGCAAGTCCTGTACTTGTGTCATAATCTCTTCTTGTTGTACTGCACTCACACGGTAAGGAGGTCGATTCAGGGGTGAACTCCCTATAATCAACTCTATCACATGATCCTCTGGTCACTCAGGAGGCAACTCTCCTGGAATAACATCCGTGAAGCAATCCTTGTATCCCTCTAGAAATTGTAGTCTCTCCCTCTCAAGAAAGTTCAAATCTTTCACTGAGTCTTCACTCTTATCCTTTACAAAGATCATATGCGCAAAGATAGAAGACTTTATTGCTTTGGAAATAGATACATCAGATACGATAGGGATGGTATCTCCCTTCTTCTTTGCTACAATAGTGATACCCTTATTCTTATGCTAAAGAAATAGTCCTCTCGGGAATCTAGATAATAGCACTCTTCCTATGGAACCATGGCATCCCCAAGATGACATCCGAGTGCTTCACAGGTGAAATATAGAAATCCTCATAGTCCACATAACCCTGGATATGAATCCTCAACTTACCAATGATAGGCGTTACTGCCACTACATCACCATGAAACACGGGTTTGATACCCAGTTGTTCCGCAACCTCTACGGAAATGAAATTACCTATGGCTCCCATGTCAAACAACACTAGAGCATTCTTGGCCCGCACTTTGCCCAAGAGAGGCATAACTCTCTAGCCTCAAGTTCTGAAACGTTTCCCAATACATCCGGAATCCCACCAACCACTAGCTTAGACTTTTCCTTGGACTTCACTTGCTCACTAGGTCCCTTCGGACGATCCGGACATTGGGCTGACATGTGCCCCTCTTTGCTACATCTAAAGCATTTGTCAAAAGTGCGCAACGGAAAGCATGAGACATAGGCACAGAGAGAAAGAAAACGAATCTGCATAATGATGAAGAAGCAATGATACAAACAGCCCTGTGCAAGGGGTGGTCCCCATAAGTGAGGGCATGATGAGCTACTCCCTTGAGGGAGGACCCGGGCCTAGAAGCCCCTGTCAAGGTGTCTACAAATGAGTAAGAGCCTGGCCTTATATAGCCCCTACTCGAGCTGGCCGACTTGCTCTAAAAAAGACCCACGACTAGCTAATAATAAACATGTGAAAATGGGTGGGCCAACCCTACAACCAAGGGCCCTGACCAGAGGAAAAAATATGGTGATGCCCAGGATAAATCTGGGCACCCCTGATACACAACTTGGGCACACTACCAGGAGATGAATAATGCTAACACCCCCTCTCAGATCCTGGGAGAGAAACCGGTCCAAGGAGCTGGAAAAGGAAACCTCCAAAGCAAGTCGAAAAGTCGATTTGCTCCCGCCTCTACCACTTACTCCAAGAAACTGCTCTCGATCCAGAAGTCCAGCAAAATCCAAAAATGAACCACCAGATGTCCATATCTCCAACCCAATCTGTATCACACCAGTCCACACAATGTGCTCCCTCTTCAGCCCAAGAAAGGATGTCGTCTGACTCTCTACCTCCAAGAAAAAATCTGCTCCTTAGAGAACACCGCCAAACTGTCTCGCTGTTGGCACCGCCTCTAGACACCCTAGAGGCCCACAATGGCTACATTAGACCTGGTACTCAAGCCTCCAACTCTGAGCTTGTTGAACACCAATCTCCAGATACAAGGTTTCCGGATCTCCATGTATCCCTCGGTCCAACAATGCCTCTCTATCCTGCTAACACTCTAAGTGGAAGAAACATACCTCCAGCACTATAGCTGACAATCCTGTTGGCACCTAACCTTTAAAACCTGTACCCATAATTCGCCATCGCATAATGGGACTACTACTCACACACCCCTATGAGTCACCCAGTCACATGGCAACACCCCCTGAGCTCTTTGGTGTTAACTATCGCACTAAGCTCAAGAAAGCTCTCCTACCAAAACCAAACACCCCCAGTTGGCAAGCTCCCAACCAACCAGTCACGTGTCCATGTGGAACCAACCATCCACAACTCATCATCCCAAAGCACAATCTGATGTCAATCATCTGCTCCACTGGTACCTATCTGTATCCAATGAACCTGTACACCTGCCATGCATCCTGTACCCGTCTTGTAACTAAGCAAGTACCTGTGAACCTCGACAACAGCTCTCATCACCAAATGACCTAGCCTGCCTCTGCATGAATGCCGATTTCAACATGTACACCATGCTCCCAAATCAATGCTCATCCTAGGGACGAAGACTCCTGTGCCTGTACCTTGTAATCCAGAAGGCCATCTGCCTGGGGAATAGGAGTGGCTCACCTTGCCAAGTAACCACATCCCCCTCTCAAGGTGAACACCCTGAGAACCTAACAGAAACACCTGTACACCAGCAAAACTATGCTGAATTGGCACAAACTCATAGACCCCCTCTGCTATCGAGAAAGGACTAACTGTCTTCCATACACACCTCGAGGATGTGAATCCAAGTGTGTACCCATGAGTCTGAAAACTCTGACAAAGCAAAGATTGGCCGAGCAAGGGCTCAAGGCCATGTGGGAAGGCACCATTCCTGGAAAAGAACACCTGCCTCCAAAAACACAGATGAGATAATGCAAAAACCGCTGCTGTAACCAGCCGGCAGCACATGTACCAAGAAGTAGAGAGGGACAAGGAAAACACAGCACATTCAGCACCTCCTCTGGAGAAAAAACGCAGCCAGGCTGCCCAGCACCTCCAGTGGAGAAAAAACGCTGCTGTGCTGCCCAGCACCTCCTCTGGAAAAAAACGCAGCCAGGCTGCCCACCTTCAGAGAAAAAAACGCAGCCATGCTGGCTGCCCTTCACTTGCTCACAAGGGCAGAAAACACAGCCAATAGGGTACCTACTCTGGCCGCCCCAGACCTGCAGAAAATGCAGCCAGTAGGGGCTGCCCTGTACCTCCTCCAGCTGCCCCAGACAAGACCAAAACGCTCCCTCCTCCTCTGCAACCAGCAGTATCAAAAAACGCAGAAATCCTTCTCTCAAAAAAAACGCTAGAACACCTTTTGTAGAAGAGCCTCAACCTGGTGCTCTGATACCATGTCAAAAGTGCACAGCGGAAAGCATGACACATAGGAACAGAGAGAAAGAAAACGAATCTGCATATTGATGAAGAAGCAATGATACAAACAGCACTGTGCAAGGGGTGGTCCCCATAAGTGAGGGGTGATGAGCTACTCCCCTAAGGGAGGACCCGGGCTTAGAAGCCCCTGTCAAGCTGTCTACAAATGAGTAAGAGCCTAGCCTTATATAGCCCCTACTGGAGCTGGCCGACTTGCTCTAAAAAAGACCCACGACTAGCTAATAATAAACATGTGAAAATGGGTGGCCAACCCTACAACCAAGGGCTCTGACCAGAGGGAAAAATATGGTGCTGCTCGGGATAAATCTGGGCACCCTTGATACACAACTTGGGCACACTACCAGGAGATGAATAATGCTAACAGCATTTCCCTTCCTTGCGGTAGACCTCTATTTGCTCATTGGTCAAGTTGTGCTTTCCTTTGTAGGAGTTTGGAATACCCGTCAACTTCATAGGCTGAAACCTATTCTTGGAGTTCTCACGCTTCTCAAGTACCGAAGACTTTTGATCTCTAGTACTTGTCTTTTTCTTTGGTTCCTCTACCATGTAGACCCTGGCAACAAACTGAAGCTGAATGCATCAAATCTTCGATGGTATCATTCGGGCATATATTCAAAAAATCTCGAATGTTGTCATGCAAACCAGCCCCCTACTTTCTTAACTTAGACTTCTCGAAAATCTCTTTAAAAGGACTAATCTTGAGATATGCATCCCAAAATTTCTTACTCTAGAGATCAACTATCTCACTTGTTTCCATCCACAATCTTTCCCATGCAAGGTGCACATCATCTTCAGACTTCTTAGGTAAAAACTGATCATAAAACTGCTCCTTGAAGTCTTTCCATTGAGCTGTTCCCTCAACCATGAGTGCACCCCACCATGCATTGGCTGTCTCCGTAAGATGTAAACTAGCCATGCGAATCTTAGATGACTCCGAATAGTTTTTGGAGCCAAAAGCAATATCAAATTGGCGGATGAAAGTGAGGGCTTTGTTTGTGTATCCATAAGCTCCATCATATGGTGTAAACCGCACCGTCCTTCCTCCAGGCTCCTTGTAACACGTGGAAGCTGTGGGGGTCTTCTTTCAGCCCTAAACACCACTTAGAACATTGTTGATACAAAACACCGACATGAAGAGAGACTAGACAGAGAGAGAGAGATATGGCTGGAAATTCAGTATATTCCGATGGTACAAAAAGGTACCTACAATCTACAGCCCTTGGCTGTCTTCTTGAAAAGGTGAACATCACCAAAATCTAGTCCTAATGCTGGACCCTAAGGACTCAACTCTTATGGAGTTGAATGAATCATTGAGGAGCACCACTTGCCTATTTATAGTCTTCTTGAATACATGGCATACTGGCCAACTGCTGGTCAGCCAGCCTACAATGCATAAAATACTTTTAAACGCTGTCCGATTGGTTTGTCCTGATGCGCCTGCAGCCCGCGACACTAATCTGGTACAGCCGACAACCTCTAGTCTCAGCCGACTGTCCTTCCATCTCTTCCATGCCTTGCTCCTAGTCTCACACTACCAAATAGCACTCTGTGCTCCATGTCCTAGCTTTAATCTATTTTTCTTGGCTGCCCCTTCTTCTGGATTAGCCCTGAGAATGTACATGGGCAAGCATGCACATGACATCCCCCTCTGCTAAACTTGATGACGGGATTCCGACCTTTTCCTTGGATGACTGTCATCATCCCAATCTTTCCCAAAGTCCCTCTGTCATCCATCCATCCCTGGCAACCCTTTTCTCTGAAAACCCAGCCCGGTCTCCAAAACCACTCTGCCTCTGAATAAGATCTATGCATCTGTTCCATTTAGTCCCCAATCCATTCTTGCCCTAACTCTAAACATTGTCTTGGTCTTCATTCCTGAGAAATGAGTCTGGCACTCTCACATCACCCCTTGGAGGATAATCCTTCCTTGGGACCGTTGCCCAAGAACCTATCTAGCTCACAAGACTGCCATCCCCTCTGGCTTTGTGGAACACCACCAACAAACCTCCAGGGAGCTCTTCCCGATTCTATGTTCCTTGCCTTGGGCTTCGTATCCGTGTACTTTCCTGTACCTTGGACCTGTACACCATCATATGGGACTGATTCAGTGTTTAGCTTTGCTGAGCCTGATGCTCTGATACCAATGTAACACGCAGAAGCTCTGGGTGTCTTCTTTCAGCCCTAAACACCACTTAGAACCTTGCTGATGCAAAACGCAGACATGAAGAGAGAGTAGAGAGAGAGAAAGAAAGAAAGAAAGAAAGAAAGAAAGATATATTAACGTCTACGAAAGGCCAAAGTCGGCCTATGAGACAAAAAAGAGAGAGAGATATGGCTGGAAATTCAGTATATTCTAATGGTACAAAAAGGTACCTACAATCTACAGCCCTTGGCTGTCTTCTTGAAAAGGTGAACATCGCCAAAATCTAGTCCTAATGCTGGACCCTACGGACCCAACTCTTATGGAGTTGAATGAATCATTGAGGAGCACCACCTGTCTATTTATAGTCTTCTTGAATACATGGCATTCTATCCGACTGCTGATCGGCCAGCCTACAATGCATAAAATACTTTTAAACGTTGTCCGACTGGTTTGTCTTGATGCACCTGCAGCCCAACACTGATCTGGTACAGCCGACAGCTTCTGGTCTCAGTCGACTGTCCTTCCATCTCTTCCATGCCTTGCTCCTAGTCTCACACTGCCAAATAGCACTCTGTGCTCCATGTCCTAGCTTTAATCTGTTTTTCTTGGCTGCCCCTTCTAGATTAGCCCTGAGAATGTACATGGGCAAGCATGCACATGACACTCCTTTGAGCTCCTTAGCTTTGCGCTTACCTTTCTTCCCTTTCTTTCCATGCGATGGATAGGGTGACCTAGAAGGGGAAGAAGACGAAGAAGAAGAAGAAGATGATGATGATGATGATAAGAAAGATGAAAGGCTTGATGAAGAAGATGGGCTCCTGGACCTTCTCCAACCATGTCGACTTTTCCCATGATGAGAGAGGGCTGATTTGGAATGGCTCCTCTTCCATCCACGAGAAGGTGGAGGACCGGGTGATCTCTTTGAGGGAGCTCTCTTTGATGAAGACTTTTAATTTTCAGTTGCAACCTCCTTTGTTGATTGCTCATCCCCTTTCTTCATTTGCTCGATCTTCTTAGATAGTCTCTCAAAAATTCTCATCAAGTCGGGATCTTGGAGAGAAGTTTCCACATTGGTCATAAGTTCTTTGATCATGTGGATTCTTCAGTCTTCTTGGGTTTGCTTTCCACTTTTGGTGGTTTGGTCCTCTTCTTGGTGGTGAGTGCTTCCCATTGCTTGAAGAAAAAGCAAAAAGCATCGGGTGTAAAGATCGTTATCCCTCATAGGAGAGAGAGATAACCTTCGCTCTGATACCACTGAAATAGGCATTCGTAAGGGTTGTGGCACAAGTACTTAGCTTATCTTCAAGAAAACAACAAGTTCACGCATAAAATCTTGAGAAACTCTAAAAATAAACAAAAGACAGAGAGTAGAGAGAGAAGACACCACACTAGGAGTCGAAATAGCCTTGGGCCGACCCCCCCCTCCAAGTTATGTTAGATAAAACCTCTTCAAGGAGTCTTCAGTACAAGTTCTTAGAGCTTGAGAGCTTTCTTGTCTTTTTCCATGTCTCAATAATGAGAGAATAGCTGAATTTATAGTTCTTGCCCAAAAGCACTTGAGAAAAGTGCTTTAAAACTCACTTATAGTCCAAAAAGCATCTTTTTAATAATAAAAGCTCTTCTCTTTTTAGTTTTTAAAAAGCTTTTCATCTTTTGCTTTCCAAAAGCTAGTTGCATCATTCCAAGCCTGTAAGGTGACCTTGTGCTGCTATCCTCCCACGTGTCAGTGCCACATCGCCATGTCATTTTTTTATTTTTATTTCTTCAAAAACTTTTTTTCCCTTTTTTTGCGCATTGAGTTTTTGCATATCAGCAACCTGTATTTTGAAGCTTTAGTGACATCTAGTATGGCAATGGCATGTGTGATCCCTCTGTCTATGTGGGGCCTAAGTGGCCTCCTCTGACGTAGGCTAAGACAATCTAAAGAAGTTTGTAATGGAGGTTTGAGAAGCATCCCACTAGCTACAACCTCATGGGTGATGTCTGAGTAGGGTGACGGAGCTTGAGTAGATACATAACCAAGCATTGCTAACCCACATACTACATAAGCCATGAAAGAGGACTCCCACCAATCGCATAGAAATGATGAAAAAAGTTCATGCCTCCCTGGCCCGTCTAGAGAGGGGCAATGTTCTTCCAAGAGCCTCGCAACAAGTGTTAGCTTTTTGACACTTTGGTACACCCAACAGTCATGAATGGTGCAACTTTTTGGGGACCAAGGCTAGGGAAAGCCATCTGGAAGAGCATAGAGAGGCTACAAGTTATGATGTTGTCACACATGATCAGAAGTAAGATGTCGGTGCCACATAAGGTTGTGCTAACAGTGTTTGGGGTGGACCCACTCACCATAGATGCCCTCTTTCAAACCATCACCTATATCCGGCATGTATACACTCTTGATAGGGATTGTAACATGCGGAAGAACTACCTGTCTTAGCAAAGATGAACAAAGATAGGAGAGAGATATGTTGCTGAGAAACAGTGTTTTCCATATATGTATCAAGATGTACATAGATCCTACCTAGCATGGCCTCCCTATGACCTGTGTTAACACAAGAGCAAGGGCAGAACAGGAGGCCAGACGGGAGGAAGAGCACAATATCAAAAAAGAAAAGGATCGATAAGTAAAAATAACCCCAGCAAATATCCAAGAACAATACATCAAAGAAACAGAAGAGTTAAAGTCAGCCAACCTGGAGATGCTAAGGAGCTTGCAGAGGGGTATTTTTGTCTTTGTGAATATGGAAGATGGTGAGAGACAACTCTCCCTTGACCTGGTGGATGTCAAGACCTTGATGGATAGGATATCACAGATCTCAGACACTATCCTATATGTGGTCCCACCTATCAAGGATGAGATGACTCATGACTGAACTGACCCTTGCTACTTATAGGCTCATGAAATTGTTGGGTTTTATGCTGTGTATGCACCCAGAGGAGTGCTAGTGATCATCAGTAGATTACTGGGGCACTTTTTACTTCAGTTAGTGCAGGTTTTTTCCCCCAGTTTTAGCTTAGTTTCACTTATAATAGTTTATAAGTGATTTGGTCCACCTGGCACACTTTATGGCCGGACCATGTGAACACATCTTTTAGGTCACTTCTTTATGTGGCTATTGTACTTCACTTTTATCACTCTCAATACAAGAGCGGTCGTGTTCCTCTCTCTGCCTCTTACGTTTCTTGCTGAAGTACTTTCCAAACCCTAACCCTAACAGCTGAGCTCCTTCATTTGGTATCAGAGCTCCCAAGTTGGCCTGCCCTGCCCGTACAGCTCCACGCGACCTACCCGTATTGTTCCACGCCATCAGTGTCCGTACAGTTAGTCGCCTTCAGCTGCAGCCACGTACAGGTAGTCGCCTTCAACCGTACATTCCGTACAGGCGCCTGTCCTGTTCCGTACTCTGCTCCGTACATTAGTCGACCAGCTACTGTTCCGTACACAGCACCGTGCAAGTTCGCTATCAGCTATCGCCTTCAGCTGTTCGTACAACCAGGCGCCTGCTTTACTCCGTACACAGTCGCCCAGCCCCGTACAGTACCTGCAGGCGACCTACACTCGCCGTCAGCTGCTCGCCCAGCTCCGTACAGTACCCGCTGCCAACTTGTGGACTGCTGTTTCAGTACAGTACCTGTTGCGTGTACCTGCACTGTACAATCGCCGTACATCCGCCGTGCAGTCGACCTGTACCTGCACTGTACCGTACACTAGTTCCGTACAGTCTACAACCGCCTGTACCTGCAAAATCACATTTGTGGTTTTTGCAAGGTTTTGGGTACAGTAACTTTGGGCATTTTTGGACATTTTGGCACTGTGTGAGCCATTTTTGCTGCTCTACTCAGTCAGTGGTGCATTGTGTTGCACATTCAGAGGATTGAGAGTGCAGGCATATTTGGGTAAGCTGTATTCAGTGGAGTACAATTGCTTTTAGGGTTGTTGCTATTGGGTTTTTTGATACACAGGTACAACATTGTGCATTGGCATAATGGCAAATCAACAGCAGAGTGATGTATTCACGTATTTGTCTAAGGAAGACAAGTTGGACGGCATGAACTACTCCTTGTGGAGTTTTATGCTGAGAAATGTGCTCGTGGCAAAAGGTCTTTGGGATTTTGTTAGTGGTGATGAACCACGTCCAGGTCCATTGGCTCCAGAGACTCCTCCCCAAGGGGGTGCTCGTGGACGAGGACAACAGGTACAGGCACCAGGTCAGCCATTGCCTGTTCAAAGAACAAATGCTCAGAAGACATGGGATGCCAGAGATGCACAAGCCTTGTCACTTATTGCATTGTTAGTACAGAGGTCTATTATACCTCATATTCGTTCAGCTGGCTCTTCACGGAATGCATGGGTGACTTTGGAGCAGATGTATGCTGCTCATAATGAGGCTCGGATCTCGTTTTTTAAAAGAGACCTGGAAAATCAGAAAATGAATGAAGGAGATGATATGTCTAGCCACTTGAACAAGCTGCAGGATTTGAGAGAGCAACTCATCAATGTGGATGAGATTATTCCTGAGACACAGCTTGTGTCCACCATCTTGAACTCTTTGCCAAGATCTTACTTGGCTTTTCATACCTCTTTGAACCTCAGCATGAGGAATGCTGGTGAACCCCTTAAGTATCAGGAACTTGTTACTCTCTTGCTACAAGAAGAGCAAATCAAGAAGAACATGAATATGAACACAAGTGCTGAACAAGCATTTACTACAGGTCAAAAAGGGAAAGGCAAATCTCAGCCAAAGAGTTCAAATCAGAATTCAGGTGATGGTGGTTCATCTCAGGATACCAAGAAAGGTGATGGCCAGCCCAAGAAGAAGGGCAAATGCCATGACTGTAAGAAGCCAGGTCACTACATCACAGAGTGTAGGAAGAGGATTGCCAAAGAGAAGGCAAAGGAATCTGGGATGTCTGTAAATGATGCCTCTAAAGCTCCTCCGGAGACTGCTTCTTTTGTTGAGGACAGGGATTACTGTTTCTACACATGCAGCTATGATGCCTCTTGGTCTTCACAGGCACTCAGTGTGACAGAGCATGCATGTACTTGGTATTTTGATAGTGGTGCTTCAAAGCATATCACATCTCGCAGGGATTTGTTTTGTCATGTAGGCCCTGCTCCTGTTGGCAAAACTGTTCAGTGTGCCAATACTGCTTCATATCCAGTTCGTGGCATTGGGGAGATTCAGCTCACAGCCATTGATGGCTTTATTCTTCGCCTTACAGATGCCTTATATGTACCAGGGATAAAGAAGAATTTGTTGTCCATTTCTTCTTTAGCACAGTGTGGTATGCAAGTCCACTTTGATGATGACAAATGCATGGTCAGAGACAAAGCTAATGCTTTGACCTTGATGCTTACTGGTACATTATGTCATGGACTTTATCAATTGGATGCATTTCAGCCAGTGGATCAGTCTGCTTATAATGCATTCACTCTTACTCCAGCTATGGTTGATGCGGAGTTATGGCATGCTCGCATGGGGCATGTAAATTTTGGTAGTCTTATGCTTATGCAGCGACATAACATGTTGACAGACCTACCTCTTATGGAGAAGCCTCCAGATCACATATGTGAAGGATGTATTTTGGGAAAAATGCATCGGTTTTCCTTCCCACGTGATCAAGCTCTACGAGCAACTGCAAAGTTGCAGCTTATACACAGTGATCTTTGTGGTCCCATGCAGACGAAGTCATTAGGAGGTTGCTTCTATTTTGCTACATTTATTGATGACTTCTCTCGTATATGCTGGGTCTATCCGTTGACACAAAAATCACAGGTATATGATGCATTTTTGGCCTTTGTAGCACTTGCTGAAACAGAG
This sequence comes from Cibotium barometz, assembly GCF_041138505.1. Lineage (NCBI taxonomy): Eukaryota > Viridiplantae > Streptophyta > Polypodiopsida > Cyatheales > Cibotiaceae > Cibotium > Cibotium barometz. Next base: position 51,971,388 of record NC_141074.1, read on the forward strand.
TCAGGATGCAAGGTTAAAACTCTCCGTTCTGACCGAGGGGGGGAATATGTGTCACATATGTTGAATTCCTTTCTTGAGAGTAGAGGTATCAAACATCAGTATACTACTACTTATACTCCACAGCAGAATGGGGTTGCAGAAAGGAAGAATCGGTCACTCATGGAGATGGCCAGATGTATGTTAAAGGCAAAGAAGCTACCACATATCTTTTGGGTGGAAGCTGTAATGTGTGCTTGTCATATTTTGAATCGATGTCCCACAAAGGCATTGGTTTCCATTACTCCTTTTGAAGCTTGGCATGGCCGCAAGCCTTCGGTATCACACTTTCGTACTTTTGGGTGTCTTGCATATGCACACATACCCAAAGAGTTGAGGAGGAAGTTGGATGATAAAGCCACAAAATGCATTTTTGTTGGGTATAGCCGTGAGAGCAAGGGCTACCGGTTATATGACCCACTATCCAAGAAGATATTCACTAGTAGGGATGTGATTTTTGATGAAAAATCAGAAATATCCATGGCTGGTTATGATGCAAATCAGGCTGAAAATGATGTGTTTGAAGGTCTACTACCTATGGAGTTTCATTCCACAGTTGGTGATCCAACCCATGAGGGTGCAGGACAGCCAGCTAATCATGAAGATGGTGCAAAAATTCAGCAGGCTATTGAGCCAGTAGTTGAGCCAAATATGGGGCAGCAGGCTCCACAGGTCAGACACATACCTAGATGGTATTTGAGGACATTACAGGACAGCCATCTAGATGGTCCTCTTGCTAGCCGTACTCGAAGGGAGACACGGACCAATGAGCATGCACACATCATGGATTTGAATATGGTTATGGCAGCCACTTTACAGGATGATGATGAGCCTAATTCATTTGTGGATGCACGAGACAATGTGCATTGGAATAAAGCCATGCAGGATGAGCTTGATTCTATTAAAAGGAATCAAACATGGGATTTGGTTGATCTGCCCAAAGGCAAGAAAGCCATTGGTACTAAGTGGGTCTATAAGTTGAAAAGACATGCAGATGGAATCCATTGACAGGTACAAAGCCCGTCTAGTTGCAAAGGGCTATGCACAGAAGAAGGGCATTGATTATGAGGAGACATTTGCTCCTACATCTCGTATGTCAACACTTAGGTGTGTCATTGCATTGGCTGCACATCGTGGTTGGGTTGTTCACCGGTTGGACATCAAGACTGCTTTCCTACATGGGGACCTCGAGGAGGAAGTTTATGTATATCAGCCCATAGGTTTTGCAGAACATGGTCATGAAGGGAAAGTATGCAGGCTGAAAAAGGCCTTGTATGGTTTGAAACAAGCTCCACGAGCTTGGTATGCAAAAATAGATGCTTTCTTGCTCACTCAAGGCTTTGTGAACAGTCCATCAGAAGCCACTTTGTATGTAAAGAAAGAAGAGAAAGATCTGCTGATCATCAGTCTTTATGTAGATGATCTTTTGCTCATGGGATCAAATGATGACAAAATTGCAGCTTTTAAAGAGATACTGCAACAGACATTTGACATGTCTGATTTGGGGCTCGTACACTACTATTTGGGCATACAGTTTGTGCAAGATAACAGAGGCATTGGGTTGTTGCAATCTCGGTATGTTGCTAAACTTCTGGAGAAGTTTAAATTTCAGGATTGCAAGCCTATTATAGCACTCCTATGGAGCCTGGGATGAACCTGTCACTACAAGATGACAGTATTTTATTTGATGCCACTACATATGCTCAGGCTATTGGGTGCCTTATTTACTTGTGTACTACACGGCCAGATATTCAGTATGCCGTATCTCAGTTGAGCAGATTCATGCACAGCCCGCGATTGTCACATTGGCAAGCTGTGAAGCGTGTATTTCGGTATTTGCAGGGTACCTTGTCTCTTGGATTGCTTTATCCTGAGGGGGGTGACATGCAGTTATATGCTTACAGCGATTCAGATTGGGCTGGTGATCTTGATACCAGACATTCCACTAGTGGCAATCGTTTCTTTCTTAGCTCTTCATGTATTTCTTGGCTAAGCAAGAAACAGACCACAGTGGCCACTTCGTCTTGTGAGGCAGAGTACAGAGCAGCCTACACTACTACCGTTGAGTGTGTCTGGCTGCGTCGTCTCATGACTGATATGGATATTTCAGTGGAGGAGCCTACATCTATCTATACTGATAGTCAGAGTGCCATTGCCGTGGCCAGGAATCCTGTGTTTCATGCTCGCACGAAACACATTGAGATTCACTATCATTTTGTTCGGGAGAGACTCCAGGCAGGTGATATCAGTCTGATCTACTGTCCTACAGATCAGAATGTGGCAGACATCTTCACCAAGGCTTTACCACATCCGAAATTCGAAGCTTTCCGCACTGCTTTGAATTTGTTTCCTTTTGGTGGATGATGTACAGTGATCACATATCACTCCAGGGGAGTTTGTTGGGTTTTACGCTGTGTATGCACCCAGAGGAGTGCTAGTGATCATCAGTAGATTACTAGGGCACTTTTTACTTCAGTTAGTGGAGGTTTTTTTCCCCAGTTTTAGCTTAGTTTCACTTATAATAGTTTATAAGTGATTTGGTCCACCTGGCACACTTTATGGCCGGACCATGTGAGCACATCTTTTAGGTCACTTCTTTATGTGGCTATTGTACTTCACTTTTATCACTCTCAATACAAGAGCAGTCATGTTCCTCTCTCTGCCTCTTACGTTTCTTGCTGAAGTACTTTCCAAACCCTAACCCTAACAGCTGAGCTCCGTCAGCCAGGTCCATATAAGAAATAAGCTTCTCGAATTCCACCTTGTTAGAGAAAGCAACAAGAGCGATTGTAAGTGAAAGACAGAGGGTGAGAGCGAGATGACAATGAACTTTGCGAATGAAAAAATGATTGAGAAGGATGAAAGTTTTGATAATAGAGATATAGGGTGTGGCATAAAACATTCAAACGACAAAAATTTACACACATTAATTCATGATGACTGGATTCATGATACACACAATTTGATGTGACAGGGCGACTAAGAGAAATGAAGCGGAGGCCACCCCACGATACAATAATAATAACCCAACGGCTTTCCACACTAGCCAATGCATGATTACTACGTGGACATGGACACGTGTCATATGAGTGTGACAAAAATAGTGCACTCTTGCATAGGCACTAATTCTAGTAGCCTTCCAAAATTCAATGCCACGATATGCTTCCATTACAAAGGCCATATATTCTCTCAGCCATCAAATTCGTATTGGCTGAGAAGGGTATCATTAGTTCATGGCTAGTTTCTCCCATACAAGGTCACATGCTAATATCACATCTGTATACACTAGTGATGATCGCTTTTCCTTTTTCTCTGTTACTTTTTCCATGGCTCACCATATCCAAGGTATCATTGTATCACTTATGGTTTCATAGACCCTTGGGGTCTTTTGTAGACGTTAATATTATTTTCTTTCTCTGTCTCTTTCTCTCTTTATCACATAGTGGTGAGGCTTGGTAGAAACTAGGCCACCCACCCCCATTACAGATCTGGCCATTTGGCCTCTCATCAAATCGACTTCTTTAGATTACATCCACCAATGACTGAGGACTTCTCTCAGGCAAAGAGAGATCACATAGCCAGACATCCGAACCCTCCAGCTCCACTCTCCGCAATTACTAGAGAGAGAGCACAAATTCTTCTAAGATCTAGATGCTACCGTCCCCGAAGATCCCTATGCCCCAACTTTCGATACGACATACTCACGAGTCATACACCACAGTGAGAGGATTTAGCTTCATGATCTATTTAAAGGACGATGGCATCCTCACATGGCTACGTGTATTATCACACATTTTCCTTGTATTGGTAGCTCATTTCCTTTTTCAGTTTTTTGTCCTTTTCTTTCCATGGATTAGTACTCTCATGGAACTATTGTCACTTTTTGGTCTCATAGACCACATTTGTCAATTATGCTACCAGGAGGCAAAGACAGAGGAGCACTACATTTGCCAATGTACAGTCTATTATGAGTTCCGACTCCCGAGGGAGATATTACTACCTCTTCCAAGAGGGTTTTGGGCCGTTACGCAGGGTCATGTAGTTTGAGGATCAGAGATGCTTGGGATTGTTCCTACTTGAGCTCAGGAGACACAAAGAGACCCTCTTGGTGGACAGTAGACCGAGCCATGATCTACCTAGACAAAGGATCTGTCAGAATATGCAGCGGAAATGACAACCAAACTTGGGTAGACAAGAGCAAGTAGACTGCAGAAAATAATCAGCACAAGAAACATAGAGAGATAGGTGTGTAAACTCTTCTCTATACACAAGATCCCGAAAAACTGAATGAGAAAGTGGGGGGGGCTGAGGGGCAATATATACAACTCCACGTGGGCAGTCGGCCAGCTACAGATGGTGCCCACGACTGAGAAAATACCCCACGACTGAGAAAATACCAGTCGGCCAGCAGCCTGATGCCCACGACTGGTGCAAGAGCAGTCGGCCAGCAACCCAAATGCACACGCCTGAAGAAAGTCCAGTCGGCCAGCATTGGGGTGCTCCTGGCATCACCTGGCAGCCCTCCAACCACTAGGAAAAAATGGGAAAAATAGGGAAAAAATACGGGGAGTGTGGAAAAATGATATACGGGCGGGCACACCCACAATAGAGGCCCTGGTGTATACAAATAGACAGGAGATGACTTCTAACACCCCCTCTCAGCTCCTGGCTGTGAAACCAACCCCAGGGAGCTGGAGTGCCGCCTGAGCGTAGCCTGAGGTAGAGACTTCGTGAAGAGGTCCGCCGCATTGTCCTCCGTCGAACAATAAAGTAGCAAGATGTCACCCGCCAAGATCTTCTCACGTACAAAGTGATACTGTATCTCTATATGCTTGGTCCGGGCATGGAATACCGGGTTCCGAGCAATAGCTATACAACTCTCGTTATCACACTGGATGACTGTGGGCTCCCTCTGTGGAAACCCCATCTCGCCTAGCAGCCTCCGCAGCCATACAACCTCACAAGCAACACCACAAGCAGCCCGATACTCTGCCTCTGTCGAAGAAAGGGCAATAGTTGGCTGCCTCTTGCTGCTCCAAGAAACTGCTCCTGAGCCCAGGGTAAAAGTGTATCCTGAAGTAGATCTCCTCGTGTCTAGATCTCCTCCCCAATCTGAGTCACTCCAACCTTGGAGCTTGACTCCATTCCCTCCTGTGTAAAAGAGTCCCAGGTCCTTCATACACTGCAGATACCGCAAGATCCGCAATCCTGCGTCCCAATGAGTCTTCAATGGCGTCTGCATAAAAGAGCTCAACAGCCCCACGGAGAAGCTCAAGTCCAATCTGGTGTTCAGCAACCAGATCAATGAACCAACCAACTTCCGGTACTGTGAGGCATCAACTGGCTCACAAGGATCTGTAACGGTTAACTTTGTGTTCGGGTCCATCGGCGAAGTAATAGGCTTGCAGTTCTCCATCCCAAAGGCCTCAAGCAACTCATGAACATACCGCTGCTGAGAGACGAAAAACCCCCTCTGGGTCTGCCAGATCTCCAATCCCAAAAAGAAGTGGAGTAAGCCTAAGTCGGTCATCTCAAACTCCTTTGACAAGGCAGCCTTCGTCACTCCAATGTGCTCCACATGACCGCCGGTGAGAATGAGATCATTCAAGTAAAGGATGATAAGTGTGACCATGCCGCGTTCCCGAAAGAGATACAGGTTCGGATCTGCAACCGATCTCTGAAATCCAGTCCGAATAAAGAAGGAATCAATCTTCTGATTCCAAGCCCTCGGAGCCTGCTTAAGACCATACAAGGCCTTACGTAACCTGTAAACCATCCCTTCCGATCCTGGAACAATAAAGCCTGGAGGCTGCTCAACGTACACCTCCTCCTGCAGGTCACCATTAAGAAACGCTGATTTTACATCCATCTGGTACACGGGCCATCTCTGAGAAGAAGCAAGGGCAAGAACGGTCCGAATCGTGGTCATCCGCGCTGTCGGTGCAAAGGTATCCTCGTAGTCGATGCCTGGCCGCTGAGCATAACCCTTAGCCACGAGCCTGGCTTTGTGTTTGTCCACCGACCCATCAGACGTGTATTTGGTCTTAAAGACCCATTTGACACCAATGATTGACCGCTTCGACGGCCTCGGTACCAACTCCCAAGTGTTGTTCTTCTCGATGGCATCAAGTTCCACCTGCATGGCTTCCCTCCAAGTATCCTGTGAAAGGGCTTCCTTTACGGAAGTGGGCTCTTTATCCCGCATGATACGAGACATCAGAGCATAGTTCACCTGGAGAAGCTCCGCCGTGTTGCTTTTATCTCAGACTCGATGTGATCTTCGAGGGCCGTCCTCTGTGGTCCACTCGGAGGGTAGCTCCGTGACACCTGACTCCCGAAGTGTCATGTGCATCAGCAATGCCATGGACCTTCTCAGGGCTAGATCCAGAAGAGGCAAACAGATAAAGATTATGAACCAGAAGGTAGGAGCTTCAGGTGACTCATCTGAGGTGGACATGGAGCAAAGCATGATCAGATGGCTGTCGGCTGCAGGGCAGTGGATGCTGGCTGCCAGAGGAGCTATCGGCTTACGTCAGCAGAGGGGGGGGCAGCATGCGCATCAAAGACAAGGACCAGCAGCAGTCGGGCAGGGCAAAAAGGGGATTGTTTGGACATGGAACTGGCCGACCAGCAGTCGGCCAGCATAAAGTGTCAAAAATCCCATATAAAAAGGGCTCCTTGCTCCTTGTTTTATTCATTCAACCCACTAGGGGTTTGAGTCAGTAGGATCCTAGTCTAGGGCAGATTTTAGGTGTGTTATCACCTTTTCAAGAGGGCAGCCAAGGGCTGCAAAGATATGTACCTTTTTGTACCATAGTATATACTGAATTTCCAGCACTTCTCACTCTCTCTCTCTACTCTCTCTCTACCTGCGTTTTTGCATCAGATGGTGCGTTTTTGCACCAGAAGGTTTTCCAAGAGTGTTTAGGGCTGAAAGAAGACTACCCAGAGCTTCCGCGCGTTACATTGATGTCATGTGCATCAGCAATGCCATGGACCTTCTCAGGGCTAGATCCAGAAGAGGCAAACAGATAAAGATTATGAACCAGTAGAACCAGAAGGTAGGAGCTTCAGGTGACTCATCTGAGGTGGACATGGAGCAAAGCATGATCAGATGGCTGTCGGCTGCAGGGCAGTGGATGCTGGCTGCCAGAGGAGCTATCGGCTTACGTCAGCAGAGGGGGGGGCAGCATGCGCATCAAAGACAAGGACCAGCAGCAGTCGGGCAGGGCAAAAAGGGGATTGTTTGGACATGGAACTGGCCGACCAGCAGTCGGCCAGCATAAAGTGTCAAAAATCCCATATAAAAAGGGCTCCTTGCTCCTTGTTTTATTCATTCAACCCACTAGGGGTTTGAGTCAGTAGGATCCTAGTCTAGGGCAGATTTAAGGTGTGTTATCACCTTTTCAAGAGGGCAGCCAAGGGCTGCAAAGATATGTACCTTTTTGTACCATAGTATATACTGAATTTCCAGCACTTCTCTCTACTCTCTCTCTACCTGCGTTTTTGCATCAGATGGTGCGTTTTTGCACCAGAAGGTTTTCCAAGAGTGTTTAGGGCTGAAAGAAGACTGCCCAGAGCTTCCGCGCGTTACATTGGTATCAGAGCATCAGGCTCAGCCAAGCTAAACACTGATTCAGTCCCAGATGATGGTGTACAGGTCCAAGGTACAGGAAAGTACACGGATTCGAAGCCCAAGGCGGGAACACAGATCGGGAAGAACTCCCAGGAGGTTTGTTGGTGGTGTTCCACAGTGCCAGATGGGGATGGCAGTTCCGTGAGCCAGATGGGTTCTAAGGGAACGGTCCCAAGGGAGGTTGATCCTCCAAGGGTGATGTGAGAGTGCCAGACTCAGTTCCAGGAACGAAGACCAAGACGGTGTTCAGAGCCAGGGCAGGAAAGGATTGTGGACTAGAGGAAGACCAGATGCATAGATCTTCATCAGAGACAGAGTGGTTTGGAGAACAGATCGGATTTTCAGAGAAAAAGGTTTGCCAGGGATGGAAGGTGACAGAGGGACTTCGGGACAGGATTGGGATGATGACAGTCATCCAAGAGCAGGTTGGATTCCCGTCATCAAGTTTAGCAGAGGGGGATGTCATGTGCATCAGCAATGCCATGGACCTTCTCAGGGCTAGATCCAGAAGAGGCAAACAGATAAAGATTATGAACCAGTAGAACCAGAAGGTAGGAGCTTCAGGTGACTCATCTGAGGTGGACATGGAGCAAAGCATGATCAGATGGCTGTCGGCTGCAGGGCAGTGGATGCTGGCTGCCAGAGGAGCTATCGGCTTACGTCAGCAGAGGGGGGGGCAGCATGCGCATCAAAGACAAGGACCAGCAACAGTCGGGCAGGGCAAAAAGGGGATTGTTTGGACATGGAACTGGCCGACCAGCAGTCGGCCAGCATAAAGTGTCAAAAATCCCATATAAAAAGGGCTCCTTGCTCCTTGTTTTATTCATTCAACCCACTAGGGGTTTGAGTCAGTAGGATCCTAGTCTAGGGCAGATTTTAGGTGTGTTATCACCTTTTCAAGAGGGCAGCCAAGGGCTGCAAAGATATGTACCTTTTTGTACCATAGTATATACTGAATTTCCAGCACTTCTCACTCTCTCTCTCTACTCTCTCTCTACCTGCGTTTTTGCATCAGATGGTGCGTTTTTGCACCAGAAGGTTTTCCAAGAGTGTTTAGGGCTGAAAGAAGACTACCCAGAGCTTCCGCGCGTTACACGAAGGGTGTCTAACAACCACCTAGGTACTCGAACAGATCGTGGAGCCTCCTGTGGTCGCGGGGGCTCAACTCCAGCTGCGGGCTCAACCTCCTGTGATGACTGAGGTGGATCAACTGGAGTGGTAGACTGGGAATCATCATCAGACTCCTCTGGATCTCCAAGAAGTGGCGGCTCCTCGACAGTGGATGCTGGAACATGCTCGTCAAAGACCACATCCTGGCTGACAACAATCTCGTTCCTCTCTGGATCATACAACCTGTATCCCTTGGAAAGAGAGTTATACCCCACAAATACCAGCTTGCGGGACTTGGAGTCAAGCTTCCCCCTCTGCTTCTTCGGAATATGTACATACGCGTCACTCCCAAAGACACGGAAGTGCGAGACATCAGGTTTCCTGCCAAAATATGCCTCAAATGGAGTCATATGGGGTACAGAAGTCGTCGGAGAGCGGTTAATGGTATGGACAGCTGTTGCCACAGCCTCACCCCAAAGTGGACGAGGAAGATCACGATGCTCCAGCATGGTCCTCGCCATCTCCACCACAGTCCTGTTCTTACGTTCAACAACTCCATTCTCCGAAGGCGATCCAGTATTGGCCAATTCCCTCTTGATGCCATGATCTGCACAAAACCGGAAAAATACAGTCGAGGAGAATTCACCTCCTTTGTCAGCCCTGAGAGTCTTGACCTGAAATCCAGACTCTTTCTCCACCATCACGTGCCAATCCTTGAACCGAGCAAAAGCCTGGTCCTTCTGTGAAAGAAAGTAGACCCACGTGAATCTGGTACAATCATCAACAAGCACCATGAAGTAGAGAGATCCTCCCAAGGATGGTATCTGCTGTGGTCCACACAAGTCAGTGTGAATCAACTCCAATGGTTTCGAAGCCCGCCTGGAAGCCTGCTTCGGAAAGGATTCCCTGTGCTGCTTACCACGTATGCAAGAACTGCAGCGTCCTTGCCTATTACCAACATCTGGCAAGCCAACCACCATCTAGTCCCGGAAGGCGCGCCGCAAAGCATCCACATTTAAGTGGCCAAAACGAAAGTGCCACAAATCTCCGACCTGAGAGCCTGTCAGTGAGGAGAGTGCAGAGAGCTTGTAGATGCCGTTCTCCACACCGCCTTCCCAAACAACTTTGCCTGTCTCACGGTCCCTCAGAGCAACTGAATGCTTCTCAAATTCCACCCGAAAGCCAGTCTTGCATACCTCATGCACTGACAGAAGATGAAAACCCAGAGCAAGGACATAAAGAACACGGGAAGCATGCTTGCCCCCCTTGCCGTCGGGAATAATCTCCATCCGGCCCTCACTATGAATCGGAATAGTGGAGTTATCGCCAATAAAGATACGACCTGACTGCCGTTTCAGATCCAGAAAGAAGTCACGGGATGGAGTCATGTGCCTGGAAGCACCACTGTCGAGAATCCATTCCCGGGTATCCTTCGCGGTGAAGCCAACTGCCTCCTTGCTCGAAGATGATGAAGCATCGGAGTCCACCATCTCCAAGTGCACAAATGCCGGAGTCTTCGCAGCAGCTGAGGCTGAGGAATCAGCACTCTTCCATGTCCGCTTAGGGCACTTCCTCCAGTAGTGGCCTCTCTCGCCACAATCATTACAAGATCTTTTGGCCTTCAGCTTCTCTCGTTCTGGATCAGGCTTCTTCTCAGAAGACTTCTCCGGTGAAGCCTTCCCTTTGCCCTTGTTGGTATTACGGCCTTTCGACTGTTGGCCAGTTAAGGCCTCCGAACCTCCGCCGTGAGGAGGGTTCGTGAAACGTTCCTCCTGGTCCAAGACCATTGGCACAAGCTCCTCCCAAGTAATGGTGCTGAGCCTGCCACTCGTGATCAACGAGGAATAGAAAGCGGAATACTGACCAGGCAAGTGGGAAAGTAACGTGATGGCCATATCTTCGGATGATATCTCTTTCCCAGCTTGAAGGACTTCCTGCTGAAGGGCCTGCAACTTGTTAATGTGTTCCCGCATCGTCGAAGACTTTGCAGGGTTCATAACCCGCATCTGCACTTCCAAGGATATCCGCTTCATGGGTGACACCCTGTTGTACAAAGAAGCCAAGTGCTCCCATATGCCTCTCGCCAGCGTCATGTGCTTCACATGGTTGATCACCTGTGGTGTGCAATTGAGGAATATAAACGACCGGACCCTGGCCTTGACACGGTCCCACATGTGTGCCTGTGCCTCTCGGTCCTTCCTCGTCGATAATAACTCCCCTTCCTCAGCTTCCGGCCGTGGCACCCCGATGATAATAAAATCAGCAAGGTCATATGACTCCAAAACTGACTCCATCATGACCTTCCAGATGCCGTAATTGGACCCGTCCAACTCACGATCCGCTGGGAACGTGGGGAGAGTCGGAATCTTCACGTGCTTCTCGGCCATCTCTAGTAAATCTGCCATCTCGGACAGTAACCTGAAAGGGTGGGTGGGTGGGAAAAATCTGAAAATCTGCAAGTGGCTGTCCAGCACCTTTGCCTGCCTTCCTCTTGCACCTCCTCTTCCTGTTCAGCCCGAAACAGTCCACCAATCAGCAACCTGTTGCTCCCCCTCTTGCTCAGAAAAACGCCCAAGATCTCCTAGAGCCTAGGGCTCTGATACCATGTCAGAATATGCAGCGGAAATGACAACCAAACTTGGGTAGACAAGAGCAAGTAGACTGCAGAAAATAATCAGCACAAGAAACATAGAGAGATAGGTGTGTAAACTCTTCTCTATACACAAGATCCCGAAAAACTGAATGAGAAAGTGGTGGGGGCTGAGGGGCAATATATACAACTCCATGTGGGCAGTCGGCCAGCTACAGATGGTGCCCACGACTGAGAAAATACCCCACGACTGAGAAAATACCAGTCGGCCAGCAGCCTGATGCCCACGACTGGTGCAAGAGCAGTCGGCCAACAACCCAGATGCACACGCCTGAAGAAAGTCCAGTCGGCCAGCATTGGGGTGCTCCTGGCATCACCTGGCAGCCCTCCAACCACTAGGAAAAAATGGAAAAAATAGGGAAAAAATACGGGGAGTGTGGAAAAATGATATACGGGCGGGCACACCCACAACAGAGGCCCTGGTGTATACAAATAGACAGGAGATGACTTCTAACAGGATCCTGACAGATTTCTTCAGCACCAGCAGCCCAACCCGCACACCTCCTGATACCTCCTCCATCGGGCCATCAGGGAGTCACCATTGATAGAGCGATCATCTTATGTCGTGCTTGTCGGCCACGCCCACCAGGATCCCGACCACGGCATCCTCACCATCACCAAATCAGAGCCATTATTGCTCAGCATTGGAGGCGCCTACCTCGCTTCTACGACCTCTCCATTCTAGACAGCCCCATGGCGGAGATATTTGTTATGAGGAGAGGGCAACACTTCAACTGATCAGCATACATGGATCTACTTGATATACATTTTCCAGTATTTTCTACTCAATATCATCTACGAGTCTTACTTACAGATAGTCAATTTATTGTACTTTTCAGTTTCATATGGTTGTTCCCTTTGATGAGACACCAACTTCATATGTACTCTCAGTTTTGGTCCCATAGGCCATTAGGGCCTCTTAGAGACGTTAATATATCATTTCATTTCTCTCTCTCATATGGGAGATTGAAACCGGCCTTCAGATAATCTGACGGGCGGTGAAACAAACACTCGCACATAAAACACTTCAACGCCATTGAGGACCTAGAAAAGGAAAACAAACAGAGGGAGCTAAAGTGCTCCTGCAAACAGTACACGGACACCGATTGGCCCCAAAACGCAGTGGCGCCCCTTGCGGTATTTCTTTAATTGATTATAAGAGCTTTGATTACAATAAGGCTGGGAACTCAACCGTCACAGTAGAACCAGTGAAGCCTGCAAAGAATCTGCATCATGGCTTCTTGTCCACTTGGCGTCCACAAACAAGTCCAGCCATTCTTCACATCGAAAGACTCTCTCACATTGAGTCTGCATACAGAAGCTTTCTCCCATGATCAGGGCTGCCACAACCATCCATAGCCTCTCACACTATGAACAGCATCACACCCTGACACATCCAGTGCTTCTGCATCACAACACAGACTCTCAAACTGTCTCTCAAAAGAGAACTCATATCACAGCACAGCATACCATACAGTCCACACCTGTACCAACCCTCTCTACCTTCCAAGGGTACTATCCATCTCTATCATGGATTCCCTGTCCCCTGCCCAATCAGTAGCAAGGCTGTACCAAACATGTGTCCATTCCTGTACCTTCTGCCTGCATGTGACCTTCTCTTGGAGAAACCCAAAAACATGTTTCCTCGAGAAACCTACGACCTGTTCCACATGAAACCCTTAGGCCTGTTTCCCTTTGAAACTTATGTCCTGTTTCCATACAGAACCATTCATGGCACCATTCAACAACAGTGCCAACAGCAGCATGCATCTAGTTACCTGTTCCCTCATGAAACATCTGGCAACATAGAGATGCCCATAACTGTAGGTCCCTCTGTTCCTTTGTAGCAGGAAGAAAACAATCTGCTCCATGAGCACGCAGCCATGCGAGCTTGCTTCACTCCCATGCCAAGAAACATAACCAAGTGACCTGTACTTGCAGCCAATAACCCAAGTACATAGCTGAATTTGCTACCAAACAAAAACAGCCCATAAACAGTCCTCAAACTGATCTCAAAACAGTCCCGAGCATTGCTCATGTTCATAGCCACATGAACTGCCACAAAACAGTCCATAAACCCTTTCCAAAACAGTCCCGAACCCAAAGCAAAGAGAAGCTGAAAGTTCCATCAATTGAACGCCATCGACGTGATGTCTATGTTCATGAAAAACCAGCCCCTCCTTTCTGCAAAAACACAGCGTCCTCCAAAAAGCACACACCTGACTGCCTGTGTGTCTAGAGAAACCAACCTGTAAGCCACTCTTGTGCAAAAGAGCATGAGTTTCAGCCCTCTGCGCCTGCAGTCCAGCCCACCTTCTGTTCTGCAACCCAACAGTCGCCAAATAGAGAGAGAGAGAGAGAGCAGTGCTGGCTGTCCCCACGTGTACGCCCCTGTTTCACCTGCAGTCCCCTCTTTCCAAGAGAGCCTCTCATGCCCTGTTCAGTCCAGCACCTCGGCAGTGGTGCGCTTCCTACAGCTGCCTGCAGCCCATCGCTTGCTTCCATGAGAGAGAGAAAGAAGCACGAGAAACCTGCTCACCGTCTAGCACAACCTGCAGTCCAACCCGCCGGTTGTTCCCTGCAGACCTGCGCAGCTTTTCAGCAGAAAGAGGGAGAGATCCACACACCGTTCAGCTCCTGCCCGACTGCCTGCTCACACAAAAGCAAGAGAAGGAAAAGAGGCGTGTAAGGGCAGTCCTGTACGCAGCCAAACTCCAGAACTTCAGCGCTGGCCGCCTGTGTACCAGATGAGCAGCCCTCCTGACTGGAAAAACACACCACACTCAAAAGATAGGCGCCTCCCCCTTTTCTGCCCGCCAGCCCCTCTTGTTTCCAAAAAAAACACACGTGGCCCCAATAATAGCATAAGGGCCACGTTTTCTTTCATGAAGGGCATTAAAATATTTTTTTAAAGGTTTTTAGAACCCTTTGAGTTAAAGTCTCTTTGCCCCCTTCACACTTGGGGTTGTCCACACATGGGGTTCCTTTTTAACGCAAACCTGATGCCATTCACACTGTCCACCATGTCACCTGCACACTGTCCAGAGAAAAAACACAGGGTCGTGACAGAGATCATCCTAACTAAGTTACACTCAAGGACATTGTTAAGTTCTCAATCTTGTGGTTTCTTTATTTCCTATTGAAACCCATTCAAGACTAGCCAACATGTTATCCCTGCCTTGACGTGCAGCCAAGCCGATTTCTCTATTGAGAAAAACAGAACCACAACCCTTGACATGACAACATCCCATTACATAAAAGTCCTAGAATTTAGAATTCTCACACAATTTTATTCACTTCTAATAGGAATTCTATTTTGGCTATCTATTAATTAACTAGTCTAGAATATTAGACCCTAAAAGCACAAAATCAAAGGTTTGACACCAAGGTTTTCATTTAGTCTGAAATCTTTGAACATGGGCCAATTTCTCTATTGAGAAAAATAGAATCACAACACTTGACATGACAACATTCCGTTACATAAAGTCCTAGAATTTAGAATTCTCACACAATTTTATTCACCTCTAATAGGAATTCTATTGTGGCTACCTATTAATTAACTAGTCTAGAGTATTAGACCCTAAAAGCACAAAATCGAAGGTTTGACATCAAGGTTTTCATTTAGTCTGAAATCTTTGAACATGGGCCAATTAGCAACATGAAACACATAATAATAATCGTTTTTTTCTTTAAAAACTTTGGACTAACAAATGACAACATGGCTATAGTTTCAGGAAACAACATACCATAGACAAACGTAATAATAGAATGAGATAAACCGACAATGGCAACACTTTGGGCATCTTACTATATATAATGAAAGTGTGCAAGTGTGACTATACATTCTATCTGCACCATAGATTGAATTCACCGTTCAAGACCAAAAGTTTTGGATAAAAAAAGCTTTGTTCCTTTTTGAAGCAGAGCTTTGTGTGACCATAAAAATTCAATCTCTTAGCTAAGGGTGATTTTAAAATTAAACACGTTTAATTTTTTATTGGAAAACCCATGGCTTGCCCACCCATAGACTCATGCCCATAACAAGTGAAATTAAAAAGCTTAAATAACAAATCAAATTAAATCATGGCTCCTTTTATACTCTCCTATTATTATTTAGTCGGATTAATAGTGGGACATGCGTGATCAATTGTCAGGGTACATCTTAGTGAAGGTTTGTGGGGTTATGTATGTGCTACTTAGGGCAAAAAGTTAGCTTTTACTTAATACCAAGGTATGAACATCAACGGTCTTGTTTAATGAAAATAAGGCAATTATTTATTTCATGGTAGCACACATGATCACTTTTGACAGAATTAGAGTAATTGATAAATGAAATTTCCATAATACCCCATAATCTTCTTGTGAGAGGCGGCGGGCTATTAGGAGATTCAACGAGAATGACAAAATCCGAGATGCAACCTGCGAAACTGAGTAAACCCATGTGGTAAAAAATCAATTTTCCAACTGGGTTGAATTTAAAAAAGAAAACGGAACCCCCCCCCCCAAAAAAAAAAAAAAGATAAAAAAAAGTCCTTACTCATGAGTTGAAAAAAAGTATGGAGCAGAGGGGAGCTCCCCTCCTGAATTGCGCTCCGAGGCATTGATGGGTTCGTGCTTCTTCTTCCTTTAGTCTGTAGAACGAAAAGGAAATGCAGAAAAGGGAGCCAAAAGAGTAATGTTTTAATTTTACAACTATTCTCTTTAGGCTATCTATTAATTTGAGTACAACTATAATTATTTATCTTATATAAGCTCTTTTGGCTATCTATTTAATTAATTAGTCTAGAATAATATTTAGAGCCTACAAGTAGGAAATTCTAAGGTTTGATACCAAGGTTTTCATTTAGTAGGAAGTCTTTGAATATCATGCTTTTTTGGGTAATTAGAATAAGTGTCCATGCATGCATCTCTTGTTGGGCTCTATCGCACATTAAACTAGGTCGGTCTCTCTCTCTCTCTCCCTCTCTTCGAACCTGTGTCGCCTCCCTCTCCCGCCTACTGCCCCGCTTGATGACGCTCTCTCTCTCTCTCTCTCTCTTCGACCTTGTGTCGTCTCCCTCTCCCACCTGTTGCCCCGCCTGCTGCCCTCTCTCTCTCTTCGAACCTGTGTGCCTCCCTCTCCCTCCTGCTGCCCCGCCTGCTAACGCTCTCTCTCTCTCTCACTGCGCCCCCACAAGCTCTTCTCTTCTCTCTGCTCGCCCCAAAAGGACTCGACCATCTCTCTCTCTCGTCATAGCCCCCTCCCACCACTCTCTCTCTCTCTCTCTCCCCCGCCTGCTTCCCTCTCCCGCCTGCTTCCTATCTTTCTCTCTCTTCGCAACAGCCCCCTCTGGCCTCTCTCTCTGTGGGAAGCGCTGCAGACAGCCACGAAGCTCTTCCTATGGCCAAGGGTTAATTAATTTTTAACCAAAAACCAGCCTTTTTCAGCCCAAGACAAGATGGAGAGGATCAACATTGAAGACCTGATCAAGGCAGCCATCCAACAACACAAGAAAGAGACGGACAATGCAATTAATATGGTCAACCGGAGCCTTCTTGACAAAGTCAAGAAGCTTGAAGCGTGGATAGCAGCCCAAGATGTAGAGATCGCAAATCTCAAGAAGGAGATAGAAGAAGCACGTGCTCAACATAAGCTCGAGGAAGGTGAAATTCAGCCCGTCATGATGGTGGAGCTGAACACCATCAAGGCCCAAGTGAGAACACTTCAAGAGGGAGAAGAAAATCAGGCCTTAAGCAGCACATTACCGAGAGTGGCAGGATACAGATGGGAGACGACTTGTAGACAGGAGGCCCGTTCGAAGCATGGTGGTCGCGGATTTGGAGGAGTTGCAATTCTTTTTAGAGAGGAGCTTCAGCCACTCATCCATGTTATACGCCGTGATGAGAGCGCGAGGTACATGTGGGTCAGAGTGAGGGCAGATGAGGGTAGACCCCTATACATTGCTATATGTTACTTTCCACCCAGCACATCTCATTATGCAGCGCCCAAGGGGCAATCTCCATATATGATTCTAGATGAGGACATATATTAGTTCTACAGGGAGGGAGATGTTATCATACTTGGGGACTTTAATGCTCGAACGGCTCAGTACCAGACCTCCTCCTTTAACAATTCGGAGGAGATGATAGATGTGGAGGAGATGTGTTTGACCTGGAGATCACCGGATGAGGTGGAGTGTACTGAGTATGGGAGATACCTCTTGGAGATGGGGACTGCACATGGGCTGGCCATTTTAAATGGCCTAGAGAGGTATCCACTTGCCAGTGGCTTTACTTGCTTTCCACGCACACATGGGGCCAGCACAGTGGATTATGTTTTAGCCTCGCCAACCTTCATCCCAAGTATCCAGGATTTTGCGATTGGCCCCAGGCCCATCGGAGTTACGGTGGATCATGCACTCCTCTCCTTTACGGTGGATTTCCACTACAATACCCGCCAGGTTGGGCAGTCCTCCTATCACCCGAGATATACCTTCTGTAGAGAGATGGAGTATACACTGCAAAGATCTACAGCCTATTGAGTGCAAAGGATCCACAGAGGCCATTAGCAGAGCTCACACAGATCCTGACAGAGGCTTTACATACAGCTGCAGCGATGGCCTTCCCACACACGCAACCCACAGTACGACCACGTCCTTGGAGCATGCCCCAGAATAGTTGGTATGATGATGACTATAGGGAGCTCAGAGCCCGGCTACAGAGAGAGGTGGCCACAGGTGTTACTACATATAGACAGTCACGCATCATCTTCCGATGCCTCATTCGGCGGAAGAAGAGAGCAACTCGGCTGGAGAGAGACATGTATCAGCTGTTTTTGAGTAAGATTCTGGGGAGGCCTAGAGATTGCTTAGAGAGCACCCCCCGCCTCTGGCCATTACCTCTACAGATACACGGGGCGAGTATGCAGCCTCCCTCTACACAGTACCAGAGCAGCCACCACTACCGAACCCTTCAGAGCCTTGTCCACCCACTTCTACCTTCTTCACAACAGAGATGGTGAGGAGGGCCATCAACAGATTGCATACACGGAGGGCACAGGATCATGAGGGCATTGTAGCCGAGCATTTCATACATGCTAGACATATGATTGCAGACTTGCTAGCTCTCATGTTTAATAGAGCCATGTGTGAGGGGTTTCCTGGGACTTGGAGTACTTCCACGATTGTGCCGGTACTCAAGTCTGGAGATCCGAGCCTGCCGACTAACTACCGCACCATTATGATTGGTCACTCGCTGGCCAAGCTATATGCCTCTATTCTTGAGCAGGAACCTAAGGATTCTCAGAATTGATCTACGAACGAGAGGATACTCGATACACAATTGAATCCATCGGGGTGAGGATGGTGTACTACCATCCGGCAGGTTTCCTCGAAAGAATGTTGAGCAGATGGGCAGAGAGACAAGGGGTCCGAGCTCACGGACAAGCCGGTTTCAGGAGGAGATTCTCTACTTTGGCTCATATCTTTACCCTCAAGGCTATCATTGAGGAGGGCAGAGCACATGGGAGGGGGATCTACTGTGGCTTTATGGATTTCCGCAAGGCCTTTGACATAGTGCCCAAAGCTAGACTGATGCGCCGGCTACAAGACTTGGGGGTTCCATGTGAGCTCATTTGGGGTATTATGGCACTTTATGAGACAGTAGTTGGGAACGTGCAAACTTCAGAGGGTCTCTCCCAGCCACCAGTACACTCCACTATAGGGGTGAAACAGGGCTGCCCGCTCTCTCCGACTCTATTTGGACTATACATAGATGAGATCTCTGATTATATTGGGACACGAGGGGACAGAGAAGCCCAATTAGCTGGCACTTGGATACCTCTGCTCTTATATGCTGATGATATTGTGCTTATATAGCAGACTCACCAGAGGGTATGCAGAGGCACTTGGATACTTTACATGCTTATGCACAGGACAGTGGGTTCTCAGTTAACCTTGGTAAGACGAAGGTTATGGTGTTTAACACTACAGCTCAGAGGATGTATTGTGGGGCTAGATACTTACCTTCAGTTCTTTCTTTTCTTTTCCAGACAGTGTATCAGATGTCACTATTGGTTGAAGTTCACTATTGGTTGAAGTTCGACCAAGAGTCCGACCACGCATATTTGGCAAATCATAGATCAACATACCAAAGGCCTCTATGGGGTAGAGTGGCATGGATATGTGGGAGTCAAACCTTAGCCCCTGGCTCGGAGGTGGTTCGAAGCATAGAACCTACGGTTGGGAGGTGAGCTAGCCTACACTTCTCTTAGGGGGTTTGTACTAATCACTTGTGTTTTGTGTTTAGGAGATCCGTGGAGTTGCAATAGAATGCAACTTGTATGGCCACAAAGTGGCCCACTGGTGCCTGTAAACCATGAAAATACGAGTGTAGGGGTAGAGATTACTAGTCAAATGTCAAAAATTGAGTTGCCGGTGGCTGATTTTTCGAATATCCCCAAAGTGTACGCACCTATGGCAGGTCAATTGTTCAATAGGCATTCCTCCCACACCCACTAAAGCATGAGAAACCGTAGGAATAGGAACATCCTAAGGCAGGGTGGTTTCCAATTCCACAGCAGATACTTTACGACTAGTTTGGTCACCAAAACTAGAGTTTGAGAACTCCAAGTTCTATCAATTTTTAAAAAAAATTGTTTCAGTATCAGTTTTATAATATTTTCCATTCAGTTTTTTAACCCAAAAGACCAATCATGCAACACATGAATCACTAATGCATCTTAAGCACCTCCAAGTAATTGTGTAAATACATGGATCTCAAGAAACCAATGAACCCCACATCACATCATACGAATTTTATCCCATCAAATTCATTCAAAGATTGTGTGAAACCAATGCAAAATCTCAAAGGTCACCAAAATGCACCAACCATAATCCAAGCACCAAAACACTAGTGCAAGAATAACTCTCAGATCACCCAACATGTAATGCAAGCAAAATATTTATACCCCATCCAGGAGAGCAAAAGAAAATTAAGCCCAAAAAAAAAAAAGATTTAAACCAAAAAAAATGACTTTTTGCTTATCTAGATTCAAAGTGATTTTTGGGGTTTGAAGGAAAATTAAGGTTTGTTGATATGAAAAAACACCAGTGTCACAAGGACTTGAGTGTAGAGGATCTCCTTTAAGTAAAGGAGATTGAAAGATTAAAATGTTTATTAATTTTTGTATTTAAGGAGAGATTTGAAACCTAAAAAAGCTTATTTTAAATGAAGGAGAGATATCTCTATCTTTGTCATGAGATTTCAGACACCTGAGCAACCTCTTTGTTTTTTTTTTTTAAATAACTTTTGTATGATAACAGACTGGAACTTTTAAGCAAGAGGTACGAAGTATGAAACTTCCCAATCTCGAGGATGACAAGAATATATGTAATCACACAACGAATGAAAGTGGCCAATGCTTCAATCCTTACACGTACTTGCAACAAAAGCATGTTCTGTGCTAGTATGTACAAAGGTTCACTGAAAATTTCTATGATACATGATATTCCTGCAAAAGATAATTGTGCAAAAATAATGTCAATGAAATAAGTAATGACGTGGATCTAAGCAAGCTGCCTGTTTATATGACTTCACCCACATGAACAATGGAACCACTGGATTTTTTAAATTAAAAAAACAGCAAATGTTTGGCCATACAAATGGCATTTTAGAAACCTTCAAGGGTAGAAAAGTCTAAAGTTGTTTCTGTAAGACCCCTCCCAAAGGATCACCTAATACACAAGCTAAACACACAAGGTTAGAACAAAATAGAGGGGTGTAGGTAAACTCACCTCCCAACCATAGATTCCATCCGTAATCTTCCCCGAGCCAAGCACTACTCCCCCCACACGCCAAGCCAGTCAGCCTTGGCATCCCATACCACCAGAGCCTCTCCTAAGGGACCCTCGACAAGACCGCCTACGAACCACCATGTCCATGGCAGGAGTAAGACTACTCTAGTCCACGCACATACCAACTGTCAAGTATAACAGTATATCCTCAATAACCCATAAGTCACTCATATTGTGAATATTGCGGCCTGCCGCAACAAATAACCCTTCAGTCATAAATACCCAGCCATGGATTTTCAATAATAATAAATCCTAGCCACCCGTCGTCGTAACTTGCCTGTGCCGCAGCCTTCCCCTAATCTCAGGGCTCCCCAACCCTAACCAGATTAGGACCTAATCCCAAGGATTAGTGTTAGGTACACAACATACTTTCCCTTCGAAGACCTTTCCTCCCTAGGAAACAAAGGCTAGGCAGTCTCTGCTCTAAACTAGCAAAGTCTCCCAAGTTGAGTCCTCCACCGCCCTATCTTTTCACTTAATCTTATACTGGGATCAACTTATTCCTAAATTATTCCTAAGCTTCCTCTCCCTGAAATCCAATATAAGTTCCGACTCATGTAGAACAAAGGACAAGTCCGCAACCTCTACTAGCTCCTGAGGTGTAAGAACATTATCATCAACCCCCTGTTTCTCCTTGAGTCTACTCACATGAAAAACGAACTTTCACATTAGGAGGCAATTCCATCTTAATCTTATACTGGGATCAACTTATTCCTAAATTATTCCTAAGCTTCCTCTCCCTGAAATCCAATATAAGTTCCGCCTCATGTAGAACAAAGGACAAGTCCGCAACCTCTACTAGCTCCTGAGGTGTAAGAACATTATCATCGACCCCCTGTTTCTCCTTGAGTCTACTCACATGAAAAACGAACTTTCACATTATGAGGCAATTCCATCTTACAAGCAACCGCACCAATTCTTCGCGAGATCTGGTAAGATCCAATACCTAGAGGACAACTTCCCAACCTTCCTGGTCCGGCAACGCCTCAAAACTCTTGGGTATCCTTAGATATACTAGCATTTCCCTCAAATAACTCCCTCGACGAACGCTTCCTATCAGCATAAAACCATGCTCTATCCTGAGCACTCCTGATGGATTCCCATGCACTAACTAGCATCTCTGGCATATCCGCTAAGAAATCTCTAGCCGCATCAATCCTAATACCCTTAAGTCCCGATATAGTTATTCGAGATCTAGGTTGGTAACCATACATCAGCTGATTTGTTTGGATAGGGGAATCTCTTCAAAAAGAATATATGTACCTTCATGATAATCAACAGAGACTTGTTGATAATCATTTTTTTTTGCTAGCAACTTTCATACCTTCTTTGTTGCTTTTAGGCAATCACGAGAAAATTGACCTGTCTTTCTACAAATAAAACAAGCACTATCTTTAGAAGACTCTTTCTTCCTTCTAAATACATTTCTTTCATGCATCTGGGAAGAGGAGCTTTTGAAGCGTCTTCTAAACTTCTTTTTAAAGGGGCTGTGATATCTGTCTAATTTCTTCAAGTAAATTTTGGGGTGGAATTCTAACTGAAACTAAAAATAGACTTGAAGAAATAACCAGATATTGTGCAAGAAAGTTTGACAAAGCAAAACTCAATTTGCCCTCTGTTTAGAAGGAAATATTATTTGCAAAGAGATGTTCTCATAATCTCCAAAGAATTCAGTCTTAAAACTGACCTCAACAATTTCAAAGGTTTCTTCAACTCCGACAATGTCCTAAAAACAGGCAACACCAAAATGCTACATTGGGCTAGCTAGTTTGGACTTTGGCGGTTCAAGTGCGAACACATCCCCGTTCACAAGAATTGTGTGGCCAACATGCTAACAGGAGAAGGTGTTGTCAAAAGACTGTATGCTCACACTGCAAAGCTTTGTCAAAATCCACTATAGATTTGTAAAGAATTGTGGGCTATCCATCGAGCCTACCAAATTGTATTAGAATAACTTTGTACCCATGTGAGCCGAGTTGTGGCCACCTGTACTTTTTACTCTAGCACTCACTAAAGTAAGAACTTTATCAGGATTTCTGTATCCTTGTGCACGTCTGTGTGCACTCTCCACCCATGGTTCGGCACATGGTATTGGCTTATCTATTGGTTTTGATTCAGCCTCAAGGAGCCATCAAATCTATACAAGCCATAGAGCGCTTCTTGCTCAGTGGAGTTTCTTGGAGTTTCATCATAAGTCCCCAAGTGTTCTCGAGTCCAGTCAGGACTTCTCTTTTTGTGTTCCTGCTTTCATGGAAGTTTTCTTTAAGAACTCTCCTCGCTATATATCTCAGTGTGTTTTGTTTAGGTATCAGAGCCAAATGCTCCTTGGCAAGATGATCATGTTCTTAATATACTCTTGTTTCTTCAAACTCCACTTGTTCAGTCATTCTCTAGAGAGTTTCATATTATCAGTCTGTGTTTTTCTTGCATTCAATATCTCTATCACTTTACTTCCAAAGAAATTCTAAAGTCTAGTGGTCTCGAAGCCACAATTTACGGTGCAGATATAACATATAAGACCCACAATCGAAGCCGTCACCTGCTATCTATAGCCAGTGGCCGTTTGCATTAGGTGCTAAGGCAAGAAAAAAGGCAATTGTGTTTTGTCACACAACGATTAGTCAAAGCAATCTCATTAGATTCAGAACAGTTCAGTAAGTATGGATAACTTAATGCAAAAGGATTAACAAGATCATTCTCGAAGAAAAGTGTCTTCTTCTATATTTGTTCATGAATCTAAACCTATGCCAGAGATTTGGAATCTGCCATAAAAATTAAACCTAAAGCACTTTATGATTTAAAGCTATCCCTATTATTCGAGCACTCACTAAAGTAAGCCTATGTTGGCGCTCCACCCATGGGTTCAGCACATGGTATAGGCTTTAATAGTGGTTTGGATTTAGCATCAGGGAGCCGTCCAAATCTATATAAGCCATAGAGCCCTTGTTACTCAGTGGAGTTACTTGGAGTTTCATAAGTCTCCAAGTGTTCTCGAGTCAAGAGGTCCTCTCTTTTTGCATTTTTCACTTTCATTAGAAGTTTTCCACTTTCAACAAAAATTTTCCACTTTCAGTATCTCTCATCACTATATATCTCACAGAGTTTTGTCTCCTCGTTGAATATCTTAGTGTGTTTTATTTTGGTATATAAATAGACTATAACCAGCAGTCGAATGATTAGCACTATTGTAGGCAAACTCAACCATTGGGACATACCTCTCCCAATCAAATGGTCGCTTGGAGATGTATGCACGAAGCATATCCTCTAGAACCTAATTCACCTTCTCCGTCGGACTAAGGATGATCAAATAAACTCATACTCTAGACGTAGTCTCCAATCTTTGGAAAACTAGTTGCCATAAGTGTCCACAAAACTTGGAATCCTTGTCACTCACTATGTCACGAGGCAACCCATACAGCCTGTAAAGTTGCTCAACAAGCTCCTATGCAAAATCAGTTGCTCATGCTTGATCTTGTAGGTAAAAACCTCGCCATCTTTGTGAACTTCTCTACCACCACCTAGATGGCATCATGCCCTCTGTCGGCCCATGGAAATCCGACAATAAAATCCATGGAACTACTTTTCCATTTCCCAACAAGAATCTCCAAAGGATGTAACAACCCTCAAACCTAAGGCGCTCAGCCTTACTCACCTGACATTGATGACATTTCACCACATAGTTTTGGACTTTTGCCTTTATCTTAGGCCAATAAAACGTCCTAAAATGCTCTAATTTTTGCTGACATGCCAACCTACAAGTACAATTGTGGTGTAGACCTGTGACCGAATGACAACCAGCTAGCAAGGGCAAAACAACAAAAGCATGGATAGCAAGTGGCTGTAGCGACTGTGGATTGCAGCAAACGGCATTGCAAGGCTGTGTTGGCAGAGGTGGCGCAAGGATGGCAGGCTACAAATGTTGCACAAAGGGCACCTCAGGCCAGTTCAAAGGTAAGGGCGGAGGTAAAGCTAAGCAGGAACAGTAGAGTAGAGCGGTGATCAAATACAGGCCAACACAGGTGGAGGTGGGCAACGATGGTGTATAGCATTGCAGATGATGCAGCAAGAGGACAAGGCGGCGATCAAAAACCCTGAAACTCAAAACCTTGCTGATACCAATTGTAGGTTAGGGTTAGGGTTTGCGTAGGTACAAGCCTAAGCAATGGAGGATCAAAGAGATCCATGGTGTGAGTGTATGACACATGGACACTTGCATCTAGCTCAGAGCTGTTCACGCTCGCCCCCAAGCACAGGGGGATATCCTTTGTCAGACATAACCAGGTTTGCATCACAAGGAAACCCTCCTTGATGACATAGGAGGTCACCAAATCTCCATTCTACAATTTGTTCCAAATGTCCTTGAATCCTCATCAGTAGCATAAAGATCAAAGTAAAATCCATATAATATCCCATAGAAACTGCATGACTCATGGATCTTCGAGACAATGCATCTACTACCTTGTTGTCTTTTCCAATGAGTATGCATAATTTTGAAATGAAATTGGGCCAAATAACTAGCCCATCTTATATGCTTTTCGGATATCTTAGGTTGAGACATGAAGTACCGAAGACTTTGATGATCCGTCTTTATAACAAACTGAATACACATAAGATAATGCTTCCAAATCTTCAATGCATGAATGATAGCCATCAACTCTTTCTCATGTGGGTGTGGTCTTTTTGGCCCCTTGAAGTCTTCGACTTTCATAGGCCACAGCATGGCCCTCTTGGTTTAAGACTGCTCCAACGCAATCTCCTGAGGCATCACTTTCAACCACAAAAGGCTTTGATAAATTGGGAATAATCAACACCGGTCCTTTGTTAGCGTAAAATTTCAACAGTCAATGGATTCTTTTTTAGCTTTGGTCCACCGAAATCCCACGGCTTTCTTTATCAAGTCATGCAATGGACTAGCGATCACTGCAAACCACTTGAGAACTTCCTGGCATGATGTCAATATGATGATCTTCCAGTCTCTTGGTTGGCTTCTTGCTTTGGTTTGTCGGGACATATTACAGCCATGTGTCCCTTCTTTCCACATTGGAAACACTTCCCTTGCTTGACATATTCCTCAAGTTGCTTGTGGGACAATTTCCTTGGAAAGAGTGGAGGCTTGTTCCCACTCCTATCCTTCTTCTCTTGAGGCTCGGTTCTCGCTTGGGTTCTGTCTTTAAACTTCTTCTTTTGAGGTGGATACCGGTTGTCAATCTTCGTTTTGCCCACCATCCAAGGCATGTATAAAGCCTCAACTTGTAAATTTTTGTCTTGGTCTTCCCCCAAAGATTTCGGACCAGCCATGAAAACTGCTTGCATAAGCTTAGGTTGTAGTCCATTCACAAACTTACGCATTTCCATTAGCAATGGAATAGGATTATAAGAAAACTTTAATGAAACAACTGAAAAGTTGTTACGATAAACTATCGACAGCCAGTCGAACGGCAAAGACAGCAGCACGGAACAGTGGTATGGCAGCAACAGCAAGGGGCAGTGCTGGCCGAGCAATCAGGTGGCGGTGCACAGGTGGCAGCGGCACTGGCACCAGCAGGTGCAGGTGGCCGTCAAGCAGCAACGTAAGCAGCAGTTCATTTGGAGATAACCAAGCACAGGCGGCGGCGTTCTGCAAGCAGTGACAAACAGCACAACGGCGGCAGCTGGGGGCTGTTCTACAGGTGGCGGCCGGGCGGTACGGCAGTACAGACAACAGCAATCGTACAATCCAAAACAACAAGGGAAGCAGTGACAAAGACTCACGCTTCAACAATGATGATGTTGATGATGAAGAGCCCCACGCTTTGATGATGATGGCGATGATGAGCTCCACCCTTCAACGATCTTGATGATGGTGATCAAGAGAGGCTTCTGCTTATTTTATACCTGTGGGAGGGGTCATTTTATACCTGTGGGAGGGGTCGTGCTTTTTGCCAGAAAGCTAGCCAAGCTTTTGTTTTTGCTTTTCTCTTTTTTACATTATACAATAAAATATTACTCAAACAAGGCCAATCTTTTACCAAAATTCTTGTGCTTTGCTTTTCTGGCTTTAGGGGCCTTGCTTTTTGGCCCTATAGTTGCTAGCTTTTTGCTTTTTGGTCTGACTCAATCCCCTCTTGCTAGTGAAGCTCCTGCTTTCTTTGCTTTTTGACCAAAACTGGTGCTTTTTCATGTACAAAACTTATGGTCCCTGTCTCCATGCCTTCTTCCACCTGTCCAGTGTACGGGCAAGGGTTCCATCATGTGAATAGAGCTAGGAGGGCCAAATAGTTACACGATGCAGCGAAGCCATCGAATGCACCCACACCCCGCCTATGGAGTCCATCAAGAGCATCTGGCTCGACATCATCCATACCCTCCGTGGCCAGTGGGGGAAGCTTCATGGCCAGTGGGAGAAGCTTCAAGGTGGTTCTGGCCGTATGGGGAAGCGTCGAGAAGCCTTCTTGAGGCCCTGGCGACTTGGTCCTTTTCTCATAGATAGTGGTGGTGAGCCCACTTAGCACTATAGACTACTTGTGTGGTTATTCCCCCCCGCCTCAAACAACACCACCCCCCCCAAAAAAAAAACCCATTGTATGATATAATCTTCTCCTCATAGAGCGTCCAGCTGGAGGAGAAGTGCATCTTTCCCCCTTTTTGCTCTTTGATCCTTGCTCCGAACATGGAGTGAGTTTGTACTCAAGCCTTTTAAGGCTGTTTTTTGGTAGCTAATAGAAGGATCTTGTTCAAGGGGAGGGGGGGCACAGGATCATGAGGGCATTGTAGCCGAGCATTTCATACATGCTAGAGATATGATTGCAGACTTGCTAGCTCTCATGTTTAATAGATCCATGTGTGGGGGGTTTCCTTGGACTTGGAGTACTTCCACGATTGTGCCGGTACTCAAGTCTGGAGATTTGAGCTTGCCGACTAACTATCGCACCATTATGATTGGTCACTCACTGGCCAAGCTATATGCCTCTATTCTTGAGCAGGAACCTAAGGATTCTCAGAATTGATCTACGAACGAGAGGATACTCGATACACAATTGAATCCATCGGGGTGAGGATGGTGTACTACCATCCGACAGGTTTCGTCGAAAGAATGTTGAGTAGATGGGCAGAGAGACAAGGGGTCCGAGCTCAGGGAGAAGCCGGTTTCAGGAGGAGATTCTCTACTTTGGCTCATATCTTTACCCTCAAGGCTATCATTGAGGAGGGCAGAGCACATGGGAGGGGGATCTACTGTGGCTTTGTGGATTTTCGCACGGCCTTTGACACAGTGCCCAGAGCTAGACTGATGCGCCGGCTACAAGACTTGGGGGTTCCATGTGAGCTCATTTGGGGTATTATGGCACTTTATGAGACAGTAGTTGGGAACGTGCAGACTTCAGAGGGTCTCTCCCAGCCACCAGTACACTCCACTAGAGGGGTGAAACAGGGCTGCCCGCTCTCTCCGACTCTATTTGGACTATACATAGATGAGATCTCTGATTATATTGGGACACGAGGGGGCAAAGAAGCCCAGTTAGCTGATACCTCTGCTCTTATATGCTGATGATATTGTGCTTATAGCAGACTCACCAGAGGGTATGCAGAGGCACTTGGATACTTTACATGCTTATGCACAAGACAGTGGGTTCTCAGTTAACTTTGGTAAGACCAAGGTTATGGTGTTTGACACTACAGCTCAGTGGGTCTGGAGATCTAGTAGCATTAGCTTCCCACTCTCCCTAGTTGCTGCTTCTTCCGGATGCCCCCTACTGATGTATTGTGGGGCTAGATACTTACCTTCAGTTGTTTCTTTTCTTTTCCAGACAATGTATCAAATGTCACACGGTTGTAACTTTGGTCTCATAGGTCACTTTGGCCTTTTGAAGACGTTAATATAACATTTCATTTCATTTCATGTCTCTCGCACTCTTACTTCCATTACATTGTGCAAATCGTTAGGAACCAAGGGGCTGAATATTCGTTATCCGAAGTATAGTCTTGTCTGTAAGCTTCCACACATTACCGTTAAAGGTCGTATATGGGCAATTTGGAGCCGTTTTGGTAGTGTCATAGGTGCCCAAAACATGCACCAATGGTTGGGACAAGTATTGGACACAATATGAACACATTTAATAGAATTTTTTATGATGTTTTATGGCTTGAAAGGGGCTTGCTGACTTGAATATGACTTGCCATTAGATTCCTATATAAAGGCAGGCTAGGGGTCATTCACAATCACTTAGAGATAGAGGTTGCAAAGGCTAGACCAAGGGCATGCAATCACGACATTTGGATCAGTACACCTCCATATCAACGTTTTCCATTAATGCATAAAGGAGGGGAATAAGCATTAGCTTATGCATTGCATCAATTCATGCATGTCATTTAAGGCTTGGATTCGATTTAGATCTTTACCGATACTGTAATTACTCATCTATTTAGTAATATACAATTAGAGTAGGTTAGGTAAAGAGTTGTCTCTTCTCCTTCTGTCTAGCTCAGATTTGTCATTCTTAGCTCATAGCTCTAGCTTTGTTTTCTTTTGTACCATGATGAGATTACATGGACACTATTGTATCAATTTTGGTCTCATAGACCCACTAGGTCTTTTGAAGACATTTAACACAACTTTCTTTCTTTCTTTCTACTTCTTTGTGTCATCATTGTGCATGTGATTAGCATTATTCTTTATTGCTTAGATTAATTATGATAGGGTCTAGAGTGCAAAGGATAGTTACCTCTCTCTCTCTCTCTCTCTCTCTCTCTCTCTCTCTCTCTCTCTCTCTCTCTCTCTCTCTCTCTCTCTCTCTCTCCATAGATAATTTCCCTCTCTCAGTCTCTGCGTCATCTATCTTTCTTTCTTCTCTTTCGTATAGTTGCAAGGATGTTTCTTCCTCTCTAGGCACATAAGAAGGAGACAGGGGAGCAATCAAAACCAGAGCCCCAAGCTCTACGTGGAGAGAGAGAGAGAGAGAGAGAGAGAGAGGGGTTGGACCTTCTACATTTAGTCTCTTCTTCCACGTGTAAAGGGTCCTCAACTAAGGTTGACCCTTAAGGTTTGCATAAATTAATGACTTGCATAGAAAAGACCCATCTATATATAGGATATAATCTAATATTTATATCATTTTACATTATATATATATATATATATATATATATATATATATATATGAGTCCATATCAATGTGTTGATGATCGTACCTCAAATGCGTTGATGATCTATCTGAGTCCATCTCAAATGCGTTGACGATCGTACCTACCTAAAAAATGAGTATACATATTCACCCAAATGACTATATTGGGTATTAAGGGGGGGACTATTTAATGTCTAAGGTTCAACATTAATTAGTGCTCCACATTTAATACCCAATATCTTGGGTACATATATATTCACCCAAATGATTATATTGTGTATTAAAGTGGGGGAATAATTAATGCCTAAGGTTCATCATTAGGGTGAATATGCACCTCATCTCGTGCCCACCTTTACATGTGGCCAACCAGCCTCCCCTCCACATTGAGATATCCCTTCCACCACTCCTACCTACCTCCCACACCACCCCTACTACCCCTAAGCCTATTGTAGGTATGGCTATTAGATACATCCTATTACATGCCTCGCCAAGCTCCTCTCGCCCCCAAAAGACATCATGCTCAGCCTGGTTTGGGAAAAAAACAGAGGAAATAGACCTAAGTGATCTCCTCCATTTAGAGGTAGTGTTACCAACAACGAGAAGACTTCCAGGCACTCATCTACAACAAGTTGAAGCCCTTTCTACTTAGCACCTTCCAAATCCCATCTTGCTTTTTGGTTTACATGCAAAGCTTAACACAAAGAGGGCATCTATAGTGCATAGAGAACTGGAGAGATAGAAAGAGACATCAAATTCAGCCTCCCCATGCCCATAGAGAGAGAAAAAGAGAGCACTTTTCAACCCTACGCACAATATCGCCCTTGAGAGAGAAATGAAATGAAATGTTATATTAACGTCTTCAAAAGGCCAAAGTGACCTATGAGACCAAAGTTACAACCATGTGACATCTGATACACTATCTGGAAAAGCAAAGAAAAGAACTAAAGGTAAGTATCTAGCCCTACAATACATCAGTAGGGGAGCATCCGCCGGAAGCAGCAACTAGGGAGAGTGGGAAGCTAATGCTACTAGTTAAAATGGGGTACATGAGTACATGGAGACATGAATACGTGAATATGGGGGAGTAGATAAGTGACAATGAGTACGACAGTATATGGCTGGAGTGGTAATCATCCTAGGAGCTCTAGGATGGGTCTCTGCCTGATGGCCTGGATATCTGAGTGAGATGCCTGGTCGGACGAGCCGATGCCTCGCAATGATGCTCTGAATCCTCCGGTGTAGGCACCGTCTCTGTTGTGAGGATCCACGAGTCCTCGGGCGTCTGGATCTGCCCAACTGGATAGCTCTCTCAACTAGAGTCCCACGGGGTGCCCACTGCTAGGCTGTCGGCTGTGTGTCCTCCTGGGTAGTCCCTCTAAAGAAGTCAATAATCTCTCTGTGTGGATTCCCTGCCAGTCGGGTATCTACTTCTGATAACGGACTCTTTGAGCCTGTGGATCTCCAAGAGATAAAAACCCAAGCATCGCTGATCACAATAGTCCATGACTCTAGCCAGTGGTCCAAATCCCTCTCTGCTGAAAAGGCAATGGTAGCGCCCTCGAGTCTCATAATATGCTGTGCAACGACGATAGATGTAGTGCTCCTCCGTCTCTGGCTCTGGCTCTATCCAACAAATCTAACAAATCCTGTCCCCTGGAGGTATGCCTCTAAATCTGATGTCTCTATCTCTAACTGATGTGAAGAGGTGCGGATCTGCCCAATGGCGCACTTCAATCCATGAGACAGATGGGTATCCATGTAGCTCGGTCTAAGTATAAAGCCATCCTCAGTGGTGCGGAGAAGATGGTGTCTATAGAAAACCATCTTCGTCCCCAACTCCTGTGAGGGCTCTAGCCATGCCTCCTAGTGTCCAACTGAATGAGGTCTTGTCTGATGACTACTAATCTCAGAATGTGTCAAGGTGAGAGAGGGTGCCTCCAGAGAGTACTGGAAGGGTGGAAGTCTGTCTAAACTGAACCCATGGAGCTCAAACCAGGATGCTATCTGCGCATACCAACATGAAGTGTCTCCATCCATGGCTAGTTGATGAGAGGACTCTAAAGCAAGTCGTGCATACCGGTGTCGGGGAAGCTCCCAGGTGCTATGAATGAAGGACACTGATTTGGCAAGAGCCTTGACTACGATCGGTGGTGCTCCCGTCTTGGCTCTGATAATGTCATGGGGTACCGAGGCCTTAGCCTGAATCATCCTAGAGATCATGGACACAAGTTGTCTCTCCATCGATCTCCATCCATTGTATGTGCGTCTTGATCGACTGTGACGATCTAGGCTAGGCCCCCAGATCTGTACTCCATATAGCATAGCCGATGTGACTTGCGTGTCAAAAAGCCACAGCTTAGTGCGTGGCTCCTGAAACTGTACCTGTAAGCACATCCTCTCTAGACCTCCTAGTGCTGCATATCCTCTAGTCAATTTGGCCTCTGCTGCCCCCCTCATGGAAATTGTGGGCCCAGTGAACACCACTCCAAGATATGTGTATGAGTCAACATACTCCACTGTCTCTCCTGCCCATATGTGAAAATACGGGGTACATGAGTACATGGATACATGAATACATGAATATGGGGAGAGTGACAGTGAGTACAACAGTGACAAAGAGAGAGAGAGAGAGAGAGAGAGAGAGAGAGAAATAAATAAAAGAAAGAAAGAAAGATATATTAACGTCTACGAGAGGCCAAAGTCGGCCTATGACACAAAAAATAATACAACCGTGTTCTTCCGATCATCAGAAGAAAAGGAAAAGAAAGAAAAAAAGTGTGCATGTGTCTAGATACAACTGTGAATCATCATGGATCGGTGGAGCCCCTTTACAAACAATATAAAGGGGGGTGGGGATGTGGATGGAGTGCTAAGGCAAGATGCATCTCTATATGCTGAAGGGGTAGTACAAGCATGCTATGCAGATCTATGTCTAACTCCATCCAGTGCCATAAGAGGGATATAAGATATCATACATCGTCGATGCTGAGGCTGTGAGTGGCGTGAACATGTACCCTGAGTCTGAATGAAAGCGAGCTAGCCTCTCCTGTGTCTCCATGTGGTGACTCATCCGGATAGCTGCTATCTATCGGTGAGACAGAGTTGGGGTGCTCTGTGTCCAGTCTGCCTAGGTCTCCTCCTGGCTCTCAATTCCTCTGCTCTCTGTGCGGTCACCCCACGTGGTACATCAGCTGGCACTGGCATAGCTCTCTAGAAGAAATCTGTGAGCTGGGACTATCTCCCACCACCCCTAGTGGGAGCGGGTGTCTGGAGGAGTCTCTCTCGAGAACTATGAAGCTCTAGTAGTAGTCTGCCAAGCTGTCGCTGGGGTCCGAGGCCTCCATCAACTGATGTAGTGAAGAGTGCTCCTCAAACAATCCTGCATAACTATCTCTCACCCCCTGGTGGGCTCTACATCTACATACAAAGTGATCATCAGTCTCCACCTCCTCGTGGCACAATCTGCATATTTGCTCGGCTCTGGGAACCCGTGCCTCTATCTCTAGCTGATGTGATGAGACTCGTAGCTGTCCAATAGCAACACGAGAGCTGTGTGGCATGTATAC
Source organism: Cibotium barometz (assembly GCF_041138505.1). NCBI lineage: Eukaryota > Viridiplantae > Streptophyta > Polypodiopsida > Cyatheales > Cibotiaceae > Cibotium > Cibotium barometz. The sequence continues at coordinate 52,005,317 of NC_141074.1, forward strand.
ATCCATATACCGTGGTCGCTGTATAAACCCATCCCCTAAGATGCTCATAAAGTGGTCTCTGTAATACAGCATCTTCGGTGGTAGTGGGCTCTCTGGTGCTGTCATGTCTCCTATATGTAGCGCTGCCATATGTCCTGTCTCATCACTCTGTTCCTCTCATTGAGAGAGAGGTAAACACGTGGAAAAGACTGATCATACTGAAAAGGTGGCAACCGCTCAATGTCTATCCCATGATGTGAAAACCACTGTAGCATCTGCGCATACCAAGATCCAGTGTGTCCAGCCTCGGCCTGGATGCCTCAAAAGCTCGGCGGGATAATCTCTCCGTGGGCATCTCCCTCATCCTGTATATAAAGGAGATCATCTGGAACAATGCCTCCATTGCCATAGGTGGTGCAGCAAACTCAGCTCGAACAATGTCGTGTGGGACGGATGGTTTGTTGCCTATTATCCTCGAGAGCATCAAGATCTGTGGTCTCTCCAGCTGTACCCATGTGGAGGCTGCAAGCCCTGGTGCCCAAACCACTGCTGCATACATCAAGGTTGGTGTCACTAATGTATCAAAGAGCCACCCCTTCGTGCGGGGTTCTTGAAAATGTGCCTGATGACACTGACGCTCAAGGCCAGCAAGAGTTGCATACCCCCGGGTCACTTTGTCTCGGACTGCTTGAGCCATGGAGAAGCGTCCAGCTGAGCTAGTAAATGTGATGCCAAGGTAAACATAAGAGCTCACCACCTCGACCCGTCGTCCTGCTAATGTGAGAGTAGTGTGGCTCTTGACTACGGGTGAGGTGTGGAAGATCATAACCTTGGTTTTCCCAAGGTTCATTATGAGACCCTGCTGTGCACAAAAGACATCAAGTGCCACAAGGTGTCTTTGAAGCCCAACCTGCGTGTCGCCGGATACCAAGACGATGTCATCAGCATAAAGCATAACATGGACACTAGTACCTGATAGCTCAACCCCAGAGCCTCCTCCCTGTGTGATGTAGTCGACCACCTCATCAATATAGAGCCCAAAGAGCATGGGGGAGAGCGGGTGCTAGCAACTATGTCGGACAAGCCTCTTGGGCATCGGACTCTCCCAAAGACCTGCTCATATAGCCTGTATATGCCCCACATCATGTCTGAGGGTATGCCTAGTGTCTGTAGTCGCTGAAAGAGGCGCTCTCTGGGCACAGTATCAAATGCCTTGCGGAAATCCACAAAGCAACAATAGAGCCATTGCCTCCGTGCCTTGGCCTGATCAATCAGGCACCTCAATGTAAAAATGTGGTCGATGGTCGAGAAGGCTCGTGAAGCCTGCCTGGCCTGTTGCTCTCAATCTCCCATCCTCTGCATGAGTGCTCAGCTTTGCCTCCAAAACTGCCCGGTATAGTTTGGCCAATATATGGCCAGTCATGATGGTCCTGTAGTTCCCGGGGTCTAGTAAATCTCCCGCTTTATGGATCGGCACAGTAGTGTGCATCGTCCACTCAGCCGGAAACCCCTCTGACAGAGCTCTGTTGAAGAGATGAGCATGAAATGGTGCTAATGTATCAATAGCATAGATGAGATGCTCTCCCTGTAATCCTGTATGATTTGTCGCCCGACCATGTTGGAGTCGGCATATGGCCCTCCTAACCATAGGTGGAGTGAAGAAGGTGGAGACTGTGGGGCATGGCTCTGTGGGCTGTGGTATAGGGGGCTAGGCAGGCACATCATAGAGTCTCTCTGCATATGTCTGCCAGGTCTGAATATCGGTAATAGGTGTGGGAAGACGGGGCTCTCTGAGTCTCCTCCAAGCAGCAGCAGTATCTCTACTCATGAGCATGTGATATGTGTCCCAGTACTGAGTCTCCTCATAAGCTCGCCGCTTATTACGGGCGGGTGAGAGTATGCATCCTCGTGCCTACCTGTCTTTGGGTGATCTCCCCACGAGCCCTCTGCACACTCGGAGACTGCGGTAAAGGTTTCTGCACTCATCATCATACCATCGGTTCTGGGGCATGCTCCCAGATGTAGGTGGCTTTCCTGTCTGTATGTGGTATGGGAAACTCCTCGCGGCTGCAGAGTGCAGTACATGTAAGAGCTGGGAGGTGAGCATAGCCATGGGTGCCGATGGGTCTACGGCAAATAGCTGATCATGAACATGATAGTCATACACATTGGGCTAGGTCCTAAGTGAAGTGGAAAATAGTGCGTAGCGGCTGTATGATGGGTGGGTGGGTCTCCAGTAAGCTCCTAAAAGTGAGGGATAGATATGTATGATCCGCCCCAATGGGGCATGGTGGTACGGTAAAGTGAGACACCATATCTGCTCCCTCCCGGGATCCCATCACATAGTCCAATGTACTGCTACCACCCCCCACTGGAAAGCAAGTCAACCCACCTGAATTTGGCCACTCAGTCATCCCGTTATAAATAACGAGATGGTGTCGCGCCCCAAGCTCCAGCAAATGTTGCCCATATCCAGTGCTGTCAGCTCCTCCGTCAAGCGGAGATCCGAGTGGTCCCTGTATCCTCTGTAGCTAGCGGCTCTAGTCTCAAGGGATCCTCAAAGTCATAGATCTCGCACTATCTGCTCTGAGTCCGTGCATTGCAGTCCCCCATCAAGAAGACTTCTCCCAGTGTCGAATAGTGTAAGATCCCCTCAGATAAGACAGAGCATGGAAACTCACTAGCCTCTCCTCCACCCGCCGGCTCCTCGGTGGTGGCAAACCGCGACCCCTTTGGAGGAAAGTAGCAAAGCGCGATATAAATCCATATGGTCTCCGAGAGGCGTAAGCTAATCCACATGTATCTCGCCTCTGAGTCTCGTGCTATGACTCGAACATGCTCATGTAACCCATGTCTGAAAAGCACTGCAATACCTCCTGAACCTCGAGAGGTGGCCTGTCTCATCCCTTGTCGGTGAGTTGACTCCCACTGATAACCCTCAACCCGTGGTAAGCCCCTCTCCGGGCTCTCATGTGTCTCTGTTCATCAAGATGATATCCCGGTCCTCCATCACCTCCTCAAGTCTCCTTGGATGTGTCCATAGGACTCCATTACAGTTCGAGACTACTATGTGTATCTCTTTGTCTTCATGTTGTTTCCTCCGTGTCTCATAGGCCAGATGGCGCTATTCGACCCTCAGAGAGATAAAATGAAATGAAATGATATATTAACATCCTCAAAAGGCAAAATGACCTATGAGACCAAAAAGGTTACAACAATTGGTGGATCTGATACAATGTCTGTGTAAGAAATCTAAAACAACTAAACAACTAATTGAAACTGAAACAACAACTATGAGGAAAAGTAAGGTACTAGGAGCTCCTCCCACAAACCTTGCAGAAGGTGAAGTCGGCGTAGATCTGACAGATGCAGATGTGAGGTGTCGTACGACGACGGTACAGGGCACTCAAAGTTGTACGTCAGTAGGGCGGCGCACAGATTTGGGCAATGTTTGACGTACAAGCGACGTACAACGGTAACAGGAGAAGGTAGTGGTTGAGGCGGCGGCGCACAGATTTGTGAGGGCGACGATCGACAGAGGTGCACAGATCTGATAGGGTGATGGGCGGATCTGAGCTGCGAGCGTAGATTTGAAAGTGACGACGTCGCACAGCACAGATCTGACGGTAGCGATGGCGGTGCATGTGGATCGGGGACTGGCGGCTGAGCACAGTGGCGGCAGTAGTAGATCTGAAGGTTCGATAGCAGAGGTGGTTGAGGGCGGTGGTGGCGGGCAGCTGAGGGCGACGGCAGGGCGGCTGAGGGCAAAACTCTAACCCTAACCCCAAACAACAAAACCCTAATGCAGCAAAACCCTAATGCCAAATAGGCTGAAGCTCAAGCTCTGATACCAATGTTCGGTAGGAGGGAAGCTAGCTTGCACACACACACACACCACACACAACCTCAAGCACAGAGAAACGTGAGTGCTGGAAAAGATGTACTCAATAATGATATGAAATGAAAGTACAAGTGAGTACTAAAAGGCCTAGAGCTAAGTGCCCAACACACATAAGTGTGTTCACACGGGGAAAAAACATGTGTCTAGTCACAGGAAAAAAGTGCCCGCGTGAGTAAGGTGGGTTCACACCTGAACCAGCCGGGAGTGGACATGACCAACAATGGCAACGAGCATCAAGTTTGAAGCTCCCCAGGCTAGATTAGTCATCCAAGGCACATGATTTGTGTGGGACTAGATGGTTTCCCCCTTTTGTAGGAGCAGACATGATCTTAGGGATCCAGTGGTTTCATAAGTTTACTCTAGACATTGATTTAGACGAGCACACGTTTGGGATTACCCGAAATGTCTCAAAAGTCCGAGTGATCATTAAATGTGAACTCGGGATACCTAACTTTTTGGTCATTAGTCATTTATAGGCTAAAAGAGAGAGATTCGAAAGGCACACAGTGTACGGTGACCTACATTTTGACCAAGCTTCAGAGAAGTACACGGCCCTACATTATCGATTCCAAAAGATCTTTCTTTTGGAATCAGGACAACTTACCTCCTAGACTTCCCTTATCTAGACCAGAGGACAATAAAATTGAGCTCCTCCCAAGTTTTGAACTCCCCAAAAGTTTCCATACCGCATGAGCAAGGCCATGGAGACGAAGTTGGATTGTCAACTCCAAGAATTGCTGTAGTCCAGTTTCACACGTTCTAGAGTGTCTCCATTCATAGCCCCGATCCTCTTTGTGAAAAAGAAGAATGGATCCTCTAGACTGTGTAAATTATCACGCGTTCAATAAGCTGATGATAAAGAGCAAGTTCTCTATGCCTCGGATTGATTATATCTTAGAGAGGCTGAATGGAGCAAAGGTATTTTCAAAAATTGACCTTTAAAGTGGCTACCATCAGGAAGAATTGTGGACAGAAACATCCTCAAAATTGCATTCCAAACTGAGCGGGCCCACTATGAGTTCGTGGTCATGCCTTTTGGATTAATGAACGTCCTAGCTACATTTAACTGCATGATGATGTGTGTTTTCAGGGACTTGATAGGAAAGTATGTCTTCATCTTTTTGGACGACATACTGACTTTCTTAGCTAAGGAAGAGCAACATGATGTTGATATCGAATAAGTGATGAAATTGTTGGAAAGCAACGAGTTGTATGTCAATGAGAAGAAATGAGAGTTTTAATTATACGAGGTTCACTACCTCGGATATATAATCAGTGCCTCAGGCATTTGATTAGACCCAACAAAAGTGGCGGAGATCCTGAATTGGGAGCTTGCGGAAATAGCATATGATGTTAGGTTGTTCGTGGGTATTCGCTAAGCATATTCCATCCACATCGACAAGTTTTCTAATGTCTTGGTAGCTTGATTGATCTGCTTAAAGGCAAAAGATCAAGATGACCCCTCGAGGTTTGCAGGCTTTTAAGGACCTTGAGGTTGCATTATTTGAGGCTCCTTGTTTAGCGCTAGCATCCTAGGATAATCCGTTTCAGGTGATCACCAAGACGAGTAACATTGCTATCGGAATAGAATGGGCATCTAGTAGCTTACATGTCCCGTAAAAACAGACAAGAACTACTCAGTTTATGATCGGGAACTCCTTACGGGTGATACTAGCTCTGAAGCATTGGAAACATTTTCTTTATAGGTGCGACTTTGAGGTTTGCATAGATCACCCGGCTTTGCGTTAGCTTCAGATGGTGCCAAATGCAAATTGGAGTGACCGTCAACATCATTGGAGCCAGATTTTCTAGCATTTGTTGGTATGCTCGAGTATCTTTCGGGCAAGGCCAACCCAGTGGCCAATGCCTTGGGCAAGAAAGGAACCATGTCCCACATCCAATCCACACGGATGGAATTTGCTAGTACAAGACTAGATGACATGAAGCACAAGTATGTGGATTCTGTGAACAGGACCATGCCATTTCTTGATATGCGATGGTTGGCTTTTCTACAAAGGTTGACTTTGCGTGTTGAAACAGTTCCAAGCAACTCGTCTCCACGATGCCCATGATGCCGTTACTAGTGGTCATAGGGGCATGAACTCGACTCTGGAGAAGTTAGAGCGGTAGCTTTATTGGCCAAGAATGGGGCGAGACGTGTTTACACGTGTGCAACAATGTCTGGTTTGTCAAAAGGTGAAATCTCCTCTTGTCGGAGGATGATTGGGTTGCTACACCCTTTTTACCCATTCCTGAAGGACCTTTTCAAGACATTTTGATGGATTTTGTCATGAACCTGCCTCCTAGTGTCTGGATAAGCATATAACCCAGTGTTTGACGATTGTTGATTGTTTTAGCAAATTTGTTATGCTTATTCCTTGTAGGTCTAACGTGACTGCTGAGGATGTTGCTAGGATGTTTGTTTGGCATTCCATTGTGTTAGATCGAGATGCCAAGCTTACCAGCCATTTTTGGATATCATTATTTGATAAATTTGGTACTAATTTGTACTTTTCCAGTGTATTCAACCCATAGACGGATGGCTAGACAGAGATTTACAATCAATTGGCATTCGACATGCTGAAGTGCTATGTTCATGACCAACAAGGTAAGTGGGAACCGTATTTGCCTTTAGTTCAAGCTGTTTTGAATGACATCTTTTCTTTAGCTATTGGCAGAACTTCATACGAGGTAGCATTTGGAAGACCGTTCTAGTCTTTGTTGACCAAGACATCCTCAGTGCCTCAAGTGAACAGAACGACGAAGTCTTATCAGGACACCTTGGAGTCTGCGAAAGACAGATTGGTTAAAGCGCAGGAGGCCTTCACTCGATAGGCCAACAAGGATAGTAGAGACGTGATCTTGGACGCAAACAACTACGGCATATGGAAGGTAATGTTGGAGTCCGTTTTGGAGTCGGGATTGTGGCAAGAAAGGCTACTATTGGAGAAAGTGTCCCAAGCAAAATATTAGGAAGAGTGCTGATTCTTCAGCTTCAGCTGCAAAGACTCTAGCTTTTGTGCACTTGCAGATTTTGGAAACAGATGCTTCATCTTCTTCGAGCGAGGAGGCAGTAAGCTTCACTGCCAGGGATACTCGGGAGTGGATTCTTGATAGTGGTGCTTCTAGGCACGTGACTCCTTCCCGCGTGAGTTCTTACAGGATCTCAAATGGCACTCAGGTTGCATTTTCATTGGTGACAATTTCACTATACCAATTCATAGTGAGGGTAGGATGGAGATCATTCCCGATGGCAGAGGGGGGAAGCATTCCTCTCGTGTTCTTTATGTCCCTGCACTTGGTTTTCATCTATTGTGTCAGTGCATGAGGTTTGCAGGATTGGCTTCCGGGTGGAGTTTGAGGAGCATTCTGTTGCTATATGGGACAGAGAAACAGGGTAGGTTGTTTGGGAAGGCAGAGTGGAGAACGGTATTTACTACAAACTCTTAGCACCCTCCTCTCTGACAGGCACTCAGATTGGTGACTTGTGGCACTTTCATTTTAGCCACTTGAATGTGGATGCGCTACGGTGGGCTTTCTGGGACCAGATGGTGGATGGCTTGCCAAATGTTGGGAGCAGGCAGGGACGATGTAGTTCTTGCATTCGTGTGGTAAGTAGCACAGGAATCTTTTCCGAAGTAGGCTTCCATACAGGCTTTAAAACCTTTGGAGTTGGTACACACTGACTTATGTGAACCTATGGAGACCCCATCCTTGGGAGGTTCTTGGTATTTTATGTTGCTTGTTGATGATTATAGCAGATTCACATCGGTTTATTTCCTTTCCTAGAAGGACCAAGCTTTTTCTCGGTTTAAGGAGTGGCATGTGATGGTGGAGAAAGGGTCTAGATTGTAGATAAAGACTCTTTGGGTTGACAAAGGAGGAGAGTTTTCTTCCAATGCGTTTGTGCGGAACATGGCATCAAGCGAAAGCTGGCCAATACAGGTTCGCCTTTAGAGAATGGAGTAGTTGAGCGAAAGAACCGGCGGACTGTGGTGGAGTCTGGAGATGGCCAGGATGGTGTTGGAGCATTGTGAGCTTCCTCGTCCACTTTGGGGAGAGGCTATGGCTACGGCTGTCCAACTGATCTCCGACGACTTCAGTACCAAAAATGACTCCCTTTGAGGCTTATTTTGGTAGGAAACCAGATGTCTCCCATTTCCGTGTGTTTGGGAGTGATGCCTATGTTCACATTCCAAAGAAGCAGAGGGGGAACCTTGACTCGAAGTCCCAGAAGCTTATATTTGTGGGATATAACTCTCTTTCCAAAGGATTCAGGTTGTATGACCTGGAGCGGAATGAGGTTGTTGTCAGCAGAGATGTTGTTTTTGATGATCATGTTCGAGCTTCCACTGTTGTGATGAGCCACCACTTCTTGGAGACCCAGATGAGTCTGATGATGATTCCCAGTCTATTGTTCTAGTTGGACAGCATCAGTCAGTTGAGGATGAGTCCGCGGCTAGGGATGAGCCCTCGCAGTAGGAGGCTCCACGTTTTGTTGGAGACCCAGATGAGTCTAATCATGATTCCCAGTCTATTGTTCTAGTTGGACAGCGTCAATTAGTTGAGGGTGAGTCCGCAGCTAGGGATGAGCCCCTGCAGTAGTAGCAGGAGGCTCCACATTTTGTTCGAGTACCCAGCAGGTGGTTGTTAGACATCCTTCACAGGAGTTAGGTGTTACGGAGCTTCCCTCTAAGTGGACCATAGAGGACGGACCTCGAAGATCACCTAGAGTTCATGAAAAAAGTCATTCAATGGAGCTCTTACAGGTAAACTATGCTTTGATGTCTCGTATCATGTGGGACAAAGAGCCCACTTCCGTGAAGGAAGCTCTTTTTAAGGATACTCGGAGGAAAGCCATGCAAGTGGAATTGAATGCCATAGAGAAGAATAAAACTTGGGAGTTGGTTTTGAGGCCGTCAAAACGGTCAGTCATTGGTGTCAAGTGGGTCATTAAGACCAAGTATACGTGAGATGGGTCAGTGGACAAACACAAAGCCAGACTTGTGGCTAAGGGTTATGCTCAGCGGCTTGGCATCGACTATGAGGATACCTTAGCACCGACAGCGAGTGACGATGACCACGATTTGGACCATTCTTGCCCTTGCCTCTTCTCAGTGGTGGCCCGTATATCATATGGATGTGAAATCTGCATTCCTTAATGGTGACTTGCACGAGGAGGTGTATGTTGAGTAGCCTCTAGGCTTTGAGGTTCTAGGATCAGAGGGGATGGTTTACAGGTTGCGGAAGGCCTTGTATGGTCTTAAGCAGGCTCCTAGGGCTTGGAATTAGAAGATTGATTCCTTCTTTCTACGGACTGGATTTCAGAGATTAGTTGCAAATCCTAACTTGTATCTCTTTCGAGAACGCGGTTTGGTCACGTTGATCATCCTTTATGTGGATGACCTCATTCTCACTAGCGGTCATGTGGAGCAGATTGCAGTGGCGGTATGTGCATGAGTTGCTTGAGGTCTTCGGGATGGAGAACTGCAAGCCTATCACATCACCCCTGAACACGAAGCTTACAGTGAATGATCGTTTTGTGAGCCAATTGATGCCTCTCTATAGCATCGGGTTGGTTCATTGATCTGGTTGTTGAACACCAGATTGGACTTGAGCTTTCTTGTGGGACTGTTGAGCTCATTCATGCAGACACCTTTGAAGTCTCATTGGGACGCAGGATTGCGGATCTTGCAGTATCTGCAGGGTACGAAGGATCTTGGACTCTTCTACGACACTGAAGGGGAAGCGAAGGACCGAGTCCGACTCCAAGGCTGGAGGGACTCAGATTGGGGAGGAGATCTACGTCAGGCTACGGATTTACCCTCCGCTCAGGAGCTATATCAAGGAGTACCAAAAGGCAGCCACCTATTACCTTGTCATCGACAGAGAGGCAGAGTACCGAGTTGCTTGTGGTGTTGCTTGCGAGGTCGTGTGGCTGCGGAGGTTGCTTGGCAAGATTGGGTTTCCACAGAAGAATCCCATGGTCATCTAGTGCGATAACCAGAGCTGTATCGCTATCGCTCGGAACCCAATCTTCCATGCTCGGACCAAGCACATAGAGATACAATATCACTTTGTTCATGAGAAGTATTTGGCTGGTGACATCTTGCTTGTTTATTGTTCGACGGAGGACAATGCGGCATACCTCTTCACGAAGTCTCTACCTCAAGCTATGCTCTGGCAGCACTCCAGCTCACTGGGGTTGGTTCATCATCCAGGAGCTGAGAGGGGGTGTTAGCACTCATCTTCTGTCTGTGCATTACACTAGGGCCTCTGTTGTGGGTGTGCCTGCCCAGTTTTGGTGTTCCCCCATTTTTCCTTTCCATGTATTTTTCCCATCTTTTTTGGGTGTGGGAGGGCTGTCGGTTGTATCAGGTGTTGGCAGACTGGTCTGTGCTACCCGACCTAACCTGCAAGAGTGGCCGACTGGTTTTTCACCTGGCGGACTATGCTTTTTACTGGTCATGAGCAACTATTGCTGGTTGTGAGCATATATGCTGCTGTCGGCCTGTTTTGGGTTGCCCGAGCAACTTTGGACCATATAAAATGGCCCCTACCCCCCACACTTGTCATTGTACCATTTTCTAGGATTTTTCTTGTGTACATGGATACCCATCCGTCTCATGGATTAAGGTGCGCCATTGGGCAGATCCGCACCTCTTCACATCAGTTAGAGATAGAGATAGGCAGATTTAGAGGCATACCTCCAGGGGACAGGATTTGTCAGATTTGTTGGATAGAGCCAGAGACGGAGGAGCACTACATCTGTCACACTGCACAGCATATTATGAGATTCAAGGGTGCTACCATTGCCTTTTCAGAGAGGGATTTGGACCATTGGCTAAAGTCATGGACTATTGTGATCAGAGATGCTTGGGTTTTTCTCTCTTGGAGATGCGCAGGCTCAGAGAGTCCGTTATCAAGAGCAGATGCCCGACTGGCAGGAAGTCCACATAGAGACAGATTATTGACTTCTTTAGAGGGACTACCCGAGAGGACACACAGCCGATAGCCTAGGAAGCACCCCGTGGGACTCTAGTTGAGAGAGCTGGGCAGATCCAAACGCCCAAGGGTTCGCGGATCCTCACATCAGAGACGGTGCCTACACCGAAGGATTCAGAGCATCATTATGAGGCATCGGGCTCGTCTGACCAGGCATCTCACTATGGTAGATATCCAGGCCATCCGACAGAGACCCATGCTATAGCTCCTAGGATGATTACCACTCCAGCCATATATTGTTGTACTCACTGTCACTTTTGTACTCCCCCATATTCATGTATTCATGTATCCATGTACTCATGTACCCCATTTTGACTAGTAGCATTAGCTTCCCACTCTCCCTAGTTGCTGCTTCCGGATGCTCCCTATTGATGTATTCTAGGGCTAGATACTTACCTTCAGTTTATTCTTTTCTTTTCCAGACAGTGTATCAGATGTCACATGGTTGTAACTTTGGTCTCAAAGGTCACTTTGGCCTTTTGGAGACGTTAATATAACATTTCATTTCTCCCTCTCTCATCTGCGTTTTGCTCTCTACCACAGTTGTCTTCATTTCTGCTGTGCATTCTGACAGATGGAAGGGGCAGCCTTGTGGGCCACATCTGAGTAGAATAGCATGTAAATGCATGTAGATGGAAGGGGCAGCCCTGTGGGCCACCCCAGAAAAGGATAATATCCTTGCCTAAGAAGGGTGTAGGCCTTGTAGGCCACCTAACGGGCCAAGGAGGCCCATGGCCAAAGCCCAATAGCCACATGATGGCTGGGCATGCTTTTGGCCAGGGTCTGGAGGGCCTGGGCAGCAAGCAGGGTCACAAGGGACGGGGGACGATAACTGGGGAAGGGGACGAGAACAGAACGGGGGATGGCCATATGTAGGGAACGGGGACAGGGGTAGAAACGGCACTTAAAAATTACTTTGTCAGTACCACCCACTCGCCTATATGGGCAAAGCGTGCAAGTCCATGGCTGTGCACCACCTCCATAAGGGGATGGGGTGTGATTGACCTCATCCCACCATGTCCATCCCGTCGTCCTTCTACGGGTAGTTGGAACTTGAAGAGCCACTGCCATGAGGAGGATCTTGAAAGTTGAGGGAGAACTTGAGTGTGAGGATGGGTGGGTGTGTGTGTGTGTGTGAAGCTTGAGAGGGAGTGTGTGTGAGGGAAAGTGTGTCTTGAGAGGGAGTGTGTGTGAGGGAAAGTGTGTCTTGAGAGGCTACAGCTTGCTTGTGTGAGAGCTTGAAACTTGAGTCCTTGGTCCTTGAGGCTTGCCGCTTGAGGGGGAGAGAGAGTGTGTGTGTGTGAAGCTAAAGCTTGAAGTGTGAGAGGGAGTGTGTGTGTGCACTGTGTGTCTTCTTATAGGGAGGGAGGCAAGAGAGAGGCCAAGGTCCAAAGCCTCAAAGGCTCAAGGCCTATGGGCCAAGGCTAAAGGCCCATGAAAAGACCCTCCCAAACGGCCAAAAAAAAGGTCAAAAATGTGACCATTGCCCAAACAGTAACCTGCAGCCATCCCCCACAATCGTCCCCTCCTGGATTTGTCCCCCACAACCGTCCCCTCCTGGATCTGTCCTCGAAACGCCATCCCTTGTGAGGGATGCCCAGCGGGGGACTTCCGTCCGTCCCCGTCCCACAGTGTTCTTGGTACGGCATCCCCTCGTTCCAAGGGTCCATCCCTCCGTCCCCTGTGAGACTAGGGCAGCAAGGAGGCCAGGCCTAGAAGGGCTAGGGGCCAGGTTGGCCAGCTCTATGGACTTTGCCAGCCAGTCGGCTAGCCCATGGGCAGACTGGTAGGCGGCCAGTGCACAAAGGCTGCCAAGCGTGGACAACATTAGCAGAGGCGGCTAGCTAATAGAAGAAGGCACATATTAAACGGCAATAAAAAGGCCGCGGAGGTAATTTTTACAGGTCGATTGTCTCCTAGAACAAACGGTCTAGCTGATTTGATTACTATATAAACATAGGCTAGTTAATCATTTAAGCATCTCATAATTCACAAAGTGCTGAAGTGTTCCAAGGGCCAGGATAGCCAAAGGGAGCCTAGAGCAAAGGTGAATCAACCATCCACAGGCTCAAGGTTTACAACCACAGGGAGATGTACAGATTTGAGTCTTTTTCTCATCATTCAATAAAGCAAATACCCCATCCTTGGTGGGTGTAGCCGTCTTTTATGCCTAACAAAGAATTGGGAAATGAACGGAAGCAACTAGAAAATTGAAAGAACTTACACGAACACGAGCATCTTTGCACCACAAACATCTCTTTTCCATTGCAAAAAGGGGGTTTTATACAACTTTAAGGCTCTTTCACACCCATTTGCATATGGGATAACTCTCTCACACACATTTCCTCTATCCTCTCAATTATAACCACGGTTACAACTCATAAAGTGGGCATTTGACCGTGCTACAGATACCCCAGGTCATAAGAGTTCACCGTCCCGGTGAACAATCATAAAAAAAATGGTACATATTTGATGCTGATGCCGATGCCGATGCCAATGCTGATGTTGAAGAGCACATCCATGGAAGAGGAGTGTCCATGTAGAAAGAGGTGGTTCTTGTGCCATGAACTTGTGCAAGATCACTTATGAGGCAAAGGATAGAAGATAAACCAACATGCCAAATCACACTGAGAGAGAATATCCACCACAAAATAGAGAGATAGAAGGGAAGAGAAGTATCCACCATAGGATATAGATGGGAAGAGATAGGGGCATCCACCACAGGGTATGAGAGAGAGAGAGAGGAAATCCACCACAGGATTTGAAGAAATATCCACCACAGGGTAGAGACAGAGACAGAGAGAGAGATTACACCATGCAACACAGAGAGAAGCAACATAGGTCACCATGAGAGAGGATTCTATCGTAAGAGAGACGTAGAGAGAGTGGGAGAAGCACCATGAGGCAAAGAGAGAGAAAGAGAGAGTTAGAGGCACATCAAACATAGCAAATAGAGCCAAAAAACACATAACAAAATCAAATGGCTCTGGGGAAGAAGAGGTACTGATAAAGTGTTTGATGGTCCACCGTAGAGCTACCGGGCTTTGGAAAATGCACAGATTAGTTGTCAGCAGACTTCCACGCCCTTGGAGTTGAAGAGGACAATGGCAAAAGGGTGGAGGTGAGGCAAGGCGAGAAGCGGGCTAATTGCAGGCGATAGTGGTTGGGCAGTAGTAGCAGTAGGCACGTGAACGACGCTGCAACTGTCGAGCTGAACGAAAAGTTTCGGTGGCATGCAGAAGGGTTGGACGGCGGCAGATATGAAAAGTGGTAAGAGGACAGTAGGTGTGAAAAGTGCTGGACTACCATGTGGATGGGCGGTCAGCAACTGTTGCCAGCAATGTAAGGTAGAGAGCCTTGAAAAGTGCCGAGCAGCGTGAAGTGTGCCGATGATGCCAGCGACCCCCGAGCCACAAGCGTGACAGCCAGAGCAAGTAGAAAATGCCAAAACATAGGTAGAGGCAGGCGGTTGCACAATGCTCTAACCACCAGTAGTGCAGGCATGATAGATGGGTGCGAGCCAGCAAGACACTGAACTAGAGTTAGCTGCAAGCTCGCTAGTGGGGCCAAGTAGAATGCAAGCAAGCGAGAAGTTATGACACTAAAATAGAAAGCAAGGGCTTGGTAGCTGCTCTGCTGGTGGTGAGAGAAAACATGTGGGGAGCGGGGGGACGATGGAATTCCCCCCATCCCACCCAGCATGCCAAAAAGATGCTACATCTGTAGCCGTCTTTTATGCCTAACAAAGAATTGGGAAATGAACGGAAGGAACTAGAAAACTGAAAGAACTTACACGAACAAGAGCATCTTTGCACCACAAACAATCGATCACTTTTCCATTGCGAAAAGGGTTTTTGTACAACTTTAAGGCTCTTTCACACCCATTTGCATATGCGATAACTCTCTCTCACACATTTCCCCTCTCCTCTCAATTATAACCACGGTTACAACTCATAAAAGTGGGCATTTGACCGTGCTACAATGGGGGCCGTGCAAAGGGTATTTGGGACCCAATTGAGTGTACTGTCTTTGTTCTCTCTCTCTCTCTCTCTCTCTCTCTCTCTCTCTCTCTCTCTCTCTCTCTCTCTCTCTCTCTCTCTCTTTGCTCTTCATGATGGCGCGAGACCTATGGGACTACACTCAAAGTTGCTACTTGGAATTGTAATGGATCTCTACGCCTTGATGTAGAGGCTTTTGAGGATAGTTTCACTGGGAGGGACATCATCTTCTAGTGTGAGACGCATCAGGCTCCTGGACAGTCCATGCCACATGTTAATGGATACCGATGGGAGATAGGTTGTAGACAGGAGACTCGTTTAGAGCATAGAGGACGGGGCAGCTCAGGAGGAGTGGCAGTATTGTTTAGAGAGGAGCTGCAGCCACTGATACATATAGTCCGCAGAGATGAGCAGGCTAGGTACATGTGGGTTAGACTGGGGGCAGAGACGGGGAGATATCTCTACATTGCTATATGCTATTTTGCTCCTAGTACATCAGTGTATGCATCACCTAGCTGGCAATCTCCCTTTTCTATTTTGGATGATGACATTTGGGAGTTCTCCAGGGATGGTGACATCATTCTCCTGGGGGACTTCAATGCCAGGAACGCCCATAACCAGACAGTATTTTATGATACCTCAGAGGAGATGTTGAGGGAGCTTGATGTTAGGGATATGGGCCTATCTAGACTCTCACAGGATGAGGAACATACAGTGTATGGGCGGTATTTGATAGACATGCAGACTGCACATGGATTGGAATGGCCTACAGAGATTCCCGACAGCGAGCGGTTTCACTAGCTTTCCATATCGGCATGGTGCTAGTACATTGGACTATGTTATGGCTCAGCCCAGTCTCATTCCCTCTTTTGAGGATTTTATTGTAGGAACTAGGCCGGTTGGAGTAGCAGTGGATCATGCTATCTTGTCCTTCACTCTCACATTTCAGTTCAGCACCGCTCCATTGGGACAGGTCTCCACACACTTGTTATACCTTTACGAGGGAGACTGACATCGTGTACACGGATGAGATATACAGACGCTTATGTGTCGAGGAGCCGGGGCGGCCATTAGATGAGCTCACTCAGATATTGATAGAGATGCTTCATGCTGCAGCATCAGAGGCATATCCCCATAGTCAGCCTACATGGAGACGATCTGGGAACATGCCCCAGAACAACTGGTATGATGAGGATTTGCAAATTTTTGACTTGAAACTGCACACATTGCTTGCTGAAATTTGGGACTTTTCACCATTGAGCCTGCAATTACAACATTGGCACACATTTTCACAGATTTGGTACATAATTGCACTAGAAATTTGGGAGTTTTGCTGAAATTGGCACTATTTGCAGGCAATTTTGGGTATTACAGGCACATTTGGTTGGCATTGGGGCATTTCCCCCAATTTTTGGACATTATAGCATTTGGTACAAGTGTTATCTCAACTCTCCGAGCGCGTATTTCTAACAATATAAGACCCTGAAAACCATAACCCTAACCCTAAACCTCCCTCACAATCAAGGGCTCGATAAAAGCATTTTTTTTAAAACCCATCAAAATAAGGACATGCTTATGAACTAACCAGTTTTCTAGGCTATTTTGCCCGTATTTTAACTAAAAACTAGTAAACTTAATTTGAATCGTTTTTTAAAACGTCTTGATATATTCCTAGCCAAATTTTAGCAGTAAGTAAAAATACCTTAAAATGCCCTTGTTTGTCGAGCCTTGCTCACAATCACACCCTCCTCTAAAATAACTACCCCCTTTTCGAGTATAGAAGGTTCTTTATAGCCTTTGGAAGGATGCTCACATCGGCACTTGATATATATCGAAGTTGATGTGTGATACATATGGAAGTTGATGTGTGAAGTGCTTGTTGATATTTACAAGGCAATGAATAGGGAGAACATGCTAGTTGATATTTACAAGGCAATGAATAGGGAGAACATGCTAGTTGCTTGTCATAACGTTGTGATCAATTCTCATTAGTGGGGCAATTAGGCCTTCAAAAAATTTGGGACAAGGCTTTGCTAAGCCTAGCACTAAGGCTTATGTAATTGGGGGTTTTTAGGGTCTAATGAGCTTTGCTTTACCGCTCGGCTTGCCCCACTTCAGCTTGTAATTAATTACTCAGTAGAAGAGTTTCAAGTCAATCGTCCTTTGACCACTTGCCCATTAGGTCATGATTAAGGTGTCCTTCGTATGTGAGGAAGAGCAAGTTTAATCACAAGATTGGGACCTTGATTTTTGGCTAATCTAATCCTCTCCATTAAGGTGTCAATTAGCCATTGAACGCAAGAATGAAAGTGAGATTAAGGCCATTAGGACCTTGACTTTTTGGCTAATCTAATCCTCTCCTTAATTAAGGTGTCAATTAGCCACTGGACGAAAGAACGAAATCGAGATGAAGTCCTAATTCATGAAAGTACAATGCTTGGTTTAGGGACATAAATTGAGTCTAATTCATGAAAGTATAATGCTTGGTTTAGGGACATAAATTGAGTCAATCGAGGCCCGATGTAACCCTCTTGATACGTAATTTATGCCTACTTAATTAATCTTGGTTTAGGGACATAAATTGAGTCAATCGAGGCCCAATCGCTTAGTATACACTAAGTTATGCCTACTTAATTAATCTTTGATTAATCATTATTCAAGATTAAACTAGGGGGCTTGAGGATTTATACATGATATTTCAAGCCCTAAGATCAAAAGATCTCTAATCCCTATTGGACTCCCAAAATCAAAATCATAGGATCATCATCATAAAGAAACAAAAAAAAGTTATGATGATCATACGTCCATAGATTTTACAAATTATTATTTTGACCATAATTTAATATAGAAAACTCCAATTTTAGCACTCTTTAGCTTGTTGAAAAGCGTAGATGCACAAATTCATTTTTGAGAGGTTAGGTCTAATTCGACCTACAACAATGTCAAAATTACTCTTAAAAAAGGCACATTGGTGGAATGAGTGCAATGAGGGGGACGTCTTAAAAATGGTAGAGTAGCCCTTTGACATGAGAGAGGAGATGAATGTGTGGGGAGGTGGGGAGAGGAGACTTATATAAAACTCCTCCATGTATGCATGTGCATGGCTATCACTAGTTTGCATGGCCACTTACCCCATGCTAACTCCACTAACACTACTAGCATTAACTCAACTAGAAGACTAGGACTAACACAAGCTTATCTAACCTCTCACTTAGTTAACTAGTTGTAGCTCTAGTTAACTCACCTCTCACATAGTTAACTAACCTTTAACATCACTAAAATTAGTATTTAGAGTTTAAATAGATTCAATATTGCAACCATCCAATGTGACGAAGGTCTTAAAACATACATTTAAACAAATCATATTTTCTTGCCCCAAGACACATTCAACTCTGAAATACTACCATAGTATAGTTCTTTACCTTAGTATAGAAATAGTATTTTCTGTTAGGATTCCAAACATCATCAGAGTAGAGGCATCTCTTTGATTCACACTCTAAATGTCGTATCTCTGCATAAAGTGCTTATGATGAATTATCTTTATAACTAGATATGCAATCTAATGATAGATGGAATTACAATATCAAGACATGATGTTCTTCTTTCTATTAACACCATATTAGTGAATTTGGGAATTTCCCAATTCCCATTTTTGAATACTTAAAAAAGGGGACATGGCTAACATGTTTGTAAGTTTCTCAAAACCCTATCATATGACCTATCATTGGAAAGCGCTTGAAAAATGGAATCTAAAGAGCTATAAAGCACTCATTTTGGATTAGTGGTGTTCAGGTTAATCCAAACTTTTGACCACATGTCCCAAACTTGTGGGAAATTCCCATATTCCCCAATATGGTGTTTATTTTGTTTTTATCTGTTTGCTTGTTGATTTATGAATGCTTCATAATGTTTTCTATTGGGGTAAATCCGCTAACACTTTTGATGATCATGTTGTAGAGCGAGTACTAATCATATCTTCAGTTTTGTTTTGATTTATGTGATTATGTGCTTGTTTGCATGGATTTCGTGTGGGGGCTAAATCTTCTTTGTCAATCCATTTGGCAAGACATTTTTTGACGATTGTTAACTCCTCATGTTTTGTCATTACATTCCTGCTCCATTTTGGATGGCATTCATATATCTGTTTTGTGTTTCAATTCTAATGCTTTATGTGGTTCATTTGTTTCTGTTGTTCCTTGCGTCACCATCCTTGTAGCTTGCTTTTGGTGTATGGTCGATAGGGTTAAGTTCATCACTTTTTGTGGCTCATCTGTTTTCAAATTGGGGCTCATTGATTGGTTAGCATTCTCCTCTTTTTGTTCATTTCTTCCTCTGTGGGTTTTCAAACACATTTGTAGCTTTTGCTCAGATGAAGGTATCCAATCTTCTTCTTTTTTGTAGAAACGATGGAGCAACAAGCCGTAGAGACGGTTAAAAATTTGATTAATTCAAGAAGAAAATGGGATCCTTAGTAGAGTTGCTATTGGAAGCAAGGCCATATCTCTAGTTGTATGTGTGTACTTGATCTAGTAATTATGTGTGTGTGAACCACCTCTTAGAGGGGTCATAATAATATCTAGATATTTGTGTGATGTGACATAAGCAATGATGCGAGGAGAAGAATCTTTTGGCCTATAAAGGTCTTGTATTTTCATTGAAGAAATAACGAATGCATCACATCATTAAGTCGTGTATTTCTTCTCTCTAGTCTTGTGTTTTCTCTCTCTTCTTTCTGTGTTGATTTCAACAAGTAATCATCATGGCTTTTATATATGAGCCCCCATAGCTGTCTATCTCTCTCATGAGCACAACCATGGTGGGAAGTTTTCCCATATGGTATTAGAGCTAGTGCTTCTGCCGAGTTAGCAGTCCTTCCGAGTTTTCCCATATGGTATTAGACCTAGTGCTCCCGCTGAGTTAGTAGAAAGCACTGCTGTGATTGAGCAGTGCTTTCTACTCATTGGTGGTGGCGACCCACTACTACTACTTGTTGCTGTGCATTGCCACCACCAACTATTGAAGCCATCTCCACACTTCGAGAACAACCTACAATCAGTAAGCAATACGCAACCAACTCTGCCATGAAGTTGCCGTTGTCGCCTTTTCCATCGCTCGCGTTGCTAGTAGTAGCCACGTAGCCTATAGTGGTTATTAAGACCTTTTAAGCCTTATATTATAAGGCCTATTAAATGGTTTAAGGCAACAACTGAGAGTTGTGGATTCGCTGTCTTGCTAACCACTCTTATTGCTCATATCTTGAGAAAGGGGAGACCCAACATCAGAACAATACGCATCAAAAGCATCAAGAAGGTACATATTTGGGCTTTTCAAAATTTTCTATAGACCAAAAAAATTGAGGCATAAATCTCAATTTTTTCATTGTTTTCAAAAATTAAAGGTGCATTGCAAGCATTGAAGGGGTGCTACAACCTCCTATAATATCAATTTCACAAAACCCTAATTTTTGAAAACCCTAATTTTTCCAAGAGATGAAAATATGTTGTATGTAATGATTCAACCTCTGAGCCACCAAATGAGTAGGCCAAGTTGGAATCAAGGAAGGGTGAAGAAAAACAAATGGTGCTAAAAAGCAGAAATCTATGTTCTTGTGTGTATGTCTGGGCTTATTAAAGTCCAAGATATATGTTGTGTTGTGTTCTGTTATGTGTTTGGAACATTTGTTTGCTCGTACTCTCGATCAAGTACTTGTTCTGGTTCATGTAACCACCTCTGGTCACCTATGATGTAGGCCATGTGAAATGTGTATGTTCGTTTGGTCCTTCTTCTTGTTTGGTTGTCCCTACTCATGTAGAACCCCTCATCATCATTGCATGAGAAAAAACTCATGACATAGGTGAGGAGAGATATCTCTTGAGGGTGGTTCCTACCCAAGTCCTGACTGGCCTGAGAAACTGGACTATGAGTCCAAGATTTATCCTTGACACAGCAGGAGAGATAGCCCTTGAGGGGGGTTTGTTTGGAAGCAAGGCCATATCTCTAGTTGTATGTGTTTACTTGATCTAGTAATTATGTGTGTGTGTGAACCACCTCTTAGAGGGGGTCAGAATAATATCTAGATATTTGTGTGATGTGACATAAGCAATGATGTGAGGAGAAGAATCTTTTGGCCTATAAAGGTCTTGTATTTTCATTGAAGAAATAATGAATGTATCACATCATTGAGTCATGTATTTCTTCTATCTAGTCTTGTGTTTTCTCTCTCATTTCTCTGTTGATTTTAATAAGTAATCATGGCTTTTATATATGAGCCCCCATACCTGTCTATCTCTCTCACGAGCACAACCATGGTGGGAAGTTTTCCCATAGTTGTTGAGCAGCTATCGAGAAGTTGGACAAGTATAAAGAAGAGATTAGATAAATGTATAAGGAGCACAAAGAGTGTGTTGATTTACTCTGGTAACATGCTCAAACTGTGGAGCACAAGGGGAACATTGATTTTCTTTGACAACATGCCCAATTGCGGATTAATTGATTGAGGAGCATAAAATCCAAAACAGAGTGCTCACATGGGAGCTAGAGAGATGCAAATTGTTTGTTTTACACGATAAGGATATTTTGACACAGCATCAGGTAACCCTTCCGGGCTAGCCAACGTCCTCCTCCTCCATAGTGGCGTGCTCTAGTTCTTGCTTCGATTCCACCACAATCTCCTCTCCGGACTAGAGCTCATGATCATGGTGCCATTACCTGACAATATTGTTAGGGTACCAATTTCTTTTTCATCATTACAAAGCTTATCATCCTCAAGCTTAGGTGTACAAGTTAGACATCCATAGAATACCACTAGATTGGGACATTCAGGTTATATCATTCATTATTGGGAGGATGACCCTTGCAACATAGTGAGTCTGACTTTTGTCTATTGGTGAATTAACTCTAAAATACTACCATAGTATAGCTCTTCACCAAACATCAGAGGTGTCTCTTTGATTCACATTCTAAGTGCCTATTTGTACCTCTACACGCAAAGCGCTTATGATAAATTATCTTTGTAGATATGCAATTTGATGATAGATGTAATCATTGTAGATATGCAATTTGATGATAGATGTAATCATTGTATCAACATATGATGTTCAATAAATTTTCCCAAGGCTCAGGTTTAGACTAATTTTAGAATATTCCCAACCATTCACATTTGCAGGGAATTGCCACTACATCAAGGTGAAATTTTATATCTATGGCAAAAGTGTAGTTAAATATCACCAAAAATAATTAATCATTCTTATATAATTAGTGGGATATTACATTCTCTTCTCCTTATAATATTCAAGACATCCTTGTCTTGAGCTCTAGAGTAGACAATGGGGTAGGTCAAACTATCCAATCTCTTTTCTGGATCCTAACAATACCATAGGCATTGTGAGTCTTCCAAGATCAAACTTCTCCTTATATATAATGTGTCCTTTTTATCCAAGCATACAATTATGTTGATGAAGAGTCAATAATACACATAGAATGGAAAAGAGTGAACTACACACAGTATGGAAAGAGTGAACTTCCCTCGAGGTAGCGCGGTTCCTCCGAACTATCCTTATGGTAGTTAAGACATTTTTCCTTTCTGAAGTCATCTGTAATTTCATAAACTTATGGTAGTTAAGACATTTTTCCTTTCTGAAGTCATCTGTAATTTCATAAACTTATCAACCATAGTGTCAATAAAATCTTAGTCTAAATTATTAATCTTTCAATACCCAAACATAAATAAAGGGAACGCAAGGTATACCTTTCACCCCCAATTTTCTAAATCTGTCTTAACCAATAAGCAAGGCTCACACTTATATAAAACATCAAAGTGATTAAAATTCAAGCTGTAAATTGAAAACATTTATCGACTCACACAAATAGTTGAGTCAAACCACTAATCCTTATTATTATAGTCTACACCATTTCGAGTCATATCAATAACACTTTTGTGTGAAATCTAATTTAAATGAGGAGAGTAAATCATACTCAAATGCCATGATTCTAAACATAATCAAACTTATACTCATGTAGTATGAAAAGTTTTCTTTAACACAAGAGTAATCCATCCAAAAAAGAACCTAACACTTTAATTTTAATCCATTTCTATTTCTATTTGTAGTTTAAGTTGTTTGTCATGAAGGATTTTACACTTTGGGTATCAAGAATATCTTGTTCGTTTCAAGAAGTATTATACGGGCATTTTATGTGTGCACCCACAAGATACAAGTACAACTTTTGGGATAACTATCTCAACACATATGTTACATGTGACGTGTGTACTTTCTCTCTATGATGTACTTGGGATGCCTAGTGTGTTATTGTATTTGGCCCAATATTGTGGGTGATTCTGTTTAGTACTTGGTGCTGAATATTATTGAAATATGTGATCTAAATTAGTTGTAGGCATACTACCCTAGGTGGGTGGTTTTAATACTTTGTAAGCTATGGGAATACGATGTGATTAATCATAGTGGTCCATGGTGATTTTAGGTATCTTAGGAACCTACTGGATATGTGTTGGAGGATGATCTTGTGTAGGCAAGTGGCATGCCCACTTGATCTAGGCGCCCCCCCTTTGGCTTGATGTATAAATACCCCCACACCCTATGTGGTGTATTCCTTTTAAGAACAATAGAGAAGTGAGCCTTTGTGGCAACAATACTCTAGTCATTATTTCTTGATTATGCAAGCTTCATTTCTTTGTGAGTAGTCATCTATTCTAGAGGCAAGCCTTCTATGATTTCTCTCTTGTGTGAATAGATTGGAAATACACCTTGTTAATCTTTGTGTTGTCTCTTGTAATCAAGTAGACTAATATCTGTGATTAGTTTATCTTATGATGTTTGCTAACCACTCTTTTAACATGGTATCAAAGCTTCTTTCCTAGGCCTTCATTTCATGTATGGGAATCATGGGTGAAGTAGTGGCATGTGTTGTTAATCATCTTTGTGAAGTTTTTTTTGTTATTTGTAACTAAACTTTGTGAGTTAAGCTTGTCATTATTTGTGGGAAGATTTGGCAAGACAACTTGTTGTGATAATAACTTTCATTTCTCTAACTAATCTCCAGTTTAGTGGCACATGTTGGGAGGATTAGGGAAATCTTGTGGAAGCGATACTAATTCTCCTTTGTCATAAAACTAACCTCTTCATCATTGATTAGTGGTGGCAAATGAACAAGATTGAGAGAGAGAGAGAGAGAGAGAGAGAGAGGGAGAGTTTGTTTGGGTAACACCATTGTGGGTGTTTTTTTTTCACATGGGTGAGCTACATCTTATTTTCTCTTAATAAAGAGAGGAAGTGAGAGAGAGTTTTTTTTCATTTATTTAAGAAGAGAGATTCACATTTTCTCTTTTGTGAGGAGAGAGAGAGAGAGAAGAGTCTCTAAAGATCTATGTGATCATATCATTGTATGAGGAGAACCTTCTACAAATCTAAGTGAGAGAGAGGGAGCATTTCTGTGTGAGTAAGAGCAAGAGTGTAAATCTTCTCTTTTGTGCAAGAACTTGTGTGAGCTGGGAGTGAGGTTATCCTTAATATCAACAAGTAGACTTTCTGTGAGTGTTATCTAGCTCAATATTAAGTAGGCTTTCTGTGAGAGTAGGCTCAATATCAGTTCTTCCAGGCAGGGCGACTTTGTGGACACCTGGCGGCTGTAGCAACAGTACTCAGTCAAAGCTTCTTGTGGTGACCAACAAAGCAGCAGAACCAAACACAATACCTTTGAAGTGGAAGAGGCGGCGAACTGTAGCTGCTGGTGTACCTTTGAAGTGGCTGGGTGGAAGAGGCGGCAAATTGCAGTTGGTGGCAACCACGACTGGTGAAAGGGTGTAAAGTGGCGACGTCTGGTGGCGCAAGGCAGGCAGGCAGGCCCGCCGGCTGAAGGCAGCGCTCTCATCGGCCAGCAAGCTAGTTGCTCTCGGTAGCCAGCTTCAGGGAGCATATAGTCTTTGCGCTGTGGTCGTAGTTAAGAGGACACACCGATTCAGCAAAGCCTGCAATTCTGAGTCTGTGACTTGCAAATCGGCCAGCTCGATTCTAGGCGCGCACACACTTCCTATTCTTGGGATTTCGATAAATTAGCCTTAGTTGGCTATTATAGCTTTCATCATTAATTATTTCTCAAAAATTATGGTGTGAAGCTGACTTTTTTCGAACATCCATGTTCACACTCTTTGTGAGTGAAGGAAAAAACATTGTAACAAAGGCCCTCTTTATATAAAGGACTTTCTCTCATTTTAGTGGTGCATTTTTTCATGGAGAGAAAGGATGGTATTCTCATGTGAATCCACCAGTGTGGTAAAATCGAAAGAGACATCTAGGTGCAAATATTTGAAGAGATCAAAAAACTTGGTAACTAACCGGAAGAAAGTTCCATCGTATTACATTGCAGTTAGGCCTTGGGGATTCAATTGTTTTTAAAGTAAAAATTTGGACTTATATGGTGAGGGAGACTTCTCTATGAAGCAAGAAAAGTAATAGTAGTCTTATCATTTCTTGTTGTACAAACCCTCATTTATAAAGGGTTCAGAGAGGGTGCCTTCCTTAGTTTTTAGCAATGGGGAGCAATGAAAATGGGTATTTCAAAAGAGGAGATAGGTTTGATGGATCTAAGTATCACACTTGGGCCATCAAGATGGAAATGGCTTTGACAGATAGAGAGCTTTGGGGAACTGTAAATGGAACTGAGAGGAAACCAAATGTAAGGAATCCTGATATGGTTACGAAATGGGAGAGCAATGATGCAAAGGCCCTCTAATACATTATCAATGGCTTGAATGACAACCAAATACATCAAGTCAGTTCCTCCCCCACCTCTTATGATGCTTGGCTAAGGTTAAGAGTAATTTTTGGTCAAGTAAATGCTGCATCTCGTCTTTTCTTAAGGAAAAAATTATATAGGTTGGAGAAAGAGGAGAAGACCACAGTGGCTTCTCACATTAATGACATAAGGTGTCTGACAAGACCAGCTTACTGGAGCTAGTGTGGCACTTCAAGAAGAAGAGGTTGTTTGCTTTTGGCTTGCAAGTATGCCGATATAGCATATGAGCAATGTGTTAGTGTCATTGCAAATCAACCTAATCTAACTCTTGTCATTGTAGCGCCTTCACTCATTCTCGAGGAGACAAGATTGGAAGAAGGAAGGAAAGCCTCTACTTCAACTACTTCTCCTACCAGTGATATAACAAACCCTCAGCACTCAAGTGAGACAACTTTGTTGATGGATGGTCAAAAGAAAACATTTAAGACTGCAAGGTCTTGTTTATACTGCCAAAAATAGGGCCATGCCATCAAGGATTGCTACAAGAAGAAGAGAGATAAGTCGAACGAAGCTAAAGCCAAGAAAGAAGAGCCTACAAAGCATGAAGCAAACTGTGTAGACACCTTGTTCTAAAAGTGTACTATTCATTACTGAGTCATTGGACAATTGTATCTATATTTAAAAAAAAGAGGTGGCTTCAACAAAATAAATCCTTGCAATTGATTGAGTAGAAGAAGACGAGTGAAGACATAGATAACAAAGCAATATTTTTTCTCGATGGCTCGAACAATTCCACATCAAATTTTTCAAACCTTGAAACTTCTACAACTTATGGGAGCATATGCTTAGCAATCATCTCTAAATGAAACACCTTTCTCTACCAAGTGTTACTCTAGATTTTTAATGGAGATCTCGATGAATGGTCAATTGTATGGTTGAAAGACCACGAGGCATGTTTCATTATGGCTCCTATCGGGTAATCATCGAGTATTTAAACCAAATCTTTGATTTTGTCATTTATGGAACGTTATGAAATTATCTAAGGTGGGGATTTCATGTACGTTTGGAATATCTAAAATCTTGACTACCCCCAAAAAAGATAGTTGTACATTTCCATATTTTTACTACTAGAAACTTGAAAATTAGTCAAAATTAATATTGTAGGATTTTAAATTTTTATGTATTTGCTTTGTTAATATCTTTCAATTGAGTTGTTGTCAGTTTTCCCAGCTACTACAAGTCGAGCAATTCAAGTAAGCTTTTTGAATAGTCACACTTATGAAAGATAAATATTTTACTACACCATTTTTAAAGTTTTGATTATACTCAAATCTACCTTTATTCATTTTATGTTTAATTTTGTTCGGATAATCTTTACCAAAAACCTCATTTGTTACTCTTAATTCAAAATTATCAATGTAAGTGTTGTACTTTATCATGCTTTACAATACAAAGTTTGTTGCCTACCAAGTTCTTTGTTGGATTGAGGACAATCACTCCTCATATGGAAGTGTTGTACTTTATCATGCTTTACAATACAAAGTTTGTTGCCTACCAAGTTCTTTGTTCGACTGAGGAAAATAACTCCTCATATGGGAGAACTATTATTGGAAAAAAACGAATCAACCTACTTTCTATTATGAGAAGAAGGAAGGGAATGGTGACAAGAAGCTTTGAAATTACAAACGGAGTATAAAAGAAAAATGGGAGATTATGTTATGAAGGTGCCTCAATGAACGGTATTAAACTTAAGTCAACTAAATTCTATAATCACGAGATAATAGAGAAAAATATATGATCACACAAAAGGACCATTGACTGTAGATTATTATTCCCCGAATTCCCACTTTGCAAAGATTCACAAAGGGGGAGCATGGTGAACCCTATCAATCTTTTGTCAAACCCTCTCATGTGGCATATCGTTGGAGAGCTCTTGACGTGTAAGCTCAAAATATACAATCTCTAAAAAATTTGAAGTTGGCGCGCTCAAGATACTCTAATAAGTAGACTCAAAAGTGCTACCATGTCGAATTCCCAAAGTATGGAGATTCTTCCAAACTCCCTAATATGGTCTTATTGTTAACTTTACTAAACATAAACATAATAATTTATTAACCACCATCATTGTTGAGATAGTAGGATAAGGTGACCATATATCCTGTTGTTGTTGACCAAGAAGTCTCTTTAGAATAAACTTCAAAGTAAAATCAAAATATCCTGATTAGCTACAAGATTAAACCTTATCAAGCTGGAAGAAGAAGAGACCATACAGACTATAAATGATAGCTAGAAATATTTTAGAAAATTCATGAGTTACTATACTTGAAAATCCTTGTAAAGTGTAACTTAGAAATGCCCGTAGAGTAAATGACTTCTTAGTTATAAAAGTTATATGTTCAAATATCAATATTTCCTAGGCATTAAAAAGCCTAACTTAGAGACTTGAGGGAAAAAAACTTAAACAATCATGGTAGTTCGATGTCTGGTGTGTATCTTCTAGATCTAGAACAAGATATTGGAACATTATTTGCTATTAAGACCCGAGACACCAGAACTTTAAAGTGTGATTGGATAATAATGCACATGTCTCACACGTTGTTGGCCACCACTCATGAGTATATGTTGTTATCCTTTCATATTAAAAGAAAACTTTTTGAATATTGAACTTCATTATTGTCTTTTACTTTGATGTTATAGTCGGTATAGGATGGAAAAAAATGTTAAGTAATATTGAAATTTGTTATTATCTTTTTACTTTGATGTCATATTGGTATGGGATGGCAAAGATGTTAAAGAATTTGATAGTAACAATCATGACATTTAAATAGATCAACTTGACCATAGTTCTCATCACTTCATTTTACCAAGAGAAATTATATATTCACAATAGCTACCATTTACCTTCACCAACCATCCAATTGAAGATGCTAGGTGGATGCCAAAATGGTAACATCCAGATTTTATCTGCTTCTATTAATAGACATGTAACTAAAGTCAGCTGTAATCCAAGCAAGAGGGAATGTTACATGTGATGTGTACTTTCTCTCTATGATGCATTGGGGATGCCTAGCGTGTCATTGTATTTGGCTCAGTATAATGGGTGACTCTTTTAATACTTGATGTTGAATATATACTTGTGTGGACTTAGGTGGTTGTGCTTGTGGTTGTGGTTGTGGTTGTGTTTGTATTTGTGCTTGTACCATACATGTGAGAGTTGATTTGTCCAAATGACTCTATCGTGTGAGAGTTGATTTGTCCAAATGACTCTATTGTGTGAGAGTTGATTTGTTGATGAGCCAGTCCAAATGACTTTGTATTCACATGACAATAATTGGTTGTGAGTGAGTCCAATTAATTACTACCACATGCCAGTATTATCTTGTTGAGCGATTCCAATTTAATTATGACCTAACATTGTGGATTGTATGAGCATAAGCTATGAATACAAGAATGACGAGCTGGGCACTGGATGTGAACTCTTGCCTAGATGTCTACATTATTTTTGGCTTAGTGTACATGTGTGCACCATTTTGAAAATTAATATGGTTAAGCCCACTGTACATAATTATTAGACAAAGGATTTATTATTGTTGATACCTTAGAATTTGGTCAAAGGTTACTTTTGTAAAAAGAAAAGCCCAATCTTTAAAAAGTATTCTATTAATGGCTCCAAGGGCTATTTTGGTTAGTAAAATGTTACATGTGACATGCGCTTTCGCTCTATGACACAATGGGGATGCCTAGTGTGTCATGGTATTTGGATCAGTATCATGGGTGATTCTATTTGATACTATTGAATATATGCTTGTGTGGATTTAGGTGGTTGTGTTTGTGATTGTACCATACATGTGAAAGTTGATTTGTTAAGTGAGTACAAACGACTCCAGCATGTGAGAGTTGGTTTGTTGGAGGGGAGGAGCGAGTCCAAACAATTCTATATTTATATAACAACAATAATTGGTTGTTGAGTAAGTCCAAACGACTCTATCATGTGAGAGTTGATTTGTTGGAGCGAGTCTAAACGATTCTATATTCATATAAAAATAATTGGTTGTGAGTGAGTCCAATTGCTACCACATGTTAGTATTATCGTATGGAGAAATTCTAATTTAATTATGACCTAACATTGTGGTTTGTAAGAGTATAGGATATGCATACAAGAATGACAATGATGGGCTTTGAATACGTGAATTCTTGCCTAGGCGTCTGCATTATTTTTGGCTTAGTATACAACACCATTTTTGAAATTAATATGGTTAAGCCCATTGTAAATAGTTATTGGGAAAGTGATTTATTATTGTTGATACCTTAGACTTTGGTGTAAATTAATATGGTTAAGCCCATTGTACATAGTTATTGGGCAAATAATTTCTTATTGTTGACACCTAAGACTTTGGTCAAAGGTTACTTTTATAAAAAGAATATACCAATCTTGGAAAAGTATTCCATTAATGGCTCTTAGGTTATTTTGGTTAATATGATTTAAATACTGTGTGTGAGAAAAGGAGCCACACATGTCGAGGGGGGAGGGGGGGGGAGATTGCACCCAATGTTGTTTCTCTAGTTTATTATCTTGATTTTGGTCTGTGGTGGAAAGTTTAATCTTTATGTTCTTTATAGCACACAAGGATATCCAAACCAACTCTATGGCCAATAGTAGAGTTGCTCGCCGCTCGGTCCATCCTTGTGTGATATAAACAATCATTTCCTTGAAATTCCAACAAGACTTAGTTAACATAATCATCTTTAGATCCCACAATGGTAGAAGGAGAGGAGATCTCAATCTGATCTCAACAAGCCCTAACCAAAAATGGTACCCTTCTAGTTGAGCAAAGGTCGCATAGATGAGTACATCAAACGCACCTCTACTTTAACCATTTTGTATTGGTCCAAGTACTAGGATTACACAAAGGGTATGTGGCTTACATGCTCAAAAGTGAAGGGAGTCTTCTTCAATCATGCCCTCATGTCTTCATCACCTAATCTCTTGTTCCTTTATTAATGGATGATGATCTAAGGTCAAAGAATAAGAAAACATGCTTAAAGGTCATTCACCCCGGCCTATCACATAGAGTTTGAGGTCACCAAGCTTGTCATTTCGGTGACTAGCACTTGAGCACGCTTTCACAATATCTAGCCACAAGGGTTCTCGACCATTTTTCTCAATCCTTGATTCATTGTCTCTCATAAAACTAAGGTTGGTTGCCTTGTTCTAAGGTCCATAATCACATAGGTTATTAGTGCATACCTTCTCAATAGAACTAAGGTTGGTTGCCTTGTTCTAAGGTCCATAATCACATAGGTTATTCATACTAGTGTATACCTTCTCAATTAATTCTTTCAAGTAACGTAAAGTCTATAAGCTGCTCAAGCAGCCTTAATAACTAAATTAAGGTAACAATTAATCTTATTTCTCCTAAAATTGATCAAGGTGAATACTTTCAAACATTGACTTCTTTGTTAATGAAGGAATACTCTATACTAATTTTGATTGTCAAAATCTAAGAATTCCTAAATGGCCCTTTAGAGCGTACTCATATGCTCATTCTCTAGCTGATTTCAACTTTTCCTCATGCTAGGTCACACTAGTTTAAGCTCCTCAATATATCCTTTCTACTACAGAGTCTATAATCTATCCTCTCTGATGCATCTAGTGAAGTACTTGCCCTCTACAATGTCAAGGCACTCTACCTCTTAAATTCCTATAGGTCTAATTGCTCTTTTAGAAGTTTTTCTCAATCCTAGAAACCCAATGCCAATTTCTATAAGGGTTTCTCTATTCCTCTTTTTCAAGTGTCATAAGGGTTGTCCCATGAGTGGGGACTCTAGTTGACTTACATCCAATTTAAAATTGAAAAAATCTTCCCACATGTGCACAAAGGATAATGGAGGGATTTAGGTTGTCTTTTGCCTAATGTAGATAGTAATATTTTATTCTTTTTCTAATTTTATTTTTACAACCCTTGTTTCCCTACTTTGCTTGTAAATTTTTTTGTAAATCCCCCCTCTTTTTCTTTGCATTTTCTTCTAATTAAAAAATCCCTCTTATTTATTGGCTTGTTGGTAATTGAAAATAAAATAAAAACAAAAATAAAAAACGGTCGCCTGCGCACCGGCTTGCCCTCTGCACGCCGCACGTGCTGCACACCCACGATTCCACCTCTGTCATGCCTATGCGCCCTGCGCCAGCCCTGCCACCTACGCACCTGCACGCGCTGCAACCACCCAGCCCCGCCACCCTCCACCACCCTCCACCACCTTCCACCACCATTTTTTTAATTTTATATTTCTTTTCAGCATTATTTTATTAGTTTGATTTTTTAATTACTACTATTTTTATTATAATTTCTTACTTTATTTATATTTGATTACTTATTAAAAATATAATAATAATAATAATAATAAGTAGTTAATTAATTATTAATTAAAAAATATTTTTCGTTGTAGTTTTAGTTTTAGTATTAGTTTACTTTAATTTTATGTGAGTTATTTTAAAAATAATAAAATTCATTAGTTTATTTAATAAAATAATTTCTTGATTTAAATAAATATATATATATATATTAAAAAATAGTAAATAAAAAACATTATATCTATATATATATAATAATTATTTATAATTACCCAAAAAATATAATAAAAAAATGAAATCAAAACTAAAAAATGTAAAAAGCAAAAAAAAACATTTCAATCGTTCGTAATTTATTTATATTATTGTTATTTTTTAAATTGTCATTTTTCTCCTAGTTCTTTTTCTTTCAATTTTTCTTTTATGTGTGTGTGTGTGTGTGTGTGTGTGTGTGTGTATACATATATATATATATACATACATACATATATATATGTATATATACATACATATATATATATATATACATATATATATATATATATATATATATATATATATATGTATATATACATACATATATATATTTACATATATATATGTATATATATATATATATATATATATATAAATATATATATATGTATGTATGTATATATATGTATATATACATACATATACATACATACATACATACATACATACACACACACACACACACACATATTATATATATATATATATATATATATATATATATATATATATATATGTATGTATGTATGTATGTATGTATTCATATATGTGTATATATATAAACAAGAGAAAACACAAAAACAAAAAACCACCTTTGCCTGCCTATTATTGAAAATTTTTGGAAGGGGACCTCCAAGAGAGGAAAACCAAAGAGCAAAGCCGAGCAACACCCCAAGATGCATGCGAAGAGGACGATATTCCACGGAGCACCAAATCTAGGAAAAAAGTGAGGAGAACTTCTTGATGCACCTCCGATCAGGTAGAGTCCTAGACTACGATAAGATTGTAGTGCCTCAATCCTACTACCTTTGATTCCTAGAGCGTCAGGTCCCACCCAACAACTAGTACCCAACAAAGTGACTTTCTTTTGAAACGGTAACCGTCAATTGAGTCTACTTCCAGTGAAGAATCTTTGTACGACATGAGTTAACTAAACTCAAATCTGGAAGGAGGATTGGTGGACCAATTTGAAATGGAAAGTGCCAGGGTCCATGCACCAAATTCACCCACCAACTCTGTCACAGTGTTGTGAACTTCGTAAAAAGGGCTTTCACTCGCCCTATCTTTGGGAGAAGTTCTAGTGTGGACACAGGAACAGGAACCTCCAGGTTCACTCAAAACGAAACATTGCCTACACTATCCAAGACCACGACTTTCAGAGAACTTGGCATAGGGACGGTACAGAATCCAATAGAGGCATTGCCCACAAGCAGCCTAGCCAAATAAACCCCACCACAAGTTAGATAACAACCTAGGGTCCCATTCACATAGCCAAATCCACTAGCTGTAGGAGTAGTACCTCCCCAAACAAGATGGTCCCTCACAGTAGCAAACCAAGTGCTAGGGGAAGTAGAACAACCTAGCACTAGGATCCCAGAAGGGACAGTCACTTATTGCACAACCAACAACCAGTTCCTATCTGTTTGGATGAGAAACAATGGACATTGGGAAGGGAAAAGAAACAACTACTGGATTCATTCCTCAAACTGGCATGAGACCCACCCAAGCACCCATGATGACTACATCAGATGCCAATACACAGTGCATAGGTCTTTCAAACACGGGACCAATGCCCTTGGAAACACCACAACCCAACCCCATGGGGTAAGAGACCATAAATCTAGGAGTAGAGAGTAATGTGCACTCACGTCCCTACAAACCATTGCCATATGGATACATAGAAGATATGTTGATGTTGGCAAGGGACGTAGGAAGGGGGGTTGCCATGCAAATAGCACCTCTACTAAGAGCCCAAGACAAGACTAGTCCATATCTCTAAGCTAATGAGCAAATTTGATGGAAACGGAGATCTAATTCAATATCTTGAAAAATTTGAACAAGTTTGTGAAGCTTGTGGAAGAATGGATGACCCCACCAAGATATGTGCATTTGGTCTCTGTTTAGAAAACAAAGTAGACTAGTGGTTTAGATCACTAAACCCCAATGAGAAACAAACATACAAGATCTTTAGGCAAACTTGTTCGAATTCATACGACCTGCATATGGTGGCAGGGATGTTGAAGTCATTCACCCAAATCTAGAACTAGGGGAAGGATCGTTTAAGGCCTTCAGTCTCTCAAAGGAACCCAATCATCAAGGACATGAGTATTAAAGAGTTGGCTGACAAATTACTTAACTTCAGGCTAACAATGGCAAGGACAACCTCAAGGGAAACTTCAGGAGCTCCACAACCCCAAAACCCTCATCTATACCCTAGAAGAGACATGGTTTGGTGTTCTATCTACTATTGAAGAAATCATACAAACTTGGAGTGTCCGATGTTAAGACCTAAACCACAATAGTATTGTGCTCATTGCCAAAGGTACGAGAGTCATGAAACTGCTCATTGTTGGTACCACGGTAACCAGCATCCCACACTACGTGCACTGAGATAATGTAACCAACAATAGGCACAAAACCAAGTGCCTATGTACTAAAACCATTTACTGAGAGGAATGTATAGACAACCCCACAAATGCCATTACCACCTCAACCAATTCCTCCTAGGACACCACCAGTACAACAATACTAGGTGATTTTACTTATAGACATAGAGAGTCAAGAGTAGGAGATCTATGAGTCATATGACTCACATGATCCATACAGTCAATACAATCCAAATGGACATCCAGAACCGAGTCGAGAGGTTGACTACGCTTCCTTGTTTGAAGCTATGGTACAACAAAGAGCACGAGATCTCAATAATATGGCACGCAAGCCATTCTTCAATGTTTTCATTGCAAGGGCTTGCACCGCATTATTGTGAGTGTCCTCATAAAGCTCAAGTTCCAAGTGCACCTAGTGCACCTCGACAACATAATCAAGTGTCAGACCCAAATGTCATACCATATGGTGGCACATTCTATAAATGTGGATTTGAGCATGCTTATAAGGATTGTCCCAATAGGGTGACAACCTCCCCAATGGGTAGAGATTACACCATCAACAAGCCTTAATTTGTTAAACTTGCAACGTGGAGTCATTCACATGGTTCCACTTAATGCAATAACTAGGCTCCAAGCCAAGTGAAGGGCAATAGCCAAGTCAAGGGCAATAGCCAAGGAAACATCCAAGGTTGCTAAAAAACAAAAAGCTCAAGCCTCAAATTCAAAACAACCCGCTAAGAATGATGAAGTCCAAGCACAAAAAAAATAAAAAAAACAACAAAAACCTAATAGAATAGAAACCATGGGTCATAAAAAGAAACAGTCCAAGAGCAAACAAAAACGAAATACACGATCAATTATTAAAGATGATGTTGTTGTTACAATTGAAAGTGGTTTAGACGAGAGTTCAAAAATTGCCTCCTATGGGGAAATGACAAATGATCTCCCACCTAACCAAAGATCTTACACAGGGAAGAACCTCATTGATTATGAAAATCTTCCCAAGAAACTTAAGGATTACCCCAACCCAGTGTTGGAAAAATAGAGGCTAAAACAAGCTCAAAATCTTGTATGACAAGGCCAAGCTGCGATCTTGGAACGTGGTTGAGTATGAACCACTGAAACAATAAGAAATTATACCAGGCTCTGATCCAGAACCGATTGTACAGCCAATAAAAAAAATACCTCAGGATTTGGCAAAGGTCGTTACAAATGAGTTTCTATACTAAAAAGGCCATAGAAAGTCCTAGTTCAGAAGCCTATGGCCCCGAACCATTTCACACAAACTCCCCATTGCTTGACTCAATTATGGAACCATCAGTGGAGAAACATGAAATACCTCCAATACCACAACATATAATCTTCTTTGAGGTGATCTCAGTGATGACTTTATATCATCCCCTTCAGAGCCAAAATCTATGGAGGA
This sequence comes from Cibotium barometz, assembly GCF_041138505.1. Lineage (NCBI taxonomy): Eukaryota > Viridiplantae > Streptophyta > Polypodiopsida > Cyatheales > Cibotiaceae > Cibotium > Cibotium barometz. The sequence goes on from NC_141074.1 coordinate 52,041,366, forward strand.
TGCTTCAGTATGTCTACCGTATATGATTGTAGGTCCTAGCCAACCTCAGAGTGAATGTGAGTACCAACCACAGGATATAGCAAGTCTCCAAGACTTCTTGTCCTTGGAAATCCATGTCCTAATAAGTTCTCTTTTTAATGGTAACATGCAATTATGGAGATGCTTATCGGACTGGATGAATGGTAATTTAAGAGCCCATGTGGAAGAGCCAGATGGGCTTGAACCATTTCCAATGGGACAAAATCCGTCTAAGCCTAAGACAAAACATGATTTTGTCCCATTTCCAATGTGACAAAATCCATCTAAGCCTAAGACAAAACATGATTTTTCCCTATTTCTAAAGGGACAAAATCCATCTAAGCTTAAGACAAAACATGAACATCTGAAAGTTCCCATGAACAAACTAGGACGATACTTTGAGAGTGATGATATGAATGCCATATTACCTATCATGTATAACAGGAAGCAACCATTATGAGATATTTTGGAAGACATGTGGACGCCTTTTATGGTTTCATATTTAGGCATCAATATTTTTGTATTTTACTTTTGGTAGACCCAAGACTTTATATTAATACTGCTTGCTATATTTTTGTAGAGCGTGCACACTCATAAACTCAAAAGCACTTATGCTTTATTTTTTGAAGTTATATTTTTATAAAGGAAGTGCTTTTTCTAATACATATAGATATGGATGAGTGGTACAAGGACCACACTCATCCCAATGGAGATTTTGTGGTCCTACATGATGCATCATGTATTGGTTATTTGCTAAAGGGCTTTGGAATGTTATCATTGGCATTGATGCATACCCTGTTTTTCGAGCACAACAATATAGTATAGGTACTTTAGGTGGTGATATGAGTTTTGATGTAACTGTAGCATTCGCCCTCACACCTTCCACAATGGAAAAAGATACATGGGATGGAAGGGATACACAAGCATGTGCATAAGTGAAACCTTCAGTGAAAAGGAGCATATGAATGAGGGAATCAATTCCTCACAAGGATTAAAGATCTACTGTTCTCAATACTCTACCAAATTCATACCAGGGTTTTGCATTTAAACTTTGGCTCATGATGAATGGTAACCCCAATGACCTTCCTTTTAATGAGTTATTTGGAGTCCTCTATTACAAGAAGAAAATCTTGGCAAAACCGAACTAGTTTGCATGTGGGAGATCAGGATATCTCTACTTTGTGACTTTTATTGTGATGACTAATCTAGGCAATCCTAGGTGTATCCATTGAAGGAAAAGTAAGAGGTTTTCATGCTTTAGACACTTTGTTTCTATGGCTAAAAATGTGTTTGCATGTAAAGTTGCCACCCTTCATATAGATTTGGGAGGGGAGTATGTGTCAAAGAAATTTCATGTATATATATTTGAAAGAGACATTAAACATTAATTCACAATGCCTTATACACCTCAACAAAATGGTTTGGCTAAGAGGAAGAACAAATATCTCATGGAGATGGCACATTGCGTGGTTAAAGGCCAAGATTTGCCTCATGTTCCTCTATTAGAGGTAGTGATGTGTACCACTTATATGCTAAGCAAATGTCCCACACCAAGGCCTTGTAGACAATTATACCTCACAAAGCTTGGAATGGCAGGAAGCTGGAACAATCACTATCAGGGATACCCATTTTGTGTGTTCTATCTTATAGACAAATCCTACATCAATGAGCTTGTTTAGCTCCTCATTGACCATTTATCCATATTTGAGGTTTAAGTTGTAGGCTCTTTGTTTAGTGGGTTTTGCACCGTCTCTTCAAGGAATGGTGTGCTTTACCACTTCCGAAGGAATTCCCTTCATATTCGTGTATTTCGAGACAAAAACATCTTGATATTCCTTGAGTAAGGATGCCAATTCTTCTTCCTGACATGGGGTTAGATCTTTGGCAACAATGAATATTGTCTTTGGTTCTTCCCCTTGGTCAACAAGATTTATCTCCTTAACCTCTGCGTGGCCATCATAAGATGTATGAGGCTCTGTGCTAGGTGTTCTCTGAGATTTCTCATTGCATATTAACATGTCCCCAATATTGTAGGACTTAAAATACTCAAGCACTTGTCTTAAATCTTCTTCATGAGAATCAACAAGTGCTTTAAGTTTACCTTCCTTTTCCACCTTAGCTTTAACTTTGTTAAAGCTTACGTTGAGTAAAGCAACATAGTTTAGCATGTTCGAGTTCTAGAAGCTTTTCTTCTTCCCTTGTGGCCTCTATCTTGGATGGTATGGTAATCTTGTTTAGATCAGCTTCCCATTGGTACATATAAGTTTCATGGGAACTTACCACTTTAACATAGCATAGCCAATTAAGGTCGGTTTCTATAGAAAAGACATATTCCTTGGCTTTTTGCGTGACTTTTTTTTCTTGCCAAATGAGAACTTGTGGCCAATATGGAACCTCATTCTTCAGACGAGGAACCTTCTTCTAAAGTTTTACTTACTATCCTTAGCTTAAAATCATTGGTAGCTCCTAAGATGGATGATGCACTTAGCATGTTTAGGGATATTATTTCAGTTCCATTGTGCAAATCGTGTCCCCAACTTTTGTAGAAGTGTGTCCATGGTTGCCAAAATGTGATTCCAATCCTAAAAATCTTCAGACTCTGGAAGTGGCTCATATTTTGGATCCTCATTTATACCCTCTAGTAATTGGTTACACAATCGGTGCATTCCGACACTTCTAGTGTTAGTTGTTGTGCTGCATGCTCTACACATGTCAGTTGAAGTGGTTCTGGCAGTGGTGTCAGACTCATCTGCTATTATTCCTCGACCCATAGGGTTTGTTTTCCAAGAATTGAGGACCACTTTTAATGTTTGATCTCCTTTTCAGATGTAGATGTGATTGGTTTCCCAATCATGCACTAATCGGGCTTCTCTCGTGTACGGTCTTCCGAGGATCATTGTGTACGACCCTTTTCTTTGAAAGTTCATTACCATAAATGTGTAGCTAAATGTGATACCAAAGGTCTTGATCTTCACATTTGCAAAAGTATACCTATTGGTTGCGCTGTATTATTGTCAACTAGTTTAACCCCACAAGACTGGTGTCTACGAGTGGTGGGCTTCCCCAAGTCTCCCAGTAGTTCTTGGTGATTATGCTAACACTCGCACCACCTACTTGCACAAATTAAAAGCATAAACCTTAATAAACCAAATAAAATAAACAAGAAAGAGATGGAGATTAGAGTAGAAGTCATCATCGACATAAGATTGGGTTGAATCTCCCCTGGGATGAGTGTGGCCCTTGTACTACTCACCCATATTTATATGTATTAGACAAAGCACTTGCTTTTCAAAAAGATAATTTTCAAAATAAAGCACAAGTGCCTTTGAGTTTATGAGCATGCAAGCTCTACAAAAATATAGCAAGCATTAACACTAGTCTTGTAATTGAGCCACTAAAGTGGCTCAGGGTCTCATTTAGGTTATCAAAAGTAGGAATATGTAACCATATTGAAACTTAGCAAGTAGCACATAGATGCGCTCCCCTAACAAAGTGCATCATATGGGAGTTCGTTTTATCCAAAAAAGTAAAAATTTAAAACTAAGACTTACTAAAAATAGTAAAAACCATAAAAGCGACTAAAATATTTTGCAGCACGCTCTAATTAAAGGGCCAAAAAATGTTGTCAGCTTTGATTCTATCATCATTTTAAGTAAATACATACATTGTGTACATGTTGATACATTTTCATGAGATTTTTGGCATGTGTAAAAATTATTTGATTGGGTTTTAATAAGATATACAAACATTTAGAACTACTTGGCAAGTTCCACCTAGTTTATGACTGTTAAAAAATAGTATTTTTGATTCATTCTTTGCGGCCCTTTTTTTTTCCACTCCGTACGTGTTAAGAAGAGTTTCCTAAGAAGATTTTTTTAAAAACTCAATAACTTAAGAGATTTGAATATTTTTTAAAACCTTCAAAAAGCCACAAAAGTGGTCTTTTTTTTACAAGACTAGTGTTAATATAAAGTCTTGGGCCTACCAAAAGTATAAAATACTATTTGGTATGTTCAAAGATATAAGGTCTTAGCCTTACAAAAATATCCATGCCTAAATATGAAACCCATAAAATTTGTTCACATGTCTTCCAAAATATCTCATAGTGGTCCAACACATATTCCACCCACGATTAACACATATTCCACAAAAGTGGTCTTTTTTTTTACAAGACTAGTGTTAATATAAAGTCTTGGGCCTACCAAAAGTATAAAATACTATTTAGTATGTTCAAAGATATAAGGTCTTAGCCTTACAAAAATATCCATGCCTAAATATGAAACCCATAAAATTTGTTCACATGTCTTCCAAAATATCTCATAGTGGTCCAACACATATTCCACCCACGATAAACACATAATCTGCCACTTAATAATTACCTTCATCCAACATAATATTAGTCAATGCACACAACTGATTAAACACATTAATCTTGGTAGATGATATAAAAGGCGCATCCAAAATAAAATATCCTGAAATAAAATGATTGGCATCCCCATAGAGGTTACATCAACACAAATGCAGCACCCCAATCACACTTACTTGTGTGTTTACACAAGACCTACTTGTATAAACAAGACAATTGAAATACTTGTAATCCATAATCACACTTACTTGTGTGTTTACACAAGACCTACTTGTATAACCAAGACAATTGAAATACTTGTAATCCATAATCACACCCCCGTACCATTAATAAACTGAAGATAACAATGAAAAAGGTAGACTAGTCGCACTTGCCATCCAACCATATGGCACCCCAATCACACAAGGTACTTGTATAACCAAGACAATTGAAATACTTGTAATCCATAATCACACCCCCATACCATCAATACTGAAGAGAACAATGAAAAAGGTAGACTAGTTGCACTTGCCATCCAACCATAGGGTGCAAAAGAGAATACAACAAGGGAGATACACCCTAGTAGATGCCCCAATCCCAAGGTCTAGAGCCCCATCATCGAACTAATAATCACAAATGAGCCGCTAACAACCCAACTTTCATAATGCTTACTCAATTCCCACTATTGTGTCTAACAAACCTCATGCTAGGCCTCATTATTTCTAGATAATAGTGACATGACAAGAAGAGCCACCACATATCCTAAATATCATTAATCTACATTAAAATGAATATGAAAGCATGTGGCCCCCAAATATCTATCCAATGTTAATCCATGTTCATACATTAACTCATTAACTCCAACAAGCACCACATGCCCACCTTGACCATTATTCGTATTGGTGACCTTTCCATCCTCATTATGATTTAAAGAACAAGCATCAACAAGAAGTGTTGCCAAAGGACTTCATCAAGATCATCTAATGCATAAGACCTATTCATCCTTATTGTGATTCAAAGAACAAGGATCCGTGCGTGCAAGAATCTTGCAAAATCACCTTTTTACCATTTTTTGTTGGGAGCTACCATCAATTTGATTCAAAGAAGTGTTGCAGTATGGTCTCATCAAGATCATCTAATGCATAAGCATCGGCCTTATTCATCCTTATCGTGATTCAAAGAACGAGGATTGGCAATAAGTGCAAGCCAACACCTCAAAAATAAAAGAAAAATTGATTGATGACCACTATATATGCTTCATAACAACTCATCTTGCAAAATTAGTAAAGGGAACATTTGCCATAAGATAATCACCACCACACATTCTCATGCACCAACTTGTGCAATACCATTAACAAACCATCTCACAAAATCACATTCTCATGGACCAACTTGTGCAACCTCCTCTTTACCAATATTATGAGCCAATGATGCCATAAGATGCTTCATAACAAACCATCTCACAAAATCACATTCTCATGCACCGACTTGTGCAACATCCTCTTTACCAATATTGCGAACTAATGATGCCATAAGATGCTTCATAACAAACCATCTCACAAAATCACGTTCTCATGCCCCAATTTGTGCAACATCCCCTTTAGTGTTGTTGGGTGCATTCCCATTGCATTCTCATGTACCAACTTGTGCAACGTCCTCTTTACTAATAATGTTGGAAGGCAATGATGCCATCACATCCTCATGCACCAACTTGGAGCTAATGTGGGGTATTCTTTCAAAGAAACAAATTTCATGTTTTCTATCAACCATGTCAAATGATGAAGAAAAGTTTCATTGATCCCAGAAAAACAATTGTGTGAGTTTCCAAAAAAGAACATGGATGTTTCGATTAGGCATCCAACGACGAGAGACTGGTGGTGGTGACATTGCTTAGAGCACTAAATTTCTCCAAGAAATCCGACCAGCACACGATGTACTCAGTCCTAGACAAGAAAATACATTTTTAAAGGTTAGGTTAAAAAAGGTGAGTATTTGTATTTTTCACCTTTTAAATTTGAAAATACCTACAAACTCTATGGGTCTAGTAATTTTGGGAAGAAAATGCCTTCAAATTATTTAAAACTGGTAAAAAAAAATGCCTCCAAATGTTATCGAAGATTTTTTAACATATGGGTGAAAACCTTTTTTTCACACCCTTGTCCAATATAATCGATGTGACAACCGAAACACGGGTAGTCTAAAACATACATAAATCGAGACAGGTGGGGAAGGGAGAAGGGTTAGGAGGACCAAATGGAGCTAAGCTCATGAAGAAATGAGCAAATTCCTGATAGTGATTGGAGGGGCTTAAATGTGAAATGAAAGCTTGGGCTTGCTTGGAGTAGAGCATGGTGTGGGGAGGTGTTAATGTCCCGGCGCCCATCAAATTGGGCGTGGGACTTAAGCAGGTGTGGACAGGCTGGGAGGTTTCAAGAGTGCTACGGAGCCGAACTTCTCGAGGGAATACTTCCTTCTCACAACAGTCAGGTCTCCTACTCCTGCCCTCTCATGCAGGCTCACCATCTTTCTTGCGCACTCCCTGCACAATATATGCAAACGTACAGAACGATCATTAACCTGCAAATATATTTCTGTGTATGTGCTAATTAACATGTTTTCTTCTTGTATACATACATACATACAAACATCAGATAAACCATTCAAACCAGAACAGTCATGAGCATGCAATTACACAATATATGTAGTAAGAAGCATGTATGTATATACGTGTGTAAATAACCATAATGTGTTCATGCTTCTATGTATGTATGTTTCCATATGCATATGTAGAATAACCATAATGTGTTCATGCTTCTATGTATGTATGTTTCCATATGCATATGTAGAATAACCATAATGTGTTAATGCTTCTATGTATGTATGTTTCCATATGCATATGTAGAATGAGGATTTAGGTAGGAGGGGTGTGCAGGGGACACACACATGAGCTGTGTTTCTGTGTAACTGTGTACATACACATTCTTGTATACATGCATCCATTTGCACAAACATCACATACACCACACACAATCTCAGAGTGTTAATAGAACAAACATTAATATACAAACACATATCAATATGAGTGGCAAGTATGTTAACTTTGTAGTGCGCAATGATGCATGCATGCATGTACACATCATGTACGTTAATGTTCTGAAAGAGGAGGTCAGGGGGCACAAATACATGAGCTGTGTTTCCGTGTAGCCAGAGTGGTGCTTTAGAGTTTTGTTCCAGCAAGCCTCTTTGGCTTTTAAAGTGCATTGAGCAGTGTAAACTGCTGAAGCAGCAAGCATCGACGGCGAAAATTTCACCATTGCGTAATCGACCAGGCAAAGCTCCACAAAATAGAATGCCAGCATGTCCATCTGTCCACACCCAACCAATGAAAAAATAGAAAATTTTCAAAAAGCCCTCTTGTGCTATTAGGACTTCGGGTCTTTACAGACAGATCCCTCCCCATAATGGGCCAGAAGGTTATGTTTGTAGACCCTTAGCCTTAATGATCATAGCCAGCCATACCTTCTGGTCTGAAGTAGCAGCTTTAAGGAACCTGACCATGAACATGTAAGGTGTTGGGACACACAAGTTGAACTTCAAAATGTTGAGCATGGTCTTCTCCTGTTGTCAACGAGAGGAATGGCTTACAAGCCAGGCTTTTGATCAGAATTATTTAGGTACATCACAGTTTCTAACATATCTACCTTACCATATTGAGTATCTGCTCGTGTGTGTATGCATTATCTGCAATATAGATGAAGTCTTGAATCTGCATAAACCCATGGGCTCTCCAGTTAAGCGCATTCACAGGGTAGCTAACTTGCAGACCGATTGCTCATGAACACACAGGTTGTGTACAAAGCTCCCAAGGTGGAAACCTCAAATCCCACATATTGCCCAAAAATCATATGATAAGGGCTCATGTATGCACATATAAACATGGATGTAACATGTGTGTGCCTGGATTGGCATGTACGCATACGTTCTAGAACATATACACAATCGTCGTATCATGCGTACTCATGGATGCCAAGTTGGGCTACCAAGTTAGCCACGATGCATACGCAAGTGAGGAAAAGTGCTACTACATGTGCATAGATCTATCAGGTGTATAATAATGTTGACAAAATGCTGTACCTCGGGTGCCCATATCTCTTCATACTTTGAAGCTATGAGCAAAGCAGTCATGCCCACCAATTGCAGGTTTTTCCTTTCTATGCTTTGAGTGGCTAGATAACGGTCGATAAGATTTGTGGTCAGAAACAGGGTCTCAGGCATTAGCTTAAACTTTAAATGGACCTGATAAGCAAGCACCAAGGAACCAATAAGCAAAAATCAGCTTTTTAATGTATAATGTGGGTTGGTTTTTGTAAGTGGTTGGTGCTGAGCATCACCTCAATCAGCCAGTCTACAAGAATAGCTCTCATATTATGATTGATGTTGGTTTGGTGTGACATGTAGTCAGGTGAGACACAGCTCTGGGCCTGTTAAAAGGAGTAATTTAGCAACTCTGAAAGTAAGAGATTGAATGCCACAAAAGCAAAATTGGATGCCACAAAAGCAAAATTGGGCCCATTTTTTAAACCTCGGTTTTGCGATAAAAACTGTATATGTCTTCAACGTAATCCGCTACTGCTAGCTGATCACCCACATCTGCAGCATCAATACTAGGCAATGCCACCTCCTCTTCATGTGTTTCGGCGATGAAACCACCACATGCAGCCTGTGACCAAAGTCAGCTTGTTTCAATAAGCATGACACATTTTTGGATTGCTTATGAGAGTCAATTTTGAAAGATACTGTATGGTTATAATCTTGTATGATCAAGAAGGAACATAGCCATCTGTTTTGCAATGCCTTAAGTTCTTGAGCACTCACCTCACTTCTTTCAGTCAGTGTGGCGGTGAGTGTCCGCCCTCTCCGCTCTTTGCATGCTGCCGCAGCCTTGGCATTATGTCCATTGGGCAGAGCTTTCATGCGGGCCGGATAACCTTCCGGGATGTCATCTGGCTTGGTTTCTTCCTTGGTAGGCTGCATACAGATACTGTATGAGGTTAAGGTGATGACACACTTAGTATGCTCGCGGATGTAGTTGCATATGTGATGTGCATGAAACACCTCTAATAAACTCAACATGATATGCACCTGAAAGGACGATTCTGCAAGTGCTTTTTTGTTAGCTAGTTGAGCTCCAAAGCTCCTGGCAAGACAAGAATCAAATGGAAGTTTCCGTTAACATCATCCTTTACATGGCCAATGCAGGACCTGAAAAATCATCTGATCTTAATGCATAGTAAATGGCTGTTTCAATCTTCATCTTCCAAGCTAAAAACAGGCTTAGAGAGAGACCTGGTAATTGGTCTGTCCACTTGAGGTAATGACTTCTTTGCTGCATGTTGGCCCCTGCAATGTCAAAACACATGTAAGATGAAAGCTAGGGAAAGCAGCACTGAATAAGCATATGAGAAGAAAGCAGCAATACGGATGCTTTTGAGGATGCCTTTAGAGAGCACATCACAGATCCCATCAGTTCACTAAAACGGATTCCAATGAGGATTCAAACAAGCCATCAGCTGTCTTCTGACCCTTTTTATGCATGTTGAAGCCCTTACTCTCGAATGTTGTTGTGACGGCCACCCGCAGCTGCCCCAACCAGGTTGCCAATATCGCCCAGCGCCCTTCGATTGTTTGGTGCTGCTTTGACATTCCCAACAGCAGCACCTGCAACTCCATGTAGTTGTGTGAGCAAGGATCAGATGGTAGTGTAGATGCCCACATCATGGGCAAGGCTCAGTCATATGGTGTTGGAAGCAGAGCATGCCACGAATGTACCTTTCCCATTTGCCTTAATCTCTCCCTCGATGGCACTGTGCTTGTTCTCATCCTGATGCAAGGCGGCTTGCTGCTGAAAAATCCAGGGAAAATGATGTCAAAGAGCATACAAGCAATGCACATCACAAAGCTTTGAAGCATAAGATCCATGGAAGCTATCCAGCATTCATAAGACAATACCCTGGTTTCGTACATGGTGGCCCTGTGGTGAAGAGAAAGGAACCTTCTCCCTTTACAGGACACTTGAAGGCGAAGTGCGGAGCAGTGAGTGGCAGAGGGCGAGGAGGAAAGCAGTGGGTATGATGATAGATAGAGAGAAGCAGCTGGCAGGGTTTGAATTTTCGAAGGCATCCTCCAACGGTCATTTCACGTTCCCTCATCGTGAACCGTCCATTGTTGGGTCCATCCAACGATCCTTCTTGTCCCCCTAACGGCCTCCTTCCCTTATTAACGTTTACCTTGCTCCGTATGGGCATTATTGCTAGGAAGCCTTGGGGTCCTTTTTTTTTTCCCCACTTGAAAGACACAAAACATTCTACCCACATTGGGCCGCACGACGACGACCCCATTCCTCATCAAACCGTGCATCTCGGCTCCATCGACCTCTCGAGGCCATCATCGTGTGTTCTGCCTTGTCAAGTCGCACCCGTCTCATGTCTCCCTGGCCTGGCTCCATTCCATCCACCTTGGTTCCATGATCCAATTGGCCCCAGGCTCGTCTTGGCTTAGCACACTTCCACCATTTCCACCGTTCCATCTCCATCAGTATCGTTGTAGCTGTCAAGCTGGGGGAGGGCATCCCCTAGGGCACACAACACCTTATAACTCCCATCGTCACTCGGGAGGTCTTAACATGTATACACGGTGTGTGAATGCGTTACTAAGTGTGCCTAGGTATAAGTTCATGTTATGCCTCTCTCCCTCGCACTTCATCCCCATAAAGATGTAATATGTTCAGTGTGGGGACGCATACCTCGAAAGCAAATTTTGGTCCAGTGTAAGTGACATCCCGGCACCTAGGTGTGGTGTAGATTGTAACCTTAGTCCTCCACACAAGAGTCCTGCTTGGGGAACAACTTGCTTGCCCATCCCTAGCCATGTATCCTCCATACCTCCTCTTGAAAAGGGTAGGATGCTTCTCACCTCATCAAGACCATCACCCACCATATTTGGGTTTTTAGGAGACTTCTCTTGCTATCCTCATGATGAAAAATGCACCTACTTTCCTAGCCCCTGTTTTTGGTCATAATTAATCTTCCCTCTTGCTGCCTATTGTCTCCTCCTACTACCCCCCCCTCCCCCTCTCGGGGTGCTTTTGGAGCTGTTTATGGAGCTAGAAGACCACATCTTGCTCTCCCAAAGTCAAGATGTGTGCAAGGCAACCAACCTTAGTTCTATTGAGAAGGTATGCACTAATAACCTATGTGATTATGGACCTTAGAACAAGGCAACCAACCTTAGTTTTATGAGAGACAATGAATCAAGGATTGAGAAAAATGGTCGAGAACCCTTGTGGTTTAGATATTGTGAAAGCGTGCTCAAGTGCTAGTCACCGAAATGACAAGCTTGGTGACCTCAAACTCTATGTGATAGGCCGGGGTGAATGACCTTTAAGCATGTTTTCTTATTCTTTGACCTTAGATCATCCATTAATAAAGGAACAAGAGATTAGGTGATGAAGACATGAGGGCATGATTGAAGAAGACTCCCTTCACTTTTGAGCATGTAAGCCACATACCCTTTGTGTAATCCTAGTACTTGGACCAGTGGTGGTAAAGTAGAGATGTGTTTAATGTACTCATCTATGCGACCTTTGCTCAACTAGAAGGGTACCATTATTGGTTAGGGCTTGTTGAATGCTCTTAAAACTCACCCAATTCTCCAGTATTTAGAATAGGATCAAAAAGAGAAAAAATAGAGATCAGATTGAGATCTCCTCTCCTTCTACCATTTTGGGATCTAAAGATGATTATGTTAACTTGTTGGAATTTCAAGGAAATGATTGTTTATATCACACAAGGATGGATCGAGCAGCTCTACTATTGGCCATAGAGTTGGTTTGGATATCCTTGTGTGCTATAAAAGGATCTTGTATATGGAGATTTGTGTTATCCAAATAAACTAATCAAATAATAATCCAAGTACTATGAACAGAAAGATTAAACTTTCCACCATAGACCAAAATCAAGATAATAAACTAGAGACACAACATTGGGTGCAATCTCCCCCCCCTCGACATGTGTGGCTCCTTTTCACACACACAGTATTTAAATCATATTAACCAAAATAACCTAAGAGCCATTAATGGAATACTTTTCCAAGATTGGTATATTCTTTTTATAAAAGTAACCTTTGACCAAAGTCTTAGGTGTCAACAATAAGAAATTATTTGCCCAATAACTATGTACAATGGGCTTAACCATATTAATTTACACCAAAGTCTAAGGTATCAACAATAATAAATCACTTTCCCAATAACTATTTACAATGGGCTTAACCATATTAATTTCAAAAATGGTGTTGTATACTAAGCCAAAAATAATGCAGACGCCTAGGCAAGAATTCACGTATTCAAAGCCCATCATTGTCATTCTCGTACGCATATCCTATAGTCTTACAAACCACAATGTTAGGTCATAATTAAATTAGAATTTCTCCATACGATAATACTAACATGTGGTAGCAATTGGACTCACTCACAACCAATTATTTTTATATGAATATAGAATCGTTTAGACTTGCTCCAACAAATCAACTCTCACATGATAGAGTCGTTTGGACTTACTCAACAACCAATTGTTGTTATATAAATATAGAATTGTTTGGACTCGCTCCTCCCCTCCAACAAACCAACTCTCACATGCTGGAGTCGTTTGTACTCACTTAACAAATCAACTTTCACATGTATGGTACAATCACAAACACAACCACCTAAATCCACACAAGCATATATTCAATAGGATCAAATAGAATCACCCACGATACTGATCCAAATACCATGACACACTAGGCATCCCCATTGTGTCATAGAGCGAAGTGCATGTCACATGTAACATTTTACTAACCAAAATAGCACTTGGAGCCATTAATAGAATACTTTTTAAAGATTGGGATTTTCTTTTTACAAAAGTAACCTTTGACCAAATTCTAAGGTATCAACAATAATAAATCCTTTGTCTAATAATTATGTACAATGGGCTTAACCATATTAATTTTCAAAATGGTGCACACATGTACACTAAGCCAAAAATAATGTAGACATCTAGGCAAGAGTTCACATCCAGTGCCCATCTCGTCATTCTTGTATTCACAGCCTATACTCATACAATCCACAATGTTAGGTCATAATTAAATTGGAATCGCTCAACAAGATAATACTGGCATGTGGTAGTAATTAATTGGACTCACTCACAACCAATTATTGTCATGTGAATATGGACTCGCTCATCAACAAATCAACTCTCACATGTATGGTACAAGCACAAATACAAACACAACCACAACCTTCTAAGTCCACACAAGTATATATTCAACATCAAGTATTAAAAGAGTCACCCATTATACTGAGCCAAATACAATGACACACTGGGCATCCCCAATGCATCATAGAGAGAAAGTACACATCACATGTAACATTCCCTCTTGCTTGGATTACAGCTGACCTTAGTTACATGTCTGTTAATAGAAGCAGATAAAATCTGGATGTTAGCATTTTGGCATTCACCTAGCATCTTCAATTGGATGGTTGGTGAAGTTAAATGGTAGCTATTTGTGAATATATAATTTCTCTTGGTAAAATGAAGTGATGAGAACTATGGTCAAGTTGATTCTATTTAAATGTCATGATTGTTACTATCAAATTCTTTAACATCTTTGCCATCCCATACCAATATGACATCAAAATAAAAAGATAATAACAAATTTCAATATTACTTAATATTTTTTTTCATCCTATACCCACTATAACATCAAAGTAAAAGATAATAATGAAGTTCAATATTCAAAAAGTTTTCTTTTAATGTGAAAGGATAATAACATATACTCATGAGTGGTGGCCAACGTGTGAGACATGTGCATTATTATCCTATCACACTTTAAAGTTCTGGTGTCTCGGGTCTTAATAGCAAATAATGTTTCAATATCTTATTCTAGATCTAGAAGATACACACCAGACATTGAACTACCATGATTGTTTAAGTTTTTTTTCCCTCAAGTCTCTAAGTTAGGCTTTTTAATGCCTAGGAAATATTGATATTTGAACATATAACTTTTATAACTAAGAAGTCATTTACTCTACGAGCATTTCTAAGTTACACTTGATAAGGATTTTCAAGTATAGTAACTCATGAATTTTTTAAAATATTTCTAGCTATCATTTATAGTCTCTATGGTCTCTTCTTCTTCCAGCTTGATAAGGTTTAATCTTGTAGCTAATCAGGATATTTTGATTTTACTTTGAAATTTATTCTAAAGAGACTTCTTGGTCAACAACGACAGGATATATGGTCACCTTATCCTACTATCTCAATGATGGTTAATAAATTATTATGTTTATGATTAGTAAAGTTAACCATAAGACCATATTAGGGAGTTTGGAAAAATCTCCATACTTTGGGAATTCCACATGGTAGCACTTTTGAATCTACTTATTAGAGTATCTTGAGCGCGCCAACTTCAAATTTTTTAGAGATTGTATATTTTGAGCTTACACGTCAAGAGCTCTCCAACGATATGCCACATGAGAGGGTTTGACAAAAGATTGATAGGGTTCACCATGCTCCCCCTTTGTGAATCTTTGCAAAGTGGGAATTCGGGGAATAATAATCTAAAGTCAATGGTCCTTTTGTGTGATCATATATTTTTCTCTATTATCTCGTGATTATAGAATTTAGTTGACTTAAGTTTAATACCGTTCATTGAGGCACCTTCATAACATAATCTTCCATTTTCCTTTTAGTCTCCATTTGTAATTTCAAAGCTTCTTGTCACCATTCCCTTCCTTCTTCTCATTCTAGAAAGTAGGTTGATTCATTTTTTTCCAATAATAGTTCTCCCATATGAGGAGTTATTGTCCTCAATTGAACAAAGAACTTGGTAGGCAACAAACTTTGTATTGTAAAGCATGATAAAGTACAACACTTCCATAAGAGGAGTGATTGTCCTCAATCCAACAAAGAACTTGGTAGGCAACAAACTTTGCATTGTAAAGCACGATAAAGTACAACACTAACATTGATAATTTTGAATTAAGAGTAACAAATGAGGTTTTTGGTAAAGATTATCCGAACAAAATTAAACATGAAATGAATAAAGGTAGATTTGAGTATAATCAAAACTTTAAAAATGGTGTAGTAAAATATCTATCATGCATAAGTGTGACTATTCAAAAAGCTTACTTGAATTGCTCGACTTGTAAAAGCTAGGAAAACTGACAACAACTCAATTGAAAGATATTAACAAAGCAAATACATAAAAATTTAAAATCCTACAATATTAATTTTTGACTAATTTTCAAGTTTCTAGTAGTAAAAATATGGAAATGTACAACTATCTTTTTTGGGGGTAGTCAAGATTTTAGATATTCCAAACGTACTTGAAATTCCCCACCTTAGATAATTTCATAACGTTCCATAAACGTTAAAATCAAAGATTTGGTTTAAATACTTGCGATGATTACCGATAGGAACCATGATGAAACATACCTTGTGGTCTTTCAACCATACAATTGACCATTCATCGAGATTTCCATTAAAAATCTAAAGTAACACTTGGTAGAGAAAGGTGTTTCATTCGGAGATGATTGCTAAGCATATGCTCCCATAAATTGAGCCATCAAGAAAAAATATTGCTTTGTTATCTATGTCTTCACTCGTCTTCTTCTACTCAATCAATTGCAAGGATTTATTTTGTTGAAGCCACCTCTTTTTTTTAAAATGGAGCTACCTAATTTTTTGAATTTATTTATTTTCTAAAGTCCTTCCTTGGTGCAGAACTTCTATTAAAAAAATAGAACTTGTATGGTGTTTTGATGTTGGTTCTTGAGCCTTTGAAGAGAGCTTTAGGTACCCTTGAATTAAGACATTGTAGACCTTGAACCTTTTGTCTAAGGCTTTTTGTTTAGCCTTTTAACTTTTAAAGCTTTTAAGCTTTTAATAGTTTAAGCTCTAAACCAAAGAAGAAACAAAAAGCATCGAATTGTTGCCCCCACAACACAAGTTGTTTTATGTGAGGATGAAAATTTGCTACCGCCATCTATTGAGATGGAGTTTGATTTCGATGAATTTATTCCTTATGAGAGTAGAAACCTGGTCCCCTCTACCTATTGATTCCATCCATTGAGCCGGATCTCAGAGAGGCTATGATTTGGGAAAACCCACTTTTCAAGAAAAGGGTGGTTTTGAATTCATGCAAATTCACCTTCCCTCTTTCCTAGTAGAGTTCCTTTTGATCTCAGTGTCTTAATGTAGATGCTAGAACCAATATACTTTTTCCATTCATGTTAAAGATAATTATAAATATTTTGAAGCTCCAAATTGCTCAAGTCCTCTTATGCTTCCACTTTTTTTTTTGGCTTTTTCTTCACAAACCCCCATGCTCAAATTCTTCCTTAAATGTTTTGATACCATTTTAAAATGATATTGTACATGGAGATTTGTGTTGTCCAAATAAACTAATAAAATAGTAGTAAACCAAGTACTATGAACAAAAAGATTAAACTTTCCACCACATAGACCAAAATCAAGATAATAAACAAGAGACACAACATTGTGTGGAATATTCCCCCAAACGTGTATGGTTCCTTTTCCCACACGCGATATTTAAGTCATTAACCAAAATAGCCCTTGAAGCCATTAATAGAATGCTTTTCCAAGATTGGGTTTTTCTTTTTACAAAAGTAATCTTTAACCAATGTCTAAGGTATTATTAATAATAAATCCTTTGCCCAATAACTATGTGCAATGAGCTTAACCATATTAATTTCCAAAATTGTGCACACATGTACACTATGTACAATGGACTTAACCATATTAATTTCCAAAATGGTGCACACATGTACACTATGTACAATGCGCTTAACCATATTAATTTCCCATGGGCTTAACCATGTACAATTAACCATATTAATTTCCAAAATGGTGCACACATGCACACACCTAAAAAAACTTACAAACGCCTAGGCAGGAGTTCACGTCTAGTGCCCATCATCATTCTCATACTCTATAGCATATAATCATCATTCTCATACTCAATAGCGTATAATCAATAGCGTATAATCATACAATCCACAATGTTAGGTCATAATCAAATTGGAATCACTCACAATGTTAGGTCATAATCAAATTAGAATCACTCACAAGATAATACTAGCATGTGGTTGTAATTGATTAGACTCAATCATAACCAATTATTGTAATGTGAATACAGAGCCATTTGGACTCGCTCACAACAAATTAACTCTCACACGAAGGAGTCATTTGGACTCACTTAACATATCAACTCTCAAATGTATGGTACAAGCACAAACACCACCACCTAAGTCCACACAAGCACATATTTGTTAAAAGAGTGGTTAGCAAACATCATAAGATAAGCTAATCACAAGTATTAGTCTACTTGATTACAAGAGATAACACAAAGATTAACAAGGAGTATTCCCAATCTATTCACAAGAGAGCAAGCATAGAAGGCTTTCCTCTAGAATAGATGACTACTCACAAAGAAATGAAGCTTGCATAAGCAAGAAACAATGACTAGATTATTGTTGACAAAGGCTCCCTTCTCTATTGCTCTCCAAAGGAATACACCACAAAGGCTACAGCAAAGAAGTGTTTACCCACATAGGGTGTGGGGATATTTATACATCAAGCCAAGGGGGGGCGCCTAGATCAAGTGGGCATGCCACTTGCCTCCACAAGATCATCCTCCAACACATATCCAAAAGGTGCCTAAGAGACCTAAGATCACCTTGGACCACTATGATTAATCACATCATAGTCCCATAGCTTACAAAGTATTGAAACCACCCACTTAAGGTAGTGTGCCTACAACTAATGTAGATCACATCTTTTAATACCCTCTTTTGATCTACATACATGCCTCATAGGGTATGTAGACCAAGACTCACACAAAGTGAAAAAATACAAAAAGTAATTTGCCCACTGGCTTCACACATAGATACAATTGTCCAATGACAGTAATGAAGATCAAATAGTACACTTTTAGAACAAGGTGTCTACACAGTTTGCTTCATGCTTTGTAGGTTCTTCTTTCTTGGCTTTAGCTTCATTTGGCTTATCTCTCTTCTTCTTGTAGCAATCCTTGATGGCATGGCCCTTTTTTTGGCAGTATAAACAAGACCTTGCAGTCTTAAATGTTTTCTTTTGACCATCCATCAACAAAGTTGTCTCACTTGAGTGCTGAGAGTTTGTTATATCACTGGTAGGAGAAGTAGTTGAAGTAGAGGCTTTCCTTCCTTCCAATCTTGTCTCCTCGAGAATGAGTGAAGGCGTTACAATGACAAGAGTTAGATTAGGTTGATTTGCAATGACACTAACACATTGCTCATATGCTATCGGCATACTTGCAAGCCAAAAGCAAACAACCTCTTCTTCTTGAAGTACCACACTAGCTCCAGTAAGCTGGTCTTGTCAGACACCTTATGTCATTAAAGTGAGAAGCCACTGTGGTCTTCTCCTCTTTCTCCAACCTATATAATTTTTTCCTTAAGAAAAGACGAGATGCAGCATTTACTTGACCAATAATTACTCTTAACCTTAGCCAAGCATCATAAGAGGTGGGGGAGGAACTGACTTGATGTATTTGGTTGTCATTCAAGCCATTGGTAATGTATTAGAGGGCCTTTGCATCATTGCTCTCCCATTTTATAACCATCTCAGGATTCCTTACATTTGGTTTCCTCTCAGTTCCATTTACAGTTCCCCAAAGCTCTCTATCTGTCAAAGCCATTTCCATCTTGATGGCCCAAGTGTGATACTTAGATCCATCAAACCTATCTCCCCTTTTGAAATACCCATTTTCATTGCTCCCCATTGCTAAAAAATGAGAAAGGCACCCTCTCTGAACCCTTTATAAATGAGGGTTTGTACAACAAGAAATGATAAGACTACTATTACTTTTCCTGCTTCATAAAGAAGTCTCCCTCACCATGTAAGTCCAAATTTTCATTGCTCCCCATTGCTAAAAAATGAGAAAGGCACCCTCTCTGAACCCTTTATAAATGAGGGTTTGTACAACAAGAAATGATAAGACTACTATTACTTTTCCTGCTTCATAAAGAAGTCTCCCTCACCATATAAGTCCAAATTTTTACTTTAAAAACCAGTGAATCCCTAAGGCCTAACTGCAATTTAATACGATGGAACTTTCTTCCCCTTAGTTACCAAGTTATTTGATCTCTTCAAATATTTGCACCAAGATGTCTCTTTCGATTTTACCACACTGGTGGATTCACATGAGAATACCATCCTTTCTCTCCATGAAAAAATGCACCACTAAAATGAGAGAAAGTCCTTTATATGAAGAGCGCCTTTGTTTTTTCCTTCACTCACAAAGAGTGTGAACATGGATGTTTGAAAAAAGCAAGCTTCACACCATAATTTTTGAGAAATAATTAATGATGAAAGCTGTAATAGCCGCCTCCTCCACTTCAAAGGTATTGTGTTTGGTTCTGCTGCTTTGTTGGTCACCACACGAAGCTTTGACTGAGTGTTGCTACAGCCGCCAGGTGTTCACAAAGACGCCTTGCCTGGAAGAACTGATATTGAGCTAGATAACTCACAGAAAGCCTACTTAATATTGAGCTAGATAACTCTCACAGAAAGTCTACTTGATATTAAGGATAACCTTAGTCTTCTCACTCCCAGCTCACACAAGTTCTTGCACAAAAGAGAAGATTTACACACAATCACTCTTACTCTTACTCACACAGAAATGCTCCCTCTCTCACTTAGATTTGTAGAAGGTTCTCCTCATACAATGATATGATCACATAGATCTTTAGAGACTCTTCTCTCTCTCTCCTCACAAAAGAAAATGTGAATCTCTCTTCTTAAATAAATGAAAAAAAACTCTCTCTCACTTCCTCTCTTTATTAAGAGAAAATAAGATGTAGCTCACCCACAATGGTGTTACCCAAACAAACTCTCTCTCTCTCTCTCTCTCTCTCTCTCTCTCTCTCTCTCTCTCTCTCTCTCTCTCTCTCTCAATCTTGTTGATTTGCCACTAATCAATGATGAAGAGGTTAGTTTTATGACAAAGGAGAATTAGTATCGCTTCCACAAGATTTCCCTAATCCTCCCAACATGTGCCACTAAACTGGAGATTAGTTAGAGAAATGAAAGTTATTATCACAACAAGTTGTCTTGCCAAATCTTCCCACAAATAATGACAAGCTTAACTCACAAAGTTTACTTACAAATAACAAAAAAACTTCACAAAGATGATTAACAACACATGCCACTACTTCACCCATGATTCCCATACATGAAATGAAGGCCTAGGAAAGAAGCTTTGATACCATGTTAAAAGAGTGGTTAGCAAACATCATAAGATAAACTAATCACAGATATTAGTCTACTTGATTACAAGAGACAACACAAAGATTAACAAGGTGTATTTCCAATCTATTCACAAGAGAGAAATCATAGAAGGCCTGCCTCTAGAATAGATTACTCACAAAGAAATGAAGCTTGCATAATCAAGAAATAATGACTAGAGTATTGTTGCCACAAAGGCTCACTTCTCTATTGTTCTTAAAAGGAATACACCACATAGGGTGTGGGGGTATTTATACATCAAGCCAAGGGGGGGGCGCCTAGATCAAGTGGGCATGCCACTTGCCTACACAAGAAGTACTAAACAGAATCACCCACAATATTGGGCCAAATACAATAACACACTAGGCATCCCTAGTACATCATAGAGAGAAAGTACACACGTCACATGTAACAGATGTGTTGAGATAGTTATCCCAAAAGTTGTACTTGTATCTTGTGGTGGGTGCACACATAAAATGCCCGTATAATACTTCTTGAAAAGAACAAGATATTCTTGATACCCAAAGTGTGAAATCCTTCATGACAAATAACTTAAACTACAAATAGGAATAGAAATGGATTAAAATTAAAGTGTTAGGTTCTTTTTTGGATGGATTACTCTTGTGTTAAAGAAAACTTTTCATACTACATGAGTATAAGTTTGATTATGTTTAGAATCATGGCATTTAAGTATGATTTAATCTCATCATTTAAATTAGATTTCACACAAAAGTGTTATTGATATGACTCGAAATGGTGTAGACTATAATAATAAGGATTATTGGTTTGACTCAACTATTTGTGTGAGTCGATAAATGTTTTCAATTTACAATATTAGTCGAGGCTTGAATTTTAATCACTTTGATGTTTTATATAAGTGTGAGCCTTGCTTATTGGTTAAGACAGATTGAGAAAATTGGGGGTGAAAGGTATACCTTGCGTTCCCTTTATTTATGTTTGGGTATTGAAAGATTAATAATTTAGACTAAGATTTTATTGACACTATGGTTGATAAGTTTATGAAATTAGAGATGACTTCAGAAAGGAAAAATGTCTTAACTACCATAAGGATAGTTCGGAGGAACCGCGCTGCCTCGAGGGAAGTTCACTCTTTCCATACTGTGTGTAGTTCACTCTTTTCCATTCTATGTGTATTATTGACTCTTCATCAACATGATTGTATGCTTGGATAAAAAGGACACATTATATATAAGGAGAAGTTTGATCTTGGAAGACTCACAATGCCTATGGTATTGTTAGGATCTAGAAAAGAGATTGGATAGTTTGACCTACCCCATTGTCTACTCTAGAGCTCAAGACAAGGACGTCTTGAATATTATAAGGAGAAGAGAATGTAATATCCCACTAATTATATAAGAATGATTAATTATTTTTGGTGATATTTAACTACACTTTTGCCATAGATATAAATTTTCACCTTGATGTAGTGACATTTCCCTGCAAATGTGAATGGTTGGGAATATTCCAAAATTAGTCTAGACCTTGGCCTAGCCGTGGGAAAATTTATTGAACATCATGTGTTGATACAATGATTACATCTATCATCAAATTGCATATCTACAAAGATAATTTATCATAAGCGCTTTGCGTGTAGAGGTACAAATAGGCACTTAGAATGTGAATCAAAGAGACACCTCTGATGTTTGGTAAAGAGCTATACTATGGTAGTATTTTAGAGTTAACGCACCAATAGACAAAAGTTAGACTCACTATGTTGCGAGGGTCATCCTCCCAATAATGAATGATATAACCTTAATGTCCCAATCTAGTGGTATTGTATGGATGTCTAACTTGTACGCTTGAGCTTGAGGATGATAAGCTTTGTAATGATGAAAAAGAAATTGGTACCCTAACCATATTATCAGGTAATGGCACCATGATCATGAGCTCTAGTCCGGAGAGGAGATTGTGGTGGAATCGAAGCAAGAACTAGAGCAGGCCATTGTGGAGGAGGAGGACGTTGGCTAGCCCGGAAGGGGTACCTGATGCTGTGTCAAAATATCCTTATCGTGTAAAAAAACAAACAATTTGCATCTCTCTAGCTCCCATGTGAGCACTTTGTTTTGGATTTTATGCTCCTCAATCAATTAATCTGCAATTGGGCATGTTGTCAAAGAAAATCAATGTTCCCCTTGTGCTCCACAGTTTGAGCATGTTACCAGAGTAAATCAACACACTCTTTGTGCTCCTTATGCATTTCTCTAATCTCTTCTTTATACTTGTCCAGCTTCTTCTCGATACCTGCTCACAACTATGGGAAAACTTCCCACCATGGTTGTGCTCGTGAGAGAGATAGATAGCTATGGGGGCTCATATATAAAAGCCATGATTACTTATTAAAATCAACAGAGAAATGAGAGAGAAAACACAAGACTAGAGAGAAGAAATACACGACTCAATGATGTGATACATTCATTATTTCTTCAATGAAAATACAAGACCTTTATAGGCCAAAAGATTCTTCTCCTCGCATCATTGCTTATGTCACATCACACAAATATCTAGATATTATTCTGACCCCCTCTAAGAGCTGGTTCACACACACACATAATTACTAGATCAAGTAAACACATACAACTACTTCTCGATATTTAGGTCCATGGGATGGTCCAACCCACGGTACTTTGGAGTGACTCCCCATTAGTCGCCTCCATACATCTTTGCGGAAACAGGAGTTCCATGTCTTGTAGGAACGTAGGGTTATTGATCATCTGCTCAATATCCTTTTTGGTGTAGAGTCGTTCCTCTACTTCACTTGCCATATTTGCTAGGTTACCCTCTTCTTCTATGGTTGTAAACCCTTCCTCCATTCTAGATTCCGCATTTATGGGTTCTAAGTTTGGAATCTCTCCCTCACTTCTACCCATAACTATTTCTGGTTCCTTCCCTCGTGGACTGGAGTGGGTTAAAACTTCCCGTGTCCTTTTACTCAGCTCTCCTCCTTCGAGTATTGAGCTCTTATTTCCTTAAGCTCAATTCTCTTTCAACCTCACTTCGTTTGAGGTCTAAATCTACTTCCTCGGTGGTGGGAAAGAATATTTGACCCATCCTGGCCGCACTTTCTGTCTCATCTTATTTGGGGGGTGCCGGTATTTTCGACAGCCTAGAATTCAATGTTTGGAATGGCACTTCTTGTCGTGGACCAAGTCCAGCGCGCTGGTTGATGGACCCATGCCCACAGATTGCGCTTCTTCATCATGACTAGTTTGGAGACCAAAAAATCCTCGGGCGATATCAATGATACCACTGGACCTGGTTGGGGAGGGTGGTTTCTCCTCTTTCCCAAACCCAACGTATCTCAACCCTTCTTCCATGGACTCTTCACTACTAGTTTCAGCGGTGGTCAGGTTTCTTAAAACACTCAGGTGTGTGCTTGCGGAATGTCCTGAACCCACACTTCTTTGATAGGAAGATTTTGGGTGATTCGATGCACTATCGTCAGGCGTAAGATCGTCTCCGAGATGAGTTTTCCAGATCTCTTAAGTACATGTATGTATGATTTGATAAGCTATTTGTAAACCCAATTTGATTTTGCTTCAGATTCTATCACTCTGTTTCAGAAGCCGTGAAACTACAGAGAATGGTTCACGGCGTGAAACTGTAGGAAATGGTTCACGGTGTGAACGTTATCCTGCACTTTCACGTGCTCACAAAATTTTACCTTTCGAGTTAGATCCCCTCTTTTTGATATAGGTTGTTATCCTTAACCAACCCTTGTGGCCTTGGTCTGTCTAACCGTTGGATTTGGCCAACCCGTGAATTTGTAGAGAATGTTTCATGTCGTGAACACAAAAGTGTTTCACGCCGTGAACAATTTCAAAAGGGTTCACATCATGAACCAGGAAGGGTTTCACGCAGTGAATAGCTTCAGAATGTTTTGCATCGTGAATGCTTTACTGAACTTTCACGTGCTCAAAAATTTTGGTAGACTTCGCGGTGTCAGAGGCATTAGGATAAGGTTTTCTATTTTTAGAAAGGCAATCCCGTGATTTTTGGCATTAATTGCGGCATTGATTTCATGAGCAATTTCGTGGCATGAAACAACAAGAAATGATTTACGGCATGAACGATTTTTCTGCAATTCCATGTGAAATTCCCCGCATTGAAAGTTTGTGATTTTGGGTGCGTAATACTTATCCAAGTGATACCAAATCGACTGTCCCACTCCTAAGGAATGAAATGCAAGTTCTTGGCACGTCAACGGTCCCTTATGTTTTTGATTTTTATGAATTTTTTAAAAAGGAAAGAAAACCAAACACCAACCTGCTCATTCACGTTGGTGTTTTCAGTGATGCGAATATCAAAATTAACAAGAACAAACAGTGAAGCCTTATCCTAAAACCACTCCACCACAAACATACACAACATCACCCAATTTCTCACAATTGTTTCCTACCATACACATCTTATCCATTCATATTCCACACAATGCACTACCAGAATGCATTCATATTCCACACAATGCACTACCAGAATGCAAAGGCAATAATGAACCCTATGCAATGGGAGATGAAACTCCAAGAGGATGAAAGAAACAAAGGTGTTCCCCTAGCAGCAACACCAAAAATGTTATGGGCTACCACACCTCCAAGAAGGAACTCTACACATTCACCTAAAGGATGAGCAATAGACCACAACTCTCATAGGGTACTTACCAATGCTTCAAACTTGAGTCCCTTGAGGCATCCAAGCTCACTTATTAAGCTCCAACCTCCAAGCTCCACCTCCACGCTGCTATCACCGTAGAGTCGCTCACACTCTCGCATAAGGCAATCACACTGTCGCATAAGGCAATCACTCTCTCTCTCTCACTCTCTCACACAAGCATGAAAGAGGAACAATGCTAGAATGCTATCACACCTTCAATCTCTCTCAAGACACAAGGGAGAACTCTCTATAGCACACAAAGGGGATTGTGTCTTTTCATTATGAGAAAATGCCTTCTATACATTTGACCCTTATTCACACTTAGGCGTTCAAAACTCACTCAGTAGGCCTTGGGTGCCACAATATCTCATAGTGTGCAACTTTTATAGTGCCGTTTCATGACACTTATTAATGTCCTCAATTGAGTATCATGTTTGTTAATCCAAAATGGGATTAACACTTTACAAAAAAAAAGGAACCATGGAGGAAGCTAGGTAGACTCCCCAACAGTGGTGCCAAAAATGTTATGGCTAGTTCTACCCTCTTCCGGATTCCCACAACCTAGAAGAAAGAGAAGCAATCTATAACCATCATTAGGGAACTTACCATGCTTCCAAGCTTAGGACTCTATAGTCGACCGTGCTCAGTTGGTGGTTACTAGCTCCTAGCTCCATTACATTCCCTTCTAAGCTATCACCAAGGAGGGTGCTCCGCTTCTTTGTAATAAGGGCTCTCACCTCTCTCAACTCACCACTCTCTTTCTCACAAAGAGGGCAAGGAACATGCACCAAGAATCAAACACTATCTACTCTCAACTCTCTCAACATACACACATAGACAAGAGAGCAAGTAGAGAAGAATAAGACTCTATCAGCACAAAGGGGGATTATGTCTCTCATTGTGAGAAAAGTGACATATACAACTGGCCCTTATTCACACTTGGGCACCCAAAACTTAAAAAGTTACTAAAAATCCTAGAAATGAGCCAATTATTCTCATAATATCAATTTATAGTGCCATTTCATGATACTTATTGTGCCTAGTTAACCCAAAATGGGGTTAACATCTCCTAGCAGTCCCTTAGAGAAATAGTACCTTGTGTAAGACCCTACCCACCACCATTCGGTGCTAATGAAAAGCTTAATGGAACTAAGTATCCTCTTCAGAAGTTTAAGATTAAGGCTATTTTTTCCTCCTAGAGCTCTGAGACACCATCATGAGGCTCACTCGCCATCATCAACAAGGGTTGCAAACGATAACCTTATACATTACAACCTGGAGTCAATACGATATTGGCTCTCGGACCCTTAGGCAAAGAAGATCATAGCGAGTCATGATGTGCTTTTTTCTACGAACAACCATGTTGAATGGAGGAGGAGCTTCGTTCTTCTATGACTCCATCCAAAAAAGCCACACTTGGGACCTTGTAGATTGTCCTCCAAGATGTAAGGTAATTGGCAGCACTAAGAGGGTTTAGAAAGGAAAATACATATCTAATGGTATTTTGGAAAAGTACAAGACACTATTGGTCTCACCAAAGGTTTTGCACAAGTTGAAGGTTTTGAATTTTTCTCCTACAACCAAGTTAACCATAATCCGCATTGTCCTTCATTGACAGTGGAAGCCGGATGGTTTGTTTTCCAAATGGACATAAATTCCTCAACAAGAACCTTGAGGAGGAGTATACATGGAATAACCACATGGATTTGTGGTTTTCCGATTCCAAAAGTAAGGTCTACAAAAATTATGAAAGGCACTCTATGGGGTAAAACAAGCCCCACTAGCATGGTACCAGAGGATTGATCCTTAGTGTTAAAACCCTAAGATCTCTCTAGATAATTGTTATGCATAAACATGCATAAATCAGGCATAAACTCAACCACCCCCCGAGCCCAAGGGATGCACACATGAATAATAAATGAAATACATCATACCTCTACCTTGATGTCCCATACCATCAAGAGGTATAACACCATCCAATAGCATGTAGCTAAAGTGTGAAATGGTAGATGAGTAGATATGGATCTCTACACAAGAGACCATAGCATAAGCCTCAAGCTTCCTAGCCTCCAAGCCCCCTTGAGTGTGCCCCATGCCCCTATTATATAGGAGGGCCCTCAAGTGACTCTTGACTTTCCATTCCTCATGTGTGACCCTTGGATGCCTGACCCTAACCTTAAACCTTAAGGTTAGTCCTAACCCATGCTCCACTAGAGCTTGTTCCCATGCTCCCATGCTCACAAGCCTAATGTGGGTTAGCCTCCTAGTATATGCACACATAATGTGTATATAACATAGCACACATAATGTACATATAACATACTTTCCCTCTCTCAAAACATTGCACTCTTGCAATGAAAAGAAGGAGAACTGTGCTGAACAATCTCAACCAACTCCCAAGTCGAATTCTCAATTTCCCTATCTTTCCACCTAATTTTAACCTCAGGGATTAGTCAACTACAAAGTTTCCTTTCCCTGAATTCAAGTACCTTATCAGGTTCATGTGGAACATAGGATAATTCATCGACTTCAACGAGTTCTTGAGGAGTGACTGTGTCATCCTCACCTCCCAGTTTCCCTTTCAATCTATCGATATGAAAGACTAGATGAACTCTAACAATTGGAGATAGTTTTAGTTCATACGCAACCGTGCCAATCCGATATATAACTCGAAATGGACCACAATATCTAGGAGATAAATTCGAGCATTTTCCCATTGACAAAGTCTAAGAATATTTAGGAACATTAAAATAAACCAACGCTCTTGGTTCAAAAGACCGAGATGAGCGTCCCCTATCAGCATAAACCGTGCCCTATCATGAGCACTCCTGATAGAATTCCGAGCTTCGATCAGCATTTCCTGCATATCTCGCAAGAAATCCCTCGATGCATCAAGCTCGATGTCCTTAAGAGACCGACATCAATAGGTGCCCTGGGTTAATACCCATACATAAGTATGCACAGACTAAAATAATAGCCGTAAATTTAAAACTGTTATAGGCAAATTCCATCATTGAAATATTTTCCAATATGATGATTTTCTAGAGACATGCACGAAGCATATCCTCTACAATCTGATTCATACACTCTGTTTGCCCATTAGACTACTGCGGATGATCAGAACAATTCACATTCAAAGTAACTTTTTCGTTGTAAACCTTTCGGAAAAAAGTAGGAAAGCATGGCAGTATAACAGCAGAAACCAGGGATTCATCGGCGCCCCGACATACCCACATCTGCATATGGAATAATCGACGTCTCGAGTTACCCATATCAACATAGAGTCATCAACGTCTCGATGAGTCACATATGTCCATCCGTAAACCTATCAGGTTGATTGTGTAAATCACCTAAAGTACGGAACTAGAGAAAGAAATGCCAACAAAGGAAGAATCCAAATTTCCTTATCCGAACACAACAAGATAAACTTGTTTGAACTCTAAAGAAAGAGATTTCAACAAGTGAAAATGCCGACGAGATTTCCCTCATCAAAACATGCAGGCTATAGATAAAAGAAGTTTATCTAAAGAATGCCTTCTAGTGAATTTAGAAAATAAGATTGTCTTTGAATGTTGAGGTCAACATGCTAAGTGATGTAAGCAAAGCAACAATCTTGAGCCCAAATTATCCCATAAGATAATATATGTGAGGGATCCCTAGCGTCCCATTCCACCATGATACCACCCATACATACCTTAACAATTTGAAACTCCCTAGTATGCTGTCTAGGAAATATGAATAAAATCCTGTATAAAAGGAATAAGATGGCCTTATCCAGACTTTCACATACTAAACCTGTCTCTATATACTTGAGACTACATCAAGGAATAACTCCTTCTGAGTACATCATTAGAAAAGAAATTGAATTATTGGCGCCTTTCTAATGATAACTACCCAAAACACAATAAAGTTAGGGTAGAAAAAAAACTCACCTAGATATATAAGTAACTAGGTATCTGAGTTGGAAAATGTACAAGAGTATAAGAAATATACTCCAAAATTATGTGCAAAAAACGAAGGCAAATGCTACCTTCAAAGCACATGTAAATATTCAAAAGATCAAAAGATCCTTATAACACCATGGATAAAAGCATAGAAGCTCCTTAAATCCATAAAAACCATAGTTGATCATAAAAATCAATGCATACCATCTAATGGACATAAATCATGCCAAAAGAAGCATTTAAATTGGTGGCCAACTCATCAATCCGGAGTATATGAACGTTGTGTTGTTCAAATAAAACTCCAAAGTAAGAAAGTGAAACACATGTGTGTAGCACTCAATAAGAAAACCCTAGACATAAGTGATCTAGGCAGAACCTGATGAGTCCATATAAAACTTGAAAAATATCCAATAAAATCCACCAAAACAGACCGATCAACTGACCCATGATAGAGGCTTAAGAAAATAAGCACAAACCACACTTTAATAAGTGCCAAAATAGATTATCATGGAAAAGTGTCAAAGGTGAAACACACTTTGAACGAAAATTATAGCCATCAAAAGAAATTAAGGAACATGTCCAAAAAGAATGGCTAAACAATGGTAAAAAATCATGAATACATCGTTTAGAATTAATCCAAACATAAATATCCATTAATACGAGGTATAATCGTATTAATAAAATATGCGAATAACCCGCATCTATCTAATGTCAGCACGAGAAAACGTACTTCAACATTAAATAACCCTCGAAAATATTAAATTCTCGAGAAAAAGAATTATCACGATTTTTTTCTAATTTTTCTAAATTTTACAGGGCCTCAAAATATAATAATTTTGAATTCCACCAAACCTATCTTATGGCATTCCAAACCTATATTTTTTCAGAAAATTTTTAGCAATTAAATTTACCAAAATACCATTGATATTTAAAAAATACCAATTTTTAGGATTTCTAAAAATAATTTCTAGAAATTTCCTAATTTTCCCTGAGAATCCCATCGTTCACGAAATTTCCAATTTCGCCCGACAATTCTCAAATCCAATGAAAATTTTTAATTTTAATGGATTTTTCTAATTTTTTGGGTCAAAAAATATAATTTTAAAGGAATTTGAATGGTCACAGGCGCCCGAAAGGACACACCACATGCCAAACACCAACCCCACATTTTCCCGAAATTTAAACTAATTTTTCACTAATTTTCGAGAATTTTTTAAAATTTTTAATCAACCCCGAACGCATTTAGAATACGAACGGTCAAAAAATTTCGGAATTCCAACGGTTTTCCCGGAATACAGAAAGCCAAAAGTTTTGGGAAAATGAAAAGACAAAAAAAAATCGGAATGTGAAAGGTCAAAGGTTTCCGGAATACGGAAGGTCAAAAGTTTTTCCGGAATTCGGAAAGCCAAAAGGTTTCGGGAAAATGGAAAGCCAAAGGTTTTCCGGAAGTTGAAAAGCCAAGAAATTTTAAAAAGAAATTTTCAGAGAATTTTCAGAGAATTTTTTTCTCAAATCCCCTATTTTTCAGTAAATTCCAAGCTTTTTCTAAGCTTTTTTTGAAATAAATTCAAAAGCTTCTTTTAAAATAAAAAACTCATTTTTTTTAAAAATGAAAAAAATGAAAAAAATAAGCTTTTATTAGCTTATACCCATTTGATTTTTTTAGGGGGGGGGCGTTTTTTTCTGCCCGGCTGTGCAGCGCGCAGCCCCCTCCCCCCGTCGACTGCGCGTGGAAGAGTTGAGAGGGAGGGAGAGAAACTCCCTCCTCTCCTTCTTCTCCCTTCTTTCCTCTCCCTCATCTTCCTTTCATTCTCTGTCCTCCTCCCTTCTCTGTTAATCAGAGATTAGCTTAATCTTTAATTAAGCTTTTTTAATTAAACTTTTAATCATAATTAACATTAATTATGATTAATGTTTTAAAAAAATTCATTTTTAAGAGAATTTTCACGGAAAAATCAAGGAAATATCAGATTTGAGAGGCGGAGAGAACCCCACGCACACGGGAGAGCAATTCATGCATCAACACGCTGTCCCCTACTGAATTTCAGTAGCAAATTGACAGAAATTCGATCGCATTCCCGCAGAAAAACCCGCAAAAAAGGTAGAAAAATACATTTTAAATCAAAAAAATGCTCAAAAAATTCCTAAAAAATTAGGAAAAAATTTCTAAAAATTCTAGAAATTCAGGGAATCCATTCTACAAAAATATCCACCATAAAATTTATGGTATTTTTGTAAAAAATTCCATTAATGCTCGATTTTAACCATTAAAAATAGGAAAAAATAGCATTAACTCACGGGATTTCCCCGCAACGTCGATTCGTCCATTGAATTGTAGTTACACACGTTCCAATCACCAAATTGATGATCCACGTGTAATTCATCAACACAAATCAACAAAAAATAACATTTTATTAGTAAATATTAAAATTTACTAAAAAAAATCAACAATTAAATAGAGATTGCTCTGATACCACTGTTAAAACCCTAAGATCTCTCTAGATAATTGTTATGCATAAACATGCATAAATCAGGCATAAACTCAACCACCCAACCACCCCCGAGTCCAAGGGATGCACACATGAATAATAAATGAAATACATCATACCTCTACCTTGATGTCCCATACCATCAAGAGGTATAACACCATCCAATAGCATGTAGCTAAAGTGTGAAATGGTAGATGAGTAGATATGGATCTCTACACAAGAGACCATAGCATAAGCCTCAAGCTTCCTAGCCTCCAAGCCCCCTTGAGTGTGCCCCATGCCCCTATTATATAGGAGGGCCCTCAAGTGACTCTTGACTTTCCATTCCTCATGTGTGACCCTTGGATGCCTGACCCTAACCTTAAACCTTAAGGTTAGTCCTAACCCATGCTCCACTAGAGCTTGTTCCCATGCTCCCATGCTCACAAGCCTAATGTGGGTTAGCCTCCTAGTATATGCACACATAATGTGTATATAACATAGCACACATAATGTACATATAACACTTAGTTTGTGCATATTGGTCTCTTACACAACTCTTCTGATGTGCAAATTTTTATGTCTTTTGTGAGGAGGGGAAGTATATGGTCATTGTTTATGTAGATGACTTCATCTTGATAGGATATCGCCAAAAACAGATCTCACAAATACAAGAGATGCTTAGTGCAAAGTTTGAGATGACTTCATCTTGATAGGATATCGCCAAAAACAGATCTCACAAATACAAGAGATGCTTAGTGCAAAGTTTGAGATGATAGATTTTGGGCTCATTGTAAGATTCCTCCCCAGCCCCTCAAGATGTCCAGTTTCTCCCCCTCTAATCAATCCCCTTTTAAGAATAATAATAGTTCTTGTTTCTATCTATTTTGGCCTGGAGAGAGAAAATGTCTACAGAGAGATAATTCAAAATTGAGATATTTTTAGATATAAAAATCCTCCTAGTGTCTAAAATGATTTCCCCTGAAACAGAAATTCAAAAAGAACTTTCCAATGTGCAATTGGAATTAATTAAAAATTGGGATAAAGGACCTTAGCCTAAGGGTCCAGATTTTCAAAAATTTTTGAATTATGCTCCAATTAAGGTTCCTATGGACCAATAAGATTAATCCAAATGTAGGGAGGAGATAAATTGAAGAATAAAAGAAAAACCCGCAAAAATGAGTAAATGCTCACATAAGATGAAGAGTTGACTGAGTACAAGGTTTATTAGTTAAAAATTAAGAGATATTTAGAGGAAATTTTGACTGAGTACAAGGTTTATTAGTTGACTGAGTACAAGGTTAATTAGTTAAAAATTAAGAGATATTTAGAGGAAATTTTGACACCTCAGTGTGGGGATCTCCCCTCATGAAGGAGGCACCTATTTCACATGTGGAGGAGTTTTAAACTCAAAAATAGTGAGATATTTTCAGCTCTCCTCTCTCCTGTTTCAACTAGATCTAAAAAGTAAGCTAAACTGGCCTGAAAATGGTCAAAAATTGACCAAACTCATTTGGAAAATTCTAGAATCAGTTTGCTTGGTTAGGGGCTCTCTCCTGTTTCAACTAGATCTAAAAAGTAAGCTAAACTGACCTAAAAATGGTCAAAAATTGACCAAATTGATCTGGAAAATTCTAGAATCAGTTTGCTTGGTTAGAGGCTCACTTTTTCCTATAAATAGAAGCCTCCTCCTTTGTAAAAGCTTAATGGTGTTTATGCACTGTTACTCTACTCCTACCCAGAGCCATTTACATTGAATTTTCTTGATAATTCAATTATTTTTTGCTTAATCCTCTCCAAAGCAATTGGTGACCACTCTTGCTTTAAACAAGAGTATAACCCTCAATCCCTCAAGACAAAGGAAAGCTTACAACTCTATGTAAGCTAAATTTTTCTTACTTTTTAATTTTAAATCTATGGTTTTCTTGATTTTCTTGTTTTATAATTGATTGAAGTAAATTCTAATGCTATGCCTTGATGAAAAGGCCACCCCCTTCTCTTCTTTACAATTCAGCCTTTCTTTATCCTAGAAGGATTAACAAAAAGATTAATTAAACTTTTCTTATTGTTTACCCTCTTGATTTCTGAAAATTGAGTAGATTAGAGTCCTATACATCTAGATTGGGTTAATTTAAGTTGAAATTAGAATGATAAAAATGAGAAATGGTCAGCCATACAAAGGAGGTTATGGCAAAATTTTCTAGAATTTTATGGAAAAGAAAGTTTATTTTTATGTTATTCCAAAAGAGTAATTCCCACCCTTTGTGCATTCTAAAAGAAATATTCTAATTTACTCCATGTACATATTCACCTATGAATATGCATGGATATCACTGATATTAATTATTAAAAATGATTTCTATGTATAGAAAGATGCATAATGGAAATTATTTTATTTTAAAAGTGTTATTTTATTAAATTTAAATTCTATGCAAGATGCATAATGGAATTTTTTTATTATAAAAGTGTTATTTTCATCGAATTTAATTTCTATGCATAGAAAGATGCATAATGGAATTTTTTTTAATTATAAAAGTGTTATTTTCATTAAATTTAAATTCTATGCATAGAAAGATGCATAATGGAAATTGTTTTATTTTAAACGTGTTGTTTTCATAAAATTTAAATTTTATGCATAGAAAGATGCATAAAGGATTTATTTTTATTTCAAAAGTGTTATTCTCATTAAATTTGATTTTATGCATAGAAAGATGCATAAAGGATTTATTTTTATTTCAAAAGTGTTATTCTCCTTAAATTTGAATTTATGAATAAATAGCAAGCGATGAGGCGGAATGAGTGAAAAAACCAATCAACTTTGCAGAGTGAAAAACACGACCTAGAGACAGTTTCTGTTGAATCTCCCTAGTAGGATCAAACGTCTTAAGATGGGAAGCAAGTGGCTTAGACAATGTTTAAGAGGGTGAGGATAATAAGACTTTGCAATCTCAACCTATTTCTTGGGTAGAAGATAAGGTTGGAATTAAGTGATTTAAAATGGCCAATAAGCTAATATTAGTGCAATGTGAGCTAAGAGAGATGAATGCTAAGAGAGATGAATGCTAAGCTATAGGGAGCAAGAAACTAGCTCTGATATCATGTTAGAACTTGAGGATCCAAGCTCCCATGGAGATGGTTGGAGATGGAGATGGTGAAAGTGAATTAATCCTATAGTAATTACATATGATAAGCTAAGCTAGGATGGGTGATACCTAAGAACAATCATGATGAATAAACTAAACTAGTTAAGCTGTAGACTCAAGCATAATTAGGTTACAAAATTAAGACTTGTACTCATAAAGAGGCTTGAGAGCTTTCTTGATTCCATTGATTAAAAATGACCCCTTTTATATGAGGGGGGTACAACAAGGCTTTGATAGCTAGCATCACTCATTTCAATAGAAGTTAGGGAGTAAAATCATAGTAATCACTGATGAACTATGTGGAGAAGGGGCAAGGTGTATCTTTATAGGCATGTATATGTGGGACGACCATGACATGATTGTGTAGGTCCACAATCATAGTCACTGCACCGCCGTCCGCCCGCGGTGTAGATGCGGCCCATCTCACGACCATTTGAGCTCATCTTTAGGCTCCACAATGTCGAGATAGGGTGTCCAAGAGTAAAGTCTACCTACTCCATGTGTGTGGGTTGCTATGAGATAATGGTCTAGTGTAGCATGTAGCCTATTTTGACAATGTGTGCCAAATCTAGTCCAAGACATCTCTAAACCATGTGGCCTCATAGGCCACTTTCTTGTGTGAATACGAGGATATCGGGCACCCGAGCTGCTACTCCTTATAATGGGGGATGTATAAACATGATGGTGCTTAGACAGTACAATATGATGATGGAGCATTCATATCCAAAACCCTCCAATCAAAGTCCACCCGAAGGTAAACTACCTCTATGGTTCGATGCCTATGGTTTTATGCCTAGTCTCGATGAAGATGCTACTCCGTCTAATCCCTACCTAAGAGTCTTTATGAAGATATTTGCATAATTCTCTATCGTCACAATAGACCATCTCAACCTTCCTTAACATAATGAGCTTACGCACAAAGTGATAATGAATCTCAATGTGTTTCGTGCAAGCATGAAACACAAGATTTTGAGCAATGCCCATGCAACTCCAATTTTCACACTACAACATTGTAGGTTGCTTCTGTACCACTCCCATATCCTGTAGAGTCCTCCTTAGCCATAATGCCTCATATGATGCAAAACATGCAACTTTGTACTCAGCCTTTGTCTCGTGGATAAGAGTGCAATAATGGGCTGTTTCTTATTGATCCAAGAAATGCACCCAAACTAAGAGGAAAAAAGTACCATGTTTACTAAGCGCTTGGTGTCCGTACACTAAGTCATAAAAGCTAGTGAGGGTATGTCTTGCATGCAACATAGGTCATGCCGTACTCCTAAGTACATTGGATGTATCACAACACCCACATACCTACTTTTTAAAGATTCTCCTAGGGCTTGTTAGAGAACCTACTCAAAACACCAATAGAAAAATTGATGTCTGTTCTAGTATTACATAAGAAGATAAGACTACTAACCATTTCATGTATAAGGTCTCATAACCATTTCCTTTATAAGGTCTCATCCACAAGATGTAAGGTATCTTTAATGTGGATAGCTTCAGATCAACCTCTATTCGGGTACCAACTGCCTTGCATTTAGTCATGCCAAACGCCTTATCTCACTTGCATATTTATGCTTTATCCCTTGGTTCTTCCAAAACCGAACCCAAAAAACTTCCCTCGCCTGGGAAGCATGGGCGATTCCTCCAGGATATTTTTACTCTAACATAGTCAAAAGCCTTAACTAACTGAACTGATCTGACCAAACCCGTAAGTCCCATAGTTAGATCAAGGAAAAGATTGCACTTGGATCATAGAGACCAACGCTTTTTTTCTCATTGAGAGGCACAACCATTGATTCTTTTCCATAGAACAATTTTTTAATTCGGGATTTACTTCATCTATCATACCATAAGAGAATTGAGTCTCATTTTAGGGATCCGTCAGTCCAACCTAACCCCATCCAATCCCGTGGGTTAGCCGACCGCCCCCAGCCACTGTAGTGATGGGATCCAATTAGGAATTTGGTTAGGTTTTGTCCCGCGTACCAGGGGAAAAGAGTTCCCAGGCCCCCTAACCGGATATTCATGCAAACTTTAAACTAGTCACACAACTTACACACCCAATATGAATTTGCCTTTTTCACAGATTCAGTTGTCTTTAAAATAATCATTTAATGAAATCATAGTGTCACTGATCATAATCCTTGAAATCTCCGGTTGAATCCTTATTTCCAATCATTCCTTCATTGTGTTAACAATCCTAAAAATGGGATTGATCATGGTGAAGGACATAGATTAAGCATAAGATTAAGATGGATTAAACCACACTAAAAACTCCATGAGAGAGAGATTGCACACTCAACAAGACTCTATTGCATATCTCAAGTGAACCATACAATGATATAGGCTTTCTAGCCTTATCCCACTTTACATGTCATCATCCATGTGGCAACTCCCTTTTCCACTCTTTTGGTCAACACTCACACACCATACAATATTACATGTGGCATTCCTATCTCACCACAATATCTTGCACCTCTAGGGTGCTTTCCCACATACACAACACCGCGATTACATCTCTCAACACCCCCT
The DNA here is from genome assembly GCF_041138505.1 of Cibotium barometz. Classification (NCBI taxonomy): domain Eukaryota; kingdom Viridiplantae; phylum Streptophyta; class Polypodiopsida; order Cyatheales; family Cibotiaceae; genus Cibotium; species Cibotium barometz. The sequence continues at coordinate 52,078,872 of NC_141074.1, forward strand.
CTTAATCGAGGTGTTCCACAACTCACCCATCATCCAATCACCCATATCAATGTAGCATTGCACAAACGCAATCGCTACCTCTCAACACTCCCCCTCAATGATACATTGGAGTGTCCATCAACCAAACATGTGTGCCTGTGTCTACCATCTTAGACACCTAGTCCATTTTGAGCCGACTCGCTCCACAGTGAAACCACTGAGTCTGATTTGAACATGGAAGTTTGGGTAGGAACCAACCCATGCGCATGCACCTCATATGTGCATCGCTCATGCACACATCACGTAACAACCATTTCGAGCTTCTAGGTGAGCTCGGGCATGGTTACCCTCATACCATGGATGATTACAAAATTTTGTTTTGAGCACGCATGCTCGTGGACGTTTGTCCATCATCATTTTTGGGTGAAAAAAAAGTACAAAGCCTTTTTTTGCCAGATTTTTAATTCCTCCCTTAAATTTAATAAGGGGTCAATCCCAATAAAGATATCAATTTATCCCTTTTTGTTTTATTTTTATAGCACATCGAATTGCAATAATGTTGGCAGTTGCGCCTTCTCTGCTACGTGCCAAATCTGTAGAAAGCCAGGCTGTCATCACGGGACCCACTTCAGACAAAGTCGTCTTCTTCTCAACTGTTCTGGTTCAAGTTTCTGCTGCAATTGCTGTGTTGTTGTTTGCTGCTCTTCTCTCCAGCGTAACGTTGCTGCTTCCTACGCTGCTTTTGTCTTGCTACGCTTCAAGCTCTTCATAATGAGATTCCATGGCTTGCTTACCGTCGTGCTATTGTGATACTGCTTCTTTGCAGTCTACTGTGGCCTGCTCTCTAGCCACGCTTGCCTCTCACTGCCACTGGGATTGCTACCCGTTGCCCAGCATTGCTTATGCTTTCAGTGCCAACCCTATCCTCCTCTTTCCTTGCATGCGCCCCTTTGCTACCTGCACAGCGCTGCAATTGTCCTTCTTTTCGATGATGACGTTGAGCAGGTGATGCATGCCTTTGTGCTCACAACAGCCATGCTTAAAGATTGATTAAAATCTTTGAAGCCACTGAGTTACTTCAGTCAAGGTTATGACCTCTCTCTACTACTTTCTACACTGCTCTAAGCTTTGTAGGCTGTGCTACTGTCCAGTATGCAAGCCACCTTATCTCAATTCATTGGTCCCTTCTCTACTATAGAAGGAAGGTTGAAGAGGCTTTCTTGCAAGGTTCTGTTCTTGTCCAAATGTGCGTGCATCTGTTGCTCCATAGGCTTCTTCCTAGCCTTCTTGCCATAGAAAAACTACCTTCATCATCTTTCATGTTGCTAAGGCTTTCCAAGCCCTTCCATTTGCTGCAATTTTGTCAACATAGCTTCTTCATTTGCCAATTCTTTTGCCTCTCCAAGACCTCCAAGTTAAGATCTTCAATAAGACCATCAATATGGCCATTGAGCTCTTCATAAGCTCCATTTTCAGGCTACCTTTCCATGAAAAATAGGCATCTTCAAAGAGTGCTCTTCCTTTTCATGCAACCATTCATGCAACCATTCAAGGGTGCTTCACTTAAGGTTTCCCACAAGAAACCAAGGTGCATAAACATGTGGAAACTGCCAAGGTTTCCATCCCCTTCTTTGCTCTCCTTCATTGAGCAACAAGTGCATCCTCTTCTTGATGCACACACATGTGAACTCCATTGAGTCCACCATCTCACTTGCCATCATCTTGACAAGCATGCACCTCCACACAAGATTCATGGGACACACAAATCCCATACATAGCAACCCTTCATAGAGCATTCTTCCATGCTCAAACACAAAACTTTGAGGCAAAACTTCACAAAACCAACCTTCTTAAGGCATAATTAGCAGCATATCTTCTCTTAGTAGCTTCTCCTTGATGATGATAAAGACTCCATAGCCTTCATAATGCTGAAATCTCCATTTTCAGCTTCCTTGATGATGAGCAAGCTCTCCATGTTGCAAAACTCCATTTGCAACTCTCTTGGGCAGCTTCTATGCAACCTCCTTGTTGCAAATCTCCTCTCAAATCCTCACAAATGCAAATCCAAATGATAATATGAGTGTGCATAAATTTTTATATATAATAAGCTAAAAATAATGCTTAATCAAAGAAACACACAACCAAGCTAATATACATAATAAACACCATGACCAAGAGCCTACCCAAGCTCTGATACCATGTTAACAATCCTAAAAATGGGATTGATCATGGTGAAGGACATAGATTAAGCATAAGATTAAGGTAGATTAAACCACACTAAAAACTCCATGAGAGAGAGAGAGAGATTGCACACTCAACAAGACTCTATTGCATATCTCAAGTGAACCATACAATGATATAGGCTTTCTAGCCTTATCCCACTTTACATGTCATCATCCATGTGGCAACTCCCTTTTCCACTCTTTTGGTCAACACTCACACATCATACAATATTACATGTGGCATTCCTATCTCACCACAATATCTTGCACCTCTAGGGTGCTTTCCCACATACACAACACCACGATTACATCTCTCAACACATCGGTGTATCTATGGCATCATTGGCAACCAGAACGCTCACCACCTGTCCACTCAGGGGCCTTTTTCGATGGTTCCTAGCTCATAGTACTCGGCAATATATTCACATATCAAAATGAAATCTCCATTGAAGATCAGCAAGATCAACCAACGGATCCATATAAAAGATCCATGGACTCATCTGTTGAGGACCAGCAAGGTCAATCAACCAGATCCATGCCCGAATTCAGAAAACAACTCTTACTCCTTGTTCCAATATCTTCCACAATGCACATGTGGGTATCATCGGCGACCCAGAGCCCGAGCACCGTATGGTCAGCACCCTCTAGGATCCTTCGCAGGTCACCTAGCACTTCACTCATAGGCCGCTTCCTTGGTCCCTCATCCATCGTACCGGAAGCTCACCATTTAAATCAAACCGAGGCTAGTCAAGACCTCGGCCGACCTTGCTATGCGAGACGTCCTCCATTGACTCTCCGTCAGCTATTGCAACTTTATCAGATTAGGTCTCCACGACCTTGCTATGCAAGACATCCTCCATTGACTCTCCGTCAGCCTGTTGCAACTTTATCAGATTAGGTCTCCACGACCTTGCTATGCGAGACATCCTCCATTGACTCTCCGTCAACTGTTGCAACTTTATCATATTAGGTCTCCACGACCTCATTCACAAGACGGTCAAAATGCTTCCCCAGCATTCTTGATATAAAACAGCCATTTAAAAACAAGTCATAAATACAGTTTCTATAACGAACTCTCGTCTTTCCACATTGTTCCACATCAATCCACATTATTTAAATCACATCCATTTCATATGTATTCCCATTCTCATCCAATCACATCATTTTCATTTCATATCAAATCTATCCCAATTTGCATCACATCTCATTCATTCACATTTCGATTCACATGACATCACATCTCATTCACATTCATATCCCGATTCACATGACATCACATCTCATTCATTCACATCCCGATTCACATGACATCACATCTATTCACATCCATCACATTCATTTACATCACATCCATTTAGTGTTCTTTTGGGGTTCTTATGGGCTCTAAATAAAAAAGCAAGCATGCCAAGGCAATTCTTGCATCAACATAAACCTATTAAACCTAGTTTACTATTTTTAGCAGGGGATGCTAAAAATAGCCAGTGATCCTTTTTGGCCTAGATTTCACATACGGATGCTACCTACGTGTGGGTATGCTTGGTTTCTCAATTTGACAGACACCAAAATAGCAATTTAGAGCTAAATTTGGTAAGTTCAAGTGCTAAACCCCTATATTTAGCGCAACCCTGATTCCACTTCACTTGTCATCAGAAGTGAGTTACGATTGGACAAGGCTGTAGAGCTAGTCTAGGACTACCTCTAACCAAATGGTTTCCCCTATTGAAAATGTGTTGCTTCTAATAAGGGCGAGTGAAAAGAGGCCTCAATTTAGGCTAGCTTGACTAAAATTTATAGCTAACCATGCTAGCGTGCAGCCCTTTTCAGAGGTCTTGAAATCACCCCAAGAAAAGTCCACTTTTCCCTGCGGGTTGGTATGAGGATAGTCCTACTTATGGACTACACTATAGGTTCCCTTTATCTTAATTCCCTTGCTATTTTAAGCACGGCAAGTTCTGCAAAAAAACTTGATTTTTGCCCAATTCAGTGGAATTTGAACCTATAACGCGCACTCACGACTGTGTCGCAAGTATATCAGTTTTTTTGGGATTTGACCAAATTGGATACGGTGTATATCCAATGTGTCCTTGACACGTTTGCTATGTCAAACCCAAGTTATCCCTAAAAAACTGCTAAATTTAGCCCAAAACATTTTTTACGCTTTTAGGGCATGCTTCTTAAGAGCCGTACGACAAGTTTGGTCCGTAGATAGGTTGAAAAATCTCAAAATGGAATGAAACTTGGGATTTCATATATTCTAGGTGTCAAGAACATGATGGATATGATAAACTCAGGTTAGCTCTAAAAAATTGCTTAATTTGGCCATAAAAAAAATTTAGCGCCCGCCTATCCAAATCGGCTCAAACTTAGCAGTTTGTATATTCAAGGTGCAGTTAATTTGCTGGTGGTGTTAGATTTCAACTAGCTCTCAAAAACTGTTAATTTTATCCAAAAATGTTTTTTTACGCTTTTAGGGCGTGCTTCTTAAGAGAGCTGTATGACGAGTTTGGTCTGTAGATAGGTCGAAAAAGCTCGAAATGGGATGAAACTTGGCATTACGTATATCCTAGGTGTCAAGAACACGATGGATATGATAAACCTAGGTTAGCTCTGAAAAACTGCTAAATTTGGCCAAAAAAAGTTTTTTGTGCACCTTAAAGTACGCTTTTTAAGAGCTAAAGGTCCCAGTAGCCTGCAAAAAGCCTTATTGCAATCGAAAAGTTACCAAATTAAAATTTTTGTAAATTCACGATGTGTACAACACCAAGGCAATGATGGATCCACACTTTCTCTTGAAAATTGCTAAATATAGCATGAGACAGATTTGGTGCGTAGCTAGTCTAAGAAAAGAGAACCCGACCAAAATGGTCCTTTGGGCTCAAATTTGGTGTGAAGATAGGCCATTTCACAAATATGGATATCCTATGCTTACTTTCTTAGAATAGATTTCATGTGACCTAATTACGACCTTTAGTCCTCTTGGCCTTAAGTGGCTCGAGGTGATAAATTGCATGTATCATTCGAATCGATAGGTCGTAAAAACTCAGACTGGGACCAAACTTGGTAGAATCCAAGTCCCTATGGTCAATAACATTAGGTAAAATTCAGAAATCAAATTGGATTCATGGTGTGGGAGTTAGAGCCAAGCGTGGGTTCCCCATGTGCCCACTTGGCCAGTGACCTTTCGGACAGGGTCACTATAACTATAACTCTTGACCTTTCGGACAGGGTCACTTTCAACTATAACTCTTGACTCCGATCTCCGATTAGGGCGATCAAATAGTCAAAAGTTATCTAAAGAGAACAAAAAATCCAAATATATAGTTATAGTGCAAAACTACATTCTCTATCAAAAGATATTGCAATTCAAGGAACTGCAACTTTTCTAGGCGTTTCCACTTGTCTTCAGCAAGGTTCTACTTTGATAGGTAATTCCTAGGTACCTAAATTAAAGATGGCCTACTCTAGACACATATTAGGGAAGGCCAATCAATGGTCTTTAACTCACCACCAATCAAAGGTTCTACTTTGATAGGTAATTCCTGACTCTAGACACATATTAGGGAAGGCCAATCAATGGTCTTTAACACCACCAACCCTAGATTGAATTTAATAAGTGGTTTGGCCATTAGAGTCAACACAAAAACCCCTCGGATAGAGGTTTCTTAGTACTTTAAGACTAGTACTACGCAAATGGGCATGCAATTTGAAATCTTTGGATAATGGTCTTGACAACTCCAATTACCATGAGGTTTAGTATAGCCATAGTACTTTGTGAGATCTACAAATCTAGCACCTAAGGCTAGATTTTGAGCTCTCTATGGCTCAGCCCGAAAGTCCAACCTACCAAGCCTTGCTAAAAATAGTAATTTTTTAAATTTGTCAGAGAACGGGGTGGAACTTTTAGTATGAAGCAAGTACCAAGTAGGGCCTATCAAGATCCAAAATGAAAAGGTGAGATTGGATACCTAGAGTGACTACTACAGCCAGGCATGGGTCACCCAAGCTCCTACTTGGGCAGCACTCCCTCGGATAAAGTCAATTTTGAACAGTCGTAACTTTTGACCCCGAACTCCGATTTGGACATTCAAGTAGTCAAAAGTTATCTACAAAACATAAGGATTTCCAAATCTATAAAAATAGTGTAGATTTGAAATCACAATCAAAAGATATTGCAATTCAGGGAACTATAACTTTCTTATGGGTGTTTTTCTTATTTTTATCTCTATCCTAGTTGTTCCCCTCGTACGAGTCTCTCTCTTATGATGGTAGGCAAGCTCCTATGCTGAAAATATAGATTATAACAATGAAAGATCAAGACTTAGAGATTACCTGCCCTTACCATGATTTTCTCGAAGTTCGGTTTGCTTTCGGACTTGACTTTGTAGTAGTGTATTCGTGTCACAAGCTCCTTCCACTTCCTTTCCCTTCTTTCTCCTTCTTCTAAACCGACTCCCTCTCCTTCTAACTTTGGTACTGTGTATAAGTGAGGACACGATGGACTTGCAAATAGTGACTCAAAAGAGTATGTTGCTAAAAAAGGTGCAAGTGGAGGATGGCCTTGAGAGATTTTCTACCAATACTTACCAAGCCCAAGTAACACCACATGAAGGAAAATCCACAGTGGATTCTCACCACTCCTTCCACTAGGCACCACCCAAGCTTCTTTCGTAGCTTGTTTGCAAGTCCTGTCTAGTTAACAAATCACTCAATGCCCTCTCAATCTGGGAAAACAAATCCAAGTCTTGTCTTTTGCCCAGCTTAGGAATAAGTACTAGGTGGCTTTTGAATTCCACACTAGTGAAACTAGCAAGGAATAGGGTTGAGAAACCAATACATGGCTTACCTATCGTACCTTTGCTTGTAGCTCTTATGATATGTTGTGGCAGAACGTATGCAAATGCAATGCTCGTGAATGCAAGTGCAAATGCAACTAGGTGGTTTGTTAAGAAAACGTGGTGCTTATGCTAGATCAAGTTGAGTGGAGGAGAGAGACCCAAAAAATACAAGAACAAATCTTGTTTATTAAGTTGCTCATGCATACAACTTGGCCTTTTGCCCCACAAATGCCTTCTAGCTTTGCCTTTAAATAGGTGAGCTAGTGGACCATAAGTCCATTCACACACACACCCTTCTCTCCTACCCTTTTACATGACCTTAGTCTTTTAATAACCCCCTCAATACCAACTATGAAAAAAATTGGAATAGGTGGTATTGGACATAGGTTGCCTTTATAACATTAGGCGTACAAAGTTAGGAATATAGGTGTTGTTACATTTGAGATTTAAAACAATTTCTCAGTGGAGTTAGAGGCTAATGCAAAGTTAGCCTCTGACTCTTTGTTAGGACATTTAGAAGTGATATGACCCATTTGTTTACACTTGTTACATTTCATCTTGTTGGGATATTTGATCCAACAATTATTTGCCAAATGACCCACCTTTTTGCAATGGACACACCTTACTTTGCTCACTTGATGTGATAAAGCTTGTTTGATATTCAATGGAGTCGATGCATTTGAAGATTCAGCTCCTCCCTTTGGCCTCTTTTCTTCATCACAAGATAAGATTGAATGACTCCTTCAAGGGTGGAATTAGGTATGTTCTTTAGGGTGGTGACTAAGGTAGGATTAGGTATGTTCTTCAGGGTGGTGACTAAGGTGGGGTACACCTTCGTGATTGCTTTTAACAAAACCGCCCCACTGCATCATCTTCATCCATTCTCGCATTCACTGATGCAAGTTGAGCCATAAGGCTCTTCAAATGAGAGATAAAGGCTCCAATGCCGTCTCCCTCTTTGAGCTCCAAGCTAAAAAATTTAATTTTAAGTGAGATCTTGGAATTCTTACCATGAGCTCCATAGAGCTTGTCAAGCTCATCCCATTTCTCCTTTGCAGTTGGAAGCTAGTCCACATGGTGAATAAGAGCCTCATCAAGATGGAGCATGATGATGGCTTGTGCCCTCTCATCATCTTCAATATCTTCAACCTTAGTTCGATCAATAACCTTAGTGCCGGAGATGAATGGCCAAAAACCTTTGGACATCATCTTGTACTTGACAAGAACTTGCCAAGTGTGGAAGCCCTCTCCTGAAAACTTCTTAATTTGGGTGTTTTCCTTTGACATTGGGTATTGAAGGAGGATTACAAGAGTGTAATGGGCTGATTTATGAAGAAGAAAACCAAAAAATTTGTGATGTTTTGGCTTAAGAGAGTGCAACAACCCTTAATCAAGCCAAGGATGTTGCATAAAAAGAGATTAAGATGATGAAGCTTATGGTTTAGCACTTAGGGTTTGTGCCCAACCACTAATTCTGATGGAGATGAGCTTCATTAGTATCAAAGAACACTTTCTTTGGTGATTAAGATCACCGCTAGTGTTTAGCAACACTATTAGTGCTTAAGGGCACATTTTTAGCATCTAATGACACTTGCATTGGTGATTAGATTCACCATTAGTGTTTAAGAACACTCTTAGTATTTAGAAACACTATGAAATGGCTCCCCTTTGCTGGATTAGTTACATCATTAGTGTTAATTAACACTATTAGTGTTTATGAGAACACTATTATCAAGCTTTTGAAGAAGCTTTCATGGAAAAAATAGGAGCAACCTGGTCTTTTGCTTTTAGCACGCACGACAAGCAGCCATTGAGGCTGATTTCTTGGCTGTAAAACCTTGAGGCTTAGGGCTTCAAAAGCCCTAAGCTAATGTGGCTTATAGTTGCACACAACAGGCGTATAGCTGTATGAACTCCAGCGCTGCAGAACTGTGAGCCGGCCTGCTCAGAACACAATGGCGCGGCTGAGAGAGGAGAAAACCTTCAATTGACTGTACGTTCCTGAGCGCCCGGTGATGTGCTTCATCTTCCTAGTTGGAAGCAAGCCAATACATGGCCTCCACAAGCAGCTGGAAGGCCTCCACTGGCTGGGGGTTCATCTCCACAAGTAGTGAGTTATGGATAACCTAGTCTACACCACACAAAATGTGACCTAATCTACCCAAGCTCTAGATACCATGTTAAGAAAACGTGGTGCTTATGCTAGATCAAGTTGAGTGGAGGAGAGATACCCAAAAAATACAAGAACAAATCTTGTTTATTAAGTTGCTTATGCATACAACTTGTGTTTTGCCCACACAAATGCCTTCTAGCTTTGCCTTTAAATAGGTGAGCTAGTGGACCATAAGTCCATTCACACACACACCCTTCTCCTACCCTAAACATGACCTTAGTCTTTTAATATGGTTTTGGAAGCCACGCTAGTAAGAAGATGCAAGTTAAGAGTTGGGATACTTACCACTTACCTCCCAAAATCCTCCAAGGCCAAGTGGAAGTCACCAATCACCTAATATGCTACTCAATAAAACACATGTAAGTTGGCACAAAAGAGAGCATGACCAGCCAAGAATCCATGAAACACAATTGATTCCAAAGCTTAAGACTAGTCTAAATGATGCTCTTCAAAAAAGTGACGACTTCTAAATCAAAACAAGCAATGTAGTAAACAAGCAATGTAGTAAACAGTTATGTTCAAAACAAGCAATGTAGTAAACAGTTCAAAAAGTGATGACTTCTAATCAGAGACTAATTACACTCTACAGTGACCCTAATCTACTAATTAAATACATTAAAATGATTAACAAGAAGCCTAATTTATAATCAAAAGCATGAATTAGTGATTAGTAAGAGATAAAAAATAAAAAAATCTCTCTGCAGACTGTCGTCTACAGAGAGCTATTTTTTATGCTTTTTCAACTCTTTTTTTTTTGTTGTAGGCTTAATCGACACACAATCTACTTATCCCAAAAACAAAAACAACACATAAACTACACAAATCCACCCAAAATCAACAAAAACAAATTAAAAAAACACCAATTGTACCCTTCTCCCCTCTTCTTTTGTGTCAACCTTATCCACACTGTTGTAACCATAGAGTGCTCAGTATTGTTGAAAAAACAAGAAAAGCATCACAAAAGAGACTAAATGAGCTAAAGCAACCACTCAATCCATGGCAGCAACACCAATGTTAAAGAGAATAGCTCTTCTCACTCTCACAGCATGCACCTAGAGTATTGTACTGACATAGTAGTAAACAAGAGGCCATGGGAGAAGAAAAGCATTACCTTATTATCGTTGGGGTGTAAGTGATTATCCAGATGAACTCCAAGAAGCTCTCTGACTGTGTAGAATATGGATAGCTCTCTCCAAACTCTCCTAGAGGGCATCAATCTCTAGCTTAAGCTTGCTTGGACGATCCCCTCACAATCCAAAGCCATGGTGGTGCACTCCAATAACCTGCTAGCACACTCTCACACTCTCTCTCACACACACTAGAAAGAGATAAGAATACAAGAATCACAAGAGCTCTTGAAATTGCACAAGGGAAGCATGTGTTCTCATTCCTTACATTGTTATTTATACAAAACTTATAAGTGGTCGGGCATCCAAACTTGGGTGGCCATTGTGTAAAAATGAGAACTATGTGTCTCTACACCTACTAGTGTACATGTGTATGTGATAACGACATTATACTTAGCTTGAACATCCCTTGTTTACATCGTGATGCGCTCATTTTAGTGGGAAAAATCCATAAAATGTTACATAAAGTGCTAAAAACCCAGCTCCAGAGGTTCAAAAATTGATGAATGACAACCACTTGCTTTGCTTAGATGGGCTTTGAAAAATATGTTAGTGGGACCGCCTAAGCCAATTGCCCAGCCAACTACCATTGGAAATGCAATTAACAATGTTTATCTAGAACATCTTCACCAAGTTTTTCCATGCAACTACTACTGGAGTGTTGGCATCTTGTATGTGTCCTATCATAGTGTCTATCACACTGATTAAAAGCCAATATATGACTTTCCTTACACCCTGGTTCTAGTCTTTGAATGCCTTTATCTCTACTGGAGTAGCATTCTCTTCAGGCAATTGGGTGCGATTTGCATTAGCACCTTAAACATGAGTTTTGGTTTCAATAGTGGGTTTTCTGTACGAATGAAGCCCTCATATTTTGCAGCTATCAAAGACTCAAGATTATTATTATTAGAAAAATCTTGGATATCATCGTGAGGGTGATGGCCGCGTACCTCATTGAGTGGCCTTGGTGGAGATAGTGTTGGTGTTAGCAACTCATCGGGGGCAAGAGTGTTAGTAGGAAAATCAACTAGGAGAGAAGAGAAGCGAGAGAAGACGCAATCTGCCTCAATTTTGTTAGTGGGAGGTACATTAGGAAACGGGTTTAATAACTTACTGGCCATGGATGAGAACACTAGATAAGTATAAGATGAGGAGGGTCCTTGTGTTTCTTCTTGACCCTCTCAGAAGCTTGGGGGTGGGAGGCTGGGCTTGTTAGTTTTCATAAATTCCTAAAGATCATGTATATCATCGGTGGTTATATGAGGATATTCTATATGCTCTTTATCAAAATTAAAAATCACATTAGTGAGCATAGCCTCTAAATGTTTATGGATATTTCGGTAAAGCTTTATAATACCAAAAGGATGCTCTAATGTAGATTCAGAGAGATTTAAATGTTGATGGGTATTATATACTTCAGTCCATCTATAGCTAATAACCCATTACTTTGTGCAACCATCTCGTAGTTGGCCGGTGTCATTGGGATATCATCTAGGATAAACAAGTCGAGTTTATTGACACTGTCATCTAGGATGTTTGACTATTTTAGCACCTGACACCAACTACGGAGGTTTAGCACTAGATGAACGGGAAAGAAAAAGATATCAGATGGGTTAGTAAGCATTATATCCCCTCGAAGGATTCCCATTATGATTGTGGTGTCTGCATCTCTCTCCGTATTTTGATGAATCAGTGTAAGGTCTCCTAGATTGAGGTCTTCTGTGAGGTTAATTTTGTATTAAAGGAGAGAGAGGGTTAGTGTATATAAAAACAATATTAGTGTTTGAAGAGCATCTCGAGGAGTCACTGGCAACAACAAACCTATCTCCGAGGCTCATTTGATGAGGAGTCGTAATTCCTCATTTGATGAGGAGTCGTAATTCATCATTCTGCTCCATCCTCTAAGATCTTTCTTGGAGGGCAAGCTGGTGTTCAAGGTCCTGTATTCTTGAGTCTTTGATGGTGATGAGGAGTGTGGAGATGGTAGCTTTTCCCACACATCTCGAGCAGTAGTCAGTTTCACATATCTTCTATTTGCTTCCTCTGCTGCAATCCTGGAAGCTGTGGCCTGAACTGTAGCTTCTTCAAGTAGTCTTTGCCGCTCCTTTGCCAAGCTTTGGCTTGTTGTCAACTTGCTGGTGTACATGCTCAATTGAGTACTTGTTGATGACTAACAAGCATTTGATCTATCTTTTGGGACTTTGCATTGATTACCTCATTTAGGGCCTTCAATTTTCTCAACATGTGCTTTGTTCATCTACTCTCTTTCTGTCTGTAGGCTTACCACTCTATTTTCTACATGATTAAGTGCTTTAGATGTGTTTTTACTTGTCTTGTATACTCATCTTCTTTTGCTTGGAATATGGCTTGTGCTTCCTCTAGTTGTCTTGCATATTGTGCTTCCTTCTCCTTGGTATATGCCACTTCCTTTTGTAGTTGGTGCTCTAATCTTGCCTCCTTCAACTCCTCGTTTTCTTTTGTGGTACGGACTATGGTTTTGCTGTGATGAACCTATTATTACTTTCCAAAGTCTGCAATTTGGTCTCCTATTCCTTGGCTGCCTTTAAGCTTTTCCTGTGAGTGGCATCACCCCCGCTACTGCTCTTTAAGTGTTTTCACTTGGTCCATAGACTCCTGCACCTATTTCCATAGCGTAGCATTCCTTTCAATGCAGCAAGTGAGTGGTAAGCAACAAGTGAGATCTCCATACTCTTTGATCTTGGGTCCACAGATCTACACTTGTGGAGCACCAACAGTGTATCGAGGCCTTCCATGGGTTCTTCGAGAAAGCGATGAGTGTCAAGATTGTGCAAGAACAAACCTTCTTCAATTCTGCCCTTAGCTTCCAATCATGTTCTCTTACTTGGACTTGTGGTCTCATCGGGCCTCTTTCTCTTCTCAGCATCTTGAGCTTCTTGAAACTCTTGGTGTGCTAAGGTGACCCCTTCATTCCTTTTGCCTTCATCCTTTTGTGGCACTTGTTCTACTAGAGCTTGTGTTGCACCAACTTCCATTGGAGATGGGCTGATCAGAGATTATGGAGTCGTAGAGTGGGGAAAGGTTTGTGAATACCATTGGATCAGGGTTGGAAGGTAGTGTTTGTTGTGCTGACTTTGGAATTTCTTGTGCTATCATGCCGATATTTTCTTTATCTTTGGCCTCTTGTTCCTCTAGAATCTATTGGAAAGAAGCAATATCCTGTGCCACCTCTTCTTCCATTCGGTGCGTTTTAGATTCCAATTGTTGTAAGCTACCATGCATCTTTTTACCTTTCTTTGATTTCTTTCCCCCCTTTAGTTCCTGAATGAGTTCCTTTGTCTCTTTTAAGACCACTTGTCCCTATTGTGCAGCTCTTTTGAAATGTGTGTCGAGGGCTCCAATGTTCCTTCAACCTGGGATACCCCTACCTCCTGTGTACCTTTGGGAATGGGTAGATGAGCTGCATGGAGATAGGTATTACACACCTTTAAGTAATCCTCCATCTCCCCCGCAGAGAATTCTTGTTTTTCTTCATGAACTTTTGCTATTCTATTGAGGGCGACCCTGTCATACCTGTCAACTGGCTTGACTTGCATGAGCATTGACATTGCTCAGCAAGCTTTTTCATCCATTTCATCTCTGATGTTCTCATATTCTGCTTTATTTGAGTTGAAAGAGACCCTCATTAACATATCCTCCATATGCATCTGATCAATGGTATGGATATGTGTTAGTATGGGTGTGGTGGTAGTTGTAGTGATTCTAGAATCATTTTCTTCGCAAATGAGAACTTTCTCAGTGGACCCATCTACCTTGGTGATTGTGCCCCTCTTGGTGTTTATGTCATATGTCTTCATAAACTTCATACATAGTGTGGTGTTGATGGTGCAGGAGGGGAGGATCTCTGCGATTTTGCCCAGACCTACTTTCTTCAGCTTATTCTTGATGTCTGCATCCTCTAATATTTTTAAACATTCAAGGTTGTGGTACTGGAACATTATGTTAGCGTGAGCTATTTGAATGTCCTTTTGAATGACTGAACCCTGGATTGTCTGTGCATATGGCTCAAGATCTTGGTGCCACGTGGTTCTCTCTTCCACTTTTCTACTGGTGACCCTGTGGTACTAGCCTACGTGGATGACTGGGTTCCCATCTACCTCTGGTTCGGATGTAGTGGAGGAGGCCATCTGTAACATGTGAAAACACATCAATCATTTTGTGACTGGTAGGAGCTCATGGTCCTCCTTTTTCTTTTCTTTTTTTTGGGGATAGTAATTTGCATGGGTGTATGATGGGAAGAATGTTAGTGTGATGATCAATAAATCAAGAAGGGACGTGTGTGAATCAAATCGTGAAGTAACAGGCCGTGAATTGGTGAATTGGCTAGGTATGAAGGAGTTGTGCATGAAAGATTAATTTGGGAGGTGTTAACCCGTGAAGGATTAGCACGTGAAGGGTTAGTTTGTGAAGTGTTAGTATGTGAAGGGATTGAAAAGATGTAGGGGAGAAGAGAGCTTGAGCTCTTACAAAAGCACACACACACTCACAGAAACCCTAGAAGAGAACACACAAGGTGAGAGGCTGAAAATTCTTCTTCTTCACACAACAAAAGAGATCTATAAAGAAGATAAAAGTGACTCACACATAATAGAGTATATACAAGCAGTCCATAATGTGAACACGCTAACTGGAGTGGGTAGGTGTGGACTAGTTGTTGTAGTCCAGATGTAGAATCCCTGGCAAAGATATGTCGATGCCAGCTACCAAACCCACTAGTGATGTAAATGTCGAATGCTCATGTAGGCGCCTCGTGAGTGTCAGATCATGTTGAGCTTGACATATCAATACTTCCCCTCAAGCTCAACTCTAGCTCATGAACTCCAAGTATATCTCGAAATCTGTGGAGCTTCTCAGCTCACAAGGCCTTCCTGAAGATGTCAACGACCTGATCCTGTGTGCTAACGTAGCCTAAGTCAATATCGCCTACCAAGACTCTCTCCTTGATAAAGTTGTAATGTACCTCAATGTTTCATCCGCACATGGAAAACTGGATTTCTAGCCAACTGTATACTGCTAAGATTATCACAATATATGACAACCTTTCTCTGCACATCCCCAAATCAACTTACTTAACCAAGCTGCCTCACACATTGCCACCACAGCTCCTCTGTACTTGGCAACTGTGGGCTGCTTCTTGATGCTCCATGTCACAACAGCACTCCCCAATGAAAACATAAATCCACTGGTAGATCTCCTATTTGAGATGCTACCTGCCCAATCTGCATCTGTGCACCCATATAGCTCTAATGGTACACCTGCTACATAAAACAATGCATAATCAATAGTGGTCCTCAAATACCAAAGTGTGCATCGCACACTGTCAAGATGTGGTTTGCGTGGAACAACCTATATAAACTAGCTCTCTAAGCCAATAGTGTAACTCAAATTTGGCCTGCTGATCGTTCATGACATAGATCAAACTCCCCATAATCTTCCTGTACATTGTGGGATTCTCCAACACATAACCTGCATCCACACTAAGCTTGCCATTTTGATCTAATGGCATCAAGATTGACTTACAATCAGCCATCCCATACTTAGACAACATGTCCAATACATACTGTCTCTGTGAGACAGCCAAATACCCTCAGGTGTGCAAATGACCTCAATTCGCAAAAAGTAGCGCAGATCTCCCAAATCCTTCATCTCAAACTTCCTTTTGAGAAGACTTTTGACATGCTCAATCTCATTCAAGTTATCACTCCCAACAATAAGATCATCTACATAGATGGTGATGATCACAATACCCTCATCACTCGTGCACATACAAAGATTGATCTGTATCTGCCATATAAAAACCAATAGTAACAAGATACTCAACAATCTTGTTATGCCATGCTCATGGAGCTTGCTTCAGCCCATACAAGGCCTTACAAAGCTTACATATATACTCTGGGTGACCTGTATCCTCAAAACCAAGTGGTTGATCCATATACACTTCTTCTGGCAAGTCACCATGCAAGAACACATTTTTTACATCCATCATGACTAGCCTTTAGCTGCAGCCATCACAATCACAACTTTCACAGTTGCCATCTTTGCAACCAGGGAAAATTTCTCCTCATAATCAATCCCATGTGTCTGTGCATATCCTGTGTCTACCAATCTAGCCTTGTACCTGCTTATGCTACCATCATTGTTTCACCTTATACACCCACTTACAACCAATAGCTTTCTTGCCTTCAAGCAATGGCACCAAATCCCAAGTCTCATTTTCATACAATGCATCCATCTCCTCATCCATAGCTTTCTCCCAACACACATTTCCAATAGCCTCATCAAAACATGTGGGTTCTACAACTTGCACAACTTTTGCCATATAAGCATAATGATGTGCCATATAACCATCATAAGTCAACCTCTGCACACACAGGGTTTTTGACTCTTCTAGAGCTTTGTAACTTTGCATTCATGGCTTTCATAGCCTTCTTCACACCAAGTGTCCTCATTGCTGGAATCCCAAGCTTCTCATTAAGGCTCATCTATGAGCCACTAGACTCTCCATCAAAACAAGAGAATGCCCTATGCAGAAATATCATGGGGCTCAGCCACTTTCTCTTTGCCTTTATGAGATGTACCAACTACATTTCCAGGATTGGTATTATGACGCAGCCTTCCACTCCATGGTCTATCAACAGAACCACTAGATGAGGACTCTCCTGGTCCACTCAATGACTATAATTGCTGACTTGCATTCTGTGCAACCACGTTTCCACTTACATCAGCCCCAACAACATCTTTTTCAACAACATACAAGCTACTCATCTCATCAAATACAACATCCTTGCTTACCCTTAATTCACGTGTAGTAGGATTATAATATCTATATCCCTTTTGCTCAAGGGAATACCCAATAAACACACATTTTTCTACCTTTGGATCCAACTTAGTATGCAACTCATCTGGAACATGCACATATGTAATACATCCAAAAACTTTCAAGTGAGACAAATCAGGTCGCTTGCCAGTAAACTTCTCCTCTAGTGTTACATCATGTATGGCTGCAGGAGTCCTATTTATGATATCGGACTGCTATAGACTCAGCCCAATGGCTATGTGGCATATTCTTCTCTGCCATCAATGCTCATGCTATCTCTGTAATGTGCCTGTTTTTCCTCTCAGTAACTCCATTTTGCTGTGAAGTGTATCTACATGTAAATTGTCTCTGAATGCCATTCTTTCATAAGAATTCAGAGAACTCATTGGAGAAATATTCTCCCCCTTAATCTGACCTTAGGCACTTCACATGCTTTCATGTCTGCTTTTCAACCATCACTCTGAAATTCTGAAAATGAGTGAACACTTCACTCTTCTCCATGAAATACACCCACACTTTCCTCGTGTGGTCATCAATGAATGTTACATAGTACCTGTAGCCACCCATAGACGTAGTCTTTGCAAGACCCCATACATCTGCACAACATCTATTACATTCTTGCTCACACTTCTATCATATGGAAATACATGCTTTGTTTGCTTTCCAAATTGACATGCTTCACATACTTTCTGCATACCTTCGACCTTAAACTGAGGCAGCCTTGTCACGATTTCTTTAGTCTGCATAGACTTCATTCTTTGCACATTTACATGCCCAATTCTTTTATGCCAAATGTCTGTATCTTCAACAACTCCTGAACCATTTGCAAACATTGCAACACTCACTTCAAACATATTTACATTCAATGATGTAAACATTCTGCCCACTCTATTGCTTTTTGCAACCAACCTGCACTTATATTTAAAGTCTTCTACATAGTAGCCATCAGGGTTAAATCGAACCTGCAAACCTTGCTCAATCATCTGGCCAACAAAAACCAAATTCTTTGTAATATTCGGAACATGAAGTACATCTGCAAGGTACTTCACCTTACCATCCTGCATAGACAATCTCACATCTCCAATGGCACATCATCATTAACAAAAACACCAATTGATGCAAGGGATTCCACAATGTCCTTGATCTTCAAGGTATAATCATTCACATACATATTTTTCTTCTCCATAGTATGAAGCTCATTTTTTAACTGAATCTTTTATGCCTTGTGTTAGTTTCATACAGCTTCACCAAGGTTTCCCATGCCTCCTTAGGTGACTTGGCATCCTGTATATGCCCAATCATAGTGTCATGTATGCTGATAGAAAGCCAATACATGACTTTCCTTGCTCCTTGATTTCGATCCTTAAATTCTTTTATATCTACAACAATTGGATTAATCTTCGGTATGTCTGGTGCCTCCTCATGTTCACCTTCAATGTAGTCCCAGTAACATTTTCCCATCAGGAAATTTATCAATATAAACCTCCAAGCATGGAAGTTGTTCTTGTCAAGCTTCTTTGCAACAATTTGGTTTATTCGATCATTTAACATCTTGTCAGCAACACAAATTTACCAAAATTAACACTCTTGTTTGACCTGCACAAACTGTTTTATTCTCTGCGTGCAGTACTATAATGCACCCAAACTATCACAACCAATGACCTCAATTTGTATACATAAATCCAATGGAAACTTTAAGATCTCGTTGCACTACACACAATGTCTACACAACTAATCGTCCTTCCTTGCAGTTCCAAAAACAGAGTTCTGCAGAGAATCGAAACGTACCCACAGTGCCCGTGAATGCTTGCGAATTGAAAAACGGAGGTCTAGATGCGCCCGAAGCGCGTTTTCGGTTTGAAAATTTTTATCCAATAAACAACATAGTTTCCCTATAGCTCTACTCCCCACAAAGAAAGCTCCTCAATCGGAGTTCGTTTGGCCGGTGCCTCCCGAAGTGCTCCTAACAAGGGTGTAGTAGCCAACACAAAGGGGGAAGAGTAGATGAAGCTCTTACCCTCGTACCGCTTCATGTGCTTCTCTTGCTTGCCGCTCAGCCCTTAGCATGAACCCCGCTCTGATACCATGAAAAGATGTAGGGGAGAAGAGAGCTTGAGCTCTTGCAAGCACACACACACACACACAAATCCTAGAAGAGAACACATAAGGTGAGAGGCTGAAAATTCTTCTTCTTCACACAACAAAAAAGGTCTACAAAGAAGATAAAAGTGACTAACACACATAATAGAGTATATAAAAGCGGTCCATAATGTGGACACGTTAAGTGGAGTGGGTAGGTGTGGACTCGGTGTAGTCCAGCTACTGTAGAATCCGTGGCGAAGATATGTCGGTGCTAGCTACCAAACCCGCCAGTGATGTAAATGTTGAACGGTCATGCAAGCACCTCGTGAGTGTTAGCTCATGTTGAGCTTGACATCTCAACAAGGATTAAGCCATGAAAGGCTTAACCCATGAAGGGCTTAAGCCGTGAGAGGATTAACCCATGAAGTGAAGGGCTTAAGCCGTGAAAGGCTTAACCGTGAAGTAGTAGGTGTTCATTCAAAGTGCAGTCATTATTTCATGAAAGTGAAGGTGTTAACTCATGAAAGAGGAGGGTTAATCCGTGAGAGGACAGGTGTGTTAGATTATCTATGGGGATGGGTAGTCTAGATGTGGGGAATGCAATCTTAGCCATTTTACTATGGGTTTTCCAATTTGAGATTTGCATTTGACTCCGTGAAATAGTAGACTACTATTTCACGGGTCATGCCTGTGTGCATTTACAAGTATATTTATTTTATTACAAGATTTTAAGCAAGACTAACTCACAAAAATCAAGATGAAGGAAAATAAGCATTACACAGACTCAATCAATGTGTGCAAAGATGATTTCATGAAACTGATTTAACCCATTGTTTTCACTGATGAAAGACAATGAATGAAATAATCAAAAGTGTAAAGAGCTCGTATATAGAAATCAAAGGTCTCAAGCAAGCGCGGGAGGAAGCACACTAACGATGCATATAATCAAGAAGGCGATGCAGACAAGAATACCACGCAGCAACGAAGCAAACCGGGCGATGAAAAAATGACAAAAATGGGAAAGAAGATGTATTTATAATCTAGCCATCAGCACCCATCGGCCATCTTAATTGGGTATGTCATGTGTCTACTCGCGATTTGTGGAGAACTTTTTACTGTTTTCATGGCATGAAGTGGCATGAGTCAGTTCACAGCGTGAACCATTTTGAATTGTTTCATGGCATGAAGCAGTCCTGAGTGGTTCACGGTGTGAACCATTTTGAATCGGTTCACGATGTGAAACATTTTGTACCCTGATGCATGTAAATATTGATACCCTATTGTTTTCCACATGCTCAAGCATTCCAAGGATATATGTTATGCATTATAAGGAGTAGAAGTGTACACATGAAATGAATGGACATGTTTCACGGCATGAAAAGCATACCCTTTACCCAGTTGCTAGAACTGGGTAGCCTTCATCATCCTCCTTCATTCTTTTCATGTCATGGGAACCATTGTTGTACTTTGGAGCTTGTGGGAATGTGTTGTTGGCAACCGCATAAGTTTTGAGTGAGAACTTTTGATTTTTCCCTCCATCCAAGAGAAGTACATCCACCAAATTCTCATGAACCTATTTTGCTTCCCATGTGCCTATGAGTGCATTGGTTCATCTTTTCCTCCTTGGTGGATGTCATTGGCGATCTCGCTCTCTCTTAATTACCTGGTTAAACTTACTTCTTTTTCCAAATCAACTTCAGTGCCTCCTTAGCGTTTGCTTTAGATGGGACTTGGTCCTGTCTATGCTTATTGCACTCTTCTGTTTATCTGGTAGTACATACGGAATTGGGTTTTGGATTTGTTTTTGGTACCCATACCGTCTCGTTTCTAGTAACCCTGTGCCACTAGTAAGCCCTTTTAGACCCACCGCTGAGTTGTGTGCAGAGAGTTGTGTGCAGGCTTGCCTGTTATACAGCTTCTTGTCCATGTCTGGCTTTCCTTGTCTCTTGCTTGTAGCATGTCTGTTCTACTTTGTTATCCATGAGGCTTTGTATGTCTCATAGTATCCTTGTTCTTGAAGTTGGGCCTTGGAAACCCATTGTTTTTTGCCTGGATCTTTTGCTGCTTTTGCTTTGGTTCTCTTGAAGAGGGAAGACCTTTCAATGTGTGGATGCTTGTTTTGTTAAGTCTTATGTTTTGTGGCATTGGAGAGTCCATGTTGCATCCCATTGCCTTTTTCCCTTTATTCAATGGACTCCATAATGGCACGATGGTGATGGTGCCTTTGTCATCATTGAGTTGTACCTCTCATTTTGCTGGTGCAAATCCTGGTTTGTCCAAGAAGCATTTCCTCTTCCATTGTTCCTGCAAGCATAACAAACACCTTCTCGACCAAGGCATTTTTTTTGGCAGAGATGTTTACATTCAAAAGCCCTATTATATGTGTAACAGATGGATGCACACTTTGAACCTCGGCATTAGTTACCTCTAAGGGCAGTTTGTTTAAAGCTACCCATGTCTCTCATAGGAAATCAAGTTATGACTTGACCCCATATCAATGAGTGTGAAGCTTATCGTGTGGTCCTCCCTTGAAGAGACCCTTACACCGAATCGTGCAGGTTCAATATCCAAGTCATCCTTGTCAAGCAAGGGGAGTGAAGCCATGTTAACATGTAGCGTTCTTCCTTGGAGTCTTTGTTTGTTGGCTTTGGCTTCCCTCGCCTTGGATTCCTCCTGAGCTTGTTTGATCTTTTCCTTGAATAGCTCTTTTTTTTAATTTCAGCAGATGCCCTTGTGTGAGAATTTCTTGGGTCAAGGGTCCATAATATTTCTTGAGTTTGCTCCCATTGATGTACCCTTCCATTTTTACCCCTTCGATAGTTTCAATTTGGATTGACCCTTGGGGGGTGATTTCAGACACTCTAAAAGGCCCTAACCCTATGTATTTGAGTTTCTTTTTCTTGGTGCTTCCCACACCATACATGAGGATAAGGTCCCCTATTTCCAGTTCTTTATGTTTCAAGTTATGGTCAAACCAGTGTTTTCTTCGTAGTTTCTCGACCATAATCCCATGCAAGGCAATCAGCCAAGTTTCATCAAGTTTTTCCAAGTCAACCCAACCTTTCAACTAATGCATTTTCAATGAGCCTTCTTGTACGGCAATTCATAGGCTGGGAACTAAAAATTCCATAGGCATTACCGCATCAATGCCATAAGCTAGATGAAAGAGAGTGTATCCCATCGCTACCTTATATGATGCGTGATAGGCCCATAGTGCTACAGTCAGCTTGTGTTCCCAATCCATGTGCAACTGGCCTCCAAGGTTTTGGTCAAGATAGCACATAATATCTTGTTTGTGCTCTCGGCTTGGCCATTTGCTTCTAGGTAATAAGGTGATGATTTGTGGTGTACTATAAGAAATCCTGTAAGTAATTGTTCAATCACATCATTAATGAAATGTGAACCCTGGTCAGTGTGACTAATTCAAGTGGGCAGCCAAATCTGGAAATGATGTATTCATATAAGAACTTTTGGCCATAGTCCGAGCATCAGCTCTTAGTGAAATAATCTATAGCCACGATCGGATACCGGGCTTGTAATGGATGCGTTGTTGGATTAATGGGTCCAACAAAATCAATATCCCATTTGTCTCACAATCACAGGGGTGAGCAACATCCGATCCTTTTGTTGTGGAATAGAAAATCGTTAGCATTCCTTGCATCTCTTTACAAATTGTATGGCGTCCCCGAATAATGTAGGACACCACAGTCCTGCTTAAAGTACTTTGCAAGCCATAACTTCTCCCGCAAAATGTCCTCTGGCTATTCCCGTGTGTGCTTCTTCTAAGATCATAAACAAACACATCTTCTTGCACACATCTCCTAAGGATATCGTCCTTACCTAGATTATATAATTCTCTGGCAAATTGATAAGGTGTGGCCAGCTTAATAAGCCAACGCATCTTATCTTTATTCAAGGGTCGATCTTGTGGGAACCCACGGGCTAGATAATCAGATATTTCCTCACTCCACTCGGGCATCATGTCAAGTTTGAATAGATAAGCATCTCTAAGGTCATCGTCGATGCCTATTTCCGGTTCTCCATTAGGAATTCTAGACATATGGTCCGCCAAAACATGTTGTGTTCCTTTTCTCACCATGATTGTGAAAGTCAAATTCCAGGAGTAAAAGCAACCATTATGTGATTCTTCATGTAGTGCAAGGCTTATTCACCATATATAACAGGGCCTGATGGTTCACAAAAAATACAAATTTGTTTGGTTAGCAACAAGTAATGTTTGTATTTCTTTACAGCATAAACCATGGCCAACCCTTCATGCTCTGTGGTGGTGTAGTTTATCTTTGCATCATTCAGTTGACGACTGGCAAAGCAAACTCGGTAATCCAATTTGAATTCCCCAGGTTGCGCCAATACACATCCTATAGCAAAGTTTGATGTAACAATGTGCACATGGAATACAAGATCCCAGTTGGGTGGTCTCGGGATTAGTGCACGAGCCAATGCATTCTTCAACTTATCATAGGCCTCTTGGCAGTCCTCAGTCCATTCAAAGACAATGAGCAGTTTATACAATGTCCTGACAATTTCAACATAGAATATAATGAAGTGTCAATAATACCCAATGTGGACCATAAACTGTTGTACACCTTTGTAGTTGGTTGGTGGAGGTAATTCCAAGATCAATTTTACCTTGCTCTCGATGTGAGTGGAAATACCATTTTTAGACACAATGTGCTCTAAGCTTACACCGTGCTTGACCCAGAATTGACACTTTAAAGGGTTTAGGGATATACAATATAATCGACATCTTTCAAACACCTTCCTCAAGAAATCCAAGTGCTTAGTCCAGCGTGAGTGTGCACATAGATTGTCAATGAATACCACTAGCCACTTTAGCAATAAGTAGTCCTTGAAGGTAGTGCACATCAGCTGTTGGAAAGTTGTTGGGGCATTGGTGAGGCCAAAAGGCATAACCTTATAAGCATATGTCCCCCACATTGTATTGAAGGCCATCTTGTGTTGATCTTCTACTGCTATGGACACCTAATTATAGCCTGAAAGCCCGTCTAAGAAGCCGTAGGCTTCTTCACCTTCTACCCATTCTAATACATGTTCTGTATATGGTATGTGGTCCTTCCTAATGGTGTCTGCATGGATCTTTTTGAGATCAACATAGACCCTCAATTTCCCATTTTCTTTGGAACAATCATGATTGGTGAAAGCCAATCTGTGTGCTCGATTTCATAGATGAAATCCGCAGCAATGAGTTTATCAATTTCCTCCTTTATAATTGCCGCATATTTTGGGTTCATCTGTATGTTTTTTGCCTGGATGGTCTTGATCCTTCCATGATTGGAATAGTGTGTTGCACCACCTTGGGTGGTACACCCTTCATTTCCATGTATTTCCAAGAAAAACATTCCTTGAATTCTTTTAAGAGAGCTATGAGATCTTCTTCTTCAGTCTCATCAGTTAAGTCTTTAGCAATGTAGACAGGTTTGGTGTCCTCCACCATTGGCTCTACAATATCAACCTCCTTAACTTTAGCTGGGCCATCATAAGATGTGGATTAATCATCTTCCTTTACTCTTTTTGTCATGAATTGGACCACCTTTGGTTCATCAATGGTGTACGTTTTGAAATGGTTTGGCACTGAGAGGTCTGGCTTGTTGTCCTCCTCGTCATTTGTTCGAGCCATTGCCTTCTTTGTCTCACGCTCAACTTCAGCCAGAGCTTTATTTCATTTTCTACATCCTGCCTTCGTGAGTTAGGCATTTTTTACTCTTGTGGCATAGACTTTTTCTCTCATTTTCCTTCCAAGGTTATCTTATTCAACTCCTCACCCCAATTCATAGAAAACCCCTCATGCACCTTAGTGACCTCAAGATATCTTAGCCACTGGGCATCCGTGGGTTTACTTCGTAGAAGGGCATTTTGTCAAGAGATAAACCTCTTTTGTTTAAGCCATCTCCTGAGGCATTGGGGGCTGTTGGCGGCCTACACCCCTCTATGTTGGAGGCTTCATCCTCTATTTCCTCTTCTATGGGTTGCACATCTACCATGCACACTGAGGTGGTAGGAATGTTTCCTGATTCAACGTACTGAGTTCCTCTAGGGGGAAATGTATCTACAGTGGCAAGCACATGCATCCAGTTTTCACTAAAATCTAGAGGTTGAAGCGACGCATACATTGTGTCCTCTTCCTCTTCCCATGAATTCTCCTCAACTGGTTCATAAACTTGTAAGGATGTGGTGATGACCTAATCATTTCCAAACAATTTCCCTTCCATGGGTGTGCCTTCCATGTATGCAGATCAATTTTTTGAATCTTTGAATCCTTTTAAACATACACCTGATCTAACACCCAATCATGCACCAATTTGGCCTCCCTCATGAAGGCTTTGCCCAAGATAATGTCATATGAATCCAACTAGTGCACAAAGTCCATTACAGCAAATGTATGATGGTAGCAGAACAAAAAGACCTTAAGCTTAACGTTTTTCAATAGCCCCATTGGTCTTGAGGATGTTCCATCTGCCATCTTGACAATTAGATCTACTCTTTCTAATTTTGGTTTTCCCTAGTTTTCCCAGCATCGTTTGGTAATAATGCTCACACCCACACCTCCATCTAGGATAGCCAGTGCTTGGTACCCATTGTGGTGGATTGGAATTGTGGCATTCGTATCATCACTCTCATAATACTGGCCCAATTGGTTGACAGTTATTTTGACAAATCTAGGTGTTCCTTCTTACAGTCACATTGGTTTGCACTAGCATGTTGTTTTGTAAGACATAATACTCTAGTGTGATCTCCATGGGCTCCTCCATAGTAGTCATTATTGACTTCTACCTCTCGCATGATTTCTCCCTCATCCAAGGGCTCCTCAATCAACACTTGGTTGATTTTGGCCCATGGTGGCTGTGGGGGTAAAATAGGTGGTGGCAAAGGTGACATGTTCGAAACATTCCTCTAGGTATTTGGTAGGTAGGTATTTGGTTGCACTCTAGCCACATTGGTTTGCACTAGTGGTGCTGCAAGGCTAGCAGCTACATTGGTTTGTACTAGTGGTGCTACAAGCCTACATTGGTTTGCACTAGTGGTGCTGCAAGGCTAGCACCTACATTGGTTTGCAGTGGCGTGTTGTTTTGTAAGACATAATACTCTAGTGTGATCTCCATGGGTGCCTCATAGTAGTCATTATTTACTTCTACCTCTCGCATGATTTCTCCCTCATCCAAGGGCTCCTCAAACAACACTTGGTTGATTTTGGCCTGTGTTGGCTATGGGGGTAAAATAGGTGGTGGCAAAGGTGACATGTCCGAACATTCCTCTAGGTAGGTAGGTATTTGGTTGCACTCCAGCCACATTGGTTGCACTGGTGGTGCTGCAAGGTTAGCAACACTTTGGGTGTTAGCAGTTGTGCTAAGGGCTGAACCCTTGGATATCTGCACATGGCAATGTCATGGTTTCCTAATATCTAACAGTGAGCTCAATAGAGTATTTGCCCTTGTCTTAAGTGAGGGGATTCGGTGCTCGTGTGATTTTGTCTGCAAATTGAGCACCAAATCAGTTCTCTCCGTTGGGGGTAGAGATAAGCATTTCTTGATACTTCTCTCACATCTCTGACTTTTAATTTCTCCAAGAAGGCATTACTAAGTTCTTCCACTATCATGTTGCCAACTTGCTTGTTCTTGGTTCTTGTGTCCCGATGACTGGAGACTCGCGATGTTGGCACTACTGAAGCTGCCTTGGCATCTTTTGGTTGTGGCAACTCAAGCATATTGTCCTCATATTCAATTGCCAACTTACAGAGCAAGTATCTAGAGAGTAGCTGGTTGGGCTAACAATAGATAATCATGCATCTTATGATCTCGGACTCCTCTTCAGAAATCAAGACAATAATTGATCATCAGTTAGCCTTTCCCTCGATTTGCATCTTGAATTTAAGTGCTTGAGCTGAGAGACATAATCCCGCATGGAATCATTTTCCTTTTGCTTGATATTGTGGAGCTGAGCCACAGGACTCCATATGTCACCACTTTGAGCAAAGCTCGGTATGAACACATTTTAAAGTCGAGTGAAATTGACTTTATCCTCAGGTTTTAGTGTTCGATACCAATGGTGAGCCTTCCCTTCTAGGGTCAGGGAAAAAGCATGTATCATGGCTACGTCGCTCATCACTGGATGGCCGACATGTTTCACAGGTAGACTCAAAGATCTCTACATGTTGGATCGGGTCCCCATCTCCCAAGAATTTTTGCACAAGCTTTGAAATAATATGCGGTTTCATATCTGGGATGGTTTGGATTCCAAGGCAATGCCTAGTTCCCTAACCATTCCTCGGTCCATTTGTGTAGCCATATTTAGCAGATTCGCCATTGTGATTGCATTTAAGTCTGTATTAGGATCTATAATTGGCCTTCCAGGAGCTACCCCCTACCTAGACCACATCCTCTTCCTGGATAGGTTCTTCTATTCAATTCGGGTCTATGGCTGGGTCCGGGTGATTCCTCATTGCTTGGCTCATTGTTAGCAGCCTCAGTCCTCGCCTTTGTTCGATTTCAAGAGTTCCATGCTCTACAAGAACGTGGGATCATTTATCATTTCTTGTATATTCTCTCTTGTATAGAGACAACCCTCACCACCTGCAGTGCCCTAGGTAGGTTGTCCTCCTCCTCTTGTGTCTCAAGGCCCTCGTCAGCCCCCTTTGGTTCCTCATTGATGGGTTCTAGAGTTGGTATCACTCCGTCTGTTATTCCCATCCACATGCTATCAGTGGTGTTTCTAGATGTTTTTGGTTCCTTGCCATGTGGTTGAAATGGATTCATTTCCTCCATTTCCCACTGTGTTTTGCCCTTGTTCTTTGCATCTCGAGCTCTTGTTTTCTAAAGCTCAATAGCCATAATTATCGCTATGCATCATCAGCCTCCTTCAAGTCTGTTTCTATTTCCTCCAACGTGGGAAAGAAGACTTGACCTATCCTAGTGTGGCGCTTTCCTTATCCCTTATAACCCTAAGGGTCATCCCATTGATCCTTACTGTGTTAGTATTCCCAGGGCCAAAAGGTTGGGTTGGTAATTCTAGTCTTAGACCGTGCCCATGCCCGTATATTATGCTTCATCTTCCGTGCCATGTTGGAGACCAAAAAATCCCCTGACCATATCAAAGATTCTATTGGATCTTACAGGAGAAGAGGGTTTTTCTTCCTCTCCAAGGCCAAAGAATCTTAGCCCTTCTTCCATGGATTCCTCACTACTTGTTTCTATGATGGTCAGATTCCTCCAAGCTGAAACGCTCAATTGAGTGCGCACCGAGTGGCCTGAACCAACACTCCTTTGGTAGGAAGAACCTGGGTGATTTGAGGCACTGTTGTCGAGGGGTAAGGTCATGTCCAATAAGTTTACCGGACCTCAAGTGCATGAGAATGTATTTCAACAGGCGAAATCAGTACTCCAACCGTTCCCGTGTTTTTCTACCGAACTATCTTTTCTAGCCCCGTGAAATAGCAGATATCTATATGAAATCGCAAAGAATGGTTCACATCATGAAGTAGTAGGTAGCATTTCACGCTGTGATATAGAATGCCGTTTACGTCATGAACTGTTTTTCACGTTGCGGCAGCTGATGTTTGATGCTTTAAATTTTCAACTTAGAATTACTTCAATTTGATTCGAATAGACTCCAATGGTGTAATTAGGGTACTTCTTTTACCATTGGTCTGACTACCCTTAATTCATGAACTAGGAGTTCGTGAAAGCTTAAATCATGAACTACTAACACGTGAAGCACTAAGGCGTGAAGGGTTAACCCATGAAGTATTAACCCGTGAAGTAGCAGGTTATGGTTCATACCGTGAAGTATCAAATGCTTCACGTCGTGAAACAGAATATGGTTCACGTCATGAAACAGAGTGTGGTTCACATCGTGAAACAAAGTGTGGTTCATGTCGTGAAATGCTTCACTGCTATTTCACGTGATAAGATTTTTTGGTTTCGCTATGTCAGATGTGTCAGGATAAGACGACCTAATTTTAGTAAAGTAATTCTTAGTGCTAATTGTCAAAGGCAATGGTTCACGTCGCGAAACATTTCCTACACTTTCACGTGTTAACAACCGCGTCGACAAAATGATGGTTAGAGGATGATTTCCCTATATCCAAATGATCCTGAATGGTTGTGCCAAGGATGATGAATGCAATGCAAGTCATGCACACAACCAATGGCTCTTTGTTTTTATAATTTTTATAATTTTTTGAAAAACAGAACAAAATGTGTCACCTCTTGCTAGCTCACACTGTAGGAATTGGTGACAAAAAATAACAAAATTGAATATAAAATTGAGTGTAGCTTTCCTCTAAGTACTCACCCGCACTTCCAACACCCGATTTTCCGTAATTTTATCTCTACCACTCAAACCTTATCTAGACAGTTTCTTCACATTGCACCTTCCAATGCAAAAGAAATGGTGAATCTTGCATAGTGGGAGCTGCAGCTCTAAGAGGATGGAAGAAACAAAGGTGTTTGCCCAGCATCGATGCAAAAAATGTTATGGGCTACCACACCTTCCAAGAGGGAACTCCACACAACCGCAAACGGGAGAAGCAATAGACACAACAATCGTTGGGTACTTACCAATGCTTCGAGCTCACATCCCTTGAGACTCCCCAAGCTCGCTTTGGAAGCTCCACTCCTCCGATGTCCACCTCCACGCTGCCACCATGGAGTCACTCGCACCATAATGCAAGGCAATCTATCTCTCACTCTCTCATACACATGCATGAAAGAGGAACATGCACTAGAGTGCTCTCTCTCTCTCTCTCTCTCTCTCTCTCTCTCTCTCTCTCTCTCTCTCTCTCTCTCTCTCTCTCTCATTATGAGAATTGCCTTTTATACAACTAGCCCTTATTCACACTTAGGCACCCAAAACTTACTAGAGCTAAGGCCTTGGGTGGCCAATATCTCAAAATGTATAACTTTTATAGCGCCTTTACATGACATTTATTAATGTCTTCAATTGGAGGATCATCTTTGTAAATCCAAAATGGGATTAACAGTCTACCAATCTAGACACTCAAGTCTGTTATGAGCACCATTTTACTTGAGCGGAGCCACCCAAGTGCTTTTTTAGACACCCATGTGATTGAGAGAAGGAACTAACCCAAAGTGCATCTCCCATGCATGAACAACTCAACACACACCACAAATACATTCATTTTGAGCTCCCCATGCTCAGGTAGAGGACCCTCATGAATGGGGTGAGAGAACATTCTTGTTATACATCAATGCAAGGGTAAGACAATCGTCCAATGTGGTCAAAAATCATGGCTTTCGAAAAATTCCAAAAAGAATTCATGCCGATATGAACATGGGTGAAAGGATGTATTTTGATCGTTGTGTAAGAACACACTTTCTAGAGTGTTTAAATTTTTTAACTTCCACAACAACAAAGAGGAAACCTTCTACATAAAAATAGCCCCTTAACCTTGTGGTGTGAAACACCTTCAAAATTTAGGGTTTTAAACCCTTATCCTTATCCTTTAAACCCTTATCCTTATCCTTTAAAAAAAGATAACATGAGTCATCTGTTCTCTCTCCTTTTACACTCCTTTGTTGTGGTGATGGTGTGGTTGCTATCACTCTAAGCCATGACCTTGCTCCTCCATATCCTTATCCTTTAAAAAAAGATAACATGAATCATCCCTTCTCTATCTCCCTTCACACTCCTCTATTGGCTGGTGATGGCGTGGTTTTGTTGTCGCTCTGTGTCATGACCTTTCTCCTACATTTTCTTTTGTAAGAAGGTCTCACTCCTACTTATTGCACATCTTTGCAATCACATCCCTTAATTGCACTCACCTATGTCTTCATTACTGGAGCTTCCAATTTTTGGCATATTTGGATATAACAAAGGTGAAGATTTCCCCCAAAATGTTTGGCTAATCAATCATTGCCCTGTGACACTTAGAAATGCATCACAAATGTCATATACTTGGAGCTTTTAATCCATAATAAAGACTTCAAAAGCATCTAACTATGTAGGATCTGTAACTAGATCTACCTACACTAACTTCTTCATATGTCCTTTAAAGGATAGCCAAGGCTCAACAAGCCTTCTACAAAATGGTTGTAATCTCCCTTGTCCTTCTTCCTGGACAAGGGAGAAAGCTCACTATCTTGAGCTCTTGTAAGGTATCAATGGACTCAACATGTAGTATCATGAGTAGCCTCCATATATTGGGCTCCAAACACTGAAAAAGAACTTGGTCAAATGCATTTAAATGGCTTTCCACATGTTGGTATATTCAAGAGGACTAATTCCTCTCCCTATGGCTTGCTTTCCAAGCTACCCAACTTAGTGCAGAAAACATGTGCTCCTCCTTTCCATGAAGCTCTTCGCATGCTTAACCAATTTAAGCATTCCATAACCAGCAACATACTTGTAGCAATATGGTGCTTCCTCATTTAAGCACTCTCTAACTTGACCAAATCCATAGGAATCTTAACATAAATTATAACTAAAATTACAACACTGAACTTGCACCATACCAGAAATTTAAGATTGTTGATGATGGTAGCTCCACCTTCTTCTTAGCATTCCAAACAATGTAGCCTCCACATGATAATGAGTGTGCCATTTTTTCTCTCTCTCAAAACACTAAAAAAACATAAGGAAAATACCAACCATAAATAGCCTAGGCTTAGGTAAACCTTGCTTTGATACCATGTTAAGAATTTGAGGCTGTGCTAAGCCTAGTACTAATCACATATTAAGAAAATGCTTAAGGAGGCTCAGAATAATCAAGATAAGCCATGATGCTAATTTGCACACTAATGAGAGGTAAACAAGATAGGCACACTCAACACTTTGTATTTACAATATGTTATGAGAACCATACAATGAAAGGCTTCTAGTAATATAGATAGCCTCTAGCACAATCTCTTTTACACATCGTCATGCCATGTGGCAATCCCTTTTCTTTTACATTATTTTATGTGGCTCTCACTATTCACACAATATTTGATGTGGGATTCACACATTATTTTATGTGGCTCTCACTATTCACACAATATTTGATGTGGCATTCTTATCTTCCACAATTCATAAGATAATATCTTGCACTGAAATTTTTAAGCTGTGTTCACACTCATAAGATAATATCTTGCACTTTCAATTTGTGTTTACACTCATAAGATAATATCTTTCACTTTTAAGGTGTGTTCACACACTTAACCAAATATCCTAAGCTTACATATTTCAACAATACATTTTTGAAGAGTGACTACCTTGGGGATTCTTTCCCTACTTTTAATCTATTTTTCTATTCTATGTTGGGTCAAGGGTTCTCTGCCTATGTTGTCCCCCAAAATATGAAAATCTGGATATCTTTTGGAGTTTTTTTTGTAAAGCCTTGATGCTATAAAATGCAAAGATGTATTCTTATCCTAGTTGGAGTAAGGGGGGGAGGGGGGGGAGGGAATAAGGGTGACTAAGAATTGATCTCAACTTTGGTCATGTGTTGATTGAGGGAATAGCATGGCACAGGAGGTGTGAATGGCTAGGTATCCTGTAGTGATCTAATGGAGTTGGAGGTTGGGTCTCACCACCTTATATTGTGCCATGAAGATCCATACTTCCATCTACCCATGAAAATCATTCCATGGTAGTCCTAGTGCTCATTCCGCTAGGGTACGGGCTGCTTCTATACCAACTACCTCTTATTAAAGGGTCCATGCCACTTTTACAACCAAGGAAGGCCTAGCATGAAGAACCTCTACATCAACTACCTCATATTGAAGGGTCCATGCCATCTCGACATGCTACCTACCATCTAGGCTACCCTTCCCACCACTTTGCCTATATCTGACTGCACGTATCAGGCATGAACCATATCACTTAGCCTTGGCTATGAACTTCATGGCATATACTAGACCATCCACACCTTTTCACCTTGGCAGTAGCTTCACCACCACCACTGACTTGGGTTATGCAAAGGGGGGTATTTTAAAACCATTACATAGGTTAACATGGTTTCACCTCTACCGAACCTACCCTGTAAGGCAATTTTCCATCTTACCCACCCACGTGCATAAATTGCTACCCTTAGGTGGTTAGATGTGATAAAAACAAAAGA
Source organism: Cibotium barometz (assembly GCF_041138505.1). NCBI lineage: Eukaryota > Viridiplantae > Streptophyta > Polypodiopsida > Cyatheales > Cibotiaceae > Cibotium > Cibotium barometz. The sequence goes on from NC_141074.1 coordinate 52,112,241, forward strand.
CTAGGTCTACTCATTTGGTGACCTTTTACAATCATGGGCTAAGGTGGTGAGGCTTGTCGATGTAGCTTTGGTTTTAGAGATGCTTGTCAGGGATGTTCTCTTTACTTAATGAAGCCTCCACATAGTTGGCTTCCTAGTTCTTTAGTCTGCATTGTTCTTCTTTGTGTCCGAGTTTGTTGCAGTGTCCCATTCTGCATCATTCGCTTTTGAAGTGCCCTTTCCTTCCACATTGGTAGCATTCTTTTATACCCTTGTTTGGTGTAGAATTCTTGTCCCCTTGTTGTACTTTATGTTCCATTCTTTAGCCACTTCTCTTCTTCAAGTAGTGATGAAATACAACCCTTAAATGTTGGTTCAGGTAAATTCTTTAGAGTGGTCACTAGTGCACCATATTCCTCTAGCATGCTTTTTATAAGTATGACAAGTGCATCCTTTTCACTTATCTTTGCATCAATGCCATCCAGCTAGGTCATGATGCTTTTCATTTTGCTTATGAACTGTGCTAGTGACTCATGAAATTCCATCTTTAAGCCATAAAATTCTATTTTCAAATGGATTTCCTGATTCTGAGCCTTGGAATCAAATATTAAATTTAACGCATCCCATGCTACCATGGTTTTGGAATCAATGTGATAGATAAGATTGGTGCCCAATTGTAATCCAATTAATGATAGTGTTTATTCATCTTTTTTAGTCCAATCCTTAGTTGGATTAGTAGGTGCATTCTCCTTGATTAATTTCTATAGTTTTTCGTGTATGAGAAGATACTTCATTTGTGTGGCCCACGTGTGAAATACTTCCCTAGAGAACTTCTCAACATTTTCGATGTTTGCTGTCATTTTTACAAAGGTCTTACCAACTGAGCTCATTGTGCTTCACTTTGGCAATGTCTAATTGCATACAATTTGGCAGTGAAGTGAACTTTTCAGTGCAACACACATAATGATGTGATTTGAATGCACGCAAATGTTTGCATATGCCATATGATATCCCCACTTATGATTTGTAACATCAATTTCTGCTATAATAATTAATTGATTGTTAATGATACTAATTAGTGTTTAATCCTTGATTTTAACACAAGCTGAAATTGGAGTGTTCAACTAAGCTAGGAGAAGACAACATTGATGGGGCTTTGTGCATAAAAGTGTTGGCCTTGATAAGTAGATAAGGCACACTCAAAATATCCAGCTCAATCCATGTTAAAACACGCCAATCACCTATAAATCAAAGGCAAAGTCTCTCAAGCTCTTTATGGCAAGTTCATGCCCGCTTTGATACTACGCGACGGTCTTAGCACTTGTGGATTTCTCTTCTCATAGCACGAGTTAAACGAGCTTCTGACTTCTCACAAATTACGAATGAAAGCTAAGTATTATCAGTATTTTCATTTCTACGTTTAAATTTTACAAATTTTATGTATCTACATCTCTCTTTTCATCATGAATCCTCTACTCCCAACCATTTAATGAGCAAATTTAGTCACTCCAAAACTAGATTTTAGTTGAAAAGGAGTTGAGAATGGATCTAGAGAATAGGTTATCCCACAAGAAGAGGCATAGAGGTGCTAGTAATGGTGGTGAATCTTCAGACTTCGATGGTGACCAAATTTAGAGAATTGTGCAAGATACTCTTAGAGCTCAGGAATCTAGGAAAGAAAGGACAATTATCCGCAAAGCTTTTACTTTTCAAATTTTGATGGCAAGAAAGATGCATGGCTTAGTTAACTTGATTACTTTCAGGGGAGAAATTCTTTGAGAAAGATAAATCAAGTGTGCTACCAATAATTTGGTGTGGACAATGTAGCTTTATGGTGGAATTTGACTAGAACCAGTAAGCACAAACCTAAATCTTGGAAGAAATTTGAGAAGCTTATCAAGAAGGATTTCTTACCCTCGTAGTACAAAGCTAAGGCTAGAGAACAGTGGTCCATCTTTAGAAAGCTTGAGAAAGAAAATATATGCACTTATGTGGATAGATTTTGGTAACCCTTATTACAAATACAGTTAATTGAGAAATTTTGGAGCAAGAATCAAAGAAGGAAGTTTATAACAGGTTTGAAAGTCGCCATTCAATCTGAAGTGAACATGTTTCGACCGCATTCTCTTAGCTCGGCTATTTCCTTAGCCTTAAATTGTGGAAAGGAAAATGGCATTCCAAAGGAAGCAATAACACCTCAAACCGCGACGTCAAAGTTCTTGAAGTCTAAAACCTTTCAAAAATTATTTGATAAACCCCACAATGCCAATAACATAGGTATTGATACCAAGGTTAATGATTCTCAACAAGTTAATAAAGATGATTCAAAGAAGTGTTTTAGGTGCAACGAGATTGCACATATCGCATCAAATTATCCATGAAAGTCAAAGAATATTTCACTTGGGATAAATATAATTGATGATGACGTAGAATAATATTTCACCTAGGCTAATGAGATTAATATTGATGATGATGATGAAGAATATTTCACTTAGGCTAATGAGATTAATATTGAGATGATGAAGAATAATATTTCACTTGTAATGAGATTAGACATATCACATTGAATTGTCCATGGAAGTCAAAGAATATTTCACTTAGGATAAATATGATTGATGAGACGACAAAGAAGAATACTCCTACTACGACGAATATTCCAACTCCTAAGGTAACATACACATTTCATTTAACCATTCTTACAATAAATTTTATTCAAAAGTTTTTATAAATTTTAAGGAGAGTTTATATGCATCAAAGTAGAGCTTATTGGAGGAATTGGCCCTTTCATCTTGAATTGGCCCTTTCATCTTGAATTTTGCTTTATGAATTTTCATTATGTATTAGTCTTGTGGTATGGGACACAAAGATTAATCTTGAGTAAATAATCTTGATGCATACTTACCTCTAGATTTATGTGGGATAATTTCTAGTGGTATGGTACACCAGAATTTATTACACATAGAATTCCTTGATAGAATGTCTATTTGTCATAATTAGAGAAGATACTAGAATTTGTATATTGTAAGACATTGGTATCCTTTGCTCAAAATAAGAAAACATTGAGGCTTATCCAAGCAGAAGGGATGTTACATAATGTCCACCCTTTGGCTAAACGAAATGTGCCATGCTAGTGAATTGGTATCGTGGGTGACCCCACATTAAAAACCAGTTACCTAGTGTTATTAGTATAGCTTGAGACCATGATTGACGAGCGTATGTTATCGAAGTATAACAAGTAGTTTCATGCTTGATGACTGTGTGTTGTCGAAGTGAAACAAGTGGACTATGCTAGACAACTACATGATCTAAGTGTAACAAGCGGTTTATGCAAATGACATGCCATGCTAGATGATGTCTATAGTGATACGCACATCCAATTGTAATAAGTGGTGAGACACGCCATGCTAGATAATGTGTATAATGATACTCTCATAGAAGTGTAACAAGTGGTAAGTGTATGTTGTGTTTGTGCCTACTATCAACATTTCATATTGGGATTAATTGTTGTGACAGAGATTAATTGAAAAAACTAATGAAATATGTGATGAGTAGTGCGTGTATCTTGTCTATATCATCTTGGATTAATATTTCATATGAGTTATTTTTTTTGCCATATGTATCAAATGATTATACATATTATTTATGCACGCTTGTGCATGGCATTGCTATTTTACTAGCATGTGTGATAGAGGAATTCTGGTTATTTTACACTTGGTGTGTGAACAAGCTTTAGTGCTTGAGTTATTTTGTAAAAGTGAAAAAGAAAAGCCCTATTTTGTATGCATAAATATTATAATCTCCTTAGGATATATTTTGAATACAATTCTCAAAATGCTCATGTCATGAAAGTGGAGCTACACGCATGAGGGGGGAGATTGCACCCAATAGTTGGTCGATGGTGATATTTACTCTATCTCATATTTTATATTATGCTTTAATTTTTTTAATTTAATTCAACTCTATGCTTTGTTCTTTGATGTGTGTGTGAGCTTGATTAATTCTTCAAGAAGTACATGAGGTCCCGTGAGAGCCAAAGGAGGAGTTGAATATGTATCATTCAATATCATACATTGGTCTTTCCTCATATCAAGTCTTGGATAGAGGAGACCTCTGACACCTCCAAATCACCCATTCATAAGTGTTCGCCCAGTGGGTGATTTCAAGGCTTCATAATTTCTTATACATGATGCAAAATCCAAAGCTTAGTAGCTAGGATTCAATACTGTACTAAGGACAAACATATACCAAACCCTAGCTCAATAGTTGACCCTTGTGCGAAGGTGATTTCAAGGCTTGGTAATTTCTTGTAAATGATGCAAAATCTAGAGCTTAATATCTAGCATTCAACATTTTACTATAAGGACTAACCATATACCCAACCCTGGCTCAATACGAGGTCCTCTTTTTCTTTCCCAACTACCCTTCTAAAAATGGGTCCAAAGATGATTTTTTTGAGGTAAGCAGCTTGGAAAATGTTAGGAACATAAAGTGGAAACTTGGGAGGTTGGGATTTTTACACCTTGAATTAGGTCTTTTTGGGAACCTTATAAATAGTACATAGCTTAATAAAGTGTTCTTGATCACTCTTTAATGAGATTAAGAAAATGTAATCCTCTTGAGAAGAAAAATGTAAATATATGATTTTTTTCTTGAGATTTTGGCTCTGAGCTTTCTGTTCTCCATCCTGTTTAAGAGAATATGGCCTATTATAAGTGTCTTATATTGCCTTACATAAGATTTTTACCCAATGGTCCTTCTCTTTGCCTGAGGGAAGTGTATTCACACTAACCTTACACTTAAGTAAGAGAATGTTCACATGCCCATAAATATAACACTCACGTATGCACTTCGATGTCCCCTCAAGGACGCTCACAAGTGGAGATGAATCGTAAACCCTACATCTAACACTCCCTTAGCTCCACGACCAATGATGCCTAGAAGGGAAAACAAATTTCCCTCTGCTCTAGAGTTCATGCCTCATTGCACTATATTTCCTACACGAGCTATCTGTAGGCAGTTGACCTACTACCTTAGATATGAAAAACTACAATCATCCAAAGAAGATAATGATCAATCCTTTGGGAGTGACCCATGACCAATCCAAGTGTTGCCACCCTAGATCTCCGCAGGGCTAGTGTGCACTCTGATGTTGCGCGCCAATGAATACCCCATCCAAATAACACGGGAGAATCAATCTCCCTCTTCCTTCCGCATCTCCCTTTGGATCTAAAGAAATCTAAAAGGCCAACTCAAGTCTAGAAGGGCCAGTTAGCATTGACGTATTCCATTACGTCCGTCGAAGTCAACATAGTAGCTACCATCGTACTAGAGCAGCCACCTCTGAGGCCTTGGTGTTGTCATTTGATGAAGAACTAGATGCTGTCTTCTTTGCTTTATGTTGGGCCTTATCCTTTTTCTTCAGCTCATAGACCTTCATGGTGTGGCCCTTCTTATCATAATACCAACACTTCACCTTGAATTTTGACTTACCCTTCTCTTCTTTCTTTGTGCCAAATGGTGCAACAAAAGCCTACTCCACCTTTACATGCCTACTCAAACCTTTTGTTCCTCATCTCTTATTCAAGTAAGAGTGTTGATGCCTCCTCAAAATCAAGAGGCTTATCCCTATGCCTCCTCAAAATCAAGAGGCTTATCCCTATGCCCAACTACCAAGCAAGTGACAAAGGCAACTTGTTCAAGAGCATATGTGCCAACTATGTATTGTTAACTTTGGAGTCAATGGCCAACAACTTGTCCCATAAGTCCTTTACCTGAGTAATGTAAGAAATGGTAGAGTCACCTTTATTAAGAGACAAATCATATAATTGACTTTCCCAATTGATCACTCTGATGAGGCTCTTTATCTTAAACTGTCCTTAGAAAAACCTCCATGCCTTAGTAGATGACTCTACTGTTTGAATGAATGGAATCACAAAATCCAACGTGGTCATTATATTCAAGGTAAAGGCTTGAACATCATGCTCCTTCCCAATCTACAATCAAATTCATTGTCATCCTTAATGATAAGTCTCCTTCTTAACCTGGATGTGAGACTCTTCTCTGGCCCTCCTAGTTTCAACTCCTTGCCTTCAACAATTTTCCACTGCTTACAAGGGCACAACAAGCTGACTCTCTAGATCTTTACTTTCCACAATAAATGGATAGTTGGATCCATCCAACTTGCTTGGCTCTAAGAACCCAATAGTTAGTAAAACTGCCATGCCTCAACCCCAAATCAATACTTATGCCAAAAACCTCAACCAATAGTGCAAGAATCCTTGTATTTGTAGCTAAAATACCACTTGCAGTAGAAAAAATCCCTTCTCCTTTGTATTTGAACTGAAAACAGTTCTCTCAGCAACTTGTGCTTGAGGAAGAGTTGCACCACACTTGAATTTTGCTAAAGGTAGGTTGAATGACCTTTCCTCCCAACAGTGAATCTACGTTTTTTAGCAAACCCTTTTACGACGAGAGTGGCAATAGAAGCTCTTGCATTTTCACCTCTATACACGATGAAGAGCAGTGTTTTTAGGAAATCGTCACTCCACAAGATGGAAAAAGCATATGCCTTTGTGTTTTCAGCCCCACACGTTGAAAAACAATAGCACATGACCTCACCCAAGCTCTTTATGGATGTGCGCATAGATAACTCTATTTTTGTGGGCAACAAAAACATGAATTTAACAAGGTGCTAGCAAACCAAGAAAGAACTCATGTGAATTGTAGTAGGATTACACACGTATAGTTCCACTTGCATTTACAGTAGCACGAGAATAGGAGTTGATTATTCATGTTAAAGAGAAGCGACACACACCAAAATAGCTCAAAGCCAAAGCTCTGATACCATGTTAGAAAATGCACAGTCAATGCGAGAGAAGAGGAACGAAACACTTGGTTACACTCACACTCACACTCTTACACGAGAGAGAGAGAGAGAGAGAGAGAGAGCACAAGGGAACTTGCTCCAAGTTGATTCACTTAATGAATAATTTTACATGAGGGTCCTTCATATAGGCATTAGACCTAGCCTTAAAGTGCATGCACTAAAGTGTATTCACACACCAACCTTACACTTAATTAAGAGATTGTTCACATGCCCATAAATATAACTATACTTATGTATACACTCTGATGTCCCCTCAAGGAGGCTCACAAGTCAAGATGCACCATAAACCCTACATCCAACAATTTTCTCTTGCAAGAAGACTTACTACACTAAAATTAATGAAGGATTTGTCGAAGGCCATGGAATTTTAGAAAAAATATAAAAGTAATTAATCGTGGTTGTTGTTAAATAAATCATTTGGAAGCAGGCTTCTACATAGCCAGTCACATGCACATAGTCACACGAAGTTGTCAATGCACATACAAAGCCCATATAGTAAATCTATATTTATTGTGAGTAAGAATTTCTTTTTTATTTTTCTTTAAAAAAACACTTTAATCGCGGCACCAAAAACTAAAGCTATCTTTGCAAGTCTTTTTTCTTTTTAAAAAAGATTTAAAGAAACTACCTAATAATATGTTGTTAGTTTAAAATACAATGTTGTTTGTGATGGTGTATTAAATTTACATTTTTCGTACTTTATATGAAACACTAACGTGTCTCTCACAATATGTTTGTTATTCATAAATGGTTTTGATTCAATAATGCATATAACCCTAAGTTGCTTCTAAATTGAGTAATAAGGGTGAGTTGTTTAAATAATGTTTGTGCCCACCATAATAACTCACAACGGTTGCATTACGTGCTTTGATGCACCACAATAATTATCAATGAAAAAACTCATATCAATCCTCCACATCCCCTCCTCGCCACTAAAAAAAAACAAAAAGATAATTGCACACTCATAGAGCGTTCTTCTCAATTTGAACAGTGTCTGTCAATGGCTACCAACCTTGGATCCAAAATTTTCAAGCTAATGAATTCATACTTGTTAACTTTACAGGAAAAGTTGGGGCATGAGGGAGGGGGGCACAAATGTGGGGCCAAATGTGATGTTTTTATATGATTATGTACTGAAGCATGTAACTTGTTTTGTAGCCTTGATTGGTGAGCGTAAGCATGGAGGTTCGTGTGCTTCTAAACATGAAGTTCATTCAAGTCATGTTGATTCACATGGAGCTAGGTATATTAATGTTAACACACTTTAGGATTTGGATAGATGAGGTTGGTGCTTTGGAGTGGTGTTATGCAAGTTGGACACAAAATGGTGTTGTTAAATGCGCACGCCATGCACATTCATGCTTGATGGCTCCTTTTTCTTGAGAAAATCACAACTCCTACTCAACTCATGGAGCTAGGTATATTAATGTTAACACACTTTAGGATTTGGATAGATGAGGTTGGTGCTTTGGAGTGGTGTTATGCAAGTTGGACACAAAATGGTGTTGTTAAATGCGCACGCCATGCACATTCATGCTTGATGGCTCCTTTTTCTTGAGAAAATCACAACTCCTACTCAACTCATTGGATTTGATGAATGGAGACAAATATGTTAGTTCACAAAAATTCAAAAGAAAATTCATATGAAAAGAAAATTCTATGAGTTCAAAGTTGTGTGTTACGGGGACTATTGCTATCACTCCTTCTCACATACCCTTCATGTGGGTTTGGATTGAAGGGAGGAGGGGTAGTATTGTGCATGTTCTAACATTGGCTAGTTAAGGTCAAATTCCACACAAATAACTTACACAAACTCGTGTTTAGGTGTTCCATAAGAAAAAATAACTCACACAAACTCATGTTCTGCTGTTCCACAAAAAAAAAACAGATTTGAAGATTTATATTTTTAAGATGATATTAAGATCACATCCAACATACAATGATAGAGAAAAGGGAATATGTTTAAGATAATATTACAATAACATTACGCTTGCATAACATGTACATCCTTCATGTGATAGAGAAAAAGAAATAGTTGATATAACTTTCATTAGAAAACAAGGTAACCTAACACTTTAAACTATCAGCAAGCATTTCATAAAATGACCAAAGTAATGATAGTCTTTAGAATCACTATTAACAACCTTGTTTAAGAGCAAGTCATTATGCCCTAATATAATTATCTAAATGGATATGTTTTAAAATGTAGCAAGTAATCATTAAGACTCCTTGTGTGTCACATGTCTAATGTAGTTTTGTCTAAATTTTGTGGCAGTATTTGGTCGTCTAGTAGTAAGGTTATAGTCTATGTTAATTTAAAGTTTGTGATAGCTTTAATATATTATCATGTAGGTTTGTTGAAAAGTTAAAATGTAGCAAGTGATCATTAAGACTCCTTGTGTGTCACATGTCTAATGTAGTTTTGTCTAAATTTTGTGTTTATGTGATAGCTTTAATATATTGTGGTGTACGTTTACTATGAAGTTAAAGTGCATACAAGCTCCCTTGCACTAGGAAATGTAAACAAAAAAGTGCCACACATGTAAAGTTTGTGATAGCTTTAATATATTATCATGTAGGTTTGCTTACAAGCTCCCTTGGACTAGGAAGCGTAAACAATAAAGTGCCACACAATTTTTATAGTTTGTTTTGCAAAAGCACCAATGTCAAAGTTAACCTTCTTATCTAGCAATTCCATACACACTAATATCATATCCTATTCCAAAGTTAAACTTCTAATCTAGCAACTTCATACACTAATATAATATTCTATGTTTAAAGTTAGCTATTTACACTAATATCATACTCTATGTTTCTAGTTAGCTATTTACACATTTTGTTTGTATATATATAAAAATGTATTGTATGAAAAAAAATCCATAGAAATTCCCATGGACTTGAATATTTGAGATAGGGGAGAAGAGTTTTTGATGAGGTAAACTTCATAATTTTTAGAAAGAAAAAGTGAAAGAAAAAGAAGAAGAGCAGAAAGGCAATCTTCTAGATTATTCCATCCATCATCAAGCATAGACCATGTAGTATTGTTTTGGATGATATCTAGATCAAAGTTATCTATGATCAATGATTTGCAAAAGACACGATAGTGACTTAAAAGACAACGTGAACTTAAATAGGCGAGGTGATTTTTTCATTGTCACAAATGAGGATTAGGAAGAGAAGCACATGTTGGAAAAATATAATGCCATGTTATTAGTCAAACAATATCATCAAATGAAAACATGTTGTGTCTTCACATATGACAATGAGTGCCAATGTGTTGTATTGCAAGAATGTGTTTTGCACTGTCAAAATTATACATTTGTGCAATGTTCTTGCTTGGTTATATCACACTTCAAAGTATGTCTATTGAAATAAGTTGACTTTAAAAAGCACTACATTGCTTAAATGCGAGGGTTGAGGGAACAATATCATGCATTCCTCTCACCACAAAGCAGGTCACACCCAATTACATATGTGCTTTCAAGCATTCAAAGTTGAGAAAGTTAGTGATGTGCATGCTATATGCTCCTTATAACATCTTCTTGCCAAATGCCATATCCTTATTACATGTCATCCACTCATCAACTATACATGGTTTATAACCATTCTCAATCAAGTACATAACAAAGAAACACATGCCTATAAAGTACTAGGAGTACATGGTGGTCTACTACAAGTTAAGGGGGTAGGTTAAATATGAATGTTGGTGGAAAAAGGCAACTTCAGTGAAGTTTCACATGATCTAAGGGAGGTTGATAGGGTGTCTCTTCACAAATTCACATGACACCAAGGGAGGGAGGTTGATGTGGTGTCTCTTGATAGATTCTCATGACACCAAGGGACTAGGGTGATATGGTGTTTCTTCATAAATTCACACGATACCAAGTGACTAGAGTGCTCCTTTTACTCGCCTGTAGATTGATACATTTAATGGTTCTAAAAGTGCAAAAGCACCAACCAAGCATTTCGTGCATTCCCTTTGCAGGCAAGGACAATGAGGACTCAGGTACTCCTTTGCAGGCAAGGACAATGAGGACTCAGGTACTCCTTTTGTTCGCCTAGTTTAGATCCAAAGACTGAGGACTCGTCCTTTTGTTCGCGTGTCCAAAGAATGCTACATGATGTAGCATTCCCTTTGCAGGCAAGGACAATGAGGACTCAGGTACTCCTTTTGTTCGCCTAGTTTAGATCCAAAGATTGAGGACTCGTCCTTTTGTTCGCGTGTCCAAAGAATGCTACATGATGTAGCCGTAGAAGTGTAACAAGCAATGCGTAAACATTTTTCTAGGCTAGAGGACGGTTGTAGGTGAATATACTTGTTTAGCTTAAGAGGGCTTAGATGCACATTTGGGTCCCAAGGCGGCAACCCATTCCTAGTGGGTTAGGCATCAAATGTTGATCAAGCTTTCATACTTTTTGGACATCCCAATGAGCCTGCTAAGCTTAGTAACAGTATGTTAGAAAAAAGCCATCCTTTAGTGTATTTTTCAAGGCTCAAATTGGAAAAAAATCGATTGAAACTCTTTCTTGTCTTAAAAATTTGAAAATGGAACTGATTAGTGTTGATTAGTGTCTAGAGTTAAAAGACCAAGGTTAAGAGACTTCTTTGGTTGGAGTCAATGTTTTTTCTTCTAGTAATATAGGATATGGGTAGACAAACCAAAGAGGTTCATTTTCTTTGGTTGGGGTCAATGTTTTTTCTTCTAGTAATATAGGATATTGGTAGACAAACCAAAGTGAGAGGTTCATTTTCTTTTAATTGCATCTCTTGTGAGGGGGAAGGTGGGTTGATTTGAACTTAGGCCCCCATAGAAGAACTCCAAAATTGCCAATGAAGATACAGCCTAGCGGCAAGGTGTTGAAGTCCCATGCAAGAGGTGTTGGGTTTAAAACCTGCTAGCTGTTGTTGACGGCAACATGGAAGCACACACGCACACGCGCACAAAAGATCTCCAACACTCGCTAGGCTAGAGTGCTACTTCCCTACTGCGACATCCGAAGTGATCAGTAGTGTGTAGCCATGGAGGGACAAAACTTGATGTAAAAGTCATGTATATGGATAATGTTAGTTTGCCTTCTGCCGAGACCAGTCAAGACTCAAAATGTGGCTTTTCTCTACGGGCAAAGTACAGAGAGGTAGTCTGATGTGTACAAAATGGGCAAGGGTCGACCACGGACGTGGAGACCAGGTCACAAAAGATTTGCTCACACGTTTCAAAGTGAGCGAAAGGCCTGTGACAGGTTGGCAACGAAGGGTAGGTGTATGCGCCACGTCAGTTAGGGGGTGTGCACTGTGCACTGTGCAGTGTTCACGAGAAACGCAAAGCTCCCCGAGCGGCGGAACGGGCCAGGGAGAGGGATTGTCCACATCGTGACGGTCGCATTTTAGCCCATTTATACCCCTCGACCCCTTCTTGCTTTTCTCCTTTCTCCGCCCATTCTTGTCTAGTACGTCTCCTTTTCCGTCTTTTCCCGTCATCTCTCCGTCTCCCTCTACTTGCTCCGCCCGTCTGCTTTCTCGTCTCCTTGCAGCGGCCGTCCGATTTCCCGTCATCTCTCGCAGCAGAGAAAGCTCTTTGCATTCCCTAGATGCCGCCATAGCCAGAAAAACTCTAAAGCTCATGCCTTCGCCATAGCCAGAAAAATCTCTTCTTCACCGTTGCTTGCAAACAATTTTCTGCGGACTTAACGCCATCAATGCTGGCCCCGTTCTGCAAATTCTACCTTCGCCTTCCCGAATCGTCGTAGCCAGGAAACCCTAACTCTACCTGCAGGCTTCATCTCCTTAGACCGACCAAGCCCTACTCGAGCTTTTGATAGCCCTAGCTCTGTCTCGGCGGAACACTAAGTCCACCTGCAACCACATAGTCAGGAAGCCCAGTGCTTTTTTGCAAGCATTTTCTAAATTCTAGCCCTAACAGAAGTCCTGACTCTGTGTGCAGCAGCATTTTGGCCCAAAACCGGACTTGCCACCATCAATCAATGCACGCTGCAACAGAAATGTTCAACATCAAGCCGCTGTCTCTTGATCTATTGCCGGACTCGTTGGACCCGTTTGGACCTGCATGGAATGGAGGAGGGGGGCACGACAGTATCTTCGCGGAGGAGAGGGCCTTCGATTTCCCCATGCTAATGGAGGTGCGGCCGGGCAGATCTGACCCTGAGGAGCGTTTACTACGCGGTTTGGCATCCTCGCCACGTTTGAGCAGAACGCTGGAGACAGTGCGAAGCTCGGACTGCCTGGAAGGTCTGCTGAACTCGCCGAGCATGAGATCTGGCCTGAACTCCCCCCGATCTGAGCGTCTGCCTTCCTTTGAGCCCCATCCAATGTTCGCCGAGGCCTGGGAGTGCCTCCGGAAGTCCCTTGTCTACTTCAGAGGCAAGCCTGTCGGCACCATCGCCGCCAGCGACCACTCTGAGGAGGCCCTCAATTACGACCAGGTACTGCTTCCTGCCACTGCTTCTGATCGAGCAAAGTTTTCTCATGTTTGATTGTCTAAACACAAATGATGTACGTTGCATTCTGGAGATGGTTTCTGCTTTTTGATGCCTCAAGCACTATAATGGTCCATGTAGCTTCTCTGTGCTTCCCCGTGCAGGCACAGGCACAGGCGCTCTCACACACACACACACACACACACACGCACGCACGCACGCACGCACATAGACAGACACCTCTTTCTTTCCCTTTTACTGCTGGGACCAATGTTGAAGAGGCATAGCTTTAATTGAAGCTTTAATGTGCAAGGATGAGTCTGGTCATGGATGGACTCATAATTACTGTAATTAGTTCTTTCTTAACTTTGTTTGCATAGTGTAGTGGAGCATTCGTGCTGATGAGCTGCTGCAGGTCTTTGTACGTGATTTTGTACCTAGCGCCCTGGCCTTCCTTATGAACAATGAGCCTGAGATTGTCAAGAACTTTCTGCTGAAGGCGGTGCGGCTCCAGTCTAATTGGGAGAAGCGGATAGACAATTTCACGCTGGGGAAAGGTGCCATGCCTGCAAGCTTCAAGGTGCTGCATGATCCCATCCGCAACAATGACAGGATTATGGCTGACTTTGGGGAGAGTGCCATTGGGAGGGTGGCCCCTGTGGACTCAGGCTTTTGGTGGATCATTCTATTGCGTGCCTACACCAAGTCCACAGGAGACCAAAGCCTTGCTGATAGGCCTGACTGCCAGCGAGGGATTCGGCTTGTCTTAAGCCTCTGTCTTTCAGAAGGTTTTGACACCTTCCCGACGCTTCTCTGCGCTGATGGTTGCTGTATGGTTGACCGCAGGATGGTGAGCATTGATGTCCCAGTTTTTTTTCTGTTTGACAGGTGTGCATACATTGACTGCTTGTGGCTCAACCAGTGACTCAACCGGTGCATGTATGTCTTGCAGGGAATCTATGGATACCCTATAGAAATCCAGGCTCTATTTTACATGGCATTGCGATGTGCCAAGTTAATGCTGAAGCCAGAGGGGGATGGCAAGGAACTGCTTGAAAGAATTGATAAACGCCTGCAAGCTTTGAATTTTCACATACGATCATACTTCTGGTTGGACTTCCAGCAGCTAAATAATGTGTATCGGTATAAGACAGAAGAATATTCACATACTGCTGTGAACAAGTTCAATGTAATCCCTGATTCCATTCCGGACTGGGTGTTTGACTTCATGCCAACGAAGGGGGGTTACTTCATTGGAAACGTGAGCCCGGCAAGGATGGATTTCAGATGGTTTTGCTTGGGGAACTGTGTTGCAATACTCTCATCATTGGCTACACCAGAGCAGGAGGTAGGAATCATGGATCTGCTCGAAGAAAGATGGCAGGACCTGATAGGGGAGATGCCTCTTAAGATTGCCTATCCTGCTCTAGAAGGCCATGAATGGAGAATTGTGACTGGATGTGATCCCAAGAACACCAGATGGAGCTATCACAACGGAGGCTCTTGGCCAGGTATGGATTTTTTACAGCCCCTAATTGTCTATTTTCGGTTGGGAGAAGGCTGGCGCCTCGAAATGAAGAATTATCTGTGTAGCTATAGATCTGTAATATCAGGGGGAAGATATGTATGGGCTAGATTACCCGTCCATTTCCGATAAGCAGTCATGATGGTTCCCTCCCTTAGACGGGGTCCATGGGACGTTTTTTCTATCGAGCTTAAGATATTCTGTTGTTTCTCTCATAAAGAGTCTGGATTGTTAATCTGACAAGTACTGATTTCTGTTGCTAATTGTATTGTTGCAAACAGTGCTTATCTGGCTGTTCACGGCAGCTTGCATCAAAACGGGCAGACCACATATGGCTCGAAAAGCAATCGAGCTTCTGGAGAGCAGGCTCTCCAAGGACCATTGGCCAGAGTATTATGACGGCACACAGGGTAGGTATGTTGGGAAGCAGGCCCGGAAATGCCAAACTTGGTCCATAGCTGGCTACCTTGTGGCCAAAATGATGCTGGAGGACCCTTCTCATCTTGGCATGATATCTATAGAGGATGACAGGAAGACCAAAAACTCCTGTATGCCCAGGTCGGCCTCTTGGACTTGCTGATCTACTATATAGATCCAAGCTCAGAATGGATATGCAGTTTTTAACCACCTGAACCCAATTGCCAGAGAACTGGGGGGGTATTCTTTTCTCTGAAGGGTTCTATCATGTATACCAATTTGTTTTAGCTCCATGTACTCTTTTCGAGTGACAGGATCCCAAGTAACAAGGGGATGTGGTAGGGCTGTTAGAAAAAAGCCCATTGAATCCATGCTAGCATTCAGCTGCCTCGCCTTTGCAAGCACTGAAAAGGGAGGTGGTAATCAACATGCAGAACCTTGTTTTTCCTGTCTGAAAGCCCTTTCTGGAAAATTTTGTACCCCCGGTTGCCTTCCACTAATGCTCCTATTTCACCCATGATTATTCTTGTCAATGTTACACGGTTGCATCATTAACTTACGTTTTTGCAGTCCTAATGTCTACTTGTCTCATAGAAGCCTTTGCTCCAGCTGCCTACCACTGTCACACACTTGTGGAAGAGGGGTGTGATGTCCCCGGCTTGTCTAGCCAACTTGCATGTAGACTGAAGCTTATTTTAAATCTGTAAATGAAGACGATAAACTGCCAGAGATCGGCTCTTTGGCAGATGCAAATGTAGGCAGCTTCAACATTGTAAGAAGGTGATGCAGTTAAGTACACGAGCAAGCTTCACTACGTACACGCTTCACAACTAAAACTAAGAATCCTTATTAGATAAGGCCTCCTCATGCAATTGATCACCAGCCACCCACTTAATAGTGTCCCAAGGTATAGTATACAGCAAACAGCTTTCAAAAGATCAAAACATGAGACAAATTTCCCCGTAAAATCACTCCCTCGTTGCCTGTGCGCATGCTTTGGACATGCACGCTCAGAAGACATGATAGAATCATCTTAGAACCCTTTAGTTTCTTTGCACACGTGACGCACATCTCATGTGCACTCTGGTTTTTAAGCACACACTGTAAGTAAACTTATCTTTCATTACGTAAAACCTTCACGAAACCTGTAGCTTTCAAATCGAATAAGCGCCATCTGTTCTTCTCATGAGCACTGCGATTCTAAAACCTGGATGTCCACGATGACGAATGCTCCTCTCTCTGCTCAAAGTGACGACTTTCTCTTGCTCACACACTTATGATTGAAAGGCTCTCTTATTTGCACTGTAAACACAAGGCCTCTGGCCCCCCAAGTGGTTCCTCCCCTCCCATCACCACCGTTTCTCTCTTTCCCGACCCAACACTTTGCCCTCAAACGAATGCCACTTGTTCCCTCCCCTCTGAAAAACTAAACTTGTGAATAATAGATAGTATATATAATTTAATTTAATTTATATTTATTTTTTTATTGATGCCTACTTTTATTTTCTCTCTCATACATAAACACACATGTACACATCCACACATGCACTAAAGCAAACCCACACTCTCCCCCTACACATACTCTCTCATACATAGAAACTCTCTCTCTCTCTCTCTCTCTCTCTCTCACATGCACACACGCACACACGCACACACACAAATAAATTCACACATATAATTTTAATTAATTCAAATTTAAGTGTGCTCTCTCAAATAAATTCATCTAACATGTAGTCTCTCTCTCATACACACACACATGTTATATGTTTACATATTGTTATTATATATATTTATACGATATATTTTATACATATATATTACATATTATTATATTTTTGTGGTATAGGAGGAGAGAGAGAGAGAGAGAGAAAGAGAGAGTTTATATACATGTACATGCATGTATGTGTGTGTGTGTATATAAACTCTCTCTCTCTCTCTCTCTCTCTCTCTCTCACACACACACACACATATACACACACCCGCACATGCACTAATGCAAATGCACACTCTCTCCCCCCACACACACTCTCTCACACACAGAAATTCTCTCTCTCTCTCTCTCTCTCTCTCTCTCTCACACACACACACACACCCTCTCTCTCTCTCTCTCTCTTCCACACATAGAAACTCTCTCTCTCTCTCTCGACACACACACACATGCACGCACACGTATGCACACTCTCTGTCTCTCTCTCTCTTACACACACACACACACACACACACACATGTATATATAATATTATGTTTTATTATATTTATATATTTATAAATAAATAAACACACACATACACATAATTTTAATAAATTGAATTTTAATAAGAGGGGATACATAGTGAGGTGTGCTCACTCTTGAATAAGTGTATCTTACATGCCATGCATGTCTTTTGTCTTTTCTTTACAATGAGAGAGAGATACTTGGGAGAAAGTTTTCATCATGAAGCTCACCTTTTAAGAGGCAAGCCCCTATTTTTTCTCTCAAGAAAATCATCAGGTAAGAAGGGATCACACTCCTTTCAAAAATTGAAATGACACGAGATGAGAAATTTCAATTTGAGAAAGGAGCTCTCTCCCTCCCTCTCCTTTGGCCATGTGGAAAGGGAGATGATGAGAGAGTGACACGGATAAGGGGAGAAACTTATGCTTAATAGAATATAATAGATTAGACTCAATAGGGACGTACAATGAGGAAATAAAAAATCAATTAATTAATGAGTAAATTCAAATCGGTTAGACTAATACCTTAATACATTTAAGAAAACCCTTACCTTAATAGGGGAAACTATTTGTGAAATGTTGCAATGTCTTTCTTCCCATTTGCACACACAACCAGCCAACCTCTCACACACAGATTGCCGGTCTCTTGGATAGTTTTGTAAACATGGGGACCTCGACGTCAAAAAAGTGGATACATATTATTTGTCTTCAGAGAGAGCAAGTGTATGGCATGGAGGTTATATGTGAGACTTCAAGATGCATATCTCGATGGATGAAGCATGGAGGTTGGAACTCACAAATGTCTTGTCTCTCGGGAGGGCCCATTACCCTATCTTATCCCCCCACATGGAATGTGTGTTTGTGCGAAATGAAGTGTTCGCCCCAAATGGCAGTAAAAACCTACATCTCTTCAAACCGGAGATGGAAGAAAATTTGAGGCTTGCAACAATCAAATCTTGAGCAAATCCTATGCAGCATGGTGGTTGCCTCTGTGTTGCTCATCCACTGCCCCTCTCAGATTGGATCACAACTTTGGTATCTCTCTCATGTGTGGTATACCCCCTCTTCCATCTCTCTCTCTCTCTCTCTCTCTCTCTCTCTCTCTCTCTCTCTCTCTCTCATGATGTTCTCTCGCACACCAATTAGAGGCTCGAGGCCGTTCCTTCACCACGTATCTTTTTTGTTTTTCGAGCCGGGGTCAGAGACGAGCATGCTCGTCTCTGAGACTTGAGCAGAGAAACGCTTTTGTCATTAGCTTCGTCGTCTCGGTTCCATTGTAGTATAAGAGCGTTAATATCCCTCCTAGATATGCAATTGTTTTGAGGGAAGTCTAGATGCCATGCAAGTAATTTTTTAGCAAAGTTGGCATAACATTAAAGTAATGAAATATTGTACATACTCAACATTCAAATATTGTGCGTACAATCTTCATTTCACCACTCAACTCAAGAGCCATAATAGCATTGTGGCAATACAATTTTGGCAGACGTGGTCATTTTTAGTTATTGTCTCTTGCACGATGATATTTCAGAATTATTTGTGACCCCCTATTTGTATGAAAATATGTATTTGTTTAACATATTCTTTTTTGTCTTTGTCTATGATATAATGAAATGTCAAAAGTGAAAAAAAGAGCAAGAGAAACAAGGACTAGAAAATTTACAAATTCAAACAATCGAACTAATGAGGTTTCAAGCATAGAACCAAAGAAGGATCATAGTAGACCAAAGAAGTTATCTAATGAAGAGGTATTTTATGATCAATCCGATGTCAACTTCAAAGTTCTTGAGCTAAGTGTGACAATATCATTAGGTGGTAGTGACATTGATGAAGCATTACTAAATAATCTCTTCATGATTTTATCACAAAAGAATGCCTTGCTGGTAGTTGCTCATTGAAAAGAGGTGGTACAGTTTTCCATCTTCACTATCAAATGGTAACTAGAATTCATGCAAAGTCAATCTCATTGTAGGCCCCTATTGCAATTAATAAACTCATAAAAAAGTAGCTTGGATGGGATAAAAAGAATCCTATTGGTGGAATTGTAATGTGTAGATCTTTAAGGCAAAAAAACATGTACAAAATTCATGGTATGATAGATTATTGTATGAGTCTCATTATAAAAATGTGTCACATAATATTAGTACAAAATATATATCTATGGGAATAGAAAATTACATGCAATATTGTGAGGATGATCTCAAGAACAAAGTTTGTCTCACTCCAACCACCATTTTGATAGTGCATTGATGTTTTGGAAGTTCTATTTAAAGCATCCTTTAGGTAATAAATTTTGCACAATAAAATGATCAAGACAAGAAAGTACTTCCCATCTTCTAATTGGATAATTGGATAACACCATATCAAGAAAAAGGAATGGAACTCCAAAAAGTTGACGCTCTTTGGAGGACAATGGTATATCCATCTAACACAACAATGAAAGATATCTTTGATATTTTTATTAACAAACAAAATTTTGATGCTTCACATCCACGATTAGATTGGTTGATGAACAGATGAAAAACTAATGAGAATAAAGTTGATGATCTGAGGTATGCCTTTAATAATAACGATAAAATAGTACACAAGACAAATAAGTAAACAACTGAAATAATGGAGGAAGAGCAAACACATAAACTTGATAAAGAGAAGAACATTACTATAGATAGTGAAGGTGATGGCAGTGACAATGAGAAGAACATCCACAATCTAGAATATATTCTTTTGTGCCAAAAAAGAACATTGGTATTGTAATCACATGAAAGTACAATAATGACGTTTTTAATATGTTTCTCTCAATTTTGAATCCATGAGAATTTTTATCGACACAAACTAAAATATGTATGGTTTTATTTTTGTCTTCCTCTTTCTAAATTGAGAGAGATGACTTAGAGTTATTAGAGACATTTTATTAATTAGACTCATTAACCCTTAATTCTTTCACATTAATGCTTCAAGCTCCCATCTTCTCTAATTAGAGACATTTTATTAATTAGACTCTTTAACCCTTATCATTTCACATTAATGCTTCAAACTCCCATCTTCATTCAAAAATTAAATCGATGGTCACTTGCCCCTCTAGATCCGTGCCCAAGCTTCCGCGCCGCTCATCCCACTGCCATGGCTTCATTCAAGACACCATGGCATATAGAGGGGAGGGGGGCATGTATACCAATTGTGGCCCCTCCACCCGTTTATTCATTTTATTAATTAGACTCATTAACCCTTATTCTTTCACATTAGGCAATTCACATATTCCCTCTCATCAGACATCGTAACTAATAGAACTTGCATATGAGAATGCCTCCAAAGAACGCCCTTCACCTGCTGTTCAGAAGCCCATGAGAGCATTCCTCTCCTTTTGTGCATGTACGCGATGAATGCAAGAAAATCTCTCGTGTAGATTTATTACTATTTCAACTTCAATAATATGGCAACACAATACCGACCCATGACCTTGTAAAAAGTATACCAAAATGATAATGATATTATTTAATGAAAAACACAAAACCACAAGCATTTTGAACTCAAGAAACACAAAAGTTGGGGGTTCAATCCCTACCCACCACAACCCCTTAAGGTATAAGCCTAAAATGGCATTTCTTTCAGTACCCTCTCTTGAAATTCAACACTTACAAGCTTAACACATCAAAACAAAACATGCCTTATTCTACTCCATTAATTAAATGATTTAATTGTGCTTGTTACCTTTATAGTCACACCTACTCATGCCGAGAGAGAGAGAGAGAGAGAGAGAGAGAGAGAGAGAGAGAGAGAGAGAGAGAGAGAGAGAGAGAGAGAGAGGATCATAGCTCTATTCATAGAGATATCAATGTTCCTCCCTCTCTGTGGTGTGGCGAATGATGGTCCATGTGTGATCCATGTCAGAGAGCTATGGTCTCCCCCCCTCCTATGCCCTTCTACAATCCCAAAGGGGTGGTACACTTGGTTTTGTCGTATCCCTATAAAAGAGAGAGAAAGAGAGAGGAGATTCATGTTAGACAGAGACATGCCAAATGACACATCTACAATCTTCTAAAAAAAGGATTCTTTCAAAGATTTCTTTTCAAGAAAAAAAGCTTTAGAAACCATAACGAGTGAAAAGAAAAATATTCTATTGAAATTAATTGATTTGCCACCATTGATTAATTTTCTAAGGCGCTCAAACAAGTGCAAGTGCAAGTCCTACGTCATCGACTATATCATGCCCCACCCTACTTCTTTGCGCGCGCGCGCGCGCACACACACACACACATATAGGTTTTCTCTTGTCGGTCCCATAGTCATTATGTATGTTCTTGCCATAATTTTGACATTAGAAACTGGCTCCTTGATATTCTTCTCATACTAGCATTTTCACATCCAAGTGACTTGGCCTTCCACAAAATTTACAATCCTCTTTTACATGCCCTTTTTTCTTAAGTGCACAACACTCCCTCGCTCTGGGTGGACTTTGTATCTTGTGCATGAGTTTATTTAATTGCTTGGTGATTTCTTCATGTTTCTTCTCCATATCCTTTCGTGACTCTTTTTCCTTCTTACTTTCATGTATCTTGTGCATGAGTTTATTTAATTGCTTGGTGATTTCTTCATGTTTCTTCTCCATATCCTTTCGTGACTCTTTTTCCTTCTTACTTTCATTCTTAGATTCCTCCTCCTGAGTCCTTATCTTGGATGTCATTGCTCCCTACCTTTTCTCTCTTTTTCTTCTTTTTCTCCTTGAATTTTCAATCATCTTTTAAGTCTTCATCAGAGTTAGACTCTTCACTCTCGGTGTCCTTTTTCTTTTTAACTTTATCGGTTGCACCTTCAAGGCTCTTTCTACCAGTTCTTCCAAGCTCTCATTTAGGTGGTACCACTCTGTTTTTTGGATTTATTGACTTTTAGGCCATTGAGAAAACAAGATCTCAAGGTTTTCTTAGTAAGAGCATTGCTTCTGTTGAGCTGAATTCCTACATGGATAAGGACCCGTGCTTAATCCTCTGAAGCTAGCATAACACATCTTTGTCACTTCTTAGGTCTTGGTACCTTGTAAGAAATTCCTATTTCATCATCTCATAAGATGCAATGTGTATTGGTAATACATTTTGTGCCTTGTCTTATAGAGTTATACTTACCTATCCCAATGCAAAAACATAAATCTCCAAATTTTGGAAATAAGGTTACCCTATCACCTCGCTCAAGCGTGACAAAAACCTATGCCAACTCAATAGTTGTGGGATCAACAGAACTGGTTAGGATGCTATGAAGGAAGAAATCTCAACAACAAAAGGCACCAACCCCCAATCCAAAAAGTTCAAAAAAGATGGGTGCCCACATGCTTACTCTGTGTTCAAGGGTATTACTGTAGCAATTCCACCATATGGTTGCCTAAATAAATCAAGGAAAAAAAAAGCTTTGCTACTAACCTCACTTGCACAACAACAAGTGCACCAAAGTTTCATGTGAAGGCCAAAGAAATAGCAAGCAAACCACAAGAATTAGCTTTCTTAACAAGGATTAAAAAACCTATACATGTTAACCACATACAAAATTATGGATTACAAAATGGACTTCTAAAGGGTGTCAAAAATCTAGCATGGTCATAGCCTATTATTATTTTTGGTCAGTAAAGTATGTACCAAGAACTAAGGTTTATAGGCAAACCTTAAGGGGGAAACTTGTTGATATTTAATCCTAGATTACATGATGCCCAAACCATTAATCTATTGACAAATATTTGAATTCAATATTCTCTTTCCTAACACCTAGAATTCAATATTCTATTTCCTAAGCTATTGACAAATATTTGATTTCAATATTCTCTTTTCTAACACCTAGAATGCTATCACAATCTTTGAGGTGCTAATGAAGACATAGCCATGGAAATGAGCCCTTCTTCACACTTTCTCTATGGAAATGAGGTTTTGTTGATTCTAGAATCCAACTATAATGATGAGAGACTTAGATAGAAATCAATGTGGAAGTATGTAAAAGGTTTATATAACTTAGAGCAGCCCCTCCCCATGGTCTAGTAAAGTTGTTTGAAAGCTAGTAGCTTTTGTTAGACAAATCGGAGAAATGGGCATAGCTTATGTTTTCTTCACATTTAGCCATTCATAAAGTGTAGTAAATAGTGTTATCAATCTAGAATAGGCTTACACACCCAATTAATCAGGCCGTAGGAGGGATACCTTAAGTAGATGACACTTTTTTAAAAATTACTCTAATGAAAGCCTATGATCTTGAGGAGAACTTTTCGTTTGATCCTTGCAAATTTCTTATGTTGTGACCGCCCTCTATGTTGCTTAATGGGGAATTCTTTTGAGAAGGCTAAAAGAGTCATTTAATATCTAGCAAATTGAGTTAAGCTAAGGTCTTCATCACTAGGTAGTATTCTTTTGATTAGAATGGGAGTGTGTAATATCTAGACGTCTTTAATAGTAAGATTTAAGCAAAGTTGCATGTTAATAAGTTTAGGGTGAAGGCACCAACTATTGGACAAACCGTAATTCTAAAGACAAGATTTAGGCAAACTTGCACACTAAGAAGTTTAGGATGAAGACACAAATTATTTATTGGATATGCACCACAATAAAGATGGAGCACGAAATCCAAGGTGGCGTTTTTTGAGTGGCTACTAGGAATATTTAATAAACGAAATTATTAATGTCCATGATTTTGAGGTTGCAATGTTCATTTTGATGAGGAAGACCTTTGACCTTTCGAGAAAGAAACTCAAAATATATTGGATGTTGTATAAGTAAGATGAAATAAAAAAGGATTGAAAATACTTCTTTACTTATATATTGGCCTTACTCAAAATGTGATGCAATGGATGATATTCTCTTATATACTTGTTTATGTACTCTCTCCCCATCAACTATATTCAATGTGATGCCAGATGCTCGTCTTGTTGATGAGCTTGGTCTGATGTGCGCTTTGGAATCATCCTGATAAGAAGATGTGCATACCCCCCAAAGGGGTAGATAGAGGGGACTATGGATGGTGATGGCTTTGGGGATGCATATGCAATGGTGTGCCCACACATCACTTATGCCCCCCCACAAATCTCTAGCTAGCAATAATAATGCTTCCCCTTAGCCCACACACCTCATCCCCAACCTTTGCATCGGCCTCCCTATAAGCATAGTAATACATAATAACATAATAATACACAAAAACATAGCTCAAATTCCCATTGATCTCATGTTCATATCCATATACCTTTCCCTCTATTGTACACTGTGGATATCCAATTTACATTCTCACCATCATACTCTCTTTTATATGAGACGATTCCATCGTGTCTAATAGAATAAGCAAAAATTGAGACTTCAATAGAAGGGCTTGTTTAAGGACCCCAATGCCCACCATGTTTCTTTAGCTAGAACATAGACTCGTCAATGAGATTGAAAATATATTTAAATTATGGTAGCAAACATGATGTATGCCAAAATTGTTTAATGCTCTTCCATTTGTGTCTTGGAAAAGAGGCAAACTAGGTTCTAATCAAGCACACCATCAATCTCCTTACCTTGCAAGGTTTGGAAAATCCAAAGGAAATGATGTCGGCCCTTTTATCCAGCTATTGCAAATTAAAGCTTAGTAGGTATGAAATAGCAACCACACCTACTCTGTAAACTATGTACTTGTCCGTGTGCAATAAGGTTTTGTCACAAACTTTCAAAGCAAGTTATGCTTCCTCTTCACCCCATGAAATATAAAGAAGAAAGAACAACTATAAATAATATGTCTCATGCAAGAAGAAAGAGCAAGTGTAAATAACATGTATAATGCAAGGGCTTTAGTCTATGTTATGGTATTACCCCTTGTGTAAATTTTGCATCTATACAAAGATTTCAAAAAGAAAGGCCTCACTAGCCAACACACTTTGGCCCTCAACAACCTCTCTCATTATGTGAATATATAATGTTTTAGGAGAATAATTCTTTAAGCCTTTGGAGGCCCCAAAAAGGCATATACCAAATCAAGGTTGGTATTCTGGACCTCTATACACTAACCATAGGAGATTTGTATCCCTTTCATAAATGGTTTTGTTAGAGAGGCTAAGAATGCTACAACAATTTGACATCATGATAAACTGCCACTTGTAATATTGAAGGTGAATACTTCTTCTACATGTTCTTTGGGAGAGTATTAGTTTTATGGTAGTGCTTGAAAAGATGCAGGGGGGAAGAGAGCTTGAGCTCACAAAACCCCATATACAAGATAAGAGTACACAATATGAAAGGTACTCAACCAATACTACATACACGGGTTCTCTATAGTGTGAACCCAACTAAATGAGCTGGCGCTATAACTATGCCAATCTCTAGAATGGCTGTCACATAGCCTGTCATCCCACTGGCCGCATATCACCCAAGATCTCACCAACCATGCCAGTGGTGTAAGTGTGGGGACTATCCCCCATGCGGGTCATCAGTGTCCACCGCCTCACTAGATGAGCTCGATATCTCAACAGTGCTTAATGAACAAGAAATCTGTAGTGACCAAGCCACATGGCTTCAAGTTTTGCATATACTCATAACTCTTCACTCAATGGGTTCTTACCTTGAGATAATGGGCATTCTTCAAAAGCTTAAAGACCTTGGCGTTAAGAAAGCACAAGAATACTACTCTCTAGCGCAATTATCTTTACATTTAAAGTATTTCCCTCTTAAAGTGTTGGTTTAATTTTAAAAGATTTGGTATTTCTAGATTTCTAGTAAGATAGGCTAATATATTTGCGGGTTGATTGAAAAAACATTTCAATTTAGGCATTGAGTTTATGATGGTGTACATGTGATGCATTCATAAGTATGAACCTAGGTCTCCAAGAGACATCAAATCAAGGATCTTGAAATAATTGAATTTTAATGTCCTTGATTTAATGATCCAACTTTTATTTGGATTTCTTGGCCATAAGGCTCATCTTTACTTTTTTTGTGTTGCTAAAATTTTGAGAAAAAAAAAGCCAAGGACCCATTATAACATATCTCATGCAAGTGTAGTCATCATATCAAAGTCATCATTTAATGGTACGCATTGCACATATCCTCTCACCTAATCACATCATTGATATGAAGCTCATTATATTTTAGGTATTATTTTAAACATATTTATATATAAATGTCTTGCATGCTACATACTCCTTCCCTAAATGTAATCACATTCTTATTCATCACCAAAATATACAAATCATGTAGGACTCATCTATAAAGCATGCGCCCAAATAATAGCAAATTTATCTACCTTCATTTGAAGAAGAATATGTGCATTGCAACCTATAAACTAAATCAAAAGTTGTCCACTTACAAGCACCGAATTCCAAAATAAACCAAATCAAAAGTTATGCACTTACAAGCACTGAATTCCAAATAGTGTCTTGATAAAATTTTGATTACCATATCATTTACTCAAGGGAATCATTGAAAAAATGTCAGATTTTCACTTGAATTCCAAGATACCATCTTTAAATTAGTTATCCTTAAAGTCTTTACATGCACAAGAGGTGTATCATTTATTACCTCATTATATATTTAACTTATAATAGGGGTGTAAAATATTGATCTCAAAAGAAGGTATACATGCAAGAAAGAATATATATATATATATATATATTCATTAAAATCATGTTTCCATACCTATTTTTATATTATCCATGCACGTGGTATTGGGCTTTTCTTAGAAGTGAGCTGCCCATAGTCATTGCATATGTGGTATTATTTAAAATCACCTTGATAAAAGTATATAGAAGCACATTATTTTGGACTCATGAAAATAAGTGTATGTGGGTGTGTGTATATGCAGACATGCATGCTTGCCTTTTCAAGTGCATGCATGTGTGCAATGTATGCATGTGTACATATATTGCACACAATGTATGCATGTGTGCACTTGTGTAAGTGTACCTGTGTGCACACATACATGCATGTGTGTGCATGTGTGTATATGTGCATGTATGTTTTTCTCACTCCAACCACCATTTTTGATAGAGCATTGATGTTTTGAAAGTTCTATTTAAAGCATCATTTAGGCAATAATTTCTACATAACCAGTCATAAAATGATCAAGACAAGAAAGTACTACCCATCTTCTAATTTCTACACAACCATTCATAAAATGATCAAGGCATGAAAGTACTAGTAACCCATGCTCTAATTGGATAACACCATATCAAGGAAAACTAATAGAACTCCAAAAAGTTGACGCTCCTTGGAGGACAAAGGTATATATCCATACAACACAACAATGAAAAATATCTTTGATATTTTTATTAACAAACAAAATTTTGATGCTTCACATCCAAGATTAGATTGGTTCATGAACATATAGAAAAGTAATGAGAATGAAGTTGATGATTTGAGGTATGCCTTTAATAAAGCAAAGTAGTAGAGACTCTACACGAGAAAAATAAAAAAATAATTGAAATAATGGAGGAAGAGCAAACGCAGAGACCTTATAAAGAGAACAACATTACTATAGATGTTGAAGGTGATGATATTGACGATGAGGAGAACATCCACGAGCTAGAGTATATTCCTTTAGTGCAAAAAAAAAAGAATAGTGGTATTGTAATCACATGAAAGTGCAATAATTGACATTTTTAATATGTTTCTCTCAATGAGAATTTTTGTCAACACAAATTAAAAATATGTATGGTTTTATTTTTGTCTTCCTCTTTCTAAATTGAGAGAGGTGATTTTTTTGAAAGATTAGAGTCATTAGAGTTATCTTGTACTATTACTCTCACTATTTTGCCCTTTCCCACTTGTCACTCTATGGTCATCTCATTTTACCATGTGTAAGAAGGGAGAGTTAAAGAGTGAAAGACAATATTTATTCCCATTTCAAATTCAAATTCTAGTGTAAAGAGGGGCCAGTGCTGTAGGGAGGTCAACTTATATGATGAAAACGTATCTCTCTCTCTCTCTCTCTCTCTCTCTCTCTCTCTCTCTCTCTCTATTAGCATTGTTTAAAAATAGAACACGCCATTTTATATGTAATGTGCATCTATTCAAGGATATAATAAGTGAGCACACCTCACAACACATCTACACCAATGAAAAAAAAGTAAAAGCAATAACCATTTCTATTTTTTAAAATATTTTTTCTTAACAAAAATTCTACATACATGCACACATACACATACACACGTGTACCCACACACATAGACACACATATGCACACACACTCTCGTGCACGTACACACACACACACACACTTGCACACACCTTACACGCATAGACACATGCAGCATACATGCACATAATCGTACACTTGCATATGCACATGCACACACACGATTAGACATGTACACAAAGTCACACACACTCACATGCGTGCTCACAGAATCGACACACACCCAATCACCCACGTGTACATGTGTGCACACACACACCCACACACGTGCACATCTTGCATCTACACACACTCTCTAGCATGCACACACTCACTAGCATGTGCACAACACATATACATGTTCATGCACACACTCGAGTGTACACACACCCACACACACATACACACATGCATGTATACATGCACGTGTACGTACATGCACATGCACACGTACATATACATGTGTGCATCCACACACACATGCACATAGATGTGCACACACACACACACACACTCTTACATATGTGAACACACCCACTCTCTTGCATACGAGCACACAGAGACACACATGTGCATATACATAGGCACACACACATACAAGCGCACACAGGATGCACATACACATATGATTGTTGGCACACACAATCATACGCATGCACACATATAGTCGATACACTTAGTCTTAGCGTGAGGGTAACATGAGCCACCTTTATTAAGGCTTTAATAGATGAGGGTGCACTCACACACAGACATGTGCTGCACCCACTCTTTTTGCATAAAGGCGCACACATAGAGTTGGCTTGCACACACACTCGATACACATATGCATACATATATACACATACACTTTCACTCATGTGCAGACACATAAATACACAATCGACACACACACACACACACACACACACACACACTTGTTGATAATGTGCACATGAATCGACACATACATAATCACATACTTGCATGTACGTGCACACACACCCACACACATGTGCACACACATGCACAATACATATACACATAAAGGCATACACACGTATACACACACTCTTGCATGCTTGCACACACACACTTGGACACACACGCACACACTTGCATACACACACAACATACACATGCACATATATGTGCATGCACACTCAGCACATATGTGGACGCATGCATGCATGCACATAAACACATAAGTGCATGTGCATGCACATGCACATACATGTACACGTACACACACACATGCATCCATACATGTTCACGTACACACACATGCATGCATCCATACACACACATGCACATAGGTGCATACCCACACTCTCTTATGCATATGCACACAGACATACACGTGCATACATGTAGGCGCGCACACACACACACACACACACTCTCATGTGTGTACATAAAATCAACACACACCCACATATGTGTGCGCACACGCACACACTCTCATGTGTGTACATAAAATCAACACACACCCACATATGTGTGCACATACACACACAAGCGCACATGATGCACATACACACACACTTGTACACACATGCACAACACACACAGAGACATACACATTTAAATACATGTGTATGCACACATACATACACATGCACATATGCATACACACATGCACACACAAGTGCACATGCACATACACATATGCATGTATACACACATGCACACATACACTCTCTTGCATATGCACACATAGAGACACATACACATGCATGCACATAAGCGCACGCACACACAAGTGTAAACATAGTGTTGCATGCACACATGCGATTTTGTCGACACACATAATCATGTGCATGCACACACAAAGTTTATACTTGTAGTCTCAGCATGAGGGTAACGTGAGAGCTGCATTCATTAAGGCTTTACTACATAAAGGTGCACTCACACAAACATGTGTGCGTATACACTATCGACACATAAAGGCACACACACACACTCAACATGCACATGCACACATATACACACATACACTTCTATGTGTGTGCACATACATAAACATACAGGATTGACACATGCACACAATCACACACACTTGCATGTGCACATAGAATTGACAAATACATGCATATGTATACACACACACCCACACACATGCATTTATGTGTATAGACATAAATACATACACACATATACACACACATACTTGCATGCTTGCACATACACATGCACACTTGCACACATATACATGGCACATAGACATGCACATACACGTGCATGCACACAATGGAGCATGTGAATGCACACATACACATGTACGTATGCATGCACACACAAGTGTTCGTGTATGCACACACGTGTACACATGTACACACATGAATGTGCATCCACACACACAAGTACATAGATACACACCCACACTCTCTTGTGTACACACACACAGAGATATACACGTGCATACACATCGGTGCATGCACACACAAACACACGCCACACACACGGAGCGATACACACACTCGCATGCATGTGTATACACAATTGACACACATAGCCACACACACATAGTTTGAGAACACATTTGCAAGTAAAATAGATAATATTTCCTCAAAAAAGAAACATTGGGTATCTTTCAAAGATTCCTTCCAAAAAAGACCTTTTTAAAGGATTTTTTCAACATTTTACTCATGAGTAAAGAATGTCCAAAAAATGACAAAGTTTTGGGCATTGTAGACAAATTTGACATGATACAAAATGACAAATAAACTCAAAAATTTGAGATTTTTTGACAAAATGTTACTTGAAAAGTATACAAATTCTCGAATAAAAGTACAAATTCATGCCATAATTTGGAGTCTTACATTAACAATTGGAATTTCAATAAAAAACCATACTCTACTCAGTACAGCTCCCACACTACTTATTCTTCACTACTACTTAGTCCTCCACTATCACTAGTGGCAGTCACATCCCCTGAGGAAGTTGATGATGTGTACTCCTCCTCACTATTCATCACAAGTAAATTACCCTCCTCTAAGTGAGCTCCTGGAGGAAGAACTCCACTACTTCGTTGGCGTGTCCGTGGCACATTTTATGATGTGTTTACATGCTCCCCAACATTCAAAGCATGATTTTGTTGCTTGAGAATTGATACTATAGACTTTCGTAAGTAACCAGGTTTTGTGAGAGTAAAGTCTTAAACTAAAATATCCACATCCGCAAGTACCAATAGACTAATTCTTGGAGTGCTTTTGTTTCTCTTTCGTTTTCCCTTGCCATGAGCCTCGCCTATACCATCTCTAGGCTGTACTTCTCTTCAAAGCCATTTTTGTGTGTTGTCCTAAACCAATACACAGTTAGAGAAATTGTTTTTTAAGATTCTTCATCTACATGGATACTTATAACTTTAGCAATCCAAAATGGATGGCCTAAAGCATCCCCATGTGCTAGAGTAGCTACTAAAGTGCCTTCCTTTATGTCTTGTGCATCACCATTCCAAATCTCTTGAAGTCGAAACCGCCTTTCTATGGAGCCTCGAGATCCTAGATACATCTCTTGTGATTCACCATGTAGTAATTGCTCAATCTCCATAGGTATGTGTGTCTCTTGAACTAGGGTCGTGTTGTTATCGATGGTGCCATACAAATGTATTGTTAAATCCCAATTGTTATGAAGACACCTCTCAAGTATGTATTCTTGTTCTATGAAAAACTCATCCCACCATTCTTTTGCTTAAACACCTGCATATTGCTTTGCCTTCTCAATCAACTCCTTCCTCTCCTCAATACACTTCTTAAAATCCACACCACGACCAATCTTTGCTGCCTCCTTTACTTCTTTGGAGCTCTTAAGGTGTCTTCTTAGCTTCCTTCATTGTCGTGTTTGGAATAAACTTGAGGAATGATAAGCCACTTGTAGTAGGCAACCACTCTGCATCTATTGAAAATTTCTTACCATAAAGAATAATTTGCTCACTGTTCTCTAATCTCTTATCAAAAAGGCATGCTGGTAGCTTAAATCATTGAGCTACTCCAAGCACCTTGTTTTGTCAGCTCTCCGTACATTGACAAAATGTTTGAAATCTAATGTTTCATTGAGATGAAGTACAACATGCTTTGGTGTGTAGGCTTGTGCAACAAGTCCCATCATAAGAGGCAAACTAAAAGCATTATGACGTGACAAATTTTTGGAGAATGTGCTGAGCATTTGATCAATGTGATCATGAGTGTGGCCACAACTAGTAGAAAATTAACTTTCACCTTTTGAAAAATCCCTTTGGAGACAAGCATGCTTAGATAGGGCCAAGAGCTGTTTTATTTTTGTTCTCCCTTGTTTTGTTGTTGAGTTGCAAGTATAGAATGTTTGGCAGTGGTCCTTCCCATGTAGAAATGACATGATGTATAATAGTGATAGTCAAGTTTGGATCATTATGAATATTTAGATAAGTGAAGAAAACTTTTGGGTGGACTTGACCATTTTACACTAAGCACCCAACCAAATGCATCTGTAACAATGTATCATCGGTGATGTTCTCGGGTAGCTTTGAGAAGTGAGGCAAACATGATTTTTTAAAATCCATTCCATCAATAACTAACCCTAGGTATTTCTCTAGACTTTTGAAACACTTTCTCCTATGATCCATAACTTTCTTTCTTTCATTAGCTTGCTCTTGTCTATGAGTTTTTAGAGCAACTTTGATCATATTCTCCTCTTTAGGACTTGGTATTACCTTTCTTCTTGTCTTCAACCTTGCACATATAGCACACATGCCCATTCTAACCTTGCGTGGGATAGTGACATTAGAGAAGAAGCCTTTCCAAAGCCTTGTGTAAAATAGAAGTATCTTGTGAACCTGTCATTCTTTTGAATCATATCATCTCTATACAATGTCAAGACCTCTGTTCGTGTGAAATTATCAAATAAATGAAATCTACCTATAGTTGGCATGCACTCCGCATGGTATCTGAAATAACACTACATCCAAGTCAAAGCATTCTGACCTGTTAGACCGATTGATAAAGATGGATCCAATGGTGTTGACCTACCCCACTTTTCAAATCTACACTTCATTCTTTCTAGCCACATATTTCTCAAGCTTAAGGCAAGTTTGAAAGCAACCCTACAAACCAAATCACTGCCAAAACTACATTCAAGCTTTCCCTTATAGCAAGGAACCAATAAACTCAAAGGAAGACATCTTGATCTTTATTGCTCATATCAAAGTAGCACATACGTATTGCCTTAAGCCTCTGCAATCCAATCCTTTCTAAAAACATTTTTTTACCACACTCCTCTTTGATTGCTACTCTCAACTTCTTGTCTGCACATAAGTAATCTCTACGTTTTTTTCCATGGTAAGTCATACCATGATACAATGGTGACAATGTTAGCTGCTCCATCAAATTCAGATCGTCACCCATGGTAAGTCATACCATGATACAATGGTGACAATGTTAGCTGCTCCATCAAATTCAGATCGTCACCCATGGTACTATCATTGCCATTCGAATGAGATGGAGTGATTGGATTATTTGAAGTTCCAACTTCAAATGATGAGAAAGATAGACCTAGCGAGTGTTGTCTACTTGTGCCTGCATTTTTAGACATACTTTTTCCATTTCTCTTTGCCCTGTCTGACATAGAATAAGAGGAGAATGATAGGCCATGTGAATGGGAAGGTGAAGAATTTGTGGAACCACAGAATCAGCTAGCAAATGGGGCAACCAATGGTGCTTCTCAATACATGGACTTAGACTTGAGAAAGATAGATGGGCACTTTGAGTAAACAAGAAGTAGGGCAATATTATGTAATAAAATTCTAACAAATTTTAAGAAAATATTATTTGTGGATAATGTTACCTGCTATTTTTAGTAGAGTAGGCTCTTTAAGAGGTAGTAGAGGCTCATTTTCCCATTTCCATTCTACAAGAAGGAGAAAATAGGAGACTAGCAAGAGGAGCAGCATAACCAAAACTTGCAATTCAAGCCACCACCAATTTTTACGAAGACGGCCAGGTAGCTCAAAACACTCTCACCAAAAGATTCCATTTATAAAATTTTATGTATAAAATTATTTTTTAGAGTTGTTTTGCACACAAACAAAATAATTAAAGTAAAAATTCATAATGATTAGAAATGTATCTTGATTCATTCATAATTGGAATTAGAAAAAAAGGGTTGGCCTTTTGTTAGATGAAAAATCTCTTGTAATACCAAGTTTAGATGTTCGACAACCAAACATTACTTCTACATTATCCCAAATTTAGATGTTCAACATCAAAATTGAACAAATTTGGATGTCCAACATCCATTATGTTTCAATTTGGATGTTGAAGATCCATTATGTTTCAACTTGGATGTTCAACATCCATTTTGTTTCAATTTGGATGTCCAACATCCAGTATGTTTCAATTTGGATGTCCAACATCCATTTTGTTTCAATTTGGATGTTGAAGATCCATTATGTTTCCCTTTGGGTGTCCAACATCCATTATGTTTCAATTTGGATGTCCAACATCCATTATGTTTCAATTTGGATGTCCAATGTCCATTTTGTTTCCATTTGAATGTCTAACATCCATTTTGTTTCATTTGGATGTCCCACATCCATTATGGTTTATCTTGGATGTCCATTATCCATTTTGTTTCCATTTGGATGTCCAACATCCATTATGTTTCATTTGGATGTCCCACATCCATTATGTTTCAACTTGGATATCCAACATCCATTTTGTTTCCATTTGGATGTCCAGCATCCATTATGTTGGATGTCCAACATCCATTTTGCTTCCATTTGGATATCTAGCATCCATTATGTTTCAACTTGGATGTCCAACATCCATTATGTTTCAATTTGAATGTCCAATATCCATTTTGTTTCCCTTTGGATATCCAACATCCATTTTGTTTCCATTTGGATGTGTGACATCCATTTTGTTTCCATTTGGATGTCCAACATCCATTTTGTTTCCATTTTTGGATGTCCAACATCCATTATGTAGTTGCCCTATATCAAATAAAACCTCACTTATATCACTGTAGGTTGAGTTTTGTAGAAATTTGGATGTTGAACATCCAAATTGCTACAAATGTTCACCTCTAATCCTATCATCCTAGCATGAATAAGCTTCAATGCAAGAAAGCACCTTCTTACAACTGCTAGAACACATGCTCTAGATGGTTGATAAAGCAGGTACGTAGCTTATGCCATGGAGGGTTAACATTGTCTACCTTCTTATAACTGCTAGAACTCATGCTCCTGATAGTTGATAAAGCAGGTAAGCAAGCTCATGTCATGGAGGGTTTCGTCTACATTGTCTCACTCTAGGTTGAGTTTTGTAGCAATTTGGATGTTAAACATCCAAATTGCTACAAAAGTTCGCAAGTATTATGGCAATTTGGATGTTGAACATCCATTTTGCTACAAAAGTTAACCTCTTTTAAAAAAGACATGACCATCTTCCCATCTTCAAAAAATAATGGGTGTATTTTCCAATAATAGCATGCACTTTCTTTGCTCTCCATCGCCATGCTGTCTTCGCCATCACCATATTGATTCATCATTGAAAGCTGAGTGGTTGTCTACTGCCATATTGATTCAATGTTGAAAGCTGGGTTGCTGTCTACCGCCATCGACTTACCACGCTTTCATCACATCAACTGAACATATGCTTTCAACACCATCATCATCAATGGTGAGCTACCATCATCAACTACCAATGCTTTCGACTGCAAGGTGCCCATGGCTTAAGCCCACCAACCAGCCAGCCCGCCTCCCTTTGCCACGTCTGGAACAACAGAGGCTACTGTGTCTTGAATTTTCACCAAGGTGTTGAAAGTCCTCCGGCGTCGCCTCCTCCTCCTCCTCCTCCTCCTCCTCCTCAACCCCTCCATCAACTTGCTCCACCCAGTCGCCTCCTCAACTCCTCCATCACCTTCTACTCAAGCTAGATGAGCAGCAGCTTCGACGTTTTCATCTTGAAGCAGTAGAACCCTCGGGCCTTGGTGGTCTGCCGTGTTTTCAAGAAAAAAAAAAAAAAAAGCGAGTGTGTGACCAACAAACCGGTGAGTGACTCGTTGCCATCTTGATGCGCATCGTCTTGATGCCGAGAGCTGTTACATCCCACTCGAAAATCATGTCAAAAATCCATTGGGCATCCACAAGGTGATGTCATGCATACTCTCTCCTTGGTCGAGTTCTAACTGGCTTGTAGTTCCACCTCTCCCCACTTTGCCCTTTCACACGCCTTTGGCCTCAATGCATCTTTGAGACTCCTACACTCTTCCCATGCATGGTTGTGACAAGGGCAGTCCCATTTAGTGCACCTTATTAGAGCATGAATGCACCTGGCTTGTGCTAAAGTGGAGAGTTTTGCACATGCCGAGAGAAGGCTAACTAGGAGTATCTTGTATTTAAATTTTTTTGAAATTGTTTCCTATATTTGTGTACCTAAGATTTGTTTTGATATGTTTTTGGCTGATTTATGCCTTTTGTAACCTAACTCTTAATGTGTGGTTCCTTGGAATGCAATAATTCTTTTTATTTAGGGGAAACGGAAGCAAGAAATCAACAAAAAGAATGATCGAAGAGGCGAAAGGGTTTGATTCTCCAATGCAAGCACAGATCGTCGAAGGCCAAAAAAGCAAGCTCTAAACAAACATGAAATATTACTTTGGCCTCAACCTTACTAAAGAACAGGTCCTTATTTTCTTCATCAACAAAAATATCGCTACCTTGGGATAATAAAGACTCAAGTGTTCGAGATTCTCAAGAGCCACATAAGAATCTAGGTTCAATTGGCACCTTTGGAACTATGTACAACTTTCCAAAGGGTTCTTCCCATGATAAGGCAAGAGAGAGAGAGAGAGAGAGAGGGTGCATGTGTAGGCATATACACGTGTGTGTTGTGTGTGTGTGTGTGTGTGTGTGTGTGTGTGTGTGAGAGAGAGAGAGAGAGAGAGAGAGAGAGAGAGAGAGAGAGAGAGATGTGTGAACCCCACACACATGTACACATACATATTTAGAGTAGTGTTCATCCCAACAAAACATATGCACATTTATGAATGTATTCACACATATAGTCACTCATATTCAAATATAAGCTCACAAGTTGGTATATAAGGTAATTGAAATATTATTGCTGAGTTTTGTTTCTATGCGCATGGCTCTCTCATGCCACATGCTCTCTCTTTTGAAGGCGGCAGAGAAGCTCAAGTAGTAATGCAAGAAACTAATCCCATATATACCACCACATGATAGGTTTGAGAGATCCTATCTAGCCACGTGCCACATAGTAGCGTTGTAATACCAAGAGAGTAGTGCACAAGCCACAATAGCGCACAGGTCAAGTACTAGTTTTATTAATTAGACTCATTAACCCTTATCCTTTCACATTAATGTTTCAAACTCCCCTCTTTGAGGGGCACGTATACCAAGCTTCACCCCTTATTCATTTTATTACTCAGACTCGTTAACCCTTATCCTTTCACGTTGAGATGCCCACCAGGCTAGGCCACATGGCAGAACTTGCGTATGAGAAGCATCCCCAAATCATGCAGCACAACCTCCTTCACACATCAAAAACAAGAGCCACACTAATTTGTAAGGTAAGCACCCCCTTCACCCATTCAGAAGCCCATGAGACTTATGTGCATGTACGAGATAGACACATGCAAGCATACATGTACATAATTGTACACTTGCATATGGACATGCACACACACGACCACACATGTACACAAAGTCACACACACTCACATGCATGCACACAAAATCGGCACACACCTAATCACCCACATGCACATGCGTGCACACACACCCACACACGTGCACATCCTGTATATACACACACTCACTAGAATGTACACACACTTTCATACACATGCACAACACAAATACATGTGTGTGCACACACTCGAGTATACACACACACATACACACTTGCATACACATGCACAACACAAATACATGTGCATGCACACACTTGAGTGTACACACATGCATGTATGCATGCACGTGCATGTACAAACAAGTGCACGTGCATGCATACACATACATGCATGCATCCACACACATGCACATAGACGTGCACACGCTCTCACATACGTACACATAGACGTGCACACACACTCTCACATACGTACACATAGACACATAGACACACACGTGCATATACATAGGCACACACACAGTGCACGTACACACACAATCATACGGTGTACACATAGAGTCAATACACTTAGTCTCAGCATGAGGGTAACATGAGCTGCTTTCACTAAGGCTTTAATAGATGAGGGGGCACTCACACAGACATGTGCATGCACACGCTATTGATACATAAAGGCGCACACACAGAGTTGGCTTGCACACACTTGACACACATATGCATGCATATATACACACACTCTTTTACTTATGTGCTCACACAATGGCACACACACTTGTACGTACTCATAGAATCGACACATACATACATGTGCGTGCACACACACCCACACACATGCACTGCTATATATACATTGCATGCACACACAACATACACATGCATACACACTCAGCACATATGTGCACGTATGCACATACACACATAAGTGCACGTGCATGTGCACACATGTATATACGTACGCACACACATGCACGTACATACACACATGCATCTATACACACAAAGGCACATAGATGCATACCCACACTCTCTTGTGCACATGCACATAGAGACATACATGTGCATACATATAGGTGCACGCACACACACTCTCATGCGTGTACATAAAATTGGCACACACCCAAACACACATGTACGTGCATGTACACACACCCACATATGTGTGCATGCACACACAAGTGCACATGATGCACATACACACACACACTCGCACACACATGCAAAACACACACAGACATACACATGCAAATATGTGCATATGCACACGCACATACACATACACATATGCACACACACAGGTGGACATGCATGTGCACACACCTACACACACATAGGCACACCTACACTCTCTTTCATACGCACACATAGAGACACATACACATGCATACACAAGTGAAAATATAGTGTTGCTATCTCTCTCTCTCTCTTGCTTGCATTGGCAATAGCCCACCAAGGAGAAGCAATGCACTTTCTCTCCCTCTCTCTCCCTCTCTCTCTCTCTCTCTCTCTCAATCTTGCTTGCATGGGCAGCAGCCACCGCCAAGGGGGAGGTTATCTCTTGCTCTTGGTTGCATTGGTAGTTCTTGGTTGTGTGGGCAGAAGCCCCGCCAA
Organism: Cibotium barometz; assembly: GCF_041138505.1. Taxonomy (NCBI): domain Eukaryota; kingdom Viridiplantae; phylum Streptophyta; class Polypodiopsida; order Cyatheales; family Cibotiaceae; genus Cibotium; species Cibotium barometz. The sequence goes on from NC_141074.1 coordinate 52,152,013, forward strand.
GGGGGAGGATATATTTATCTCTCATTCTTGCTTACGTGGGTAGCAACCCACCAAAAGGAGGAGGCTATCTCTCATTTCTTGCTTACCTGGGTAGCAACCATGCCAAGGAGGAGGCTATCTCTATCTCTCATTCTTGCTTGCGTGGGCAGTAACTGCCACTGGGGAGAGGCTATCTCTCTCTGTCTCGTTGTGTTCAGCACAGCAAGGAAGGGGGGAGGGCAACCATAAGCTCTCTCTCTCTCTCTCTCTCTCTCTCTCTCTCTCTCTCTCTCTCTCTCTCTCTCTCTCTCTCTTCATTTGAGCTGTAAACCAAGGACGAAGAAAGAGAGTCACCATCTCTCTCTCTCTCTCTCTCTCTCTCTCTCTCTCTCTCTCTCTCTCTCTCTCTCATCACCGAGCTATTGCCCCGCAGCACGCTCCTTCAACTTAGGCCTACACAACTCTGGATTTCTGGGTAGCTAGTTCCAATTTATTACCTTGAATTTCTTTATTTATTTATTCACATTGAATATTATTTATGCCCATGCTTGCTGTGTGACACAATCTATGTGGCAGCCATCATTCAGGCCACATGATTTGGTTCAATTATATGGAAGGATAGGTGGCCGTAGAGTCACCATCATGATTGATGATGGTGCCACACACAACTTCCTTAACTACATGTTGGTTAAGAAGTTGTAATTACCTAAGAGTAAGAGTGGCCATAAGTATATGGTCTTGTTAGCTAATGGTCACGATGGTACCGTTTGGGACATGGTGGTCTTAGGGGTGTCACTAGCTATGCAAGACTACGAGACTTGATTAGATTTTCAAGTCATGCATTTGGCAAGAGCCAATATTTATCTAGGTAGGGAGTGGTTACATAACCGAGGCCCCCAACCCTGCATATTAACACTTTTATATAAAAGAAAATCCTTTTATGCATCTATTTATGCATAAAATCAATTTAATAGGAATAAAACATTTAAAATAAAAAGAATTTCTATTATGCATCCTTCCATGCATAGAAATTGAATTCAATGAAAATAACACTTTTATAATTAAAAATTTTCTTTTATACATCTTTCCATGCTTAGAAATTAAATCTAATGAAAATAATAATTTTATAATTAAAAAATTTTCTTTTATGCATCTTTCTATGCATAGAATTTAAATCTAATAAAAATAACGCTTTTATAATAAAAAAAATCTTTTTAGCATCTTTCTATGCATAGAATTTAAATCTAATAAAAATAACACTTTTATAATTAAAAAAATCTTTATGCATCTTTTTATGCATAGAACTTAAATCTAATGAAAATAACACTTTTATAATAAAAAACTTTCCAATATGCATCTTTCTATGCATAGAATTTAAATCTAATGAAAATAACACTTTTATAATAAAAAAATTTCCAATATGCATCTTTCTATGCATAGAATTCAAATCTAATGAAAATAACACTTTTATATTAAAAAAATTTTCAATATGCATCTTTCCATGCATAGAATTTAAATCTAATGAAAATAACACTTTTATAATAAAAAAAATTCCAATATGCATCTTTCTATGCATAGAACTTTAAATCTAATGAAAATAACACTTTTATGCATCTTTCTATGCATAGAATTTAAATCTAATGAAAACAACACTTTTAAAAATTAAAAAAAATCTTTTAGAATGCACAAACGGTGGGGATTATTCTTTTAGAATAACATAAAGATAAAACTTATTTCCACAAAATTTAAGAAAATTTTGCCATAACCTCCTTTGTATGGTTGACCATTTTTTAATTTTTACATTCTAAATTTACTTTAAAATTTATCCCAAGATGAAATAAAGCATTCTAATCTAATCAATTTTCACTTCTAAAGAGTAATTAATAGGAAAAGTTTAACTCAATTTATTTGCTTCTCATTTTAGGATAAAGAAAGGCTAAAATTCTTAATGAAGAGAAGGGGAAAGCCTTTTCATCAAGGCTTATCATCCATATTCACATTAAAAAGCAAAGAATTCAGAAAACCATAGATTAAAATTTAAAAAAAGTAGAATTTTTAACTTACATGGAGTTTTGTGAGCTTTCCTTTGGTTTGAGGGATTGAGGGTTTGGATCAAGAGTGGCCACCAATTCTTTGTAAAGGAATTAGTCAAAAACAAGTGAATTATCAAGTGAATTCAATGTTTTTGGCTCTAGGGAGGAGGAGTAGAGTAACAGTGCATAAACACTATTAAGCTTTTACAAAGGGGGAGGCTTCTATTTATAGGAAAAAGTGAGCCTTCTCTCGAATATCAAGGATTTCTTCAGGTTGGAGTTCCATCAGCTCTTGGGTTGAAAAAGTTAAGAGTTCATCATTAAGCACATGATTCGGGCGCAGTACATACTTCTTAAGTAGGCTAACATGAAATACATTATGTACTTTGAGATGAGGAGGCAGAAGAAGTTCATAGGCTAAGTCACCTACTTTCTTTGTAATCAGATATGGCCCACAGTATCTGGGGGATAACTTCTGAGTGAAGATCCACTTTAAGCTCTGATGATCTGTCATCAAAGTGAATCTTTGACCCAATAGGTAATGTCTCCACAACTTCAGCGCATAAACTACGGAAAGTAGCTCCAGGTCGTGGACATCATAATTTCTCTCATGCGTTCTGAGTTTTCGGGATTCATAGGCCACTGCATGACCTTCCTGCATGAGTACACCTCCCCCAGGAAAAAACCACTGGCATCAGTTATTACTACCTCAAAGGGTAGAGAGAAATCTGGCAATTTCAGAATGGGATTGGTTACCAAGGCGGTCTTCAGCTTATCAAAAGCGCTTTGACACCTGCAGACCATTGAAACGGGATTTTCTTCTTAAGAAGATTAGTCAGGGGGGGAAGCTATGAGACCATACTTAGGTATAAAAATTCTATACCAACCAATTAGTCCCAAGAATCTTCTGACTTCTTTCTCACTGTCTTTGTTGGTTCAGGCTAATCTATGACTACTTGAACTTTTGCGGAATCTGGAGAAATCCCATCTTTGGATACCAAAAAGCCCAAGTATTCAACATGGTCAACAGAGAAAGTGCATTTGCTCTTTTTAGCAAAGAGTTGGTGCTTCCTAAGAATCTCAAGAACTTTTCGAACGTGAGCTTCATGGTCAGCTGCATTCTTTGAGTAAATCAAAATATCATCAAAGAAAACAAGAACAAAATCATCCAAGTATTCTCTGAGAATATCCTACATTAGGCGATTAAATGTAGCTGGGGAATTTGTCAAACCAAACGGCATGACTGTAAATTTATAGTTCCCATAATAACGAGTATTGATGCGGCTGTCTTCGGGATATCTTGCTCATTAATCCTGATCAGATAATACCTGATTTGAGATCTATCTTTGTGAAGATGTGGGCTCCACTTAGCCTATCCAGAAGCTCATCAATTCTGGGGATATGATACTTATTCTTAACTGTCAGCAGATTGAGACCTCTATAATCCACACAGAGTCTTAGCGTTCCATCTTTCTTTTTCTGAAAGAGAACTGGCACTCCCCAAGGTGAAACACTGGGTCTTACAAACCCTTGTTCTAACAGCTGCCTAAGCTGTTCCTTGAGTTCAAAGGGTTCAGGGACTGGCATCCTATACGTGCGCTGAGCTACTGCCTGAGCTCCAGGGGTCAATTCTATCACATGATCTACTTCTCGAATTGGAGGCATCTTTGTTAACTCTGCTCTGGGAATAAATCATCATATTCACTTAACCATTCTAGTTCTTTAGCTTTTAACTTTGTGTCTACTGGATTCATTTTGACAACGTAAATAAGCTACTTCTTTTTAAGGCCTTTCAGTAACTTAGAAGCTTTTACTAATTGCAGACTTGGGGATCCTGAAATTTTGGTTCCTTGAACTTTATTTCCGTGAAGGTCACGAAAGGAAATGGTTCCATTATGACAATGAATGTCAGCTTGATTTTTGTGGAGCCAATCCATTCCAAGGATCTCGTCGAAAACTCCCAAAGCTAGGACTCCGAACTGACAGTCAGTTATATTCCCATCTAGATTGAATTGAATACAATCTGTCTCATGGTGAGTGAAAAGGATCTTCCCACACTGGCTAATTCAACTTGCATAGGTTTCCTTGATTTCTGATCTAAGACTAGCTTACGCAAGCATCTAGGGGGGGAAATAAATGAATGAGTACTGCTGCCTGAATCGATAAAAAGTTTGAATGACTTACCCTTATACTCAGCTGGAGTATGGATGACTGAGAATTGACGATTTGGCCCTTGGTTTTCAATTGCGGCATAAATCTGGCCTCTTTCCTCTTCCACTACTTCTGCTATTGTAACCGCTCTGGCTACTGCAGAGACTAGGGCGGAACTCTTTCTCTTTGGTTACCCCAGTTTTGGGAGGGAGTTTTGAGATTACTCTGTACACAGAGGCAGATGGCTGAGCTGGATTCCTCCTGGGATTGCCCTGATTTTGACGAGACGGTTGACTGATAGGAAGGGGCTGGTCTCTGCATTCTAGGTCCTTGACTTCCGTGCCCTCTTGACATGGCAGGAGTCGGGCAGTCTTTAAGCTGGTGTCCGAAACCCTGACATCCAAAACATTTGTTCTCGCTTCTAAGCTCCTCCCTCTGAGTCCTTGAAAAAGGTGGGGCTCCTGAGAAAGTGTTCTGAGGGAAGGGTCTTCCTTCACTTCTGAATCTGCCAGCATCTTGATTCTGACTAGGGCCTTGCTATCTCTTTGGGGGTGGAAAGTTTGAAGCACTTCCCGAAGGTTTGGAACCTTTTAAAGTTTGAGGGTGCAAGCCTTGGCGGGACCTTGACAACAAATGCCTTGGCAAAGTCCTTTGCCATTCTGACAGCTTTCGCCATTGAGATTGGTTTGGCATTTTTCACTAAAGTATCCAATGGCCCGTTCATTCCTCGAATGAATATGGCCACCATCAGCTGCTCTTCATCCAAAAGTGGAGAATATTTGAGAAGAAGGGCAAATGCCTGATGGTACTCTTTAATTGTCCGGCTATCTTGCTTTAATTCCAAGAACTCATTCATTTTGGTTTCCAGGAAGCCCGGAGGACAGAACCTTTTCTTGAGGTATGCTTTAAGATCTAACCAGGTCTGGGTATTTCTGTTGAGACGGTTTGTCTTGCAATGGTTCCTCCATGCGACCCTGGCCATTTCCATAATTTTTAATATGGCGAGAGCCATCTTGCTCCTCTCATTATAACCAGTTACATCAAAGTACTCTTCCATGGCCTCAATCCATTTTTCCACTGTTTCTCCTAGTTGTTCCCCTTCACCCTTAAATGGACCAGGTTGGGATCGGTGTAGGACTTTACGAACGTCCGGATCTAACTCTTCACTCATCATCGTGGTAAGAGGATCCGGTTGCCTAGCACGGGCCGTGCGCCTCATGATTCTAACAAAACGAGATTTTTTTGTCAACTTAACTTTGGCATCAAATTTATGATTATTTAATTTTTGAGATTTATTTCTTAAACAATAATTATTCCATCATAATTCTTAAAAACAAGATTCACTCTGATAATTTTATTAACCGATATTCACACCCATGAAAACAATTTGGAATCTTTTGCAAAACGTCATTTATTATCAAAAGTTTTTAATATATACATAGAGGATCTCGGCTCCAAAAGTCACTGCCTCAATCGCGTACGCATAAAAAAGCGATACTGCTATGGAGACATGCTATGATATACACGATCCATCACAGATAAGGGTGGTGTTTTTCTACTTCTAAGAATAAAGCGACTCAGAAGTCTAAAAATTTGGCAAGAATTTTTAAAATTCTGGGGCGAATGATTAAAGAGTTGAACATAATGAACAACTCCTAGCCTTATCAAGATCATGGCTAGGGAGATATTCTGCCTGAGTCTTTGAAGCTGATTGGTATTGACATTAATGCATCGCCCTCCGACGAACCACATGTGTTGACGTCGCTCTACAGGATTAGGGAAGTATAGATCTTCAAAGTGACGAGCGAGCCTCACTCTGCTTTCTCGGGTTGTAGCAGAGTTGATGAGATGTTCGAAGGCAAAGGCGATCATATCTTGACTCTGGGAAAGTCCAGGAATGCTAGACAAATTTGGGGTATCCATCTAAAAATCCAATTCAATTTATGAGTTTTCCATTTATGAATTCATTTCAAACATAATCTTAGCAAGTGAAAACATTTTCTTGCAGACTTATTTTAAAATGTAAGGCAATTTCTGTTGATGTTTCATAAGTTTACAACAGTGCTCTGATACCTCTGAGATCCCACTACCCCCTCTGCGCACCGGATTCCCGGTTGGCGGAAGTAGCTTCCTCTTGCGCGGGGCAGGGTTTCCCACTTGGGGCCTCGCCCTCGAATGTCCGGGCACGAGACTAATCTGGTGGTCATTCCGAATCCAAAACTGAGAAAATTTCCCTTGCCCAAAAAAACGGGGACGATTCCACCTTTTTAAATTTCTTAACGAATTTTCTAATGGGGTCAAAAGACTAAACTAACCTTCATCTAATTAAACCAAATAGAAGGAAAACTATTACAGACTTAAAAATTGAATCAGGCACAGCCGTTGATCTATTCATTTGAGAAGTCTTCGGGCTTTTATTTAACTACTCGAGTTTTAAGCGTATTCCTATTAATCAATTTTATTATTAAAACTCTACTGATTCCAGCCTAACCCCATCCAGCCCATGAGTTAGCCACTGCCCAACCACTGGAATTGGTAGAAACAGATAAGTACTCACCCACCCGTCATTGAATCCCTTTCTTAACTTTTGCTTTAGAATACAGATATGCACACACTCCTCTTTAAACTTTACTTATAAAACAATCCATTGACAAACAATTATTTGGTTACAGATGTCATAACTCAAAATTTCCATCCAATCCTTGTTTCTCAACAAAAATAGTATCACTCTGGACTCTCCGTTGAGACCAGCTGGTCAACGAGATCCAGTAACAGATTGCAATAAACATTGGTCCATCATACAATATCTTCCTCGACATATGCATGGGTGTCCTCGGCACCGCGAGCCCGTGCATTGCTTGGTCAGAACCCTCCAGGATCCTCCTTAGGTGTCCTGGCACTTCACTTAGGGACCGCTTCGTCGGCCCTCGTCCATCGTACCAGAAGCGCACCATTTTAACCATACCGAGGCTGGTCAAGACTTGGGCAGACTTTGTCGCGCGTGAGTGTCCTTTGAACACTCCCCGCCAGCTGTTGCAACCGAACTTCCCTTAGAAAAACACATATACCAAATGCTCCCTCCAACAATCTGGCGTAAGACAGTCCTTTAAGAAAACAAGGTTTCTATACAAGTTTTTAGTTTTGATTTTCTTTTGAATACAATGAGTATATCTTAAATCCACGTCCCCCCAAAACTTCTTGATCAAAGGTCTAAATTCCAAAACAGAATTCCTCGAATTCTGTAACCTTGATCCTCATATCAATTCAAAGGGTCTCAACTTAGTTTCTGATTTGGTGGGAGATTTGAGTGAATTTTTCTGAACTCCGATAAGGTTCTTCTTGAACTATCTTTCTCAAAAAAGGGGGTGATATTTTAATTACTATTTTATTGAATTTCATTTATTGAATATTCACTTAACTAATTTCTAAACTAATCACGAATTTTGATGAGGAATAAATTAATCATTTATCTGAAATTCCGACTTCGATAGATTTTTTGAATTTTCTCATTACAATCCGAGTGAATATAAAATGATAGAAATTTCTCTCTTAGAGTATTTACTTCTTTATTTATCAAATACTCATAGAAATTAAACATAGAATTAAAGAGAGCTCTAATTTTGATATTAAAATTCTTTATACATCTATTTATGCGTAAAATCCAACTTCAATAGAAATAACACTTTTATATAAAAAAATCCTTTTATGCATCTATTTATGCATAAAATCAATTTAATAGGAATAACATTTTTAAAATAAAAAGAATTTCTGTTATGCATCCTTCCATGCATAGAAATTAAATTCAATGAAAATAACACTTTTATAATAAAAAATTTTCTTTTATGCATCTTTCCATGCTTAGAAATTAAATCTAATGAAAATAACACTTTTATAATTAAAAAAATTCTTTTATGCATCTTTCTATGCATAGAAATTAAATCTAATGAAAATAACACTTTTATAATTAAAAAAATTTCTTTTATGCATCTTTCGATGCATAGAATTTAAATCTAATGAAAATAACACTTTTATAATAATACAAAATTCTTTTATGCATCTTTCTATGCATAGAATTTAAATCTAATGAAAATAACACTTTTATAATAATTAAATTTCCAATATGCATCTTTCTATGCATAGAACTTTAAATCTAATGAAAATAATACTTTTATAATTAAAAAATCCAATATGCATCTTTCTATGAATAGAATTTAAATCTAATGAAAACAACACTTTTAAAAATAAAAAGAATTTCTTTTAGAATGCACAAATGGTGGGGATTATTCTTTTAGAATAACATAAAGATAAAACTTATTTCCACAAAATTTAAGAAAATTTTACCATAAACTCCTTTGTATGGCTGACCATTTTTCAATTTTTACATTCTAAATTTACTTTAAAATTTATCCCAAGATGAAATAAAGCACTCTAATCTAATCAATTTTCACTTCTAAAGAGTAATTAATAGGGAAAGTTTAACTCAATTTATTTGCTTCTCATTTTAGGATAAAGAAAGACTGAAGTTCTTAATGAAGAGAAGGGAGAAGCCTTTTCATCAAGGCTTATCATCCATATTCACATTAAAAAGCAAAGAATTCAGAAAACCATAGATTAAAATTAAAAAAAATAGAATTTTTAACTTACATGGAGTTTTGTGAGCTTTCCTTTGGTTTGAGGGATTGAGAGTTCTACTCTTGTTTGGATCAAGAGTGGCCACCAATTCTTTGTAGAGCAATTAGTCAAAAACAAGTGAATTATCAAGTGAATTCAATGTTTTTGGCTCTGGGGAGGAGTAGAGTAACAATGGATAAACACTATTAAGCTTTTACAAAGGGGGAGGCTTCTATTTATAGGAAAAAGTGAGCCTCTAACCAAGCAAACTGATTCTAGAATTTTCCAGATCAGTTTGGTCAATTTTTGACCATTTTTGGTCAGTTCAGCTTACTTTTTGGAACTAGACTTGAATTAGGAGAGAGGAGAGATGAAATATCTCATTTTATGGATTTAAAATGGAAAGCAATGATGATAAAAAAAGGCACCTCCTTCATGAGGGGGAATCCCCACTCTGAGGTGTCAAAAATCAGTTTTTTAACTATTTTCCTTGGTCCTTAGTCCACTCTTCATCATCTTATGTGAGTATTTACTCATTTTTTTTGGGGGGGGGTTCTTTATTTCTTCAATTTATCTCCTCCCTACATTTGGATTAATCGGATTGGCCCCTCACAACCTTAATCTAAAATTTTCAAAAAATCTGGACCCTTAGGCTAAGGTCTTTTTAGCAGATTATAATTTATTTCTAATGCACCTTAGAAAATTCTTTTTAAAATTCTATCTTGGGGGAATTTATTTTAATAAGAAAGGATATTTTTCCATCCAAAGATATCTAAAAACTGAGTTATCTCTCTCTAGAATATTTTCTCTCTCTAGGCCAAAACAAGTAAAAACAAGATCTTTTATTATTCAAAAAAGGGGATTGATTATTACAGGGGAAGATACTGGACATCTTGAGGGGCTAGGGAGGAATCTTACATTGATGGACAATGTGTTATGTCCATACTTAGGAAAATTCATAGTAGTTTTTCTAGATGATACAGCGGAACACTTACAACATTTATGCTTGGTGTTCGAATTACTTAAGAAAAATAAGTTATTTGCGAAGGAAAGAAAATGCACATTTTTCGCTAAGGAAATTCAATATTTGGGTCATATTATATCCACAAAGGGAACGCGAATAGACCTTGAGAAGGTGGAATCCATTCTCAAATGGCCGGAGTCAAAGAACCTAGAAGAATTGTAATTTTTTCTAAGCTTGTTGGGGTTTTATCAACATAATGTCAAGGACTATGCTAAGACCACAGTCCCCTTAACGCGGATCATTTAAGAATAAACGACAAAACTATTCGTTAGGCTCAACAAAGGAGTTTTGAAAAACTCAAGGTGGCCATAGCCCACGATACCTGTTTTGAGTATTGTGGATCCCAATGAACCATTTGTATTGGAAACAGATGTGAGTGGGGAGGCCAGAGGGGAAGTTTTAATGCAAATGGGATTCCCTGTTCCATTTGAAAGCAAAAAGCTTGACCGCGCCTAGCGTAACTACTCAGCCTATGAGTGAGAGTTACTAGCTATTGTTCATGCTCTAAAAAAGTGGCAACATTATCTGTATGGCGCTACTTTTGAGGTCCAGAAAGACTATAGGTCTAAAATGCCTTTCTAGTCAAAATAAGTTGAAAGATAGAAAAGCTTGATGAGCAGAGTTCCTATAAGAGTTTAACCAGTAGCTCCGTTACCAGAGCGATAAATTTAACATAGTAGCGGATGCAGTGAGTTTAAATTTATCGCTTTGTTTACCAAAGTGATAAATTTAACATAGTAGCGGATGCAGTGAGTCACATGATGCCGATGGTGCACGAGTTGAGCTTCACCACAGTCAAGAGTAAATTCTTAGAGTCACTATGTGGTATGTGCGAGCATGATCCAATATTTTCAAAGGTATGGTTGATGTACACAGCCACACTTGTCAGTAGCCTTTACCTTCCTCATTCGAAAGGAGTGTTAATCTAGAGCTATTAGCCGAGGTCGACAAGAAGGAGAGCGAAAAGTAGGCTGGAGAGACTAGGCGAGTCTCTTGGGTTGTGTACCAAGACGAAGAGACCCTTCACCTAGGGGGTCCACTACCAAATAAATCCTATATATATCACGTGCATTCAAGAAGTATTTAAAAAACCCCTTACACTTACATACTTTTATGAATAAAATGACCCCTTTTTCTTCATAAATTTATAGTTTTTTCCAAAATTGGTTAAAAACGGGGCCTCTTGTAAATATAATTATGTTAACTTTTTGGATTAATATACCCCTCCTGATGAGCTCACGTGATACACTTACATATTTTTATGTGAACCCCCCCGAGACCCTTCACAACCACTTGACATTGGTTCATTTGGGGGTGATAAAGTTCATCGTGAGGAAAAGTATAGACACTATACCATTGATGATGGTACCTACTTTATAAGCGTAGAGCTTGTGTACCAACTATTGGTGACTTTCGGAGCCAAATCCTTATTAAAATTCATAATAGACTGAGTGCTAGTCATCCTAGGATACATAAGACCTATGCATTAGTTAAAAGATAGTTTTATTAGACAAGTTTGTTTAAGGACATCCAGGACTTTGTGCTAAAATTTAAAAAGTGTGAAGTCAATAAACATGAGCACCTCAAGGTTGGAGGTTTGCTACATCCACTGGATATTCCCAAAGGGAAATGAGAGAGTATTTCCATGGATTCTATCATTGGTTTACCTAAAACAACTTGAGGGAACGATTCATTTTGGGTAGTTGACAGATTGACCAAGATGGTCAAGTTTATACCTACTAAAAAGGAGGTGAAAACTCCTGAGTTAGCTAGGTTGTTTATCAAACATCTCTACAAGCTATATGGCCTGCCCAGTACATATAGTTTTAGATAGGGATAGAAAATTTGATAGTCACTTTTGGAGGGAAGTCTTCAAAAAGTTGGACACTACTCTAAGTATGAGTACGGCTGATGATCAAGCATTCCCATGTGGATGTTGCATCCTCTCTATCCTTCCACTTAGCAAGTGTCTCTTAGTACACAGTATGTCTGGTCTTCCATTCTCTAAATTCAATAATCTTCTCGGGTTTATGTGGAAGAGACAATGGTTCAACAAGTTCCACCAAAATGTTAGGAGTAACTACGTTCTCCTTATGGTTAATGGTTTTTTGGAGTCTACAGACATGAAAAACAGGATGTTCTTAAGAGCTCTCTAGGAACTCAAGTGTGTATGCTACGCTACCAATCTTCTTAACAATTTTAAACAAACTCCAATATCTAAGAGAAAGCTTTTGATGCTTTCTTGTCTTGAGAGTCTCCGACTTCGCAACAAGGACTTTCAAGAAAACAAAGTCACCCTCTTCAAAGGTCACTTCTCCATGTCTCTTGTCAACATATGTTTTTGCATGGCCTTGTGCACTATGAATGCTATCTCTTGCTAATTTAGTATATCTTGTATGTCTTCAAGGAAATCCTTAACAGACCGGCCCCACAGGAGATCTCGACTGGAAACCATACATTAACATGAATGGAGAGAGAGAGAGAGAGAGAGAGAGAGAGAGAGAGAGAGAGAGAGAGAGAGAGAGAGAGAGAGAGAGAGAGAAATGTGTGTGTGTGTGTGTGTGTGTGTGTGTGAGAGAGAGAGAGAGAGAGAGAGAGAGAGAAAGATGTGTGAACCCACACACATGTACACATACATATTTATAGTAGTGTTCATCCCAACAAAACATATGCACATCTATGAGTGTATTCACACATATAGTCGCTCATATTCAAATATGATCTCACAAGTTGGTACATAGGGAAATTGAAATATTATTTCAAGGTGATTGTTGTTGTTTCTACATGTTGTGAGAGGTGCCCAAGGCTCAAAACAAATATGGAGGGTGCCAATAAATAATAAAGATATGATGATATGTAAAGGTCCTAAGGTAGCAAGGATAACATGGCAGCAGCGGTGCGGCAAGGAGGATAAGAGCAGGTGTTGGAAAACCAATATAAAAGGTGTATGGTCAAAGGGGAGCGATGGGCAAAGGTTCCAGAAGATGGCGAGGCGACAACGGGGAAAAAGGGGGTTTTGGGACAATTGACTAGATAGATAGGGAGAGGAGACAGAGGAGTTTCTTGGTATAGTGACTGCAAGGTTTTCTGCGAAAGGATTGTAGAGGATCCAGAAAAACTCATTTTGGACTCATTTATGTGTTAGTCATCTGAGACAGTTTTCTCAATTTTTTCTATCCTCAGCAAGGGAGTAGAAGTGATTGTGCAAGGTTTGCTAAAGGGAGGATCACAGAGTATCCAGAAAGATTCATTTTGGACTGGAAACATAAAGGAAGGATTTGAAGGTAGTTTTCTATCATTATTGCATCAGTTAAAGTGAGTTCTAGTCAGTTGAAGGATGCTAATGTGTGCTATGGAGTTCCGAAGCAAGTCTTTGAGGTGTTCTGATGTTGGCAGACATTTTTTGGTTTGGGGTCATCAATTAGTATTTGTTTCGGGTAACAATGGATATCAAATCTGTCTGGGGTAGTAGAGAAAGATTTAGGTCAGCTACTCATCATCAACTGTGGTGGTCAGCTAAGGGTCGGCTAAGGCTTTTGGGTAAAAGGTGTGAAGTCTTAGAGGTTAGGCCTGGCGGTGGAGGATAGTTGGAAGTAGTGGTCAGGTCGGACACAGGAAGGTGTAAAGGTGCCTATTTGTGTCAGCCAGAGGTCAAGGATAGAGCCTGAGCTAATTGTTGTCATTTGAGCTAGGATCATAGAGTCCCTAAGTTATGATCCTCCTACATATTCTTCTTGTGTGTCTGCCAGTGGTGTTATAGATGCCATCACCCAACCACCACACATGCTTTGGTGCCCCCACACTAAGGACCAGAAAGCTCTTGTTTAAAGCTTTGATTTGTAGGTTGGAGATCACTTGTATATCAACTCAGGACAAATGGTTGATCCTACATATGATGTCTTCAGAGGTGAGAAAGGGGAAGATTATGTGTAATGACAGAGGAAGCAGTTCATGACCTGGGTTTTGAAAGTGACATGGAAGTCCATTTTTAGTGTTAAAATAGCTAATAGCTCTAAAGTCAAATGCCTGGGTGTGATTGAGGCTATGAAAATCAAGGTAATGGGGGGTAGCAGAAGGTTGTGATTGACATGCATATAATGCCAGTTAGGGTTGGGGCATACCCTATCATATTCGGGAGGCCCTGGCTCATTTGCTAAAGTCCAGACAAGACTGGTACAAAGGGTGTATAGACCTATTTGATAGACTCAAGGGGAAAAGAATAAGGTATGATATGAAGATAGGTAAAATATTGGAGATTGGGGAGAATCTGGAAATAGAGAGGGAAGCTAATTCAACTTCTGCTGGTAGTTATGAAGACTCATCTACAGGCTCATCTGAGACAAATGGGGAGTTAGAGTTGGACTAGAGTCTATTAGGAACTAGAGAGGTAGACATGTGTGGTGTACAGGTGACTAACCATCCAACAGAGTTAGCTGGTATTCAAAATGTGAAGCCAAATATTCCCAAAGATGAGTTGACATAGAGTTGGACCAGATTCTATTAGAGACATATGTGGTGTATAGGTGCTTAATGTATGTATTGATTGGAGCACACATTGTACCATAAGGGGAATGATGTTTTGAGAAGAGTTTTATTTCAAGAGGGGATTCTAGATTATCTGAAAGCTTATCATGAGGAGGGTTGTGGTGGCCACTATGGGATTTACATTACAAAGAGAAAGGTATTGACATCAGAGCATGAATAGATATGTCCACTGAAAGCTTATCATGAGGAGGGTTGTGGTGGCCACTATGGGATTTACATTACAAAGAGAAAGGTATTGACATCAGAGCATGAATAGATATGTCCACCATTGGTGTAGGAGTTGTCTTCAATTACTTTCAATGAGAAGCTGGGAAACAAAAACTTGAAAAAAGTAATGTCGGTCCTCAGCTATAATAATGCTTTAGATACCACTTTTCAGACCAATTTTAGGGTCAGAAGGGAAGGAGAATTTATCATTCATGAAGTTTTTTCTAATGGATCTTATTAATTGCAAGATTTGAATGGCCAGATGCATGCAAGTAGGGTGAATGGCCTGAGAGAGGCCATATCACATCAGAGTAATGTGAAAGCAAGAACCAGAATGTGAAACACTTGAAATTGTTTCACTGCAGGGTTGGGGCAATTTGTGAGAGGCACCCAAGGCTCAAAACAAATATGGAGAGTGCCAATACATAATAAAGATATGGTGATGTGTAAAGGCTCCAAGGTGGCAAAGACAGCATGGCAGCATGGAGGATAAGACCAGGTGCTAGAAAACCAAAATAGAAGGTGTATGGTTAAAGGGGAGAGATGGCACAAAGGGTCCAGAAGATGACGAGGAGACAACAGGGAAAAAGGGGGTTTTGGGACAATCGATTAGATAGATAGGGAGAGAAGAGACAGAGGAGTTACAACAAGTGAAGCAATGAGTAAAGCAAGAGAAGTATCTACAGTGAAGTAATCTATCTGTAGACAAGAGTTCATCTAGTTTTCAAAGGGAGCAGAAGAGAGGTTCAGTAAAAAATCAAGGTGGATTTGGAAAAGTCAAAGAAGTGAAGGTGCTAGGATCCAGAGAATCGTTCAGAAGAGACAGAGGAGTTACAACAAGTGAAGCAGTGAGTAAAGCAAGAGAAGTATCTACAGTGAAGTAATCTATCTGCAAACAAGAGCTCATCTAGTTTTCAAAGGGAGCAGAAGAGAGGTTCAGTAAAAAATCAAGGTGTATTTCAAAAAGTCAAAGAAGTGAAGGTGCTAGGATCCAGAGAATTGTTCAAGAGCGGTGTACCTAGCGGTTTCTGTGAGGCTTCTCTATTTTAGAGACGTGATTTTATCTAGAAACATGTTCAGTTGTTGTTGTCGTAAGTCAAATGGGTGCTAAATTGGGTTTGTCTAGGGAAGGCGTGTAGTCTGTGATATAGTGAGTTCATTGTAGATTCAATAAAAGCTTGAGTCTACAGATGAAGGGGGTCCATTGTCTATAGGACATCTTAGGTTTGGCACTAGGAATTTCATTTGGCATGATTGTGTTTAAACCATAGGTTAGGTTGAATGGGGTCGTATTGACTGTTATTTTATCAATTCTTTGATCATGGCAACTTATGTTCTAGAGTCATTTGCATCTATCTTCTTGCTCAAAAAGATGTTTGGTGAGAAAATTTCGAGTCAACCTTTCCTTGACAACAACTCTTAGGCTTGTTTGCACTAGGAATTCCATTGTCATGATTGTGTTTGAATTGTGGGGTTAGGTTGAATGGGGTTATGTGATTGCTATGTCATACGCAATTTTGTATGCCCATAGGTGCGTTGTTGTAAACTTCTACTCCCAGTCATTACATCTAGCTTCTATGGTCTTGGTCACGATGCAGACTCTTTGTGTGTCACCATGAAATCTTTCAGAAGTAATTTCATGACTTCATTGATCAGGTGTGTTTCTCTGATACTCCAAGTGGACACTCGAATCTATTGATTATATTCTCGTATAAGAATTTAGCCATAGATCTTGCATCAATCTTTCTTTTGGCATGGGCCCCAACCCATTTTTTATGCAATAGTCCATGGCTACTATGATATAACGTGCTTGCATATTGTGAGTAATCGGATTAAATAATCGAACTAAATGGTGCAACAAAATTAATATCCCATATTTTGTGCACTAGTCCATGGTTACTATGATATAACGTGCTTTTATATCGCGAGCAATCGGACTATTTGGTCCAACAAAATTAATATCCCATTTCTCAAAGGGTTATAGATAAATGATCGAGTATAAGGGCATACTATCCTTATTGTGCATGATAATGAACTACTTGGAATCCAACACAATGTTTCACAAACTTGGCCACATCACCGAATAACATAGGCCACTACAAGCCTACTAATAGTACTTTCTTAATGGTCGTGTTGATCTGCAAAATGTTCTCCATGCACACCAAAGTGAGCTTGTTCTAGGATATTGACATACTCATGTGCTTGGGGGCATCATCGCATTATCCCATCTTGGCCTAGTTTGTATAGTAGCCCAACTATCAAATCGATAGGGGATTTCCCTCTTGATAAGGCATGTATCGTGGTCTTGATTAAGTGGTTGTCCCTGGGGAAAGCCAGGAACCATTTGCTAAATAATTAGCAATCTCCTCTATCCATTCAAATACAATCTCCTCTGTCCATTCAAAAACAAGGCATACTCAAAATAATAGAGTATCTGGTAGATCATCATTGATACCAACCAACATTTCTCCATTATCTATGCGTGACTCAACATGTATATGTTGAGAGTCTTTCCACATAATGACTGTTGTGAAGGTGAACTCCATGAGGATTAGTAGCCACAGGTGATCCTTCTTATATCACATGGTTTGTTTACAATATATACAAAGACTTAGTGGTCTCTACAAAGACTTAGTGGTCTCTACAAAGAAAATAAACTTTGTCGCCTAGAAGGTAAAAGCAATACTTCTTAGCTGCACTATTGCAAGGCCTTTCCTCTCCCTTGTGGCTAAAGCTAACAAGAAAGTCCATGTTATGCTCGCCAATAGGGTAGGCTAGCATGCAACTAATTGCAAAGGTAGATGCATCAATATGCACGTGAAATATAATGTCATGTCACTTTGATATCAACTAAAAAATTAGGGTTTTCACTAAAGAAGATAAACATAATAGATGTTAATAATGCATGTTGATAATCCTCTAATGATAATGATTAGCTTAAGCTTGAAAAGACACATATTTTGCAATGTAGATTACAGCAAAGTACATATAGAGCACTCACATTATCAATAACCAAAAGACTACAACACAGTGGTGAACCAAAAAGGTATTAGGCCTCGAAGAAAATATCTAATGTCCTCAATTTTCTCCATCTCTCGTACATTCTCTCTATCTCTCTAGATCAATCAAATGTAACTTAGAATCAAGAGGCTTTTACCTAGATATTACACCAAGTAATAATGACTTTAACAAAATATTTTATCTTAAAGCAATTAGAGATGGTTCATGTGTCAAGCTATAGAGAATGATTGATCACATATGCCTAATTTTCAACATGGGGTCACACACACACACACACACACACACACACACACACACACACACACACACACACACACACATGTATGAATGTATACATGTACGTTTATTCTTTAAAGGCTTTTAATACAATGGAATTTCTTTCATTACCTCTCTTGAAATTTGTGTGTGTGTAGGCATGTTATTACTTAGGGTTTATGAAGGCAATGCCCTCTTCAAGTCTTCACACACACACACATGTGCGCATGCATACATGCACATACACATACACATGCACATGCACACACAGATGCATGACATGTACACATGCATACATGCATACATGCATGCACACACACATGCACACACATAGGTACACTTACACAAATGCACACATGCATACATTGTGTGCAATATATGCACACATGCATACATTGCACACATGCATACATTGTGTGCAATATATGTACACATGCATACATTGCACACATGCATACATTGCACACATGCATACATTGTGTGCAATATATGTACAAATGCACACATGCATACATTGCACACGTGCATACATTGTGTGCAATATATGTACACATGCATACATTGCACACATGCACTTGAAAAGGCAAGTATGCATGTCTGCACCCCACATACACTTATTTTCATGAGTCCAAAATAGTGTGCTTCTATTTACTTTTCTCAAGGTGATTTTCATTTTAAATAACACCACATATGCAATGAACATGGGGTGCTCACTTCTAAGAAAATCCCAATATCATGTGCATGGATAATATAAAAATAGGTATGGAAACATGATTTTAATGAATATATATATATATATATATATATATATATATATATATATATATATATATATATATATATATATATATATATATTCTTTCTTGCATGTATACCTTCTTTTAAGATGATAAATATTTACACCCCTACTATAAGTCAAATTTATAATGAGGCAATAAATGATACACCTCTTGTGCATGTAAAGACTTTAAGGATAACTGATTTAAAGATGGTATCTTGGCATTCAAGTGAAATCCTAACTTTTTTTCAATGATGCCCTTGAGGAAATGATATGGTAATCAGAATTCTATCGACACTATTTGGAACTTAGTGCATAACTTTTGATTTAGTTTATTTTGAAATTTGGTGCTTGTAAGTGGACAACTTTTGATTTAATTTATTTTGGAATTTGGTGCTTGTAAGTTGACAACTTTTGATTTAGTTTATAGGCTGCAATGCACATATTATTCTCCAAATGAATGTATAATATGGGCCCATGCTTTATAGATGAGTCCTACATGATTTGTATATTTTGGTGATAAATAAGAATATGATTACAATTAGATGAGTATGTAGCATGCAAGACATTTGGATATAAACTAGAATATGTTTAAAAGAATAGCTAAAATATAATGAGCTTCATATCAATGATGTGATTATAGAGGAAATTGACCACTATAGTGACTATGTTAGAGGATATGTGTAATGTGTACCATCATTAAATGATGACTTTGATATGATACCTACACTTGCGTGAGATTGTTATAATGGGTCCTTGGCTTTTTTTTCTAAAATTTTAGCAACAAAAAGAAAAGTAAAGATGAGCCATATATCCAAGAAATCCAAATAAAAGTTGGATGATTGAATCAAGGACATTAAATTTCAATTATTGCAAGATCCTTGATTTTATGTCTCGTGGAGACCTAGGTTCATACTTCTGAATGCATCACATGTACACCATCATAAAATCTATGCCTAAATTTTAAAAAATCAATCAACCCACGAATATATTAGCCTATCTTACTAGAAATCTAGAAAAACCAAATCTTTTAAAATTAAACCAAAACTTTAAGAGGGCAATACTTTAAATGTAAAGATAATTCCCCTAGAGAGTAGGATTCATGTGCTTTCTTAATGCCAAGGTCTTTAAAGCTTTTGAAGAACACCCATCATCTAAAGATAAGAACCTAGTGAGTGAAGAGTTATGAGTACATGCAAAACTTGAAGCCATATGGCTTGGGCACTACCCTTCTCTCCACATGTGGCTTTAATAAAGAGCGTGCATTCCCTCTAGAGAACTAGATGCCTCCGTCTCTTCACAGACCCAGACCCTCCACCCACCAGTTCTAGATTCAAGATATACTTTAGCACCATAGAGTAGTGTCACACGAGGTTTGTAGGAGGGTGACACTAGATGAGCTCCCATTTCATTGGGGCCCATGTGTCTTTGTAGTAAATGATTTTATTTCATTTTCATTTTTTTAGGAAATTTAGTTTAGTCATGGTGGATCACATCTCAAAAACTCTTTGGAAAGCCACATCCTTCTCTATCCTCTTAAAAAGAAGGTGTACAACACTTGTTCTCTCTCTCACCCACAAGAGCCCAAAACTAGAGTCAATTATAATATTGGGAAAATGTGTTTTCTCATTAGCCAAAAATGACTTATATACAAGCATTTTATGTACAACTGCCAAGGAATGTCTTAGGGGCCAAAAGCTAAAATAAGCTAATTTCCTAGGCTTTGTATAAGTTACCAATGTTATAGATGTTGTAAGATTGGTAAGTACTAGCATTACACAAGTTGTAAGCTTGGTGATATCCTAAAATCATTACATGAAGCACATTACATGTAACGTGGGTACAAAAAATGTGACAAAAAAGTGATGTCATGTGGTGTTATGAGTAATGTTAACCAATCTGGTTAACCTACCGCTTCCCTAGTCTCATTACTTCTCCTCAAATTTAGCCCTCAAAATTGGCATTGAGGATCTACTAGAGTTGTGCCAAAGCCATGTAACTAGATTTTATCTTTAGGAAGAATTCATGAATGAGTGTGTAGTGGTTATTCTTTATTGCACTTGTAAAATTCCTACTTATAGTAATGTAATCACCAAAAATGGACAAATAGCCGTTGTGGCTCATGTCTAAGTACTCATTGGGGAGAAGAAAACAAATTGATATATTCTTCTAGCAATAGTGTGTGAGGACTCATCGTGATACATATCTATTTTGTGATAAGGACTTAATGACTTGTTGGGGAGAAGTAAACAAATTGATAAATTCTTTTAGAAATAGTCATTTCTTGTGTCCCTTCATCTAGTTAGAAATAAACATTGTACTTAATGCAAAATAGAGATATATAAATCAACCATACTAAAAGACCATTCTAGTATTGATCCCAATCGTAAAACCTCACCATCTACATTTTTTTGCACCTCCACCAATTCATCCTCCAAGTGTGCCATTCCTCTCACGCAACATGCAAAGAAATTCAAAGCTGAAAACAAACTATTGCCATTAATCTCATATCAACTCAAAAATGAAAGAGAAAAAGCTTATGTCTTGTAGAGATAAGACATGAGCTAAAAACAAACTACTACCATTGATCTCATTTCAACTCAGAAGGGGAAGAGAAAAATCTTATGTCTTATAGAGATCCCAAATTAGGTCCTAACATACTAGTCATGCACTCAATAACCAACTTGGGTCCCAACATACTAGACATGCACTCTTGTAATAACCAATGTAGAGGGCCCTAATGCGTCCTTCATTACCTTGTTGCTCAAAGCACTCCCTCTCATGCACAAGTACCTCATTTCTTGACATTTTTATCCACTAAGGCTAATTATCCAACTCTCTCACTATGATAGTAGTGAACATATACTTGATGAATATATAAACGCAGATGCCTTTGAGACCTAGACCACTTGAAGGGGCAAAGATGCATGAGACTCTCTAACAAACAAGATGAAAAATCATTATCCTAAGACTCTCTTCTCTTTGAAAAGATGCATGAGATATCTAACAAACAAGTTATATCCTCTACATTTTTAAATACACAATCAAGTAAATCTAATTATATACTATATTTAAACCCTACATACATAGTGTTATGTAGCTTGATGCACCTTATCTATTTCATCCTTATCTTTTCCATTGTCCCTTAGTTTCGAGATTCTTCAATGAAATTTTTACCTTTAATCTTTATCTCCTCTTGAAGTAATTCTTCAATCCATAATCCTCTAGCAAGTTATTTGGCTTAACTCTCTCTGGCAAAGCTATGATTTCATCTAGAATAGCTAATGTGTATACTACTGCACATTCCCAAATTTCACCTCACTTGATATCCATCTATATTTACAATACCAAGCATCATTAAAATTCATCTATGTTAGCTTTATGGCTATACTAAAACTCAACAAAAGGTAAAAATAACAAAAAAATGATTTAAAATTTTTAATTGGCCTATTGCAATGTTAGAGTGCTTGATAGCACTTCCTTAGCCAAGGATACCCTACCTTCATTGTCTTGCTTGCCTCTAGCAAGGTCAACCAAGAAAATGTTTGGGAAGCACTTTGCAAGCTACAATAAGCATGTTTAATTTTTCCAAGGATACAAAGCTCTTGTCATCCCATTGCAATGTGAATAGCTTCCTCTTCCAATCATCTCCATGCATAAGATTCAATATGTTAAAGGCCTAAAAGTTCAACAATGATAACCTTGTAAGACAACCACCATCTTATGTCATGAACTATTATATTGCCCAGAAATTATAGAATTAAAAAGCTAATACAAATCATCCCATACATTAATACATGAATGAACATTGGGAAATAAAGTGCATGAATTCACCTTTCTTCGATGACAATGCACACTATAAACGTGCCCTTATTAGGCATAAATCCCTTTAATTATAAGATTGTTTTGAGAAAAACATTAAATCTCAATCCTTTAAAGTTTTCAAAGGGTGTCAATAAATAGAGAGGGATCTTAAGATAATCATAGAAATGAAGAACTCTATATCTTAAAATCACATCCTCACTCTTAGAAAACTACAATTTATCATCAACAAATTAGGCTCTAGAATATTGATATCGGATGTTGCTCACTATCCCCTCTAACTCCTATTTCATGGACATATAGTCCAATGTGGTCTCCTTCCCAATGTGTCCCACTTGTGAGAGGAGACATTCCCATGCTTGAGACCATCAATAGCAATCTCAAAGAGTGTTGAGATATCAAGATCAACTAGTGTTGTGGACATTAATGACCTACTTGGGTGATAGCTTCAACACTTATGCCATTGGCATGGTTGGTGAGATTATGATATGCGGCCAATGGATGATAGGCTATGTGACAACCACATTTTGATTACTAGAGTATGGCATAGTTATAATGCCACTATGGCGGCATACTTCTGAATCTCTTCTGTGTGTGTGTTTACTTTTAAGGAACTCAATCTCTCCCTCTTCCTGGCATTCTCTTTATGGTATTAGATTTCCTATTCATGTGAGAGAGATAAGGAGGCAAGAAAGAGGCAAGCAAGGAAGGGGTACATAGGTAAGGGTATTTACATCTCTTTTTCTTTTTTATTTCGGAGTAACACCCTTGGTACTTGTGAGAGCTACAAGGAAGTCACTGTTGGATTGAGACATTCTCTTGGACGAAGGAAGAAGACCTTATTATGTGTAATAAACAGCTATTTTGTGCATTTTAATGTGATTAAAGCACGTTTCAAGGCCCATTTTGGCTCTATAATTTTTCCATGTGCACTTTATGAAAGTGTCACTTTTGACTGTGTATGTACAATTTTTTGTTTAGTGCAAGAGGTAGATTAGTTTTAGAAGCTAATTAGTGATATGAGTGAGCCTCTGAGATAGGTCCATTATTATTTATTATGATAACATGAGTAGTATATAGCTAGCCATAGTAATCTAGTCTATCATGCTAGAATGAAGCACATTGAGATACATTATCACTTTGTGAGGGAAAAGGTTCTAGCAGCAAACTAAGTGATGTGGATTTGGTATATGTCAACACTAAGGATTAGGTGGTTGACATCTTCACAAGGGCATTGGTGGGTAGTACAAAGTATCTCTATAGGTTTAGGAGCTTACTTAGAGTGCATCATGTGGAGTTAAGCTCGGGGGGGGAGTGTCAAGATATCGAGCTCAACTGGTGCTACGGACATTGATGACCAGCCTGGGTGATAGCTTTTGCACTTATGTCACTGGCATGGTTGGTGAGATAATGGTTGGTATGCCACCAATGGATGACAAGTTGTGTGAAGAGCCACATTTGGATCACTAGAGTATAGCATAGTTATAGCATCAATTCGTATGGTCAAGTTTACACTATGGACCGATCATTGTATGTTATAGTAAGAGAGTAATTTCCCTTATAGTATGTACTCTAATCTCTTTATTTTATAGTTATAGAGAAGAGAAGAAGATAGAAGAAAATTCATCCATCCATCTCTCTCTCTCTCTTGTGTGTGTGTGTGTGTGTGTGTTTGCTTGAACTCAAGCTTTCCCTCTCCCTCGCATTCTCTTTAAGAGGCACAACCAATATCATTTGATCTTCTTCTACCTCCTCTCTTTAAAGTTTTATTTAATTTTTATATTCTTTTATTTTTACTACTTTTCACCATAACTAGTGAAAAATATAGAAGCTAAAAAGTATATAAAGTAAAACCACAACATTTGAAAGGACATAAGAATTTCATGGCAACAATATATATTAATCCAATTCTAGGATTAACAAGAGCTACCGCCATTATCTTACATCAAAGAGTCACGGTAGATACACCAAAGGGTCATACATTCAAGATATCAAGCAAAAGTGTCCAAAGCTACAACTTGGATGGGTGCCCGTAATGGTGTGACGGAGTATTTATGGTAATTCTTGCTTCAAGAACGTGTGGTAGCAAGTTAGGATAAAGTCCTAAGTGATGTACTTCATGGATATATTATGAGAGTAGTCATTGTAATAGCATTAGGCCTCTTATGAGCCTAAAGTGCCCGGTGGGCCGGCCATAGTTTAAGTGAGTGTAAACACTTATGACCATGTATATAAGTGAATTTCTCTCATAATACAATATACTCTCCCATTGTGCAATTGAGTCTTGCTCTTGCTAATCCTCTTGCTAATCTCTCTCCCTAATGCATGCTAGTAGTGAGTGTGTGTGAGTGAAGTGAGGTGAGAGGAGGGACAAGGACCCGTAGTGCAACACGACAGTGTGACAACGCACACGGCGGCGGACGCGGTGGAATTGCTTCTCAAGGAGTTGTAGATCTTGGAGTCCTCAAGGGTTACAAGCTCGGCCATTGGAAAGATCCTCACGACAGTTGCGGTTCACCAGGTAAGCTCTTTTTGGATGTGTTTCAAGAGGAGGGTTAGGGTGAGCCTTAACATTTTTGGCATCGCTACCGAGGAGCCATCCCTTAGCTTTTTCCATCGTTTTGTCTCTAATCTACACATAGCCCATTTTCCATTATCTTGATTAGTGGTTTTCATTGAAAAAGATGTGGATTTGATGGTGATTTATGTGAGATTTAGTGTAGAATAGCTCTCTTATTTGTTTTTGAAAAGAATGCTTTTTGCTAAATTTTTAAATTAATTTGTTGTTTTTGTTGTTTTTATGGTTTATCATGTGCTTAGGGCTTGCAAAGAGTGTATACTAGGCTTAGTTTGCATTCATATGCTTAGGGCTTGCAAAGAGTGTGTACTAGGCTTTAGTTTGCATCCATTGCATCAAACAATGCAAGAGAATGCATTTCTTAGGTGAATGTTAGCTTTCTTTAGTTTAAACATAGAATCTAAGATCATTAATTGTAGTTTAATTATGTGTTTTTTGTTGAAATTGTTTGCATTAGAGTGTTAGCAAGCATTAAGAGTAGCTTAATCTTTCAAAAACTTTCTTAAAACCATCAAAAAACCCTTGAATTTGACTAATTTCTCTTAATGGACTAGTTTTTGTCATTAAGAGTGATTCATCTTGATCAAGAGGTTAAAACATTAGAAAATGTGTCAATTGGGGTCTAAATTAATCATATAAGTAGTCGAAATTGAGGTTTTTGAGTGTTTTGAGAGCATCTAGATGCATTAAAACACCTAATCACATCAATTGTTTGATGAATTGGAGAAATTTGACTCTCTTTGCTTAATTTTATCTTAAAAAGGAGACTATAATTAAGAGTCTAATTAATCTCCTAATTTAGATTAATTTATACAATTGTTGATGCACATAGATTAGTTTTTCCTTGCTCTATCCAATGATGTGCTCAATTGTGTGGATTAGTGGTTAATTAGAGTCCTTGATTAGTGTAAAAAAAGGAAAGATTAGTGAAAGGATTAATCTTAGATTAATTCTTAATCACTTTTTTGCATAACTCATTAAGGCTAATGAGCATTCAATGAGAAGATGCTCATAAGTTATCAATTTGTCCATTTTGGGGGTCATTTATGAAGGGTGTAAGGTGTGTCATTAAAGGGTTGACTTTTTTTATTCCATTTACCTTTTCAAGGAAAATGCCCATATCCCTTTCATTCTAAATTCAAAAAAATGTTCCCCCCAAAAAGGAAAATTCGTATTTCCTACTAGACTTTTAAAAAAAATCAAAATTCAATCTTCACGTGAAGTGCGGTTCACGCGTGAAGAGTTCTTCACGGCGTGAAACAGAAGTTCACGCATGAACGTGAAGTTCGGTTCACGCGTGAAGAGTTCTTCACGATGTGAAACAGAAGTTCACACGAAAAAAAAATCAAATTTAATCTTCACATGAAGTCCAGTTCACGTGTGAAGAGTTCTTCACAGTGTGAAACAGAAGTTCACGCGGGAAAAAAAAATCAAAATTTAATCTTCACGTGAAGTCCGGTTCTTCACGCGTGAAGAGTTCTTTACAGTGTGAAACAGAAGTTCACGCAGGAAAAAAATTTCAAAATTTAATCCACGTGAAGTCCAATTCACGCGAGAAGAGTTCTTCATGGCATGAAACAAAAGTTCACGAAGGAAAAAAAATCAAAATTTAATCTTTACGTGAAGTCCAATTCACGCATGAAGAGTTCTTCACGGTGTGAACCAGAAGTTCACGCGAGAAAAAAAAATCAAAATTTAATCTTCACGTGAAGTCCGGTTCACGCGTGAAGAGTTCTTCACGACGTGAAACAGAAGTTCACGTGAGAAAAAAAATCAAAATTTAATCTTCATGTGAAGTCCGGTTTCACTCGTGAAGAGTACTTCACTCACAACGTGAAACAGAAGTTCACGCGGGAAATATAAAATCAAAATTTAATCTTCACGTGAAGTCCAGTTCAAGCATGAAGAGTTCTTCATGGAGTGAAACAGTTCACGTGGGAAAAAAAACACGCGGGAAAAAAAAGACTCTAGAAACCACCCTTGTTTAGAGACCCGTATCTCCTAAACTGTGTATCTGAGCTTTAGGGCTCATCAAAAAGCTGACATCGAGCTCTTCGACTTTGGACTTGTTCGTCTGAAGTCAAAATCGATCATTTCGGTCTCTGACCAGTAGCCTCAAAATTCGACCCGAAAATCGAGGTAAAAAACTGCCTAAAAACCACGAAAAATCGTTAAAAAACATCATGAAAACGACGATGAGCCATATTTGGGCTACTTTTTGAGGGTCTAAACGAAAAAATCACGGATAGCTCAAGGAAACAAAGTTTTAGTACTCTAAAAATACTACAAAGTTTTTCAAATTTCCTTTTGGAACACCCTAAAAAACGTGCTGCGAAACAGGGAAAAATTTCTCCAAAAAAATCATCTTGAGACAGTGATGGTGGAAAACAGGTTTTAGGACCTCCTCTTCCATCTGGGAAGTTCCTAGCATACGCTTTTTTCAAAAAAATATCTCTAAGGTTCACGTACATATAGCGCCTAAGCTAATTAAGGCAAACGGACACCCGTTTAATCCAACGAAGAGTACACCAAGCCTCTGGAGGCTATAACGGTGGGCTGGGGGAAAGTATAAAAAGCTTTAAAAAAACTGTGATTGCTCATTAAGGAGCATTTAGGCACTCTGACATGGCCACAATAGAAGGATTGCCTGCAATTACACAAGGACTAAATCCAATGGCCATTGAGATCCATGCCACCAATTCACCTCCCCATGCCATTGACCATGCCTATAACAAGCGTGTCATCGGGTTTTACAAACCCTATGACTTTGATCCCACTAGGCTTTAGTCCTTTGCCTAACATTCCTGCAAATCCTATAAGTACCAACCCTTTCCTGGATGCCCACACCTTGGACATACTGACTAGTCTAGGAAGGGGGGTGTCCCAAGGACTCAGTGAGTCTCCTCTGACAAGAGCACTCACATACGGCCTCAATGACTCATACAAAAATACGTTCGTGCAAATTTCTAAAATTATGGACAAATATGATGGAACAACAGACCCTATTCAATTCATTCAAAAGTTTGAACATAGATGTGAAGCCTTTGAAAATCCTAACTGTCCCACTAAGGTACATGCATTGAACTTATGCTTAGAGGGAAAAGCTAGTCGATGGTTCATCGCATTGATGCCAGCGATCAAGACCAACTTCAAAACTTTGAAATTAGCCTTTATACATGGCTTTTCCAGACAAGGTGATCAGTGGAGTGCAACAACACAACTCTATTCAACTGAACGTCAACCAAATGAATCCAGTAGAGATTTTATCCTTTGAATAAAACTCTTGGACTCACGTTGCGTTGTGAGTCGTCGTGGGAAAAATTAAACGATGTTCAATTGAGGAGATGTTTCATGATGGGCTTAAAGAATAATGCATGTTATATACTCATGGTAGTCAACCCACAAGACTATATAACTATCAACTCCATTATGCATAGTATAGACTAGATACTACAACATCCCCACTAACGTCATCAATGCCCAATAGTGGCTTTAGAACTCTGTATCAAGATATACTCTCACACGCACTCCACACACACACACACACACACACACACACATAAGAGCATATATTCACACAAAGGCCTTCGTACTGAGTTTTTGTCAAACCTCCGGAGATGCAAGGCAGACTCAACAATAATGAAGCCTAGCACTAAGGGTAGTAGCAAATAGAAAGAATTAGTACAGCAAATAAGTAGTTGATAGGGAAATGCACCGCTAAACATAGAAAGAATAAGCAAATCAAACTTAACGTGATGCCTAGATAGCCCGCAGTCCAAGCTGAATTTGTACCACTTTGATTAATGACTTTTAAACAATGATTGCAAAGAGCACATCATATAAGCCTATATAAGAAGAATCTAGTCATTCCTCTGTCACTACAAAAATCCAATTAGTGAGAACTCACTGATACCCAGCCAGACCCATAAAAATTAAGCCCAAGTCAACAACTTGAATTACTCCATACAAATCCTTGGAAACCTCCGTGAACTACAAGAGAACTGGATCAAAAGCATTAACAGACCAGGAATGTAGAGAACAGAAAAAAACAGTTTCTAAAGAGAAAGCTTGTGATGTATGATCCAACACTACTATGGCACTGCCAATTATGGCCCCTGGCTCAATCCTTGGATGCCTTTGCTTGACTTGATCAACATGCCGAGACTCACTACTGCAAAGAAGAATGCATTATTACATTTAAGAGGCATGATTCAGTCTTTAAACTCGACAGTCACAAAATGCAAGAGGAAAACAGAGTACAAAATATACTAGGCGAATACAAGTGTGCGAAAAACTTCAAATGAAGGGCTTCTTATGTTCCACCTAATCTATGCAGAGAGTGACTCACCTCTTTGTCTTCCTCTTTGAAGTTCTCCCCTTTAGGTTGCTCATCCCCTGCAATCATCAAAAGCCATGTTAGCATACCCATAATCAAATAGGGTCCCCACAGGCAGCCAGCCTGCCAGTGAGGAATTTAGACTCCCCAGCGTTTCTTTTCTCCCAAACATAAACGCACGGCACGCACACAGACGTACTTAGATGCAAGGGCACATACAAGCGGGCGTGCATGCATGCATGCATAAATACATTTTTTTGCATTTATCACAAGCAGAAAAAGGTGCACATAAATTTGGAAATCCATTAAAGCATTTCAACTAAACAATTTTCTAACACACTTAGAAACAGGACCCAAGAATGATAACCACCTCCATCATCCGTCAAATCAGATGTCCAGAGTGTGAGATTGTCTCTAAGGAGTTGCATGATCAGGGTGCTGTCTTTGTAGGAATCCTCACTTAGAGTGTCGAGCTCAGCAATTGCTTCATCGAAAGCTTGTTTTGCAAGATGGCACGCCCTGGTTTTTTTAATTTAAAAAAAAATCTTCAAATGATAGAAAAGCTCCTACTTCCTACAAAAAACCAACTTTGCAAAGAAACTAAATATCCCGAAACTAGTTGAAAAGACCTAAATATCCCACTACTGTCATATGAGAAAGACTGCAAAGTCCCCACTGTTCAGTACACATCCCTATTTGTACACACTGTAAACCATCCACCAGACATGAAAACGTAAAGTTACGAACATTACTTACTGCTCTGGTGAGTTTAAGATCTCGTAGTAGAATACTGAAAAGTTCAGTGCCAATCCAAGCCTTATTGGATGAGTTGGAGGCAAATCTGTTGTGGCAGTGTTCAAAGCAGCCTACAAGAGCATTTGCCATTTAAACATCATCATCGTTCTCTCTCTCTCTCTCTCTCTCTCTCTCTCTCTCTCTCTCTCTCTCTCTGTGTGCACGACATGTCATGTCTAGGTCTCATAGGTTGTATTCAGCCTCAGTAGACAGTAATATGCTCTCCCCCCCTGGCTTCATATAGGCAGATAAAGATATCCCCAACGTGACTTTCCCCGAAGCTCCAGTCTTACAGAGGGAATTTCTTGAGGGTTACTAGAGATGGATTCATTAAGAGGCCCAGTTAGCTCCACACGTCCCATGCCATGAGGATTGTCATCACATTGCCTTCAGATTGAGATGGGGAGATCAGAGGGCATCCCACAGGACAGACGGTTGTGCACACTTGGGGGGGGGGGGGGGGGGGGGGGGGGTAAATTACATACTTAGACACTAGATCTACTATGAGATACACGGATGCTACACTGTCTCTTCAAGGAGGGGTTCATGCCCCTGTCACACGTGATGTATTACAAAGATCAGAGATGTTTGGGAATAAACCTATTAGGGCTGAGGCACCACCAAGACAGACCATTGAGGCAGCATCCTGAGAGGTAAGATATCGCACGGACATCTATTACTGACTTTTTGGCAAGCCCCGGCTGACTCTCAGCCCACACAAGATCCACCAGGACAGATTGACCAGGATAGGGCTAGATGTCCCCACCAAGTGAGCACCCCACGCTCTCAAAGGGTCCTCCAAGAGAGCACATGTCCTCCAGAGAGCCATACATCCCTGTTCCCAGAGACGCTGACCCTCCACCCGACAGAGCTCCAGATCCGGGACTTGCTTCAGCAAGAAAGAGAGGCACACCCCACAGGTCGTGAACAGGTTGTGAACAGGTAGTGAACAGCAAAACGAGGCCAGGTACTCCGTCCATGAGAAGGACAACACATGATGAGTTCAGACACATGAGGCTCTTTTGCTCCCCACTACATTGTACTTCGAGGCCTACGTAGGACATCGGCCCTGTATTTTTCTTTCAGCCAACATCTCCGTTCCCAGAGACCCCGACCCTCCACCCGACAGAGTTCCAGATCCAGGACTTGCTTCAGAAAGAAAGAGAGGCACACCCCACAGGTAGTGAACAACTAGTGAACAGCAAGACGAGGCCAGGTACTCCAGTCATGAGAAGGACGACACGTGATGAGTTCAGACACATGAAGCTCTTTTGCTCCCCACTACATTGTACTTCGAGGCCTATGTAGGACGTTGGCCCTGTATTTTTCTTTCAGCAGACATCCCTATTCCCAGCAAGGTAGTTTCAAACGTACGAAACGGCACGAGTTTAGTACGTGGTATAGAACGTTGCCGACCGATAAAGTACGTCAAAAATGTTACGTACTTTACAATGTTAAAATCATATATATGTTGTGAGAGATTGGTCAAGAAAGCTTGAAGTCTATATCTAATATCCTTTGATAGACAAGGAGTGATGTCTCAACACATGTCACATTCTAGCATTTCAGACTATCTAAGAATTTCAAAATTAGCACTCACAACATAAACAATGTCTTTACATACCCAAACACACCATGATTGGAATTTGACAATTCAAGTAGATAGTAGAAACAAATGATAAATCAGAAACAAATGACAACACCACATCTGTCTGATGTCATGAGCGCAAACGGGCTATACAAAGTGACCGCCGAACATAATAAATAGGAAAAGGACACGGGCGAAGAAACCAAAACACACGTTTTTTAAGTTTGAAACGTTTGGAAACGTTCGGAAGTCCAAAAAGTACTAAATAATAAAAAACGGGTTTTAAATGCAACCTTGGTTACCGGAGACCCCAACCCTCCACCCGACAGAGCTCCAGATCTGGGACTTGCTTCAGCAAGAAAGAGAAGCACACCCCACAAGTAGTGAACAGCAAAACGAGGCCAGGTACTCCGCCCATGAGAAGGATGACACATGAGGCTCTTTTGCTCCCCACTACATTGTACTTCGAGGCCTATGTAGAGGACATTGGCCCTGTATTTTTCTTTCAGCAGCTAGTTTTTCTTTTTTCATGTTGTTTTGGCATCCAGTTTCCTAACGGATTGCATAGACCCTTCAAGTCTTTCGTAGGCGTAAATTACCTCTCTCTCTCTCTCTCTCTCTCTCTCTCTCTCTCTTTTCTGCTCTTTGTGTTGCAGGCGCCCAAAGAGGAACATTTTTTTCTCCTGCAAGTGAATAAAAACCTTATCTATTTGATCATTTAAGAGAAGATTCATATAAGATGCACTAGAGAAAATGCTGAGAAGCTTTTTGGGACCGCTCTAGCAACACCACCAAAGTCCCCCACCACTTTCAAACTAGCTGACCACATACCTACTGAAGCAAATCACATGGCTGGAAGGACCTGTTTGCAAAATTGAAGGTCAAGTCCCAACTGAGCGCAACAACCCATACCCCAAAAATTGTAAGCGAGGTAAGAAAGGAAACAACGGAAGACTTACTACACAACCATAGTAGCATTAGAGCAGACGTCATAAAGTGTTGTAGACAAGAATCCGAGCAGCCAACATGGTAGACGCTAGTTTGCAGCAATAGAGCCTCCTCAAAAGAAGAGAGAGGGCTCCAATTTATAGATTTGGAGCTAGAATGGCAAGCAAAAACTTTAAAGACAAGTGTAGAGCTGAGTTGACAAGTGTGAGGCCACTTGTCTCACTTTGATCCATTGTCTTGCCACATGTCCCAATTTAAGAGATGGTTCCCTCCGATAAATTTCATCTCTAAAAATATCTCAACTTGTAGACACTCTATTAAAGATGCTTCAGCAAGTCCCCCCATTTTCTTAGCTTACGGACGTAATGACGTGATCACAATTTCCATTGGCGGTTGTCGAAAAATAGTAACCCTTCTAGATTTTTGGAATCTATTCCTTTGTATTCCACCTTATTAGAAATGTGTGTGAACACCATGTAGAAACATGTTTCGATGCTAGATCTCTTCCAAAACCTCAAGAGCTCGACATACATGCTTTCCCATTCACACTTGAGTTCCAATGCCCATTTCCGTGTTGAAGAAACTATCTTGGGTGCCTAGAGCAAGCTTCAGGCGCTTGGTATTTTGTGCGGGATAATCCCCCATTCCCAAAGCTTGTACATTAATGCATATTGAGGCAACCAAACCCCTTTTCACACTGGAAATGTCCAAGCTAGTGAGAGGGTGAGTCCTGTGTAAGTCTAAGTCAAGCACACCCATAGTTGCACCTGATTTGCGCACCGCCGCATGAGTTCGGTTCGATACAATTCGGTTTGATGCGGTTCGATAGTGTACGGTGTGGTGCGATCCGGATCTGAAATGACTGTTTTTTTCTGGCCGTTTTTTCCTACCCGTTTTTAGTCCGTTTTGGTCGCTGTTTTTTGCCCGTTTACGACCGTTTGGTGAGCCGTTTTATGGGCGTTTTTTGGAGCTTTTGCTTGCTTGCCTTAAGGCTTGAGGCTTGAGGCTTGAGGCTTGGCTTGGCCCTTTGGTTGCCAACTTGCCTTTGCTTGAGGCTTGACTATTGAGCCTTGAGCCTCTAGGCTCTCCCTATTATCTATATAATAGGCTCTCCCCCAACCCCATCCTCACAAGTTCTAAATTTTTATGTTTTGGGTAAGTTGTAACTTGTAACTTGTAACTTCTCTAAGTTTTGCATCTATATTTATATTTTCAAATATTTTTTAATGGACCGTACCTCCACCGTATTTTTATTTTCAAAATTTAGCGGTGTTCCGAGACCGTATTTGAACGTACCGTACCAAATCGAACTTTTCGTACCTGACAACTATGAGCACACCCTGCAAAGTATGGATGCCTGATCAAGGGGGGGTGTTAGAAATAATGTGATCAAGCAAGCCTATGTGTGTTAGCAAACATTAGTCTTTACCTTAGTGATTAAAAACCTTAGTGTTTATAACCTTAGATATGATGGAGATAAAGGCCTTGAGATAGTCGTGCGTAAGTCCTTTGTGGTAGTACTTCTAGTAAGGAAACGTGGAGATGATACATGGAGTTAGCATGCAAATTGAGTGACAGTTCTAAGGCTTTATATAAAGAGTCCATACCTTTGTAAATATACACGTTAATGAATACAAGATTAGTGAAGTTTAATATGTGAGAATCATGTGCTCATCCTCTCCTTCGCATGAGAGTCATAAGAGTTGTTTACCTACTACTTTTCTAACATACACATCCAAAGACATGCCCTCGTGTGGTGTTGCCATGAAATCAAAAACTCAAGCTACCACACCCAACGTAATTGTTAGCCTTTGGCCTCTGGGAAGTCCTGCTATGAACAGTCTCTCTCTCTCTCTCTCTCTCTCTCTCTCTCTCTCTCTCTCTCAGCCGCACAGGTAGGCACTTGGTTTGGCATGCACGGTACGCAAATGGAGGCACTCCCCCCCTTCCAATACAGCATAGAGGCCCCATCATTTGCTCTCAGCCGCAGAGCAGAACAGGGTTATCAGGAAGGACATTGTCGGACTGGATACTCAGAGGACATGGAGTTCACCTAGTCGTCCACTGGGAACGAAGATGGCCTTCTACAGATGCCTGACAGGATGGGTTCATCATCCGTCCACGCTACATGGACATACACCTATCCTTTGGGGTGAGATGTGCAATAGGCCAAATTTGCACCTCGTCCCACCAACTGAGAGTGGAGACTGCCAGATATGGGCCTAGGGCGACTGCACCAGAGAACAGGATATGCCAGCTCTCTCACACAGAGCCCGAGACAGAGGACCATTACATATGCCGATGCCCTGTATACTATGAGATTCGGGGGAGGTTCCACTGCCTCTTCCGAGCTGGGTTCGGACCACTTTCCAAGAACATGGACTTCTCGGATCAAAGATGCCTGGGACTTTTTCTTCTAGAGCTCCATAGACACAGGGAGTTCTTAGTGAGATCCAGATCAACTGTACTTGCTCAAGGACCAGCACAGAGAGCTCTCACCGACTTCTTCCATACCAACACTCCAAGGGCCGATCCACCCATCATACCCAGACAACAAGCTAGTGTAGGAGCTCGGCTGAGAGGTGTGACACTCGACAGAGCCACTGAGTTATGCAAAGCTCAACACCCCAGACTCCATGGCCCTCACCCACGGCCACCCCACCACAAGAAGATCCGGGCCATCACCTCCCATCATCAAAACCTTCTCGCGCCAACTCAGTTTTGCCACCTTGAGCACCATGTCACAGCGGCCCATGAGGGATGTATTAGGGTGATATGAGAGCTCTCTGCTCATGTACCTAGATCAGATTTTAAAGTTCTAGATTTTTGTTATCTTTCTTTATTACTATTTTGTACCCAGGATGATGTACCTCATGGATTTTGTACCCAGGATGATGTACCTCATGGATATGATGTAACCTTTTGGTCTCATAGGTCATTTTGGCCTTTTGAGACATTAATACAACACTCACTCACTCTCTCTCTCTCTCTCTCTCTCTCTCTCTCTCTCTCTCTCTCTCTCTCTCTCTCTCTCTCTCTCTCTCTCTCTCTCTCTCTCTCTCTCTCGACTTTGTGTATGTGCACGCGCGCGCATGCAGAGCATGTACTTCCCCATCCAACATTGGTATCAGAGCCTCTGTGTTGGATGCCATTGCCTGTCGTACGAATCTACGGATCTGCCTGTGGTATTGGTCGCCACTCATATCAACAACAACCAACAACTGCCTCCTAAGTGCCCGCCATACGAATCTGCAGAGCATCAACCAATAGCCACATGCTCTTGAGCGCCACCTGTTGCAAAGGCTTCGCCCAACAAGGAATTTGAAAACCCCCAAATCAATTTCTTGATTTGGGGATTTCCGCCTCTACCACCATAGAGGCACCCATTCCACCGGCTAAACAAGTTGCTTCGCCCGCCGCCGCCACCGTTCCAGAGCCTGTTTTCTAGACCAAAATTTTTTCCTTTTTTTGCACAACCATGTTTCTCATGATTTCTGGAGTCTCCCAAGCCAAAGAACTCCAAAATCACAGTCCGTTTAGGTCATCAAAAACCCTCTGCAAATTTTCAGCTTCTCCAAAAACAGACCCTGGGTTAAATCCGACATTCATCATGCTCTCTCTCAATGCACTGGGCATTGAAATACAACATTCTGACACCCATCTTTGGGGTTTGTTTTGGTCATCAAGTCTATATTCAGATAACTTTTCTATAGTGCA
The DNA here is from genome assembly GCF_041138505.1 of Cibotium barometz. Taxonomy (NCBI): domain Eukaryota; kingdom Viridiplantae; phylum Streptophyta; class Polypodiopsida; order Cyatheales; family Cibotiaceae; genus Cibotium; species Cibotium barometz. The sequence continues at coordinate 52,188,401 of NC_141074.1, forward strand.
TCTCATATTTAGTGGAGAACATGGTGTTCACTGTTTACATGGAGCCAATGTGGGCAATTCTTGTTCCTCAATGCTCTCCCCATTCATGCAATAGAGCTAGTGTTCTCTTCACCTCCTCTATTGTAACCCTAGTCTAGATAGTGTGGGATTGCTAATGTTGAGGGTTTGGGGCATGCTTACTTGGTGGACATGTCTTTCTTCTTCTCCCTATTCTTCTCCTTCTCCTCTTCCTCTTGAGCCTTTAGGCATAGCATAGCAATGGAACCTCTTGAGGTTTGCCACTCCAAGCTTCAAAGAGGACCATTACATAACCCCATTGGACAAGGAATTGCAACAATGTGACAAAAGAATGGTGAGACGCTACGAATGGAGCTGCATAGGGGAGGGTGAAGCTCTTGAGCTTGGCTCGGGCTTGGCTAATCATATACGCAAAGAATTTGTGGGTGCATGTATTTGGTGCTAAATTAAGGCTTGTTGGTCCCGCATCCGCAGCTAGCACATCAAGGGGATCCACTATTGGAACAAGTGATTCTGGTTCCCGTGAAAGTGCACCACTTGCACCTATTCCTTCTACACAAGAAGGACTCAAATGGGATGCTAAAGACACACAAGCTCATGCGTTGATTACTCTCTCGTGTAAACGGCAAGTCATACCTCATATCCGTTCATGTACTTCTTCTAAAAGTGCATGGGATATACTTGCCTCTTTATATCACATCTGCAATGAAGCTCATGTAGCTTATCTACCGAAAAAGCTTGACTTGGAGCATATGACTTGAGAGTGATTCTATGGATGAATTTCTCAACCGTGTTAAGAATTTGCAAGAGCAGTTAATAAATATGCCATTTACGACTCGCATAGAGTTCTGTGTTGGCTCATTGACACCTTGCGTGACAACAAGCTACCTACACTTATGCGGAACCCATTGTAATTTAAACTCTTAAGAGTCTTAAGAGTTCATTTTGAGTTTTTTTTTTTTTTATGCCTCTTTGGCATCGACACCCAGAGTGGAATGTAAATCGATGTACCTGATATGTCCCATAGGTCGGATTCGGCCTCCCGTGGACGTTAATATAACTTTCTTTTTTTCTTTCTTTCTACTACTTACAGAGACACACCAGAGCCCAGAGAGGGGGCTATCCAAAGTAGAGGGCTATCAGTGGGAGTTTACATTCAAGGGGACCACACGACAGAGCACATCGAGAGGATCTGGAGGTATAGCGGTACTCTTCAAGCAAGAGCTACACGAGCGCCTACAGGTGGTAGCACGTGACCAAGAGGCTAGATACATGTGGATTAGATTGCAGCTCTCAGCAGATAGGGTGTTATACATTGCTCTATGCTACTTCTCTCCTAGAGGAGAGAGAGATGCCATGACAGCAGAGGAGGAGAGTAGAGAGGAGGAGGAGGACATAGGGCCATTGGGAGAGTCACCATATGCAGCCCTTTCAAACGAGATCATACACTACTTCAACCTGGGGAAGTCCTCCTTATGGGGGACTTCAATGCACGGACACAGGGCCGACAGTGCAACATTTATGTTTTCGAGCACCCCGAGGTGATGCACACACTAGAGGTGGAGGACACGGGAGCTTGCAGGGTGTCAGAGGACATGGGGCCGGATAACACCATATATGGTCATCACTTACTTGAGCTGGGAGCGCGACACCATCTCGTTATTTATAACGGGATGAGGCAACGGCAAGATTCAGAAGCTCTGACATGCTTTCCACGATCGGGGGGGTAGCACAGTGGACTGCATCATGGGGTCCATGGAGACCACACAGGCAGTGACATCTTTCACCATCCCCCCCTGTCCTATTGGTGCGGATCACACGTACCTCTTACTGTCACTGGCGAGCTCCACACCAGCACCCACACAGGCATCTCATACAACTTTCTACTTCACCCATGACTTGGCAGACATATATGAGCATCATGTATATGATGGGCTATTCCAAATGGATCCCCTGTCACCTCTAGACACACTCACCACCCAACTGTCATCTCTACTACATACGACCGCCACCCGCAGCTTCCCCCATCATACACACATTGCACACACAAATAGATCTGGGAGCATGTCCTAGAATCGATGGTATGATGATGAGTGCAAAGAGCTATATAGACACCTCCATGCCCAGAGAGCACTGGGGACCATTACACAAAGACAGGCGAGCCGACAAATGAGGACCCTCACACGCCGTAAGAGGCGTGCATATGAGGAGGCACAGTACTCGGATATATACCACCTACTCATGAGCAGAGATGCAGCCACTGCATGGCGCAAGATGAGAGAGCCTCGCCCTCGTACCCCGATTGAGGATCCACACACATGGCACACATATGCAAAGAGCCTCTACCATATCCCTCAACAGCCGCCCATACCACAGCCAGGGAAGTCCCGCCCTACCACCTCTACTTTCTTTACCGCCTCGATGGTAGAGAGAGCTATCTGCCGGTTACAGCATGGGAGATCGGCTGACCACACAGGTATACAGAGTGAGCATCTTATTTATGCAGCTAACACACTCACCTCTTTAATAGGGCACTAGTGGAGGGCCTACCAGCTCAGTGGACTATGCACACCATCGTGCCTCTCCACAAAGCGGGAGACATGCTAGACCCCAGCAACTACACGACTATCATGATTGGTCATACATTGGCCAAACTTTATGGCGCACTACTCGAGGCAAAGTTGAGCTCATATGCAAAGAAGGAGGGACTGCGAGCACCAGGGCATGCTGGATTCTGATGAGCTTTCTTCACTATTGACCATATATTCACTTTGAGATGTCTGATTGACCAAGCTAGGGCGCGGGAGAAGAGATTATACTACTGCTTTGTGGATTTCCGCAAAGCATTTGACACGGAACCACGAGAGAGACTCTTCCAATGCCTACAGTCATTGGGGATCCCATTAGAGATGGTTTGGGGCATCTATGCTTTATATGAGCAAGTCCTCGGGCGCATACGATGCCCCGGGGGGGCTATCTGATGTTATTGCTAGCACCATAGGTGTGAAGCAAGGATGCCCACTCTCCTACACTATTTGGGCTATACATCGATGAGGTGGCTGACTTCATTGGTCACGGTGGTGGGGACGGGGTAGACATCTCAGGTACCACAATCCACATTATGCTATACGCGGATGATATTATTCTGGTCTCTGAGTCGCGGACGGGACTACAGCACCATCTCCATACACTCGATGACTTCTGCACACAAAAGAGGCTTACAGTGAACCTTGGGAAAACCAAGGCCATCATTTTCCACACCTCAGGGCCGGTTCGACGACACGCCATCTTTACACTAGCAAGAGGACAAGTAGAGGTGGTAGACTCGTATATGTACCTGGGGATTACACGTACGACTCTGCCAGGAAGATTTACTATGGCACAGGCAACCAGGGATAGACTCACACGAGGGTATGCAGCTCTGGCCATGCTAGAGAGATAGTGTCACCAGGCACACTTCCAGGAGCCCCGCACGAAGGGGTGGTTGTTTGACACACTAGTCACCCCTACTTTGATGTATGCTGCAGCAGTATGGGCACTTGGGCTCGCCACCTCCACATGGTCTCGGATAGAGAGGCCTCAGATTCTCATGCTCTCACAGATGATCCGCAGCAAACCCTCCGTTCCACATGACATTGTTCAGACGGAGTTTGCTGCACCTCCTATGCTAGTCCTCTTCCAGACGATCTGCTTCATATAGAGGATCAAAGATATGCCATCAGATCGACTCTCACATAGAGCTTTTGAGGCATCCAGGCAGCTCGCAGAGAGTGGAGATAGGAGATCATGGTATTCACAGATGATACAGTGGCTAACTCAGCATGGTCTTAACATAGATCACCTACCACCTTTCCACTATGATATACATGCACACCACATCCAGCTCTCTCACAGTGAGAGGAACAAAGTCCTTCGACAGGATTCATGGCAACGATACACTCAAGAGACTTGGATTATGTAACGGGAGGCGGACGCGTGTATTGGAATCGTATAAATGTGAACAAGATTCTGAGCACTTAACACTTGAGCATTACAACCACTAAGCTGAAAACGACAGTACACCACATAAAGGGGTCGATGATAGGCTGGACCCCCCCCCTTTAGGTTATATTACCAAAAGAGTCTGCAAAGTACAAGATTACGGGTGCCTGGGGATTCACCACCAGCCTGCACCTGATTCTTCCAAATACATTATGAATGAATACATTTCAAACAAGAGAATCTGTAGGTACATCCGCCCTACACAAAGGTACATCCGCCCTACACAAAGGTCTTCACAAGCACATCCGCCCTGCACAAGAGTATCACAATCCTCACAGGTACTCCGTCCTGCACAAGATGTAAATGGATCTTTAGGCCCTGTTTCCACGCGAGAAACTGATCCAGAAACCTGTGTTCTCCGCGAGCAAGTGTCCCCAATGCTTGCCCTAAGCACCTGCTATACCAGGAATCCTTGAGACACATCCATGCTCACATATTCCATTGCTGTCCGGCCTGTTTTGTGTAATAACCAGTCCAAAACAGCAACTTTCTGTCGCGATAAATCCACCTGTAAAGGGTCCTACAGCCCTGTGGAGGTCCCTAGAGCTGTCCTGTACTGTCCAAGTTGACTTTGGACACCTGTAACCAGCCCAAAACTCGTTGGACCTAAACTTATAGAAACAGGACAAATGGAACACTATGGGCTGGACACCTACGTGGACACCTTATGGGGACACATGTCAGCTAGCATGTGTTCCCACCAGGCCCCTGAGGTGGCGCCTGAAAAAGGCGTGTCCCTCAAGAGGCCCTTTTGGGCTGTTTTACTCATTATTCAACATATTGGAGAGCTGGTTGGAGCTTTGGGAGTTGCTACAGGGCTGGTTGCTTGCTTCCCGGACTCACACAAGCTTGGACAACGATCCCCACACTCTTCTAAAGGGCTGGTTGGTAAATTTCAAACCTGCAATTTCTGGTTATTGCCAAATGGGAAATGGCCATAAGCTGTCCGGACTTCATTAATTTTGGTCCAACCAAATGCGAACGCATTATAAGTTGTCCGGCCACTTATTAATGAGTGTGCACCTGCAAACCAATAAACCTTAGTAGTAAATGAAGTAAGCTGTAAATTGAGTGTGGACGCACTTACCACCTGCAAAACCCATAAGCCCACAGTTTTAGGCCCAAACAGGAGTGCAGACACGTGTCCACAAGGTGCCCGGGCGTCCCCGGTCCCTCGGACTTCACAAGCCAAAATAACAAGCATTGTCCAGGCAGCAAGACAATGTCACACAAAGTAAAATAAAGTTATGGCATGCATCATTTATGCATTGTGCACATGTAAACTTGGAGAACCACCTATCATCATTCTTGTACTTGAAAATATTCCACCTGCCATCATAACACACCATGTGTGCATGGCCGGAATCCACGCGGGCACCGCCCGAAAGTCCACAAATGTCCTGCCATGTCCTTGGACTCATATGCATCCACTCATATGATCCATACACATGCCCAGGTATAATACATACATGCATCCGCATGTTTCTAGGCCTGACACGCATCCGCATGTCCCTAGAATATAGGGGTTTGTGACATTACACCCAGTCAACCTCTACCACCGAAGATGCTATAGAAGCATGTAGAAGGCCAAAGGTCACCCTATGGGGTAGACCAAGAGCCTAGAAGATGTACAAAAATTCATGTCACCTTTTTGTACTATAATTCAAATAAAACCCTGATACCAACTCTCTTTCTCTTCTCACCTCTGTCTTAATCATGCTCATTTAGCATCTTGTTCTTAATAAAGCTTAGGGCTATGGATTAAGCAGTAAAACTTCGACGCATGCAACATTGCTATCAGAGCATTCAAGCTTAGCCACTAAGCATACTACATAGTCCCAAGAATGTGCACAAATCCATCAAAAGAATGTGGCAAGGGTAGCATATAGAATGGTCTGCAACAAGCAAAGCTAGAGGAAATAATTCTCTGGGGGTTATGTACTCGGAACCAGTACATCATTAGCTCTCAGATCAGTTCCAAAGGCCTAGTAACAACAAGCACGATTAGTTCCGACAGGTGACCCCCCACTGTTTTAAGAAAAAGGGATAGTAGGCATGGGGAGTCGCGACAACAGTGGAACGGATGCTCAATTCTTCAACAAGACTTGGAAGTGGAGTTCGGAAGTGAAAGGTGTTCAGGCAAAGTGTCAAAGTGAACGTAAAAGTCAAAGGAGTAGTAAGCAAGGTGGAAAGGTATGGTAAGGTACACATTCAAGAGGTACGTTAACTACGTAAGATCTGTAAAAACATAAAAAAAAAATATCCTATATAGTATTTTATATCTATATATATCTATATCTATATCTATCTATATATATATATATATATATATATATATATATATATATATATATATATATATATATATATATATGTATGTATGTATGTATGTATGTATGTATGTATGTATGTGTGTATATCTATATATAGATATATATATATATATATATACATACATAGATATATATATCTATATATATATATAGATATATATATATCTATATATATAATATATATATATATATATATATATATTTTTTTTTTCTATATCTATATATATATATATATAAGATATATATAGATATATATATATATTTTTTCTATATATATATATTTTTTTTTCTATATCTATATATATATGTATATATATATATATATATATATATATATATATATATATATATAAAAGATATATATAGATATATTTTTTTTTTCTATATATATATATATATTTTTTCTATATATATATATATATATATAGAGAGAGAGAGAGAGAGAGAAATGAATGAAAAAACAATTCATTTTTGAACATTCAACAAGACAATTACCAAAATGAGAGCTCCATCTGTCAACATGTTTTCTTCGCTATCATACTCTCAGCTCTAGCTCTGCAATGGCAATGACCGCGGCGACGAGCACCGCATCATCATCATCTCTCATGGCTATGTTTGCACTTTGCATAAGTTGACTAAAATCGGTGACGACGACGGCAGCCTAGGGTTTTTTTGGCCCACTATGTTTTTAAAAACTGCCACATACTTGCCAATGAGGTGATAGCTCAAGTGGTGAAGGTGTTTGCCTAGGATCAAGAGATCTTGGGTTCAAAGCCCCCCTTGGTGCTTCCTCAATGGCATCGCCTATGGGTGGATAAATAAGCGGCTCTACAGCCAAGCGCCTATACGAGCAGAGAAAAATCGATAACTATGGGAGGATCTTGGACTAAGGGGTCAATGGAGGGGGGGGGGCATATACGGATCTATATAGTGCGGTACTGTACCATACTGTACACTAAAACGTATCTTATGATAAGGTACGTACGTAATGATGCAACCTTGGTAGTAAATCAAAGTCAGTAGTCCAAGAAGGATGGAAGGATGACATAGTGTCCACCCCATCATCAAGTTCAGCAAGAGGGAATGTCACGTGCACAGCAGTGCCATTGCATAATCTCAACATAATCCCCGTTTAGGACCATCATAAAGCAGCACCAGATCACACGGGCAGCACAAACTCAGTTGGCCAGACACCAGGGGGGAGCTGACAGCCCACACATAGCTCTAGAAAAAATAGGAAAAAATACAGAGAGTGAGGAAAAATGGAAAGACACCAAATATGGGCGGACACACCCACAACAGAGGCCCTGACAGTGTGTACAGATAGGAGATGACTGCCAACAATTTCAGCATAATCCCTTTTTAGGACAGCATCATATGCATCCTGGAGGACATGAATCAGCGGTCGGTAGCCACAAATACTCTCATACAATAGTCGGCACTCAACAAGGCATCCAAGCAAGCAATCCGCCAAGCACTAATCGGTCGGCCAACAGATTTGGGCAAACAAGGGAATAAGCGCAAAATTTAGATAGCATTTTATGAATATACTGGTGTCCACAACTTGCCAACAACAGTTAAGTGGGTCGACTAGCACCTTCGGTCCATATATACGTAGAAGTCATCATTTGCATCAACATCAACACCTTTTAAAGAAGTTTCGAAGTCAGTAGAAGCATGTAGAAGGCCAGAGGTCACCCCTATGGGGTAGACCAAGGGCCTAGAGGATGTACAATCATTCATGTCACTTGTACTATAATACAAATAAAACTATGACACCAACTCTCTCTCTCTCTCTCTTCTCTCTCCTTTTTGATCATGCTCATTTAGCATCTTGTTCTTAATCAGGCGTAGGGTTGTGGATTAAGTAGTAAAGCTTCCAATGTTGCATGTGTGGAAGCTTTAGTGCTTAATCCATAGCCTTAAGCTTGATTAAGAGCAAGATGCTGAGTGAACATGATGAAGACACAGGAGAGAAGAGAGAGAGAGTTGCTGTCAGGGTTTTATTTGTATTATAGTACAAAAAGATGACATAAATGTCTGTACATCCTTTAGGCCCTTGGTCTATCCATAGGAGTGACCTTTGGTCTTCTACATGTTTCTACTGCCTTGGTCTTCTACATGTTTCTATTGACTTGTAAACTTCTTCAAAAGGTGTTGATAATAGATATTGATGCTAATGATGACTTATGCTTATATATGGATTGAAGGTGCTGGTTGGCCCACTTAAATGCTATTAGTCTAATGTGGACAACAACATATTCATAAAATGCTACCTAAATTTTGTGCTTATTTTCTTGTTTGCCCAAATCTACTAGTTGATTGATTAGTGTATCATGGTTGATTGCTTGCCTGGCTGTCCTCCTATTGACTGTTGGCCGACTGCATAACTATTGGCCGACTGGGTATTTCTACATGTCATGGGCACCAGGGGCCATATAAAATGGCCCCATGCCCTCACACTTCTTCATTCTGTATTCCGGGATTTTATTGGTGTATATAGCAAAGTTACACTAGCTTCTCTCTCTTAAATCTTTCATCTGTGTATTGCTCTCTACAGCAGTTGTCTTCATTTCTGCCGTGCATTCTGACATGGTATCAGAGCCCCAGGTGGCTTGAAGCTTGGAGACAGTGGGACGTCGAGGCTTTGCTGATTGAGGTGCTGATTGGAGACTGTTTGGGCTGTACGGGACTTGGAGATCAAGTAGAAGGCGGCCATCACCATTGGACAGTCACCTTGCATTCTATTTGCAACCTCTTCTTCTTTTTTCCCACCCACCCTCCCTTCACAAGACCTTGTGAACCCTTGAGATGGCTAAGAAGCACATGAAGATCCCGACACTCCCCACGTTCCCGGTGGACCAACAGTTGGACGGGAACAACTACGGCATCATGGAAGGTACTGATGGAATCTGTTTTGGAGTCCTATGACTTGGCTGATTTCATTGTTGTTGGGGTTCCACGGCCGGAGTTGGAAGAAGGGGAGTTACCCTCTATTCGGAAGGAACGGGAGGCACAGGCACAATCATGGGATCGTGTTAATGTCGGAGTCCGTTCTTTCATCTTCCTCAATTGCACACGACAGGTGATCAATCACATAAAGCATATGACGCTGGCCAGAGGGATTTGACAGTATTTGGCTTCTCTCTACAACAAGGTATCACCCATGAAGAGAATCTCCTTGGAAGTTCAAATGCGGATGATGAATCCTGCAAAGTCATCGATGATGCGAGAACACATCAACAAGCTACAAGCTCTTCAGCAGAAAGTTCTCCAAGCACGGAAAGAGATATCAACAGAGGATATGGCCATAGCATTGTTGTCACATTTGCTCCCTCAATAATCAGCCTTTTACTCCTCTTTGATCACCATTGGCAAGCTCAACACCATCACATGGGAGGAGCTTGTGCCCATGGTCTTGGACCAGGAAGAGCAATTCACGAACCCTCCACAAGACAGAGGTTCTGAGGCCTTGGCTGGCCAACGATCGAAAGGCCGTAACAACAATAACAACAATGGATAAGGGAAGTCTTCATCGAAGAAGTCTTCTGAGAAGAAGCCTGATTCAGAACGAGAGAAAGTGAAGGCCGAGAGGACCTGTAATGATTGTGGCGAGAAAGGCCACTATTGGAGAAAGTGTCCCAAGCGGATTGGGAAGAGTGTTGATTCTTCAACTTCAGCTGCAAAGACTCCAGCCTCTGTGCACGTTGGACACCAATGCTTCATCTTCTTCGAGCGAGGAGGCAGTTGGCTTCACCGCCAAGGATACTCGGGAATGGATTCTTGATAGTGACACTTCCAAGCACATGACTCCTTCCCGTGACTTTTTTCAAGATCTAAAACGACAGTCAAGTCGCATTTCATTGGCGACAATTCCACCATACCAATTCGCACTGAGGGCCAGATGGAGATCATTCCCGATGGCAGAGGGGGGAAGCATTCCTCTCGTGTTCTTTACATCCCCGCACTTGGTTTTCATCTGCTGTCAATGCATGAGGTGTGCAAGACTGGCTTCCGGGTGGAGTTAAAGGAGCATTCTGTTGCTCTACGGGACCACAAGACTGGCCAGGTTGTTTGGGAAGGCGACAGCTTTCGAGTGGAGTTTAAGGAGCATTCTGTTGCTCTACAGGACCACGAGACTGGCCAGGTTGTTTGGAAAGGCGGCGTGGAAAATGGTATATACAAACTCTCCGCACTCTCCTCTTTGACAAGTTCTCAAATTGGTGATTTGTGGCACTTTCGGTTTAGCTACTTGAATGTGGATGCGCTGGGGCGAGCTTTCCGAGACCAAACGGTGGTTAGCTTGCCAGATGTTGGTAGCAAGCAAGGACGTTGTAGTTCTTGCATTCGTGGTAAGCAACACATGGAATCTTTTCCGAAGCAGGCTTCCAAGCGGGCTTCAAAACCTTTGGAGTTCGTACACACTGACTTGTGTGGGCCTGTGCAGACAACATCCTTGGGAGGTACTTTGTACTTTATGCTGCTTGTTGATGATTGTAGCAGATTCACATGGGTTCATTTTCTTTCTCAGAAGTACCAAGCTTTTGCTCGGTTCAAGGAGTGGCATGTGATGGTGGAGAAAGAGTTTGGCTTGCAGATTAGGGCTAACAAGGGAGGAGAATTTTCTTCCAATGCATTCGTGCGGTTTTGTGCGGAAGATGGCATCAAGCGAGAGCTGGCCAATACAGGTTCGCTGTCAAAGAATGGAGGAGTTGAGCGTAAGAACAAGACTGTGGTGGAGATGGCGAGGACGATGCTGGAGCATCGTGATCTTCCTCGTCCACTTTGGGGAGAGGCTGTGGCTACGACTGTCCATATCCTCAACCGTTCTCCAACTACTTCAGTACCAAACATGAATCCCTTGCACAAGATACTTGGAGGAAAGCCATGCAGGTGGAACTGGATGCCATAGAGAAGAATAACACGTGGGAGTTGGTGGCGGGGCCGTCGAAACGGTCTGTCATTGGTGTCAAGTGGGTCTTTAAGACCACGTATACGTCACATGGATCGGTGGACAAACACAAAGCCAGACTTGTAGCTAAGGGTTATGCTCAACGGCTTGGCATCAACTATGAGGATACCTTTGCACCAACAACGAGAATGACCACGATTCGGATCGTTCTTGCCCTTGCTTCTTCTCAGCGATGGCCCATATTTCAGATGGATGTTAAATCTACGTTCCTTAATGGTGACCTGCAGGAGGAGGTGTATGTTGAGCAGCCTCCAAGCTTTGAGATTCCAAGATCAAGGGGTTGGTTTACAGATTGTGGAAGGCCTTGTATGGTCTTAAGCAGGCCCCTAGGGCTTGGAATCAAAAGATTAATTCCTTCTTTCTACGGATTGGATTTTAGAGATCGATTGCAAATCCCAACCTATATCTTTTTCGAGAACGCGGTATGGTCACGTTGATCATCCTTTATGTGGATGACCTCATTCTCACCAACGATCATATGAAGCACATTGCAATGACAAAGGCTGCCTTGTCAAAGGAGTTTGAGATGACCGATTTAGGCTTACTCCACTTCTTCTTGGGATTGCAGATCTGGCAGACCCAAAGGGGGTTCTTTGTCTCTCAGCAGCAACGAGTATGTTAATGAGTTGCTTGAGGCCTTTGGGATGGAGAATTGCAAGCCTATCACGTCACCGATGGACCCGAACACAAAACTTACAGTGAATGATCCTTGTGAGCCAATTGATGCCTCTCTGTACCGAAAGCTGGTTGGTTCATTGATCTGGTTACTGAACACCAAATTGGACTCGAGCTTTACTGTGGGGCTATTGAGGTCATTTATGCAGATGCCGTTGAAGTCTCATTGGGACGCAAGATTGCGGATCTTGCGGTATCTGCAAGGTATGAAGGATCTTGGACTCTTCTACAGCACTGGAGGTGAAACGAAGGAACGAGTTCAACTCCAAGGGTGGAGTGACTTTGATTGGGGAGGAGATCCAGACACGAGGAGATCTACATCAAGCTACAATTTTACCCTTGGCTCAAGAGCTGTTTCATGGAGCAACAAGAGGCAACCAACTATTGCCTTGTCATCAACAGAGGCAGAGTACCATGTTGCTTGTGGTGCTACTTGCGAGGTTGTGTGGCTATGGAGGTTGCTTGGCGAGATTGGGTTTCCACAAAAGGAGCCCCCGATCATCTAGTGCGATAACCAAAGCTGTATCGCTATTGCTCGGAACCCGGTCTTCCATGCCCGGACCAAGCACATAGAGATACAATATCACTTTGTTCGTGAGAAGATCTTGGCTGGTGACATCTTGCTTCTTTATTGTTCGATGAAGAACAATGCAACGGACCTCTTCACACGAAGTCTCTACCTCAGGCTATGCTCCAGCGACACTCCAACTCACTGGGGTTGGTTCCACATCCGAGAGCTGAGAGGGGGTGTTAGCAAGAGCTAAGAGGGGGTGTTAGCAATCATCTCCTGTTTGTACACTATGTCAGGGCCTCTATTGTGGGTGTGCTCGCCCATATTTGCTATCTTTCCATTTTTCCTCACTCTCTGTATGTTTTTGGAGCGCTGTATGGGCTGTCAGCTGCCCCCAGGTGTCTGGCCGACTGAGTTTGTGCTGCCCGTGTGATCTGGTGTTGCCCAACTATACCATACTGCTAGCCGACTACAGAGCTGTTGGTCGACTGGGTATTTCTACAGGTTGTGGGCACCAGGGCAGCAATCCGCTCGCTTTGGGCTGGCCGACCAACAGCCAGGGGCCATATAAAATGGCCCCTTGCCCTCACACTTCTTCATTCTGTATTTCACGATTTTATTGGTGTATATAGCAGAGTTACACTAGCTTCTCTCTCTCTGTCATCTGTGTATTGCTCTCTACAACAATTGTCTTCATTTCCGCTGTGCATTCTGATAGAAATATGCTGAGATTATGCCATAGCACTCATGTGCATGTGATACACATGGACATGGCTAATCCTTGGTTAGGCATAGCCAATCCCTAGTTAGGCAGCAATCTTAGGGTAGATTTAGGGCACTTGCAGGCTCAAGCAAGGAAGAACAAGTAAGTCCACAAGAATCACCATGGCACAGCCTATAACCAGCCCACACATGAGTACAATGGCCACCGCTTTGCTCTTCTAGGCGTCATGACGATGCCCGATAGTAGGTACTCAAACATGGGCATCATTAAGTGGGCCGACAAGCATATTCAAGATTTATTAGCATTTTTCACAAGCAGTGGACAAAGATCATTCTCGCCGGCCTGTGAATATTGAGCCTATAAAAGGCTAGGCCCAAACATAGTCTTATTCATCTGATCCCCCTTCTGGGTTAGCTCATAGTTAGTCATTATGCAGTCTTTTGGTCAAGAATTCAGTCCACTTTTGGAAGGCCAAAGGCCATGGAGTGCAGACAAGAAATCAGTCCACTTTTGGCAGGCCAAAGGCGCCATGGAAGTTGTACAAACATATACATCTTTTTATACCATATCAATATACTGAAAATACAGTTCATCTCTCTCTATCTATTCATTGCATGTTCCTAATCAATAGGCTTAGGGGTGCCCGGTGGATCAAGTGTAGCAAGGCTTCCGCATCAACAAGCCTCAACAACTTCATCTTTAGGAATCTCCTTGCACTTCTGTTGTTGGACTTCCTATTGGGTCCAAGACTTGGAACTCTCGTGCATCTCGAGTCACAACAAGATGAAACGCATCCAAGAGATCACGGGACCGATGTGCATGAACATCTATATGCAAGGACAGGTTCATAGTCACAAAGAATGGGCATTTTTAGACTCAAGAATGTTGGGGATGGCAGCATCTTCCCATGTCACTCTATAGTCACAAGGAATGGCCATTCTCAATCTTTTCCGTCCATGTTCCCCATCCCCATTTTGCGTCCCATGTGAATATGGACAGGTTCAAACCATCCACAAAACACTCTACTTGCTCTAACTGCCGCAGACTGACCTCCAGAGCGTGAGCATAAGCTTCCATAAACAAGGCTACATAGTCAATAACCTACTCACCCTACTTCTAGGCAAAGCACTACACATTGCCAGAGTACCTCACATTGGTAGTCCATAGGTTCAAACTACTTGAGGACCACCTTGCAACAACCCTTTCGGCAAGGAATCATGTGGTGCTAAAGGTGTTTCTTTTTTTATGTTAGTTGCCATGCATGTACGATGGGAAGGTCGCTTTAAGAGATGATGCTATTTAGGCAACAGCCCCATTGGAATTTAAGCACGGTAGCTTCACAACAGTGAGATCACCCGCCTTATTTGTCATCAGTGCTCATCACACCATCCCGTTTGATGAGATAAGCTAAGGCAAGCTCACGGGGCTTTGCATTCATTCCCTTGGCCAAATCTAAAAATGTAGTGAATTCTTGATCAACTTGAGATTTAGAAGCAAATTGTTTACCTTTGAGTGCCCATTGGCATTTGGGTCATCCTTGAGTTTCTTGATAATGGTCCCTTGCTCCTCAATCCACTTCCGTAGTCTCTCCATCTCTTGCTCCTTACCCACTATAGCTTGTTGCAGGTCCACCTCCAATTAGACAGCCATGTGCGCTTTGACAAAAACACTCACTTGAGATGGTGATCAAAGGAGAGGCACTCACATGTCCTTAACTAACCCCGTTAATAGCTACGTAGCAAAAGAGAGGACTTCTTCCACCACATTGGTGGGAAGGCAACCTCAACTTAATACCAATGCAATGTGGCGGACGAAGAGCCATGATCTTGCAATTAATTAACTAATAAAGAAAAAACGCCAAACAACACTTAACCAATTCACACAACACAAATTAAACATATGCATGTACCACACTCTAAGGGCCAAAACGGTACTATATTCCAATAGAGAATTCTGGTACAAGGTAGAGGGAGCCTAACTCTAGATTTCCAAATACAATATGAAATCCAAGAAAGAAGTTACCCCAAGCCCCAAGCCACTAAGCAAGGGAATCGAGTCCTCCCCCCAAGCCACTAAAGAAGGGGTGCTTCAAGCTTCACACCAAGCATGTGTGGATCTCACAGGCAGAGCCTAGTTTCACGTAGACTCCTACGTGGATCTCAGGCAAGGATTCACTCAAGGAGGTAGGCGAGAGAGGTAGCCATGAAGGCAAGTGTCAAGGCAGCCCACAAGGGAGGCACCTTGCTTAAAATGGTCATGGCCACCCCCATATGGCCATAAAGAGGATGCCTGGCATTTGTGGGCGTAGAGGGGGCCTAGCCTTCACAATTGCCCAATGCCCACATTAAAGATGTTCCCACTCAATGAGTGTGAACACTTTAGATTGAGAATTTGTCTAAGTCCCAAAACATGCCTTCTAGGCTGAATTTTGGCACCACCATAAAGCCCTGTGAAATACCAATCATAAGTAAACAAACAAGGGCACTCACATGGTCTTGTAGCAAGTAGTTCCAAGCATCCCCAACGCTACAAGATTGACCCACAACAACACACAAACACGTCGTACTTCTAGCAAATCAACTAACCAACACAAGCATACATGAGCTATGCGTATCCAAATGAAACTTGGAAATCCATCATTCTCTAATCTTGTATCAATCTACATGGCTCTAGTAACACTAGGCAACCTTGGAAACACATCCCAATCATACAAGTGACACACGACTTCTAGTCAAATTGACCTTCATCTAGTCACACTAGGTGGAGAGAAGAAATAGCTAAGTCACACTAGCTAACTCCAACTAAAATGGAGATGAGTCACACTCGCAAACCCCCTAGACTGTAGTCACACTATAGTGAAGCTATACCAATTGTATTGGCTACAAAGTATTACCAATCACAATGGCTAAAAATGGACACAATGGCTAGTCACACTAGTATTCATTATATCCCGAAGAAGAGCTTTTGGAATCAATGATGTACTTGACAACTAATCATGCTTAGATAGCCACATGGTGACCAATATGATACCCAACTATAGAGGGTCCACATATCCCAACGGTCGAGCTCAAGAATGAGCTTGCCGTATACGCTATTTGCTTTACAAATCCATCCGCGGAAAATCTAGCTAAAGCAAGGTTAGGCTCTAATACCAAATGTGGTTTTGTGCCTAATGTACAAGTGAATATCAAACAAGAGAGTAGTTGAATAAAGGGACACATGCACAACAAAACTATTTAGATTCTTAAACTACTTTGTATTATGTACAAGAAAATGAGATACAACAATTCTTTCCAAGTACAAAATGCTATTGACCATGTTGATCCCTGATCTCAGCCCAAACACTACTGTAGATCACCTCACATCAGCCCTAACGTGTAGAGTAACGCTCCAGAGGCTCCAATCACACAAAGAATTAAGATGTGAAACTGATTATTCCACAGCCTCCTTATATAGTGCTCAGAAGACACAGTTCGCCAGTATATGGACTATCAGCCTGTAGAAGGGGTCCACTGTTGGCATAAATCACAACCAACTGCACTCTAGGTCACAACCAACTGCACTCTAGGCAGCCTGCCCACCACGTGTCAAATTGCGACCTGCTTGCTGCTGCCTACAACATGTCTACTGTTGCCCAACGCCCATGTGCTGCTACCAAACTCTTGCCGGCTGGTAACCATAGTAGCAACGGAACGGGGACGGGAACGGAACGAAAGCACCACCAGGGGAACGAGAAAGAGAAAAAGGGGGAACGGGAACGAGGGGGAACGGAAACAGGGAACGACCTAGATAATTCCTAGAAATGACGATAAATCTTAACATACAATGCTCATTTATATAACCAAATCAGAGACACACTAAAGTCTAGTGCACCATAATTTGCATGGCTAGATACTAACACTGAATAGATCTCACAAGTCAAAATAAATTAGCCCACATCATACATGACATAAGTGGCAAAAAGCACAAAATGTGGCCCACATGGCACAGCCTAGATAAAAGAAACAATCCAAGTCCAAAGTCCAAGCCTCAAGGTGACATGCAAATAGTAAGGAGATATCATGCATGGCTACTGCCAATGATGCCATCAAGGAGACTATCATCTATGTCATCCAAGAAAGCCATATCATCAAGACCAACATCTGCAGCATCCAAATCTTTAATCCCATCCTGACCAGGATCTGCAAGTCCATGTGTCTCCTCATCATCCGAGGACTCCTCATCAAGAAATATAAACTTCTCTGGTTTGGGAGATGCCATATCACCAAGCAAGCGCAAATTAGCACTTACAAAAATCAAGTCATTGACTTGTTTTGTCCCAAATTTGTTCCTCTTCTTGGATGCAACATGGCCGAACACACTCCATAGCTGCTCAATCGGAGAGGAGCTTGCACCTTGAGACAAGATCCTTACTGCCAATGATTGAAGCTGTGGTGTACGAGCCCCATAATCCTCCCACCATAAAGCAACCCCTATCTTAAACCTATCTCTCTGTGCATCAGCCGATCCAAACCTTCCCAACTTGCTGCGATAAAATCCAAGTTGGTCTTTCACCAACCTTCGTTTATCTGCATCACGAACCTGCCTAGAAAGCACTGTCTCCCAACCATCCATCACCTCATCATCGGCCTCTTGTCCACATCCTTGGAACTCGGGATCCAAGACATACGCAGCAGCATGCATAGGAGAATGATAACCATTCCATCGTGCTTCACATAATTCTCGAACCTCTGCATATTTCTCATCAGACAAGCTCATTTTCCCTATTTTCTCGATCATTCGGTCAACCCCCTCATAAACCTTGCCAATGCATGGCTCCCGTCCATCTGCAAACCGCATCAAGCGCATGATCGGCTTCATCATAGCATTGATAGGATTGACTTCATCCCAAAATGTGAAGTCTTGTATGGTTCTTGCAACCTCTATGCCGGCTCTTGACCGAGAAAGTGCCCATCCCATCCACTCATTGCATACAACCAACTGCTTCAAAGGCAATTGCACTTTGGATAACCTCTTCATCATGAGAAAGTTATAACCAAAGCATCTCTCTAAGTACTTCAAGAGATCCTTTTTGGCCGATATCTTGCGGAATTCATTCAAAATAAACTGATGGTTTTGAATGAAGCTTATTATCTCCTTGCCTTTTTGAATGTGTGGATCAACCCATGGCAAGCTGTCAACATCCTTCAATAAGTTGCTCAAACAATGAGCAAAGCATGGACTAAATGTGATATGCGGATACCTGTCTTTAAGCTTAAGACCAGCTGCTCTATTTGTTGCCTCACCATCAGCTAAGAACTGAATAACATTCTCTGGTCCAACTTTCTCAATACCTTCGGCCCACTCTTCCACAAGCTGATCTGCAGGTTTTGCAGTCCCAAAAGCATCATGTGAGGAAATGAATTGCATTCTTCCTCGAGAATAAGCAACCATGCCATGAATGGACCTTTTTCGAGTGTCACTCCAACCATCTGCAATAAGTGACACACCATTCTTTGCCCAACTTTCATGCACAGACTCTAAAGCACATTCAATTGCAGCTTTCTCCTTTTGCAACAAGGTGGTGCGTAGTGTCTCATATGAAGGAGGCTTGTATGGTGGGCCATACCGTGCAATCTCCTGGACCATTTCAATGAAATATGGAGACCTGGCAACATTGAATGCTACATGATCATGATAAAAGAACCTTGCAACAGCTGCATCTACCCTCTCTTTCTTGTGGGGATCCCAAGCTGCTCCCAAGGTTTGCTGCTTGCCGGAACTTGCACCCATAGACTGCGAATCTTGGGAAAATGCAAAGCTCCCAAGTCCTCCATACTGTTGTCCATCTCCCAAGTGTACATCTTCCCCTTGTCTACTGAAGTAAGATGCATCAATTGCCGGTTTCTTTCGTGCACATGCTTTCTCCTCTTCACTTGGGTACTTTGCCAAAAGCTCTCTACGCATTTCAGGTGTTGTCCCTGGGCATTTGTTCACTTGTGCTTTTTCATTGTTTACATGGCATAGATGTGCTCTCACACGGTTTGCTCCTCCTGACTTCTCTTTGTTACATTGCTTGCATTTCCATCGTGTTGCACCTCCCTTAGATGAATACCTTTCTAGCCTTTCAACCTCGTCCCACCAAGTAGCATTCGAAGCCAGTCGCTTTGAACCCGAGTAAGCCATGATTTCTGTAAATTCGGGCAAAAAGTTAAATAGGCTTTCAAAGTTAACCATTACAAAGAAATGAGTCCTTTTTTTTCTTGTGTTTAATGGGGAGAGACTATGCAGTGTGCAGTCCAGATTGTGACATAGGTAATTTTTAAAACACCAAAAGTTCAAACAAAGAAAGAGAGAGAGAGAGAAGAAAGAGAAAAGCTTGCTGCCTTGCCTTCTAGATGAATGTAGTCACTAGTGTGTACACTGCAAGTCTGCAAGGGCTAGGGGGCCTGGCTGGGGGCGACTGTACTATGTAGTACAGAACAGTACGCCGTACGGGCAGGACAGTACGTGCAGTGCTGAGTGGAGTTGTGGACAGCAACGGCGACTACAGTACACTGGTACAGGCGTGAACTCCGAAAAGCGACGGGCGAAAGGCGTACGGGACCCGGGTGCGAACTTCCGAAAAGCGACTGGCGCAAGGCTTACGGGCTTCTATTTTTTTAAAAAAAACCACGTCATCAGCGTTCCCACGTGGGGGAACGACAGGCTCGCGTTCCCTCTCCCGTTCCATCTCCCGTTCCACAACCGTTTCCTGCCGTTCCACGTCTTTTCCACCACCTCACCGTTCCAACCCCCGTTTCCAACGTTCCACTCGTTCAGGCGATGGGGGAACGCATTCCACCGTTCCCAATGGGGGGAAACAGGGTTCCCCTGCTACTATGCTGGTAACAGGTGCCATGTGAGTCCATAAATTGCAAAAGCGCATCACACTGCTAAATTGGAACGTTTGAATAGACAGACACATGCACAACACAACTACTTAAACTATTCATGTACAAGAAAATGAGATACAACAGTACTCTCCAAGTACAAAATGATATTGAACATGTAGATCCTGATCTCGGCCCAAACACTACTGTAGATCACCCTCAGATCAGCCCAAACGTAGAGAAATGCTCTAGAGGCTCCAATCACACAAAGAATTAAGATGTGAAACTCATTATTCCACAGCATGCTTATATAGTGCTCAAAAGACCCAATCAGCCATGTCTGCCTGTAAACGACCGACATAAATCACCACAACCAACTGCACTCTGCCATCTACGTGCCGCCAACGGGCCAGCATCGAAGGCCCAGTCCCTAACTTAGATACCAGAAAAATCTAGTCATGTTGTCAGTGTAATTCATGAATGTTTTTCAAGTTGTCTAGCAATAAATAATGCATATACATATTTTTGGAGCTTCTACCCCCTTGTGTATGAAAAATTTATGATACATCTGAAAAAGACATGAAACATTTATGAAACACGTTTTTTGAGATGTTTCGTAACTATGGACTCATTATATAATAAGGTATCCTTGAGATATAGACATCTACCAAGCATGTTGGACTTCATGACTAGGAGTAGCTCTAGGGGATCAAGCAGTTTGGTCGTACGGGACACCAGGGCTTGCTACCTAGGCAGAGTTGACTCACGTCAATCTGGACCTTGAGCCCGAGGGTGGTTCCACAGGAAGCTGCATAGAAGCCTTGTTTTACTGATCTGATGATGATGATGCTAGTGATGATGATGTGGATGAAGATGATGCTATTGATACCTACATGCTAACTTAACTAATGGTTAATCAGGGATTAAGACTACTCCTACAGATGATTACGAGCATGCACGTGAGATTTCCTTGTGCTAAACTTGATGACGGGGTGGACACTCTGTCATCTTTCCTCCCTGGATTGCTACTGTCTCTAAACTACTACTGACTTTGACCTTCTCCTTTTTTGAATTTGACTTTACTTGATATTTTTACCTGAACACCTTCACTCCTGATCTCCACTTCCAAGTCTTGCTAAAGAACTAAGCATCTGTTCAACTGTTGTCCCAATGCCTGCTTTCCCTTACCCTTAACACAACAGTGGGTCACAAGCTTGAACTGATCATGCCTATGCTAGGCCTTTGGAATTGATCTGAAAGCTTGATGATGTACTGGTTCCGCGTACATACCCTCAAGGAATGCTTCCTCTGGCTTTGCCTGTTTGCAAACCACTCCATCTGCTACCTACTTCATTCCTACTGGAAGTGTGCACCTTCCTTGGGACTATACATAGTGGGTTGAGCATGAATGCTTTGATACCAATGTTACATGCGTGGACGCTTTGCTGTATTGATCTAATGATGATGCTCCCACTGATGATGATGTGGATGAAGATGATGCTACTAATGGGGACCTACATGCTAATTTCACTGACAATTAATCAAGGATTACGACTGTTCCTGCATATGGTTAGCCATGGCACGGGCATGCGCGTGACAACTTGTCAGAATATGCAGCGGAAATGATAACCAAACTTGGGTAGACAAGAGCAAGTAGACTGCAAAAAATAATCAGCACAAGAAACACAGAGAGATAGGTGTGTAAACTCTTCTCTATACACAAGATCTCGGAAATACTGAATGAGGAAGTGGTAGGGGCTGAGGGGCAATATATACAACTCCTAGAGGACAGTCGGCCAGCAGCAGATAGTGCCCACGACTAGAAAAGAAGACCCACGACTGCATAAATGCAGTCGGCCAGAATCATGATGCCCACGACTGAAGAAAAGCAGTCGGCCAACAGCCCTGATGCCCACGCCTGAAGAAGATCCAGTCGGCCAGCATTGGGGTGCTCCTGGCATCATCTGGCAGCCCTCCCACCACTAGGAAAAAATGGGAAAAATAGGGAAAAAATACGGGGAGTGTGGAAAAATGATATACGGGCGGACACACCCACAACAGAGGCCCTGGTGTATACAAATAGACAGGAGATGACTTCTAACACCCCCTCTCAGCTCCTGGTTGTGAAACCAACCCAAGGGAGCTGGAGTGCCGCCTGAGCGTAGCTTGAGGTAGAGACTTCGTGAAGAGGTCCACCGCATTGTCCTCCGTCGAACAATAAAATAGCAAGATATCACCCGCCAAGATCTTCTCACGTACAAAGTGATACTGTATCTCTATATGCTTGGTCCGGGCATGGAAAACCGGGTTTCGAGCAATAGCTATACAACTCTGGTTATCACACTGGATGATTGTGGGCTCCCTCTGTGGAAACCCAATCTCGCCTAGCAGCCTCCGCAGCCATACAACCTCACAAGCAGCACCACAAGAAACCCGATACTCTGCCTCTGTCGAAGAAAGGGCAATAGTTGGCTGCTTCTTGCTGCTCCAAGAAACTGCTCCTGAGCCGAGGGTAAAAGTGTATCCTGAAGTAGATCTCCTCGTGTCTGGATCTCCTCCCCAATCTGAGTCACTCCAACCTTGGAGCTTGACTCCATTCCCTCCTGTGTAAAAGAGTCCCAGATCCTTCGTACTCTGCACATACCGCAAGATCCGCAATCCTGCGTCCCAATGAGTCTTCAATGGCGTCTGCATAAAAGAGCTCAACAGTCCCACGGAGAAGCTCAAGTCCAATCTGGTGTTCAGCAACCAGATCAATGAACCAACCAACTTCCGTGTACAGCGAGGCATCAACTGGCTCACAAGGATCTGTAACGGTTAACTTTGTGTTCGGGTCCATCGACAAAGTAATAGGCTTGCAGTTCTCCATCCCAAAGGCCTCAAGCAACTCATGAACATACCGCTGCTGAGAGACGAAAAAACCCCCTCTGGGTCTGCCAAATCTCCAATCCCAAGAAGAAGTGGAGTAAGCCTAAGTCGGTCATCTCAAACTCCTTTGACAAGGCAACCTTCGTCACTCCAATGTGCTCCATATGACCGCCGGTGAGAATGAGATCATCCACATAAAGGATGATGAGTGTGACCATGCCGCGTTCCCGAAAGAGATACAGGTTCGGATCTGCAACCGAACTCTGAAATCGAGTTCGAATAAAGAAGAAATCAATCTTCTGATTCCAAGTCCTGGGAGCCTGCTTAAGACCATACAAGGCCTTACGTAACCTGTAAACCATCCCTTCTGATCTTGGAATAATAAAGCCTAGAGGTTGCTCAACATACACCTCCTCCTGCAGGTCACCATTAAGGAACGCAGATTTTACATCCATCTGGTACACGGGCCACCTCTGAGAAGAAGCAAGGACAAGAACGGTCCGAATCGTGGTCATCCGCACTGTCGGTGCCAAGGTATCCTCGTAGTCGATGCCTGGCCGCTGAGCATAACCTTTAGCCACGAGCCTGGCTTTGTGTTTGTCCACCGACCCATCAACCGCGTACTTGGTCTTAAAGACCCATTTGACACCAATGACTGACCGCTTCGACGGCCTCGGTACCAACTCCCAAGTGTTGTTCTTCTCGATGGCATCAAGTTCCACCTGCATGGCTTCCCTCTAAGTATCCTGTGAAAGGGCTTCCTTTACGGAAGTGGGCTCTTTATCCCGCATGATACGAGACATCAGAGCATAGTTCACCTGAAGAAGCTCCGCCGTGTTGCTTTTATCTCAGACTCGATGTGATCTTCGAGGGCCGTCCTCTGTGGTCCACTCGGAGGGTAGCTCCGTGACACCTGACTCCCTCTTGCTCAAAAAAACGCCCAAGATCTCCTAGAGCCTAGGGCTCTGATACCATGTCAAAATATGCAACAGAAATGATAACCAAACTTGGGTAGACAAGAGCAAGTAGACTACAGAAAATAATCAGCACAAGTAACACAGAGAGATAGGTGTGTAAACTCTTCTCTATACACAAGATCCCGGAAATACTGAATGAGGAAGTGGTGGGGGCTGAGGGGCAATATATACAACTCCTAGAGGGCAGTCGGCCAGCAGCAGATAGTGCCCACGACTGGAAAAAAGGACCCACGACTGCAGTCGGCCAAAATCATGATGCCCACGACTAAAGAAAAGCAGTCGGCCAGCAGCCCTCATGCCCACGCCTAAAGAAGATCCAGTCGACCAACATTGAGGTGCTCCTGGCATCATCTGGCAACCCTCCCACCACTAGGAAAAAATGGAAAAAATAGGGAAAAAATACGGGAAGTGTGGAAAAATGATATACGGGCGGGCACACCCACAACAAAGGCCCTGGTGTATACAAATAGACAGGAGATGACTTCTAACACAACTATGGCTAGAAGAAGAGTTTCTAGCCGAATTCTATCACGATCATCAATCTCGGGTTTAAAGTGAGTTGACCTAATGCTAACAAGGTTCCTAGGTCTGCAATCCTTACATTCCCCCCAACCCCTCCTTCCACCTCTCTCTCAAACAACTTCCTCTTCATTTTGCACCTCTAGTCCTCCCGCTACCCCTCACCCCCCAAACCTATTGGGTACACCGTACCACTCGGCCTTGCGCTTTTCAGACCCAATAAAGATGATCGTGGCTTTCTCTCCACTCTCTCCCCCAAGAACCCCTTGAAAAACAATCCTTCCAAGGCCAAATCATGGGATGCCTGGTGAACTATGCCTTTTTCACGTGCATCCACATCGATACAAGCCCCTATGTTGAGGTGATGGCTCCACTCCGTAAAACCATAGTTCTCCGAGCGTGATCCCCAAAATGAAGTGGGATAGTGCTTCCATATGGGATCAAGCCACTTTTCATAGTTTCGTGGCAACTTGCGCATCATGGATGTGCCATCACCCAAGCTTGGCCACTCGCAAGGATGGAGCTGAATTGCTCCAGTCACACGTCCCCTCAGCCAATGTTAGGCAAGTACAATACTTAGCTCTGAGAGGACATTAACGACTCACAACATTCTTTGCACTTCATGGTACATCTCATGCACTGTTTCCAGCCATTTCAAGAATGGCCCATACAAAACAGATTACAGAAATGTTTCATAAGTTGTTTTTCTTTAGAAACGTGTCATAGATATAAGGAGTTTAAAAACCCCATGTTTTAGGTTTTAATTAAACAATTTTTGACAAGACTAACATGTAAATAGGTTTAAAAGTGCTACAAATACACTAGATTCAAAGTAAACACCATAGAGGTGCATGAAGCATGAAATATGGTCCATCATCCGCAAATGCCAAGGCATGCTGATTTATTCTCTTCCATAATAGACAATAAGGCATCACAAATGTACCAATGTCTGCACTCTTGACTCTATAAGTGGAAATCAAAAAGTTCAACTATGAAAAATAATAATTATATTTATTTATTTATTTGTAAACAACTCCAAAAAAAACATTTTTGTATGTATTTCCTACCGTTTCATATTTTATGTAACAGTTTGATGCAATTATGATCTCATGTGATGAGTACAAAGCATGTAACCCCATTAGATCCATGTGCCCCATAAATGCACCTTCACTTCTTTCCTTTTATAACACCAATAACCTTTGACCAATGAACCATCTAATTTGCACACCTCTAAATCAAAGGTCCATGCTCCCCCTCAACGACACATCATCCAGCACCACACTTTAACCGGAAAGATGGCAAAGTCACTTCACAAAGGAAATAAAGATAAAGAAACCACATATCCACACTGAACTTCATAAACTCTTCACCGTTGAAGTCCCTCATTAATTGTAGCAATAAAACTCGGAAGAAGAAAGGGCCACACTGATTCAAGTCAACCAATGACTACTGGCAGTACCAGCTCTCGAAAGTGGAACCCTGTGTTATCCTCCACAGCCCAATGGCCACCCTTCAGACACTCTTGACTCCTTGCTATTCCATTGTCCACACCCACCTGCTCATATGGTGCCTGCGATGACCCTGCCTACCCTTGCAAGGAAGCATGTCTGAAAGTCTTGGCCAACTTCTCCACAAATTGGGTTCAATGATGCGCCTAACTAAAACATTTTGGTTAAAAATGCTCCATGGAGCAAATGGAAGTATGCGTCAGTTTTCAAAACATCATGGGACAAGACATACATAAAAGGCTTGGATGAGACCAAAACAGGGAGGAAAACTAGACAAAAGGGGGCCACAGCAATCTTGGCTGAAAATCAAGGGCATGAATGAACCCCGAAGCAACCCAATACTATTGTACTGAAGACTGTTAACCATACAAAATGTCAATAAACAACTAATCCTAATAAGAGATTTACTTGATATGATGCCAACGACTGGTCTGCAGCTTCCTTTCTCTCCTGCCCAGTTTTGAACTCTGCAAGATATCTGAAATAATCTCCTTTCCTATAATATCAAAGACAACCAAAACATTTCAAATGACACAAAAAACACAAATTGAAACCTTATCGGCACAAGGGATTGAGACGTAGGTACATCTTATGATAGAAGACTGCAAACTCTCCACTGCTTGATGATGGGATCAGATGCTCATCGATGATGGTGAGGATGTCATTGCAGATGTTGGTAAGTTCGTCCTCAACTTTGCCTCGATAATCCTTGATCCGCTTCACATTCTGCTCATTTCCTTTGTTCTCTTCTTTCTGCTCAATAGACGACAAGATACGCCATGCAGCTCTGCGTGCACCAATGACATTCTTGTAACCTACTGAAAGCAGGTTCCTTTCTTCTACTGTGAGTTCAACATCAAGCTTGGCCACGTTCTTCATGAATTCTACCATCTCTGTTCAAAGGAAAAAGAAACTCAGCTGACAAAGGCAAACGCTAGAGATCCTATAGTAAATGGATATGGAAGCCAAAAAAAAAAAGAGTGCGAGGAAGAGAGGCCGGGAGTGGGGGGCGTGCAAAAAGGTAAAAAAGCATATGTGGGAATGGCTACGATCAAGAAACAGAAAAGGTGAGGATGCAAGGAAATGGCAAAAAGCAGAATGGAAGTAAGAAAGGCTGCGAAAAACTAAACGCAACCGGCTAAAAGGAGGCAAAGGAGAAAAAGCAGATGTGAGAAAAAAGTGGCCAAAATGGCAGAAAGAAGCTAAGGCAAAAAGCACCAATTCGGATGTAACGTCATGGCAAAAGGCAGCAAACAAAAAGCGGAGGTGAGGGTATGGAGAAAGCCAATGTAAGTTCTTGGAGGCAATGGCAGAAAGCAAGAAAAAGCAAGGTATAATACAACAGCGATCAGAATGCAGAGAGAGAGAGAAAGAGAGAGCACGCTTACCGTCGTAGCGCTCGGCCTGCTCGGCGACTTTGGCCATGTAGACGAGGGACTCCCGCTCTTTCTCGGTGGTCATGGCGATGGCGGTGTGAGCTTCGCTGCTGCTGGACAAGAAAAAAATAGGGCAAACACGACAGTGCGGAGAGAGAGAGAGAGAGAGGAGGGGTAGAGACTTCTGAACTGGAGAGCAAGAAAAGCCCCCCCAAAAAAAAAAAAGGCTTACCACGGGGAAAGCGAGGTCCAGCCAGGATGCCAAGGCCCAGGCCAGCTGTGACACCACGTGGACGCAGTGGCCACCGACTCTCGCGCCCACGACCTCCACTAAAAACAAAATTCAAAAGCCAGCTCCATAGGATATTTAGCATATGCTGTCTCAATACGGGGCACTCTAGGGGGCCATTCACAATTGGCCGGCGGACAGGTTGGGAGCGTTTGCGTCAACTTTTGCCAAATAGGAAAGAGGTAGTCGGAGAACTGGTTAGGGTTAGGCTTAGGGTTAAGAGTGTCATTGCCTAGTGGCACATGCTTCCCGAGAGGGTTAGGTACACCCATTATGGTAAGCGTGCCAATGCCACATTAGAGTTAGAGTTGGAGCAAAGGGTTGGACACATGGCCTCTACACATGTAGAGAATCCAGGGAGATTCGTTCATCATGCAGAGGTCTTAGTAAGACAGCTCTCACATCACAGGCGGTGGTCTCCCTTTTTAAGAACAGAGGACAAGGCACAGCGTTGACGCTTTACTATGTTGACACCTTGTCCTTTCATCGTGTGGATGCAAACATCATGCAAAGCCTTCAAGAAGCAGTGACTACAGACCTCAAAGCACATCACTAGGTTAACCCACAATCCTCGACCAGCAAGAAGGTCTTTAATGCTAGTGTTTCGCTCCCTATGCCTTAAATTCAAGAAAGCTGCTGACAGTGGTGCTGCCTATACTTCACGTGGCACATACCCTCAAAAAAAGAGTTTTGAAGATGGTTTGGTGCGGCTTTCCAAGGTAAAGCCACACTTGTTCGCTTCCACTTTGCGGGAAAGGGCTTCTTTCAAGTGTTGGTAGAATTCCCAACCCAGAGAGACACCATCTACACCCTAGTCCCTGGCTATAATGGGAGCCTTGTCCACCTTATCCCGTGTTACCCGGCTTTCAAGCTGGAACATGTGCTTCAAAATGAATGCCCAATATGGGTGCTGCATTCTCTAGGACACACCTCGATATCCTCTCTCTTTCAACGCCAGAAGGTATTGAGTTTACTATGAGTGACATCCTAGAGGGAGAAGAGGCCATCCTGGTTGAGGACTTTAACATGACAGAGCTATCAGAGGATAGCTCCCACCCTAGGAGCCGGTTGGAAAAAGATGCATGGCAACACTTTGCTTATAAGTTCTCTTCGGTAGACACTAAACATATGGGCGAGTTGAGTAGTGCATGCATATACACATGGTCTAATATGCAGACTGGCAAAGAATAAAGGGCAGCTTGCCTAGACCGTGGGTATGATTCTAAGGGCGGATGGTGGACGACCCCACCTTGGGCCACTCAAGCTCTCTCATATCATGGTTGCTCAGACCATGTCCCCATCCTTCTCTCCCTTGCATTGTCGGGCGCAATACCTCGAAGCTCTGGGCCCCCTGTTCAAGTTAAACATCTCCCACCTTGTGAAGGATAACGTTGGTGCAGGGATTGTCACGACCTGGGGTGGTGCCAAGACCCATGGTGGGCCTCCCATTGATTAATGGGATAGATACATACGCTATGTTTCCAACTTTTGCAAAAAAAATGGCCGCGAAATAGCTCAACAGAGGAAGATGTATGGCGTGACTACAAAGAGTCTTAGGGAAACATCTCCCACCTTGTGAAGGATAACGTTGGTGCAGGGATTGTCACGACCTGGGGTGGTGCCAAGACCCATGGTGGGCCTCCCATTGATTAATGGGATAGATACATACGCTATGTTTCCAACTTTTGCAAAAAAAAAAGGCCGAGAAATAGCTCAGCAGAGGAAGATGTATGGCGTGACTACAAAGAGTCTTAGGGAAATGTTGATGCAGATAGTTCAACGAGAAGGGCCAGACGCCATCGTTACCACCCTGGTTAGTGTGATCTAGACACATACCTGCACGCCCAGGCTCAAGTGAAAGAAGATGCACTAAGAGTCCGAACCCGTGTCAAGTGGCTTTCTACTAAAAGGGATGCGCCTACCAGTTTCTTCTTCAGGTAAGTAAAAGAGAAGCACCAACAAGAAAGAATTAGTAAGCTTCAAGGGGGATGATTTCATCATAGAGGACGAGAAGGAGATTGCTACCCACTTTCCTCGCAATACATGGCTCTACCCTTGGAGAACAGGTACCCTGAGCGGTTGGATACTTTCTTGGCACCGATCCAAAGACAAGTGGATTACTCGTCCATCCCCATGCTGACAAGAGCCTTCATAGTAGATGAACTCAAATTTGCTATGGTAAGATGGGCAAGAACAAGACCCCAAGACCTGACGGGCTCCCCATTGAATTCTTTTGGCACTTCTAGCCCCTCGTCAGCCAGGATCTGTGCGCTATGATCAATGCAATGTGTCACAGTGCAGAGCTCTCCTCTAAAGTCAATAGGGGACACATCAAACTGGTCCCCCCAAGAAAGCAAACTGGCCCAGGTTGGAGACTGACGCGCTTACAACGTTAAACACTTCATCTATACAAAATCTTTGCCAAGGCCATTGCTCTTCGTATAAAATACATCCTACCAAAGGTGGTGGACCCAAATTAGTTCGGATTCGTATATGGCAGACAAAATCCATGAGGCTGTACTTAATATCTAATGTGGGATTGATTATGCTTTGGCTCTTAACAAACCTTATATGCTCCTTAACCTAGATCTAGATAAACCTTATATGCTCCTTAACCTAGATCTAGATAAAGCATATGACAGGGTGAGATGGGATTTTATGCTAGCACTACTTGACAAGATGGGATTGGATTTACTTTGATAAGGATGGTCAGAGCCCTATTGGGGAATGCCAACTTAAAGGTCATTATCAATGGGGTTGCAAATAGCTGGGGAATTTCTAGTGCGGAGATCAGTCCATCAAGGATGCCCCCTTCACCCTTGTTGTTCTTGGAGGTAACGAAACCCCTTCTTGCCAATGTGCGGTACTCCCAAGAGTGAGGACTCCCTCTCCTGGGAACAAGCCATGAAATGACCACATAGTTTTTTACTGATGATAATAGTTTTATTATGGCTTCTTATGAAGAGTCTAACATTGATACATTCTTGCAAGTAGTAGATGAGTTTTGTCGATTATCCGGGTCGGTCGTACTGCGAAAGCAAAAGCCCTCCTACTAGATCGAGGTGATCGAGAACAATGGCCCCTCAAATATGGGTATAATTGGATACCTTATGGTGGCACACCTCTCAGATTGTTGGGATACTAGCGATTGATGTAAGAAATAAGCAAAGGTTTGATTGGTTTTACCCTAAGTTGCAAGGGAAGATGGCTTACTAGAATAAAGCCCAGCTTTCATTCGTAGGGAGGCTGGTGATCCTCAAACATATATGCACTTCCTACATGGTATTTATAGCATCTATGTGCACTTTCAGACGCACTGACTGGAATAAAGCAAAGAAGTTATTCAGAGATTTCTTATGGGGAAATCGTGAGAAAAGAAGTTGGCATGCAATCTCATGGGATCAAGTTTGTTCCCCCCTAGTAGATAGGGGGCTGGGGATAACTAGCCTTGCTCAGCATGCTAAAGCTCTCGCCCTTAAATGGCTACAGAGTGGTGAGACAAATCGTCCATGGGGCATAATAACCAAGCTCTTGCTCCAATAGGCTAAGGGCCTTCCCAGCTAGTGGTGGCAGGGCCTAACCTGGAGACACTGACTAGCCATGGCAGGCAAATGCCAGATCAAAGAATCTCCCTTAGTTCACGAATTGGTCTCCAGATGGAAGGAGATTCTTGACTCTCTTCAGTGGGTTAGACAACGCCCGCTTATACCGGTGATGGAGCACTTAGGGAAAGTGTATGGTTGGTGGTCTCACGATGCAATGCCAAAGGAGGCTGACTCCTGGCACTGGTAAACATGCATCAAGCCCACAAGCTTCACAACAAAGGAATACGCACATGGCACGTTGGGATGTCATCACTGTGCAATATGAGTTCAACCGAGCTATGCTGCCAATTCTTCAATGGGTTACATACGCTCTAGAGCCCCACCAGCATGGCCCATAGCAACATATCTAAATCTATCAAATTGGATGGCAAATTGGGCCTTTGCCACCATAGGGAAATTGCTAACGATGATGAAAGGAACGGACCTTATAATAGCCATACAAATTGGGCAGAGTTTCCCAATGTTGTGGCACTCAGGATTTGGTGACACAATGGTTCTGCCAAACCGCTAAAGTTTGGAAGGCCACACCATGCTTCAAGGTCAACATGTTCCTATGGAGGGTGCTACACCAAAAGCTAGCTACTCGGGACAAGCTTGCTAAATGGACTCCAGTTTTACACTTGTGCCTACTTTGCAAGATGCACAAAGAATCAACATTTCGCTTGTTCTAGGCATGCTCCCATGCCCAAACTCTATGGAATGGACTTAAAAGGTGCCTCAAGGTGGATGGCACGCAAGACTGATTCACATGGAAACAAGCCCTTTTAGGGAAAAGCTAGAACCTAAATCTGGCCTCCTGAGTATTTGGCAATGGATTTGCTTTCATGTCATAAATCAGCTATGGACTACTCGCATCGGTTTAGTATTCCAATGGTGTCCAAGTACCCACCATCCGGTGTTGCAACTGGAGTATTTCCTGTCTGAACTTAGAGTTCTTCCTAGTCCTTTTAGTTCCAAAATTGTTATGAATAGTGCCAAGAAAGTCCTGCTCTGGTAATAAGGACATGTATTCACGGGAAGTTTTCATCCTTTTTGTAACTCAAACTTCTATATAATATAATGTCATACTTTCTTTGCAACAAAAAAAAAAAACTTTTGCCAAACAGGAGGCAGTTTCCTCCACCATTTTCACCGAGGACAACAACTTTTCAAGTCATATCATCAAAAGGATCTCACCAAAGTGGTTTCCTCCTGAGTTTGGTTGTTTGAGGATGCACTTGCCTCTGACCCCACTGAGCGAGTGTCATGTTTAACCTACTTAGGAGCACCAACTGAATTTGCTCTGGCGGGCGGACGTCCAAGTCAGTATTTGTTGTGGGCCAACATGGAAGGTGTCTATAGACGAGTCTCTAAGGCAAAAAGTTAGGGACACCATTTGAGAAGTCATATTTTAGAGACCCCCTAGGCCTAAGGTAAGGAGCACTCCATAAAACAATCTTAGCATAGCGAATATGACTTTTGATTGGACTTAATCCTCTATCATTACACTCACGAGATGCTATTAAAAACAACGAGGTGGGACAAAGACCCACATAGGGTGTATGCATAAGATGTCGCAAATAAAAAATGAGGACACCATAAGACAATCTACAGTAAAGGCACATCGTCTTTAAGAAATAGCATCTTTGTCTTCTGTCAATTATATCATTGCTATCAAAAGAATTGGAAGCCGTTAGGTGTGGAAACCGATTAGTTGTATTTAGGCATGTGTCCCCCATAGTGTGATTTAGGGGACTTAAAAAAAAGCTAACTTTAAATAAATGCCAATCTCCCATTTGAAAGTATGGCTGCAAATGGTGAAACTTACCGAGTCTTGCCAAAATTAACCAATGAGAGATGAGCATTTAATTCATCTCCTTTAGTTTCCAAACTATCCTAGTCTATGCATGGGACACCAACTAGAGGAGAGTGGTTTAACCCGTCCAACAATTTGAAGACCTACATGTTAGCATTATTCTTACATATCCAATCTAGATGTTCCTTTGTAGTCTTAGGCTCACCTTCGCACACACTACAAAAACATCATGCGACAAAGTCAATTTAATCACAAGGGCTTTGGCCTTAAAAAAACCATTTGCAAGATCCTACTTGTGCTATTTGAGGAGCATCGTGCTACATTCTACTCATATTGCTCATCTATTAACTACTACAATCCTCAACATTATCCTAACCATTGCAAAGTAGGTCTTGTGGGAAGGGTGGGGGTGTGTGTGTGTGTGTGGTGGGGGGATTGTGGGGTAAAGCACATCCAAGGACAAAGTATGACAAGAATAAAGACATCTATAATGTCTCCCTCCCATTCTAGACAAGCATTAACATATTTGAAACTTGAATGGATGTGTACAAGCAAATGGAGGGCCTATGGGATAAGGTAACTATGGTTTGAGTTATCCGTTAAGTGCATAGGCAAAACACTTTCTTATAAGGTGGTTGAAGATCGAAACAATTTTTCCTTGGAGAACACGTACATTAATATAGGAAAGGAGAAACATTGAAGCAAATCCCTTTGAAAACTCAATGGCATTCAACATTGAAGCAAATCCCTTTGAAAACTCAATGACATTCAACTTATAAGTAATTGCCTTTGGTTTATACAAAAACCTTCTTAGTTATCTCTTCTAGGCTTGTGTATTTGCACTAGCCATTATAATAAAAGAGCTAGACAACACGATACAATTGTGGAACTATATAATTAACTAGTTGGACCAATATGCATCATACCCTACAAGGCTGCCTAACCTACAATACAAAGTGTTAGAACCATTTTTGGAAAGAAATCTGAATAGAAAAAAAAATTACATCAAAGTAACACTGAACAAAGTGCAAGATGCAGTTGCAATAATCTACATCAACTTTGATGCTGAACAAGAGGATGCATAATCCAAATGCAATGATTATAAGTGGTGTGAATTGAAGATAAAGAGTTTGGTTCACACGTAGGTAGTGTGGTAAAAGGCGGTGTGCATGTTCTTGCTGGGGTATGGTGCACTTATATAATGGTGTGCATGTTCTTGCTGGGGTATGGTGCACTTATATAATGATGTACTTGTTTGCGAGAAAAAAACACATGTGGAGCTTAGTCCAATATGTTATATGTACATTATGTGTGCTATGTTATATGCACATTATGTGTGCATATACTAGGAGGCTAACCCACATTAGGCTGTGAGCATGGGAGCATGGGAACAAGTTCTAGTGGAGCATGGGTTAGGACTAACCTTAAGGATTAAGGTTAGGGTCAGGCATCCAAGGGTCACACATGGGAAATGGAAAGTCAAGAGTCACTTGAGGGCCCTCCTATATAATAGGGACATGGGGCACACTCACAAGGGGGGCTTGGGGGCTTGGAGGCTTATGCTATGGTCTCTTGTGTAGAGGACCATATCTACTCATCTACCATTTCACACTATAGCTACATGCTATTGGATTGGAGTTATACCTCTTGATGGTATGGGACATCAAGGTAGAGGTATGATGTATTTCATTTATGATTCATGTGTGCATCCCTTGGGCTCGGGGTGGTTGGGTGGTTGAGTTTATGCCTGATTTATGCATGTTTATGCATAACGATTGTCTAGAGAGATCTTAGGGTTTAACATTGGCATCAGAGCAATCTCTATTTAATTGTTGTTGATTTTTTTAGTAAATTTTAATATTTACTAACAAAAATATTATTTTGTTGATTTGTGTTGATGAATTGCACGTGGATATGGCGATTGGAATGCGTGTTACTACAATTCAATGGACGAATCGACATTGCGGGGGAATTCCGTGAGTTTAATGATATTTTTCTCTATTTTTATGGTTTAAAATAAGCATTAATGGATTTTTTAACAAAAATACCACATATTTTATGGTGGATATTTATGGTAGAATGTATTCCTTGAATTTCTAGAATTTTAGAAAATTTTTCCTAATTTTTAAGGAATTTTTTGAGCATTTTTATGATTAAAAATACATTTTTGCAGGTTTTTCCGCGGGTTTGCGATCAAATTTCTATCGATTTTCGGCTAAAGTCTCTAGCTGATGGCCTTGGCCAAAATCTTGTAAAGCATTCTCGAGGAGGGTGATGGGTGTTTACTACCGAATCTCAAATCTATCATCACTCTCTTTGGGAATTAGGTGTGTCAGACCCTCTGAAAGCCTCTCTGGCATGGTGCCCGTACTCATAATCTCATTGAAGTCTACTCTAGGGCCGCCTTCCATGAGATCCTATTGAAAAAGAAAAAAGGAGACTGGAAGTCCGTCTGCTCCTAATGATTTTCCCCTAGGGAGTTTCACTAAAGCCTCTGCTGGCTCCTTAGTTGCAAAGGGAGTCGATAGGAAAGTCTACAAAGTAGGGGAAACCACACTGAAATTCAGTAGGGGGCAGCGTGTTCATGCATGAAATGCTCTCCCGTGAGTGTGGGGTCCTCTCTGCCTTTCAAATCTGATTTTTTCTTCTTTTTTCCGTGAGAAATTCTCTTAAAATGATTTTTTAAACATTAATCATAATTAATGTTAATTATGATTAAGTATTGTTTAATTAACAAACTTTAATCAAAGATTAAAGTTAATCTCTCTAATTAACATCGAGAGAAGAGAGGGGAGGAAAGAGAATGGAAGGGAGAAGAAGGAGAGGAAAGAGGAGAGAAGAAGGAGAGGAGGGAGTTTTTTTTTACTCCCTCTCTCTCTCCTTCCTTGCGCACAGATGGCGGGGGTGGGGGGTTGCGCAGCAGCCGGCGGGAAAAAAACACCCCCCTTAAAAAAATCAAAAGGATATAAGCTTAATTAAAAGCTTTTTTTTTTAATTTAAAAAAATGATGAGTTTTTTATTATAAAAAAAAGCTTTTGAAATCTTTTTCAAAAAAAGCTTGGAAAAAAGCCAAAAAAATGTGAAATTTGAGATAAAAAATCTCTGAAATTTTCTCCTTGAAACTTTTTGGCTTTTCATCTTCCGGAAAACCTTTGGCTTTCCGTTTTCTCGAAACCTTTTGGCTTTCCGAATTCCGAAAAAACTTTTGACCTTCCGTATTCCGAAAACCTTTGACCTTTCACATTCTGATTTTTTTTTTGGTCTTCATTTTTCCAAAACTTTTGGCTTTCCGTATTCTGGGAAAACCGTTGGAATTCCAAAATTTTTTGACCGTTCGTATTCTAAACGCGTTCGGGGTAATTTAAAAATTTCAAAAAATTCTTAAAAATTAGTGGAAAATTAGATAAAGGTTATTTTAAATTTTGGAAAAATGTGGGGTTGGTGTTTGGCATGTGGTGTGTCCATTCGAGGGCCCGTGACCATTCAAATTCCATTAAAAATATATTTTTTGACCCAAAAATTTTAAAAATCCATTAAAATTAAAAAATTTCATTGGATTTGAGAATTGTCGGGCGGAATTGAAAATTTCGTGAACAATGGGATTCTCAAGAAAAATTAGGAATATTCTAGATATTATTTTTAAAAATCCTAAAAATTGGTATTTTTAAAATATCAATGGTATTTTGGCAAATTAAATTGCTAAAAATATTCTGGAAAAATATAGGTTTGGAATGCCATAAGATAGATTTGGTGGAATTTAAAATTATCATATTTTGAGGCTCTATAAAATTAGGAAAAATTAGAAAAAAAATCATGATAATTTTTTTCTCAAGAATTTAATATTTTCGAGGGTTATTTAATGTTGAAGTACGTTTTCTCGTGCTAACATTAGATAGATGCGGGTTATTCGTATATTATTAATATGATTATACCTTGTATTAATGAATATTTATGTTTGGATTAATTCTAAACGATGTATTCATGATTTTTTACCATTATTTAGCCATTATTTTTGGACATGTTCCTTAATTTCTTTCGATAGCTATAATTTGCGTTCAAAGTGTGTTTCACCTTTGACACTTTTCCATGATAACTTATTTTGCACTTGTTTAAGTGTGGTTTGTGCTTAATTTCTTAAGCCTAAGACAAAATCTATCATGGGTTAGTTGATCGATTTGTTTTGGTGGATTTTTATTGGATGTATTCCAAGTTTTATATGGGCTCATTAGGTTCTGCCTAGATCACTTGTGTCTAGGGGTTTTTTATTAAGTGCTACACACATGTGTTTCACTTGCTTACTTTGGAGTTTGCTTGAACGACATAATGTTCATATACTCCGGATTGATGAGTTAGCCACCAATTTTAATGCTTCTTTTGGCATGATTAATGTCCATTAGATGGTATGCATTGATTTTTATGATCAGCTATGGTTTTCATGTCCAAGTTTTATATGGGCTCATTAGGTTCTGCCTAGATCACTTGTGTCTAGGGGTTTTTTATTAAGTGCTACACACACGTGTTTCACTTGCTTACTTTGGAGTTTGCTTGAACGACACAATGTTCATATACTCCGGATTGATGAGTTGGCCACCAATTTTAATGCTTCTTTTGGCATGATTAATGTCCATTAGATGGTATGCATTGATTTTTATGATCAGCTATGGTTTTCATGGATTTAAGGAGCTCCTATGCTTTTATCCATGGTTTTATAAGGATCTTTTGATCTTTTGAATAATTACATGTGCTTTGAAGGTAGCATTTGCCTTCATTTTTTGCACGTAATTTTGGACTATGTTCCTTGTACTCTTGTACATATTCCAACTCAGATACCTAGTTGCTTATATATCTAGGTGAGTTATTTTTCTACCCTAACTTTATTGTGTTTTGGGTAGTTATCATTAGAAAGGCACCAATAATTCAAAATTCTTTTCTAATGATGTACTCGATAAGGGTTATTCTTTGATGTAGTCTCAGGTATATAGAGACAGGTTTTAGTATGTGAAAGTTTGGATAAGGCCATCTTATTCCTTTTATACAGGATTTTATTCATATTTCCTAGATGGCATACTAGGGAGTTTCAAATTGTTAAGGTATGTATGGGTGGTATTATGGTGGTATGGGACGCTAGTGATCCCTCACATATATTATCTTATGGGATAATTTGGGCTCAAGATTGTTGCTTTGCTTACATCACTTAGCATGTTGACCTTAACATTCAAAGACAATCTTATTTTCTAAATTCACTAGAAGTTATATTGTGGGCATTCTCTAGATAAACTTCTTTTATCTATAACCTGCATGTTTTGATGTGAGGGTAATCTCGTCGGCATTTTCACTTGTTGAAATCTCTTTCTTTAGAGTTCAAACAAGTTTATCTTGTTGTGTTCGGATAAGGAAATTTGGATTCTTCCTTTGTTGGCATTTCTTTCTCTAGTTCCGTACTTTAGGTAGGCAACCTGATTGTTTACGGATGGACATATGTGACTCATCGAGACGCTGATGACTCTCTATGTTGATATGGGTGATTCGGGACGTCGATTATTCCATATGCAGATGTGGGTACGTCGGGGTGCCGATGAATCCCTGGTTTCTGCTATTATAATGCCATGTTTTCCTACTTTATTCCAAATGGTTTACAACGAGGAAGTTACTTTGAATGTGAATTGCTCTGATCATCCGCAGTCTGACGAGAAAACAGAGCGTATGAATTAGATTATAGTGTATATGCTTCGTGCATATGTCTCTAGAAAATCATCATATTGAAAAAAATATCTTCCAATGATGGAATTTGCCTATAACAGTTTTAAATATACGGCTATTGGTTTTAGTCCGTGCATACTTATGTATGGGTATCAACCCAAGGCACCTATTGATGTCGGTCTTAAGGACATCGAGCTTGATGCATCGAGGGATTTCTTGCGTGATATGCAGGAAATGCTGACCAAAGCTCGGGATTCTATCAGGAGTGCTCAAGATAGGGCACGGTTTTTGCTGATAGGGGACGCTCATCTCGGTCTTTTGAACCAGGAGCATTGGTTTATTTTAATGTTCCTAAAGATTCTCAGACTTTGTCATCAATAGAAAAATGCTCGAATTTATCTCCTAGATATTGTGGTCCATTTTCGAGTTATACATCGGATTGGCACGGTTGCGTTTGAACTTAAAACTACCTCCACATGTTAGAATTCATCCAGTCTTTCATATCAATAGATTGAAAGGGAAACTGGGAGGTGAGGATAACACAGTTACTCCTCAAGAACTCGTTGAAGTTGAAGATTTATCCTATGTTCCACATGAACCTGATAAGGTACATGAATTCAGGGAAAGGAAACTTTGTAGTTGACTTATCCCTGAGGTTAAAATTAGGTGGAAAGATAGGGAAATAGTGGATTTGACTTGGGAGTCGGTTGAGATTATTCAGCGCAATTCTCCTTCTTTTCATTGCAAGAGTGCAATGTTTTGAGAGAGGGGAAGTATATTATATGTACATTATGTGTGCTATGTTATATGCACATTATGTGTGCATATACTAGGAGGCTAACCCACATTAGGCTTGTGAGCATGGGAGCATGGGAACAAGCTCTAGTAGAGCATGGGTTAGGACTAACCTTGAGGGTTAAGGTTAGGGTCAGGCATCCAAGGGTCACACATGGGAAATAGAAAGTCAAGAGTCACTTGAGGGCCCTCCTATATAATAGGGACATGGGGCACACTCAAGGGGGGCTGGGGGGCTTGGAGGCTTATGCTATGGTCTCTTGTGTAGAGGTCCATATCTACTCATCTACCATTTCACACTATAGCTACATGCTATTGGATTGGAGTTATACCTCTTGATGGTATGGGACATCAAGGTAGAGGTATGATGTGTTTCATTTATGATTCATGTGTGCATCCCTTGGGCTCGGGGGTGGTTGGGTGGTTGAGTTTATGCTTGATTTATGCATGTTTATGCATAACAATTATCTAGAGAGATCTTAGGGTTTTAACACAATAGTAGACAGATTTCCAACCTCATGACTTCGAGGTAGGAGATGTGGAGAAGAGGAAACATAGGCAATTTGTGCATCATACTCTAGAATCTACATTGCATTGATCACATTGGGGAGCTTGCATAATAGATTGGCATGATGAAGTATACTCTTAGATGACCACAACTCACACAATTCACTGTAGAATGATCATGGTTGGCCAGGATCTAGTCCCAACAAAGGGTTGCAAACATCGTCATTTGCAAGGTTAACAATCATTGCATGATTGTTTTTAGAAGATCTTCATTTCAATTCAACTTAACTAAGACTTCATCACCTTCAAAGGCTCAGCACAAGAGACGGGATCCTATCATTGTGCAAAAGCATAGCATTATTAACTTTAGTTCGGCCTTTCATTACCATTCGTCTAGCACTGCTTAGCAGTAGAGGCGATCGATTGGTTCGGGTGCCCAGATCATAGCAAGCCAGCTCGGAGTATAACATGAAAGAATCAGCTCAATTGGCATCATCAAACTATTGGTGCCTGTTAGTTTAGCTCTAAGCACAGATTTAATGCAGCACACAAAGAGTGTCTACATTACTGCAGCACACAGAGAGCATCAGACCATGCGCATCACAGCGTGCATCTCTGAGTTAAGTTGAGCACTTAGTAGATTGACTTAGGCAGAGCTGGTGAGAGAGCATTAGCATATGTGCATCACAACATGCACATGAGGATGGTGATGACTTTACTGAGGTAGGATTTTGTATATGGATCTAGATAGCTTTGCATTTGTCTTTGACATTTTCTTAGATCTAGTATTGATGGAGATAGACCCTACCTATGTTAGTGACCTTTGAGATTTTGGGGATAGTGATTTTATGGAGGATACCACTTATCTTTCATGTGTAGATACTTTGTCAGTATTCAATGATCATCTTAACAGTGACCATACCGTTGTCTTAGGGTTTCACACACATCTAGAGTGTCTTGCACATGAGAATATAGTTCATGGGTTGGATCACACTCATGCACATATAGATGCATTGGATCGTGCCTTCAAATTTTCAAGTGGAGCTATGTGGGATGATGGCATGGGTTCCCATTTGATCCTACATGAGGCCGGCCTTGAGATGAGTTCATTTGGCTCCCATGGGTGTCTACATGATCCTATGTCCTTCAGATCCAGGATATTTATCTTTGGGTGCGTTCTATGCCACTTGAGATGTATGGTGGTGGATGATTATGTGGCACAACACTCAGATGCACTTTTGCGACACACCTTTGACTTGGCCTACACGATGATTCTTCTGTGCCAGGACCATTCCACATTCTGACCATGAGTGAT
The DNA here is from genome assembly GCF_041138505.1 of Cibotium barometz. Classification (NCBI taxonomy): domain Eukaryota; kingdom Viridiplantae; phylum Streptophyta; class Polypodiopsida; order Cyatheales; family Cibotiaceae; genus Cibotium; species Cibotium barometz. The sequence continues at coordinate 52,229,780 of NC_141074.1, forward strand.
GACTACATTTGGTTAACACCATGGATGCCAGATTTGCATTTCGGTCATGAGGATGGACTTACGAGTTTTCCCTTCAACCCAGGAGCTACTATATCAACATCAGAGGTCCATGATGTGCACCATATCTATCCGTTTAACCCAAGAGGATTGACCAACCACGTCATCGACATCAGCCCTTTATATTTTCCATTTGATCCAAGTGGTTTCTCGATCATTCAGTGAGGATAACAACACGGCCATCATTCCAGTACGATTCTCGGCCATTCTAAGGATGATCACCTCGTTATTTCATTGATCCTTGATCCTTTCTTTGAGACCAACGTTTATAGCATCTCACTCGGGGGTCTCTCCCACGAATGTCTGGGCAGCAAGAGACTAGTCCAGCGGCTCATCCTGAAACCGTACCTGGTTTTTTTTTCTTTGCCGCCGCAAGACATAGGCGATTCCTCCATGAATTTTCAACAACTTAAGGTCCATCTAACCAACAGGTTCCCGAAAAAAAACCGTACCCGATTTTTTTTCTTTGCCGCCGCAAGATATAGGCAATTCCTCTATGAATTTTCAACAACTTAAGGTCCATCTAACCAACGGTTTCCCGAATCATCTAAAACTTTATCGGTATATGACTCTTTTTGGGAATATCTCTTTCATACTTCTCACGAGAGTAAAAGATATATCTGTAGCGTCCTTGCGCTCATGTCGACAGCTTACCTCTCGAGACCATAAATTAAGAGTTTTCTTTTGAAATTCTCTAAGGTCTGACTTATTACATCTATCTTTATCTAGATTAACAATTTCCAGTCTTAATGTTGGAAAGCACCCGTAAAACTGCTTGAGTCCACCCTGCCACCCACTTTCCAGTTTAAATTATAATCCAAAGTATTCAATTGGGTTTGTAAGGTTCATCCTCAGCCCTAAAAGGTGTATAAGCTCTCCTCTTAGTCCCCTATAGTCATCCTGTATTTCAGAATGCAAGAAAATAGTATTTTCCTTTGTTTTTATCCTTAGAGAGAAAATGTTCTAGAGAGAGATAATTCAATTTTGAAATATTTTTGGATACAAAGTTTCTCCTTATATTTAAGATGAATTCCCCTAAAACAGAAGTTCAAAAAGAATTTTTTGATGTGCAGTATAATTAACTGAATATGTGTATTGGAGACCTTAGCCTAACACATTTTCAAATTTTTTTGATTAAGATCCAAATAAGGTTTTAAAGGGCTAATAGGATTAATCCAAGTGTTTCAATAAGAAAAATTCAAAGAATAAAAGAAAATCCCTAAAAAATGAGTAAATGCTCACATAAGATGAAGAGTTGACCAAGTACTGGGTTTATTAGTAAAAAAAATCAATTTTGACACCTCAGTAAGGAGGGAGAGGGCTCATGAAGGACGCACCTTTTTTTCATCATTACCTTGCATTTTTAATTCAAAAAAATAAGATATTTCTATCTCTCCTCCTTCAAACTGGATCAAAAAGTGAGCCAAACTGGTCCAAAGTGGATCAAAGTGAAGCTGGAAGCCTCTAGATCCCAGTTGGACTTGGTTGGTGGCCTCCCTCATCTTTAAATAGACCCTCATTCCTTTGTATTTTCATCTTTGTGTATTTACATGCCAATATTATCTTCATTTTAGTGTAATTGTATTATCCCTCTATTTTGCCTCTACTTTGGGAAGCTTTGGAGCTTCACAAATCTCCATCCTCTCTTAGAGATTACCCTCCCCATCTTGTTGTCCAAGCTTGCTTTGTGGGCTTCACGTCTTTTTAAAATAATCAAGCCAAAATCAAGGGTAAGCCTTAATCCATGGTGTTTTTCTATCTTTCTCAATGGTTATCTTCTTCCCAACCTCTCTAATGCTTGGGAAGCTTTTTATTCAATGGTTTTTTCTTGAAATCAAGCTTTTTAATGATTCATAATGTTTAAATGGTTTAATGCTAATCTTTATGCTCAATTATAATATTTTTAGTAAATCTCTCCTTTTGAAAGATTAATCATCTTTATGGTTAGATCCTTGTTAGAAGGATGGATCTTAATGATAATCTCATTATCTTAATCAAAACTCTAGGCTTGATAAGCTAGAGAAGAAGATTAAATATTTTTATGATTTTAATTTAGTTAAAAATGATGATCAATTCTTTTAAGCTTGTTTATGATTAAGAAAAATCATATTAATTCATTTTAAGATTAAAAGAGAGTTATGCTAATATTTTTGTAAGTATTTTCATATAGTAATGATGAATGGATACTTTAAGAATAATCAAAAGGTTTAAATATAATTATGCTATGTATGCATACTAAAATTTTAGTTTAAAAGAGGAGTTCCTATCACATTTCATAATTATGGGTATTTATTTAAAAGTAGAATTCTGAGAATTCTAAAAAAATGCAGCAAAACTATGGTAAATTTTTTAAAAAATAAATTTAATTTTATGCATAATTTTGTTAATACAAAAAGAGGAATTCCCATCATATTCTAGGCATAAACATTTTTATGCTAAAAGAATAATTTTTGTTACATATGTGAAAAATACTTTTATAGTATTTATGCATATTTATTTAAATAGAGAAAAGAGGAATTCCCATCATATTCCAGGCATAGATATTTTTATGCTAAAAGAATGTTAAAAGATATTTTTATTCCAGGCATAGATATTTTTATGCTAAAAGAATGTTTTTTGTCGTATTTATGAAAAATACTTTTATAGTATTTATGCATAATTGTTTAAATAGAGAAAAGAGAAATTTTTGTTATATATTTTTTTTAAAAAAAAAAGATGCAAAAGAGGAATTCCCACAATATTCTAGATACAAATAATTTAAATATTAAAAGAGGAATTCTTGGCATATTTCAAAACATGGGTATTTTTATTTATTTAAAGAGGAATTTTTATCATACTTTAATTAGAAAATGCATAAATTAAATTTGGTGTTAAAAGAGAAGGTTTCACCATAATTTCATGTAGAAAATTATGGTATATTGATGTTGAGTTTCAAAATGGAGAAAAGAATATTTTAAGATATTTCTATGCGAATAAATCAATAAAATGATGTATACATATTCACAATTGGATTATCGAAAAAAGATTTATCTTTATAAAATTCCATTATTCTCGAATAGAACTATTTATAATTTTATTGTGGCCAGGAAAGAATAAATTTTCATAATTTTGGATTTTACCCTTACGATTGGAAATCCCAATTAATTTATTAGATAAATAGAAGAAAAATCATTACGAATCAAAGCTAGGATTAAATCCAAGTAATTTATGGTTAAACCACGGCCATGTGAGAATGGTGGGCCAGTAAGATGCTTACCTATCTCTCGAATCAGAAATTAAGCAAAACCTTGTGAGCATTCCCATTTCTTCAGTACGAAGAATGGATTACCGGTGATTTAGAGAAGTTTTCCTTATACCGGAATCATCGAGAAATAAGTCAGAAATTCATTGTAATTGATACCCTGGTAAAGAATGCCAAGCTAGTTTCCATGGTTCAAGTAGTATGGATGGCGAAGGACTTTGCCAAGGCCTTTGTTGTTAAGGTCCCGCCAAAGCGAGCTCCCTCGTCCTTCAAAAGGTTCCAAATCCCGGGAAGTACTTCCAACCTTCCGCCTCCTATTTACACCAAGGTCCCAATCATAACCAAGAGATGGGAAGTTTTAGAAATGAAGGAAGACCTTTTCCTCGAAGCACTTTTTTAGGAATTCCAGCTCTTTACAATATGCCAACTGGTGTTTTGGTTGTCAAGGTTTTGGGCACCAACTCAAGGATTTCCCAACTCCGTCTATGTCAATGGCCCAAGGAAGCCAAGGTCCCAGAATTTAGAGACCGACTCCTTCGTATCAAACCAATCAGGGTCCCCCTTGCCAAAATCAGGGCAACCCCAGAAGATTGCCAGCTCAGCTTGCAGCCTTAATGCAAAGTAGTCTCAGAACTCCCTCCCAGAATTAGGGAAACCAAAGAGAGAGAGTTCCACCTCAAACTGCTTAGCTAGAGCCACCACAATAGCTGAAGTGGAGGAAGAAAGAGAATAGATTTATGTCGCCATTGAACATCAAGGGCAGAATCGTCAGTTCTCAATCCTCTAGACTCCAGTAGAGTACAAGGGTAAGCACTTTAAGCTTTTGATAGATTCAGGTAGTACACATTCTTTTATTCCCCTTGGATGCGTGCATAAGTTAGTCCTAGATCAGAAAACAGGGAAACCTATGCAAGTAGAATTGGCCAGTGGGAAGATTCTTTTCACACACCATGAGACAGACCACATTCAGTTTAATCTAGATGGGAATGCGACAGATTTCAGAGTCTTACCCTTGGGAATCTATGATGGAATCCTTGGAATGGATTGGCTCCATAAGCATCAGGCTGATATTCATTATCACAATGGAACCATTTCTTTCCTTGACTTGCAAGAGAATCCAGTCCAAGAAACTGGAATTTTCGGATCCCCAGTGCTGCAATTAGTCAAAGCTTCTAAATTGCTGAAGGGACTCAGAAAGAGGCAAACTGTCTATGTCATTAAAATGAATCCAGTAGACAGAAAATGCAAGGCTACGGAACTAGAATGGCTAAGTGAGTAAACTGATTTATTCCCAGAAGAGCTGACTGAGGTGCCTCTGACTCGTGAAGTAGATCATGAGATAGAGATAACCCTCAGAGCTCAGCCAGTAGCCCAGCGTGCATACAAAATGCCAGTTCCTGAAGCCATAGAACTTAAGGAGCAGTTAAGACAACTGCTAGAGCAAGGATTCGTAAGACCAAGTGTTTCACCTTGGGGTGTGCCCGTTCTCTTTCAGAAAAAGAAAGACGGAACGTTAAGACTCTGTATTGATTACAGAGGATTAAATCAGTTAAGACTCTGTATTGATTACAGAGGATTAAATCAATTTAACAATAAAAAATAAGTATCATATCCCTAGGATTGTTGAACTTCTGGATCGGTTAAGTGGAACCCAAATGTTCACAAGAATCAAGGAACAAGATATCCCAAAGACAGCCTCCAATACTCGCTATGGGCATTATGAATTCCTAGTCATGCTGTTCGGATTAACTAATGCCCCAACGACGTTTAATCACCTCATGCAAGACATTCTCAGAGAATATTTGGATGAATTTGTTCTTATCTTCTTCGATGACATCCTGGTATACTCCAAGAACGTATCAGATCGTGAAGATCATGTGTGCAAAGTCCTAGAGATCCTAAGGAAGCGCCAACTCTTTGCAAAGAAGAGCAAGTGCACTTTCTCTGCTGACTATGTCGAATACTTAGGATTTATAGTATCTAAAGACGGGATTTCTCCTGACCCTGCTAAAATCCAAGCAGTCGTGGATTGGTCAGAGTCCAAAACAGTGAAAGAAGTCAGAGGATTCCTAGGATTAACCGAATGGTATAGAATCTTTATACCCAGGTATGCTCAAATATAGCATCCCCCTTTGACTAACCTTCTCAAGAAGAGCACCCTATTTCATTGGACTACTATGTGTCAGAGTGCTTTTGATAAATTGAGACAGATTTAGTAATTAACCCTATCCTTAAATTACTAGATTTTTCTAAACCCTGTCCTTAAATTACTAGATTTTTCTAAACCCTTTGAGGTAGTTACAGATGCCAGTGGTTTTGCCCTAAGAGGTGCTCTTATGCAGGAAGGTCATGCAGTAGCCTATGAATCTAGAAAACTCAAAATGCATGAGAGGAATTATGCTATCCCCATGACTTGGAGTTACTCTCAGTAGTTTATGTTCTAAAGTTGTGGAGACATTATCTCTTGGGACAGAGATTCACCTTGATGACAGATCATCAAAGTCTGAAGTGGATCTTCACCCAAAGGGATCTCAACATGCGTCAAAGAAGGTGGATGCAGACCCTACAGGAATTTGACTTTGAGATAAAGTACCGACCAAGGGAAAAAAATGTGATAGCCGATGTGCTCTCAGTAGGAAAGCCTCCTTTCTTGTAATAACTTTGGTGTCAAATCCATTAATTAGTGAAGCAAGAGAGAAGATCATGCAGGATAGATTCTTTACCCCCATTGCTACCCTACTGATGCAGGAAAGCAAGACTCCTTAGGAAATGAGTCGAGTTCTTGGGTACAAAATGGACGAAGGATGCATGTATTACAATAATCGGCTATACATTCCTAATGATGAGGAAACAAAGGGAAAATTTCTGAGGGAAGCCCATGATAGCCTGATAGATGGACATCCAGGGTTCGTAAAGACCTACCTGTCTATAAAGAAAAGCTTCTTCGGGCCAGGGCTAAAAAGGGATGTACTCAATCATGTACATCAGTGCTTAACATGTCAAAGAGTCATGGCAGAAAGGGTTAAGATGCCAGGAAAGCTGCATCCCTTAGACATTCCATAAATGAAGTGGGAATGTATTAGTATGTATTTTGTTACTAGATTACCGTCATTGCAATCAGGTTACAACTCCATTTTTGTGGTAGTTGACAGATTAACCAAGGTTGCCCATCTGATTCCAGTAAAATAAACCTACTCTACAGTGGATGTTGCCAGAGTCTTCCTCAATGAGATTTTCAGGCTGCATGGCTTACCCAGAAGAATAGTGAGCGACAGAGATTCTAAGTTCACATCACAGTTCTGGATTGCTTTCTTCGAAGTAGTAGGAACTTCCTTGGATCTCAGTACAACTTATCATCCAGAGACAGATGGTCAGATTGAAAGAGTGAACCAAGTAATTGAAGATATTCTTCGATCACGCTGTGGGCAGGGAACCCAAAAAGTGGCTAAGCTACTTATATCTAGTGGAGTTTGCTTACAATGCCTCTTATCACCGAAGTATCGGGATGAGCCCATTCAAAGCTCTGTACGGACTCCCATAGCTTCCGCATGTGACAAGCAAGGTAGCAGATGGAGTGGTCTGCACAACAGAGGCGAAGCCAAAGGAAGCATTCCCTGAGGGTATGTACGCATAACCAGTACATCATTAAGCTCTCAAATCAGTTCCAAAGGCCTAGCAACAGCTATGATCAGTTCTAGTAGGTGATCCACACCATTAACTTTTGGTCCGACCCATTGATCTGGGGAGTCGAGATGTCCAGATAGATGCTTGATGATATGGAGAGCAAATGTAGGCAATCCGCAAAGATATTAAGGCTGCCTAGGATCGACAAAAGCAGTATGATGACAAGAAAAGAACAGAGAGAGTGTTTGAAGAAGCAGATATGGTCTTCATTCGTGTACGACCCAAGAGAAGTTCTTTATCTCTAGGGAAGTACAAAAAGCTGTCTTCGAGATACTGTGGGATGTACGCCATTACTAAGAAAGTAGGATATCTAGCTTATGAACTTCTTTTGCCTCCCCATCTCAAAGTATATAATGTATTCCATGTCAGCTTACTTAAAAAGTATGTACCCAGCCCGAGTCACGTGCTTGATGAACAATTGATTTCTCTAACTCAAGGCCAAATGATACTCCAACTTGAAGAAATCCTTGACGTTTGGGAGAAGGTTCTCAGGAACAGAGTTCTCAGAGAATTTTTGGTCAAGTGGAAGTTCTACCCTTTAGAGGACGCCACTTGGGAGAAAGAAGAAGAGCTGGTAAAGGATTACCCCCACTTTGCGAGATGAGGACATCTCGCGTTTTTCAAGTGGGAGAGGATGTAAGGTTCCTCCTTAGCCTTAAAAGATGTATAAGCTGTTGAAATTTAAGCATTGTGATGAGCTATGTTGGATCAAACACTAGAATCAACATCATTAACAAAGTGATTAGTAAATAATTAAGATGGAATTAGTGGATAATTAACAAATAGATTAATGTAAGCATGGATACTCAAAAACCAGCAAATTCTCATTAGGGCTATGCCTCAATTTATAGAGTTTACATCAAGCATCAAATCCCATTGATTTCTCCATGATTCACTCCACCTCTTTTCCCTGATTCTCTCCACCTCTTCACTTTTCTCAGAATATCTCCCAGAATATCTCCACACTTCCTAAATCTTCTCATGCTACCCTTTATTCTCTCCCAGTAGATTCTTCTCACCTTTTCACAGATTCTCACATTTACTCATTCTCTTTTACAGCCTCTAACTAGGGGCTTGTTCCCGCACACACCCTATTCACTTGTATTTTCAACACCTCCCCTCAAGTGAATACTCTCTAGCACACCTCGACCCTATACCAAGTTTCTCTCTTACTTGATAGCCCGCGACCAGTGCCTCAAGTCCCTAAACTCCATAGTCCTTGACACTCTCTCTCTCTATGTGTCCAAGGCTACTATAAGTGCCCGCGACCTTGACTAAAGTGCTTACACATACATCTACCACGTGGCCTACATTATCAATGGCTCAGAGGTGGTTTTACTTTTTTGGGGTAGGTTACATTGGGTTGTGGGGTCTCTCTCTCTCTCTATCTCTCTCTCTCTCTCTCTCAGAAAAGATGATCCGACTCCACTTCCTTTGGAGCCTCCATGAAGTTTGCCGATGTTGTTCCTTCTCCACTGGGTTTGCTGTAGCAGTCTCTCGCCATGTGTCCTGGCTTTCCACATTTGTGGCAAGTGAAGGTCCTTCCTCCTTCTCTGCCTCTTCCTCGTCCTCGTCCTCGAGAGAATCCTCCTCGTGTGAAGAATGCTTTTTCTTCTCCTGCTGTTGAGTCGAGCCATTTCTTCTCTTTGCCTCTGCTCTCTTGCTCTAGTAGAGCTGCTTCTATCTCGTGTAGCTTCAATTCAGGTACATTCTTTAGTGTTGCTACAATGTTTTCATAATCACCTTTGTCCACACTCTTCAGAAGCACTGCTAGTGCCTCATCATCTTCTACCTTTTTGCCAATAGCTGCCAGCTGTTGCTTAATGCTTTTATATTGGTTCAAGTGTGTGATTAAAGGTTCACTTTCCTTCATGTCCAATTTGTAGAATTGCATTAATAGATTTATCTTTGAATTTTTTGCTTGTGTACCAAATAATTTATTGAGTTCATCCCATGCATCTTTTGCCCATTGTATCCCTGTGATGTGATGAATGATTTCATCATTTAAACTGAGTGCAATAAGTCCCAATGCTTTTTCATTCCTGCTCTTCCACTCATTTTTCCCTCTCTCTGGGCATTCATCTCTCCCTTCAACTAATCCCCACAGATTTTTCCGCATGAGAGCAAATACATGGTTTTTGTCTGCCATGTGTAAAATTGCTCCCCATTAAATTTGGCTATTTCCTGTGCTGTACTCATGGTGATGTGAAGGGGGTCTTACCTCTTGATCCAATTTCAAGATTCAAGGGCAGTGTCTACCCTTTTATAACTCAATCTAGTGTTTAATAGATGATTACAACAAATTTATCAGCATAAAATCACCAGAAATTACATTAAATCAAGGGTAACCAATTTGTACGGAATGGTTGGAGTATCAAACCAACTCCGAATTGCAATCTGAAGTTATAGGGATCTGTATCAAATACCTAATGGTTAATTTGAACCCTCAATTGCACCAAAATATAGTGATTAGCGCACTGATTAATCACTGATTAGCAAATTAATGCTCTGTTTTGTGTGCAGAAAACAGAGTATGCGAGGAGTCCATATCTGGTGCCTTAGACTTCAAATGAGCTCAAATGCTTTCAAAGGCATCAATAGCAATGAGTCTAGTAGAGGATTAAGCCAAGAAACACAAGATTTGACCAAATATTGAAAGCTTAATCTTTGTTTTACCAAAGTCACCTGCAGATTTGATGAAGAGCTTGGATCTCACTGTAGACTTGATACTGTAGACTTGATGAAACTGAATTCTGTCTTCACCAGCTTGTAGAGCATGCTTGAAAACACCTTGGGCCAAGAGGAATTAGAGAGCTTTGATTTGTGGAAGCTGCAATGTTCATTTTCCTCAGAAAAAAACGCGCCTGCAAAATCGTCGATTTCTCCTCAATGCGTTGGCGGTTTTCGCTTCCGTTTCGACTGGCTATAGCTCAAGGATGTTGGCTACCATGTGCTAGAAGGCTTTCCCCTAATTGTGAGTGTGCAAGATGAATGAGATCCTCCACTGGCTGGGGGTGAAGGGGTGAAGTGAAAAATAACTAAAATTTTGACTATTTCTTAATTATCTACTAATCTTAATTAATTAGATAATGGGCTCATAAATCTGATGGATTCTAGGCATGGCTCTGATACCATGTTGAAATTTGAGCATTGTGATGAGCTATGGTGGATCAAACACTAGAATCAACATCATTAACAAAGCGATTAGCAAATAATTAAGACTTAATTAGTGGATAATTAATAAATAGATTAATGTAGGCATGGATACTCAAAAACCAGCAAATTCTCATTAGGGCTATGCCTCAATTTATAGAGTTTACATCAAGCATTAAATCCCATTGATTTCTCTATGATTCACTCCACCTCTTTTCCATGATTCACTCCACCTCTTCACTTTTCCCAGAATATCTCCCAGAATATCTCCACACTTCCCAAAATATCTCCACACTTCCTAAATCTTCTCATGCTACCCTTTATTCTCTCCCAGTAGATTCTTCTCACTTTTTCATAGATTCTTTCACATTTACTCATTCTCTTTTACAGCCTCTAACCAAGGGCTTGTTCCCGCACACACCCTATTCACTTGTATTTTCAACATAAGCTCTCCTCTCAGTCCCCTGTAATCATCCCCTATTTCAGAATGCAAGAAAATAGTATTTTTCTTTAATTTTAGCCTAGAGAGAGAAAATATTCTAGAGAGAGATAATTTAATTTTGAGATATTTTTGGATAAAAATTTTCTCCTTATATTTAAGATAAATTTCCCTGAAACAGAAGTTCAAAAATAATTTTCCAATGTGCATTAGAAATTAGCTGAATATGTGTATTGGAGACGACAGCCTAAAGGGTCCACATTTTCAGAAATTTTTGATTAAGGTCCAAATAAGGTTCTAAAGAGCCAATATGATTAATCCAAGTGTTTCAATAAGAAAAATGCAAAGAATAAAAGAAAATCTCCCAAAAATGAGTAAATGCTCACATAAGATGAAGAGTTGACCAAGTACTGGGTTTATTAGTTAAAAATTAAGGTTTATTAGAGTAAAAAAATCAATTTTTGACACTCAGTAAAGAGGGAGAGGGATCATGAAGGAGGCACCTTTTTTTTCATCATTACCTTGCATTTTTAATTAAAAAGAATGAGATATTTCTATCTCTCCTCCTTCAAACTGGATCAAAAAGTGAGCCAAACTGGTCCAAAACGTGTCCAAAATGGATCACACTGAAGCTGGAAGCCTCTAGATCCTAGTTGGACTTGGTTGGTGGCCTCCCTCATCTTTAAATAGACCCTCATTTCTTTTTATTTTCATCTTTGTGTATTTACATGCCAGTATAATCTTCATTTTAATGTAATTCTATTATCCCTCTATTTTGCCTCTACTTTGGGAAGCTTTGGAGCTTCATAAATCTCCATCCTCTCTTAGAGATTACCCTCCCCATCTTGGTGGCCAAGCTTGCTTTTTGGGCTTCACTTCTTTTTGAAAGAATCAAGCCAAAAATCAAGGGTAAGCCTTAATCCATGGTGTTTTTCTATCTTTCTCAATGGTTATCTTCTTCCCAATCTCTCTAATGCTTGGGAAGCTTTTTATTCAATGGTTTTTTCTTGAAATCAAGCTTTTTAATGATTCATAATGTTGAAATGGTTTAATGTTAATATTTATGCTTAATTATAATGTTTTTAGTAAATCTCTCCTTTTGAAAGATTAATCATCTTTATGGTTAGATCCTTGTTAGAAGGATGGATTTTAATGATAATCTCATCATCTTAATCAAAACTCTAGGCTTGATAAGCTAGAGAAGAAGATTAAATATTTTTATGATTTTAATTTAGTTAAAAATGATGATTAATTCTTTTAAGCTTGTTTATGATTAAGAAAAATCATATTAATTCATTTTAAGATTGAAAGAGAGTTATGCTAATATTTTTGTAAGTATTTTCATATGGTAAGAATAATCAAAAGGTTTAAATATAATTATGTTTATAATTATGCTATGTATGCATGATAAAATTTTAGTTTAAAAGAGGAGTTCCTATCACATTTCATAATTATGGGTATTTATTTAAAAGTAGAATTTTGAGAATTCTCAAAAAATGCAACAAAACTATGGTAAAATTTAAAAAAAATGAATTTAATTTTATGCATAATTTTGTTAATACAAAAAGAGGAATTCCCATCGTATTCTAGGCATAAACATTTTTATGCTAAAAGAATGATTTTTGTTACATTTATGAAATATACTTTTATATTATTTATGAATATTTATTTAAATAGAGAAAAGAGGAATTTCCATCATATTCTAGGCATAGATATTTTTATGCTAAAAGAATGATTTTTATCATATTTATAAAAAATACTTTTATAGTATTTATGCATAATTATTTAAATATAAAAAAGAGAAATTTTTGTTATATTTATTTAAAAAAAAAGATGCAAAAGAGGAATTCCCACGATATTCTAGATACAAATAATTTAAATATTAAAAGAGGAATTCTTGGTATATTTCAAAACATGGGTATTTTTATTTATTTAAAAGAGGAATTTTCATCGTACTTTAATTAGAAAATGCATAAATTAAATTTCATTTTAAAAGAGAAGGTTTCACCATAATTTCATGTAGAAAATTATGGTATATTAATGTTGAGTTTCAAAATGGAGAAAAGAATATTTTAAGATATTTCTATGCGAATAAATCAATAAAATGATGTATGCATATTCACAAATGGATTATCAAAAAAAGAGTTATCTTTATAAAATTCCATTATTCTCGAATAGAACTATTTATAATTTTATTGTGGCTAGAAAAGAATAAATTTTCATAATTTTGGATTTTACCCTTTTACGATTGGAAATCCCAGTTAATTTATCAGATAAATAGAAGAAAAATCCTTAGGAATCAAAGCTAGGATTAAATCCGAGTAATTTATGGTTAGACCACGACTACACGAGAATGGTGGGCTAGTAAGATGCTTACCTATCTCTCGAATCAAAAATTAAGCAAAACCTTGTGACCATTCCCATTTATTCAGTACGAAGAATGGATTACCGGTGATTAAGAGAAGTTTTCCTTAGACCAGAATCATCGAGAAATAAGTCAGAAATTCATTGCAATTGATGGGTAGGTTACCAAGATACTAGAATTGTGATTTTCATTAAGAAAGTCTGGATTATGAGAAAAAGGGTCTTGTGGAATCAAACTCAACGGGAAATTCTTACTTGCAAAGAAAAAGGGTCTTGTGGAATCAAACTCAACGGGAAATTCTTACTCTTGCAGAGAAACTCTGTTTTTGAAAAAGGACTGTCTTATGCTGGAATGCTGGAGGAAGCATTTGGCTTATGGTTTAATCTAAGGAGAGTTATGTTGCACAACAGCTGGCAGAAGGGAGTCATCGAAGGATGTCTCTTGCGGGGCGGCAAAGCCTGCCAAGGTCTTGACCAGCCTCGGTATGGTTAAAATGGTGCACTTCCGGTACGATGGATGAGGGCTGACGAAGTGGTCTCTAAGTGAAGTGCTAGGACACCTAAGGAGGATCTTAGAGGGTTCTGACCAAGCGATGCACAGGCTCGCGCGACGGTTGCGAGGACACCCATGTGTATGTCGAGGAAGATATGGATGGACTGGCAAGGAATTATCTATGTGAACTGGAACTTGAAATTGGATCTCGTTGGTAGACTAGCTGGTCTTCACAACAACGGAGAGTTCGGATGACATTTTGATTGTAAAACAATGGACTAGAATTTTGAGGATTATGATGGAAACATTATGGTTTCATTCCAACTCTGTTTTTTTAAAAGATAGTTGAATCTGTGAAAAAGGCAATTTCATATTGGGTGTGTAACTGGTGTGTCTATTTTGTAATTTGCTTGAGTGCCAGCTAGGGGGCATGGGAACTCTTTTCTCATAACCAAATTTTTATAAAAAGGGATCCCACCAATATAGTGGTTGGGCAGTTGGGGTTAGGCTTGGATCGGTGGATTCCTATGATACAGTTAGATACGTTCAAGTTACTTTAGTTGGAATAAGTCCCAGGAAGATTCTTGTTCTATGGGAAAGAATCAACAGTTGTGCCTCGCTTAAGGGGAAAAAAGTGATGATTTCTATGAACCAAGTGTAAGTCCCTTCCTTGATCTGGCCACGTGACCTACGAGTTCGGTCAGAATAGAAAGGATAGTTAAGGCCTTGACCCGTTAGTTAAGATTCTCATTTAGAAACTTTTCCTAGAGGAATCACCTGTGCTTTCTGGGCGAGGGAAGTTTTTCCGGTCTTGGTTTCGAAGGAACCGTTGGATTAGTCTCTTGTCCAGAGACATCCATGGGCGAGGCCCCGAGTGGGAATCCCTGCCCTACACGAGAGGCTGGTACTTCCACTGCCAGCGCCCCAGAGAAGGCCGCGTAGAGAGGGCAGGGGTCTCACAGGGTTTGTGTCCGGGTACTTAGAGAGAGGTCTTTCCTCCAAGCCCCATCATTGACACAGAAGAGTAAGGACCATCACATGCATAGAAAATAGTCATACCTTAAAATTCAAACAGTATTCATTCAAATAATCTATTCAAACATAACTAAACCTTTATCTTCTCTATTGCCTGATCATCAGTGAACCTTCAATTCTGAGTTGATAATGAATTCTTTTCTTCGTTCTTGACTCTTATGTTACTTATCCCTTCAAGTAGCTCTCTTAGCGATCTTCCAGGGGGAGCTATCCTTCAATCCTCATTTCTGTTTGGATGCTCTCTTAACGATCCGCCAGGGTGAGTCATCCCATATTCCTAATTTCATACCAATTTTTACTCTTCGGGTACTCTCTTAACGATCCGCCAAGGGGAGTTACCTCTTATTCAATGATCACTGTTTTGGATACTCTCTTAATGATCCGCTAGGGGGAGTTCCATTCCTCATATTGTTGTTTCTCATTTCCAACTCTCTTCAGCCCTTTGTTATTTCAACATTTCCAACTCTCTTAACGATCCGCCAGGGGGAGTTACCTCTTATTCAATGATCACTGTTTTGGATACTCTCTTAATGATCCGCCAGGGGGAGTTCCATTCCTCATATTTCCAACTCTCTTCAACCCTTTGTTATTTCAACATCACTTCCTCCACCTTCAAAACATAACCAAATGCCCACTGGCGCCAAAGCAGGTGGTGTTTTGAGCCACAAATGCAACTTCTCAAGGTGGGTGCACTAGCTAGTCTGTCACATCCTCACTTTGTTGTCACACTAAAATGCTCTTTGTTGATGGGCTCTCTTCACCAGTTGGAAGCAAATAGAGATGGTCTTTCGCAATGGTACTCTCTCACAAAAGGTGGGTGAAGAAGAGAAAGCTAATGTAAGGAGAAAACCTATAAATACTCTTATCTAGTATGCATCTATCAAGCAAGTAGAAGGAAAACACTAGGATAAATACAAGAATATAAGGAAAAAATATAAAATCATAACAAAAACAAAACTATTTTAAATATATAATATATAACTAGCACATATGCATAGATGTGAAAAAAAGCATTCAAGCTCTCCACATTGGACATAAAACTTCTTTTCTAAAATCCGGAAATCTCAAAAACTTAATGCATACCAAACCTTTGAAATGATCTTATTATGTGGTAGCGGTAAAAGGAACAGCAGATGACTAATTTAACTTGTGCAAAAGCAACAAAATGTAGGAAATCTGGAAATAATTATTCCATACTTAGTCGTATCAGAAATAGTGAAGGTAGTGTGATTATCCAGAGCTTTTGTTACAGAGAGGCGGCAAGGAAAAAGAGACTCAACAAACCCATCTTCACAAGCCAAAATTACATAAGAAACCCACCTATTATAGCCAATGATGCTAATGCACTTAAAAATAACATATACTTGGAGTAGAAGTGGTCCATTAAGAAGCCTGCTGTGGCACGAGCTTTAGCAGCTGAAGCCAAAATCTCCATGCTTGGATAGCTTTTTCTCCTACAATATCATATGGTAGACTGTTGTGAAAAGGCTGTTGCCATTTTATAATCTTCTCTAAGTTGTGCTTTACATAGACACTAATGAGTATTCTTGGCCCCATCCTTGATGTGCTGCAAGCTCCCATTGCCTACTGCAGTTACTCCCCTCCATAGATAGCTTCACAGAGTAGAGAGCTTGTTTGGCCCATCTCTATGTGTTTGCTGATGCTATGTGACCACCACCACCACAGCTACTCATGCCAGGCTCTGACAGGAACGCTTTCTTCTCCCTGCTGAGAAGCCTCTTCAATGAATTGAGTCGATTGAATGGACGCTGCATAGAAGGTGAGGTGCCCAACTGATCTTCCAGCGAGGCGCACCGAGAAGGGCTGCTGGACGCGGAGCGAGGGGTAAGGAGGCTCTCCTGTGATCTTGGGACATCAACAACGATGATGTGAGGAAGGGACCTTCCCCCAATTTGCCAGTGCTCAGAATTCACACGAGAATTCACACGAGAGTGGTTGCCCCAGAAGAGGACATTGGTAGGAAACTGGACATCATGGCTAATGCTAGGAAACCTGTCGGAGATGGACCTTCTCCAGCTTCTGGCACCAGGTGATTGGAGAGAGAGCTGGCGCCTGAGAAGGGCTTCTCCATCCCTAGTGTGCATTTGGTCCACTGCAGGATGGCTGTCTCTTTCTCCACCATCATTGAGCCCTGACTCATCCCTGTTACCATAACCTAACCCAGGCCTGATACCAAATGCCGACCCTAGCCCTTCCCTGACGGCAAACCCCGACCCTTCTTGATGTTGTCCACCATTAGCAAACCCTGACCCTGGCAAAAGACATGCCATGGAGCTTGCTCCATCATGCTCTTCTTCAGAAACTGACGGGTCTGCACTTTTACGGCAGAGAGGGCAAGTGGTGTTGGAGAGGAACCACATGTCAATGCAATCTGTGTGGAAGCTATGGCTGCAGTTGGGGAGCAATCTGCACTTCTCATCTTCCTGAAACTCGGAGAGGCATACTGCACATTCCATGGCCGCCACAGCCTCCTCCAGGAATTGAGCCTTGTAGGTAAAAATGGGCAAGGACTCTACAATGTCTTTGTCAAGTCCTCCTGTTCTGGAGGTCTCCTGGGTGAAATGCAAGCTATGGGAGCGTCTCCATGCTGCCATCTGCAGTCGGTCCGCCGTCGAGAGGCGCCAGAAACATTTGGCATAGATGTGCAGGGCGATGATGAAGAGGACGATGAGGAAAAGAATGATGAGGGCAGAGATGATGATCTTACCGTTCATGTTGTACTGGTTCGGGTTCATGCTGGGGCTGACGTTGCTGGGGAGCCCTGTGCTTGGATTGGAGGATGCCATAGTCTTTGTGCAGATCTCCCTCTCTTTCTTCCTGGCTTTATTCTGATACGATTGAGTGCAGATCTGCTCACGCAAATGAATCTTTTGAATCTTTGCTTTAAGCTGTAGCAATGGCTACGAGCAAGGTTCCAAGTAAGCAAGGGTTCGGGATGGACTTTTGGGAGGGGGAGAGGAGCTCCTCCCGGACTTCCATGTGTGTGTGTGAGAGAGAGAGAGAGAGAGAGAGAGAGGAGGGGAATATGTGTGTGTGTGTGAGAGAGAGAGAGCGGGGAAGCAACTGAGGAGGAGAGTATCTACCACCAATGAAGTGAGAGAGAGAGAGAGAGAGAGCGCGCAATGAGAGAAGGGAAGCCACTCAAGAGCAGGAAGAGAGAGAGAGAGACCAAAAAGTCAAGAGTATCCACCAATGAAGAGAGAGAGAGAGAGAGAGAGAGCAACCGGAGGAGGAGAGAGACTAAAAAGTCAAGAGACTAGACTACCTACCACATAGAGAGAGATTGAGACTTTGGAGAAGCAATTGAGAAGAGTAGAGTAGAGTAGTTTATTATCGTCCACGGAAGGCCAAATTATGACCCATGGGACGAGGGAGAGAAACCAATAAGAATAAGAGACTAGACTACCTACCAAGAGAGAGAGAATGAGAGACTTTGGGGCATCTTTTTTTTAATAAGTTTCTTAGAAGCTTCTACACCTCTTCCCAATGACCATTGGGCTATCAATTGAATTTTCGCAGAAAAAAAACCTCATCCATGAGTGAGGGGTGGAGAGATTCTCTCCCTTTTATTTTAGACTTTCATTAGAATAGATGAGGGCGAGGGAGATATGTGATCCTAATGCATTCTTTGAAAGCCTTTCAATTTCCAAATTTCAATAAACCAATGACATGTAGGTTGCTTACTTGTAGGTTTTTAAGTGCAAGTGTATAAGGGTGGCTTCACATATAACAATTGCTAACAAGATAATGTTCTACTTTCTGGTGGATATTAACGGATTTTCAAGAGACATTGATTGAAAAAGAATGCTCAATATTTTGTCACACAAAGGACTATAAAAGATATAAATTACATACGGGCCAATAAGAGGACGTATATTTCCCACAACCTACATTGGGAAGTAAATGAGGTAACCTTTGCTTGATGTAGAAATAAAAACCGCATCTTAGTGGAGCCTTTTGCCACAAGCTTAGCTAATTGAGCTTTAAGCATGCTAAAAGATTTGGCCAACTTGGTCACTTGTAAGATTTGGATAGTAGCTCAATGTATTAGATGCTAATATTACACCATTAATTGTGCCATGGGAAAAGGCCCTTCACACTTTGTAACTTGCACCAAAGGATGCACTTTGTATTTACACAAATACATAATTTAAAACCTATCGATCTTTCTATTTTTCTACTTTTGATGCATTAGATACACTGTCAAATTATTCACTTTTTGACTTTTATTGACTCAATCTTTCAAATTTTCTATTTTGCTACATTATTAAACAATGCCCTTACGTGAGCGTCTTATTTACTATTTAAGAGGGTATAAACTCAAGGCTTCTCATTAACAAAGAAATGTACATCATTCTTTGCAGCCTTTTAAAGAAACGCCATCCATCTCGTGGGCCAATTTGATGTAGCAAGCCATCTTGAATAGTTAGCAAATTCCCTCCATCTTTTCTTATAGGTAACTTGGCTATACAATGAATAAAAGCCTACTATGAATAAGGATATTAGTAAGTGGTTAAGAGCAATGGTCTATAGACCTATTAGTGTAGGTTGAAAACCACTACCGCTCCAAATCGGTTTGGAAAAGCTTCATGCTTTCAATGGCTTTGCCACTAGCATTATGTGTGCATTTAAAATGCATCACAATGATGCCTAATAAACCATTACTTTTTGGTCGGTGGCCTCACTTTACCACCCAATGTTGCTTTAATGAGTAGAACGTTCAAAGCATTTTTCAATGGCAACATGATGCTATCATCATGAATGTACTATCCTAGCAATAAGCAAGAGATCCCCTTATTCAACACCCTTTACATGTGGGGCGATTATTTCAATGTGTTCTTATGGTACTCCTTCATAGCTTTGCACAATTTGGATGCTAAATGAAGAAATTTTGTGTATCAATATAAGTGCCTCGGGCTTCTTCTCATAAAAACTAGCAAGTAACTTTTTTGAGTTTGAGTTTATTTATCACAGTGCTAGATTTAAATGCAAGATTCTTAGATACCATAGGAGCACAAATGTCCTCTAAAAAATCAAGTACCCTCCTTAGTCTACATTTGGTAGGATGACCATGATGAAACACTTTCTAACAAGTGCACAAGGAGTGGCTTTTAAAAAAAGTTTGATCTTTCTTTTTTAGATGAACAAAAAGTCTCACCCATCATAATGCATTTCCCTCCTAAGAACATGTACCAACCCATGCTGAGTGTGTTCCCTCTCTTCTCCTTCCTGAAGCTTTCCATTTGGTCCTTTTTAAAATGTTATTTACACTTTATATTATCTTAAAAAATTAAAGTGTTCTTTAAGGCCATATCAAATGGCAACATGTATCGTGTGAGCACAAGCACAAGGGTGGCCCTTAAAGTTGTTCATGTGTTTGGTTACATGGAAACCTTTTTCTAAATTATAGGTTGATTAACCACAACCAAAAAATATTGATCCAAAGATATCTGCCTAAGAGAGCATATGAGAAACCATCATTTGATTAGCCTAATAAAGGATGTGCAACACCATATCTCTCTGTTGAATTTTTTGTGAAGTAAACACTCTAACCCTCCCAAAATAATTGCCTTTTGCTTAAAGATTTGTGCTTTTACTTTCTTGAAGGACATTTTTCATCTTGATTCATACGTACGAGCAACTATGCAAATTGTTTTCTTGGTTCTAATAAAGTAGCCTTGAAAATGCAAGTAGGGATATGCTATCACCCTAATAAAGGATGTGCAACACCATATGCTAATCTACTTGTAATGCTAATAAATGGACACAAAATATTTTTTTCCTTTGTTGAATTTTTTATGAAGTAAACTTCTATAATCCTCCCAAAATCATTGCCTTTTGCTTCAAGGTTTGTGCTTTTACTTGAAGGGCATTTGCCTTCTTGATTTGTACTACTTACGAATGACTATGCAAATTGTTTTCTTGGCTCTAGTAAAGTAGCCTTGAAAAGGCATTTAATTTTTTATTATTTTAAAATAAAAGAATTATTAAACCTTCTCCTTTGGGCTAAGTTTTCTTTAGTTGTTAAAATAATTATCATGGAAAGCAACCTCAGATTTACATGAAAGAGTTTTGTTGAACTTGAGTAGCTAGACTTCTTATCCAACATCAAACAACCCTTTTATTAAGTTATTCTTTTTCATGCACCTCATTTGCATGGAACCTTGAATATCCTTTATGTGCCTGCTTCACATGCATTTTGGAACATTCCCATTATGTACCCGTTTGCAAACCTAAAGCACATTGTTTTACATGCATGAGGGAATATTTTTATGTATTTAAAAGAAAACATTAGACCAATAGAAATAAAATTCTCATTTCTAGAGTTCAAACTTCAATCACATTTTGTGTGCTAGATAGGTCTCTAAAGTTGAAAACTTTAGGGCCTCCTTAGAAGAATACGAGTGAGTGCACATGTAGTGCATTTATTTTATTATGTCCCCATGTGTACATAAGAATTTTAAGATATAATGCACAAAGGTTGAAAACTTATTGTAAGATTATAAATGATCCAATTGACATATATGCATGCTCTCTCTCTCTCTCTCTCTCTCTCTCTCACACACACACACACACACACACACACACACACACACACACACACACGTGCACGCATGCACATTCACACACACTCACACACACATGCACACACACACACACACACACATGCACATGTATGTGCATTTGCGTGCGTGTGTGTGTGTGTGACACACACACACACACACACACACACACACAAACGCACATGTGTGTGCATGTGTGTATGCCGGTGTGTTCGATTGTGTGCGTGCATGTGTGTGTGCATGCGCACGTGCACGTGTGTGTGTGTGTGTGAGAGAGAGAGAGAGAGAGCATGCACATGTGTATGCGTGTGTGCGTGTATGTGTGCTTGTGTGTGTGTGTGTGTGTGTGAGAGAGAGAGAGAGAGAGAGAGAGAGAGAGAGAGAGAGAGAGAGAGCATGCATACATGTATGTGTATGTGAATGTGTGTATTTATGTGTGTGTGTGTGTGTGTGTGTGTGTGAGAGAGAGAGAGAGAGAGAGAGAGAGAGAGAGAGAGAGAGAGAGAGAGCATGCATACATGTATGTGTGTATTTATGCATGTGTATATGTGCGCGCGTGCACACGCGTGCTTTGAACAAAAAATTGCTATTTTCATTCGAAATAAGACAAAGGCATGACATATTAATCTTTCATTGACATGATGAAAGAAATTTAAGTTTTGTTAACATGATGAATTAAGGAAACTACAAAAAATTATCACAAAAAGGAATAAGGATTGTCACATGACACTAGAGTCGAATTCTAAGCACTTGCTTACTTAATTTATCTAAGATATGTTTAATTTATTACATTCAATAGAAGTGCTTGTATCATGGGTACCTAGAAGTTGTTATCCATGTCATTAAACAACAAAATATATAACTTTATTGAGGATGTCTTTTTATGATGAGCAAAATGAAAGGATGTATTTTTATGATTCAATAGCATACATGTAAGCAAGAATAGAGAAGACAAGAGCTCACAAGTAATCTATTGTTGCAAGGGAATGATTGTGTATTGCTAGTGTCAAAATTGACCTATATGCAAGTGACTACTTTTCACACTAGGGATTAAACTTAAAAATGGTATGGCCTTCTATTACTAGTATTAAGCACGTATGTATACGAAGTCCTTAGACTTTTCCTATTTGACATTAAGCCCAAGAAAAGGCCGCTTTATATATTCTAGCACCATCTTACAAAAGATAAGTGTCCATTTGAGTGGGTGAGATGGAAAAGTGCCTTACAGTATAGGTTGAGCGGGTGAAGCCATGTTGACCTATGGAGCGGTTAACCCAAGGTTAATGAGGACAACCTACATGTAACAACATGCTTAGACCATCACAATGGACGTGTGCATTGGCCATAAGTGAAGATGAGTCATCTAGAACAAGCTAAGAGCATGCAGAAGCATGTGAGAGTCTCTAAAGGATGTACACAAACAATGGGCAGCATTACATAAAAGATCTTTGTCCACCCTAAAAAATGTGTTGTCTTCCTAAGTGGGAGTTAATAACTCTTTTCGATGATTGTAATTCCCATGTGCATGCACTTAATGATGTACTCAAGGGATGAATTGTTGAGATATTAAACTCAACCAGTGCTACGACAGACATTGATGACCCACCTAGGTGATAGCTTCCACACTTATACCACTAGCATGTTTGGGAAGATTATGGTTGATATGCGGCCAGTGGATGAATTGTTGAGATATTAAGCTCAACCAGTGCTATGACAGACATTGATGACCCACCTAGGTGATAGCTTCCACACTTATACCACTAGCATGTTTGGGAAGATTATGGTTGATATGTGGCTAGTGGATGACGGGTTGTATGATAGCCACTTTGGAGTATTAGAGTTATGGCATAGTTATCGCCCCAGCTCATATAGTTGGGTTCACACTATGGATCGACCACTATATGTTATTGTAGGAGAGTACTTTCCCTTTATGTATGTACTCTTATCTTTTAGATATATGGTAGTAGAGAAGAGAAGAAGATAGAAGAAAATTCAGCCATCCATCTCTCTCTTGTGTCTGGCACTCTATTGTGTGTGTATGTTTGCTTGCAAGGAACTCAAGCTCTCCCTCTCCCCCGAATTCTCTTAATGAATGATCTAAGTAAAAGAGCTAACATCCACCTTGACTTGCCTAGATATGATTAGGCAATAAGTTGGGTGCCCAATTAGTTATTAGGCAATAAATTGGGTGCCCAATTACTTATTAGGTGTGGACACCCAAGCTTATAACTCTCTTGTATATAAGTCAATTTCTCTAGTGAGAAAAGGAGAATCCCTTGAGTGTTAAATAAGAGTGTTCTCTTGCTTTCTTATGCCCAAGTTCTCATGCCCTCTTGCCTCTTTATGTGCATGTTATTTCTTTTGTGTGAGTGTGCGTGTGCGTGAGTGTTTGTGAGATCCACTTGACTTCTTATCCTTCTTTGGCTTTCATATGAGTGAATATGTGAGAAAGTGTGAGAGAGGAATGGTGCCTTGAGAGGCTAGCATGGTCTCTTCTCTCTTGAGGATCCCAAGCTCTACATAGAAAACTCTTGCAGCAGTGACAACGGGAGGTGGGTCTTCTCAAGTGATAGCTACCATCAACACAATTGTCTCTCCTCCAAGATGAGAGGTGAGCATCCAAGTTTCCCACGACAAGAGAAAAGAAAGTGCACTCCAGTTGGTTAGTCGTCTTATGTTAGTGAGTGTGGTGTATTTAGGCTTTCCATTGGCACCGTTTTTTGGGAAGCACAGCTTAGCGTTTGATTAGACTTTTATGTACAACTTTTTGTCTTGTTGCCATTCGGTGAAAGACCCGGTGTTGAGATTTACTTGTGTGTTATGAGACTGACAGGTAAATGTAAGACTAAGAAAGATTATTTATATGTAAAAGGTTGCATATAAATAAGGTTCATGAGATTTTAAATAGGAAATACCTAAGCAATGGTGAATATGCACTAAAGTTAAAGTAAAAAGGAAAGTAGATGGTGCAGAATGGAAGCCCAAGGGACACAGGGTTAGTTGAAGAGGCATTGGATAAAGAAAAGGCAAGGGGCTGAAGTTGGAAGGAAATACACCATCTAGGCCTATATAACCATGAGGTAAGGGACTATTTGGGATATGGTTGGGTGGAGAATCAAGGTTCTAGTCTTACAAGTCCTCAAGCTTATGATGCAAGGATCATTACATTGGTATTAGTGCTAGCATTCAATCTCGAGGGACTCTTCATGCTTCTTGTGATGAACACAACAAATGGATAAGTTATCTTTTTCTCTTTTTAGTAAGAGGATAAGGTGCTTTTCTTCGTCTTTTTGCTATATTATTTTGACTAAAAGCTTGAATAGCCATAGGGCAATTATGGTATGGTTTCTCTTTCAAAAAAAAAGGAAAGTTTGAAGTTTTGATTATCAAACTTTGCAATGGATTTATTGAGGATTGCAAGACTTTCCACCCAATATATCATATTCATTCCTGTTTATCTTGCAAACTTTAGAAGGACATCCTAAGCCTTAAAAATTTTAAATCCCTTGCAACTTTTTCTAAGATTTTAATTTGTTGAGAGATCCTAAGATCGAGATCTGCATGACCTTGCTAGCTAATCCGAGTGCATGATTCGTGCACTTCTTTGTAGGTTGAAGCCATGGCCATTAATTACGTAAGCAATTCAAAGAGGAAAACAAATTTCATGAGGCAATCTCTCTCTCTATCTCTGTGTTTGATTTTCACGTGTGCAACTTGTATGCAACGCTTCTTAGAGGTTGAAGGCTTTGCCCTTGAACACTTTCGCAACCATGATAGTTTCAAGAACCTGGTCTTTTGGTGACCTTTTATTGCTCTTTTGAAATGGTAGATAAAGGCGATTCTACACAATGTAGCAGGTTGTTGGTTTTGCCTCTGCAAGATGATGAGGTCATTGACCTGGCCTGAGCGAATCGGTTCGGAGCCTGAAGGAGATCATTGGGAAGGGTAAGATGGCATTATTGCATCAATGGTGATGAAGATGCTTATGATGATGCATCCCAATGTCTGTCATGATGAGGACAAGGAGAGTAATTTCTCGATTGTAGTTCAAATATTGCTTTTGTTGTTGGAGCTATATATATCACACCCTAACTTGACCTAGATCTCACCTATATATACAAACTCATATCAATATGAACTAGTCTTTTGGGAGCATATATGGTGTAACCCTCTTCCTCCTTTTCTCTCTCTGAGTCACTCTGTCCCTATCTCTTCATGTATTTCCAACATGGTATCAGAGCATCATTGATCTTGCTACTGTAAAGAGAAGAGAAAGGAAGTATCAATTGTGTTAATTCCATTCATGTGCACGTTCTATGTTTCATTCAATCTCTTATTCATGTTTTGTAGAATTCCAGTGATTAATCAATGTTAACAAGTTTATGCAAGCCCTTGGATGTTTGATTTGGACCACCCTATCTTATCCTTGGTGTGTGCACGGCATCGCAAGATTTCTATAGAGTCAATTGGTTTGTCAATATGATATTCCTATCAAAAGTTATGTCGTTTCAGATAAACAACACTTAAAATGGGAAAACAGACAACGTGCAACTCGTGTGGTGAATTCTGAGTATTTGCTCGACTTCATCGGAGTTCGAAGTTGAAAGTTATAGTGTTTTTCGTGCAACAGACTTTTGCTCATTTTTCGTGTGCTACACGCTTTTCATGTTTTAATCCACAAATAGCCAATATTTGGGCTCGTCCATGTCTCAAAATAGCAGTGCTCCAACTATTTTTGGGGTTACTCTCTTATTGCATATCGTGTTTTGTCTATTTTTGGGTACTACTTTTCAGCCACTTGCTTTCGTAACCTATAAATCACGTTCTATTTTTGACGATTTCATTGCCACTCGCTTTTTGTGCACGTATCTCATATAACTTTCAGGGTCCTCCATGTTTATGTTCTCGTTTCATGGTCTGCAAATTATGTGATCTTGTTTTATACATATTCTCGCCATGTGAGATGGCAGCTTCTATTCTCGTTAATGGTTTTCCATCTAGTCAATGATATGTTCCCCTGTTTCAAGACCAAGGATTTCTCAGATGGAAGGCTAAGATGATGTTGATACTTGAAGGTGATGATCTTTCTGATATTATTTTGGGCAATCTTGTCTATTCGTCACCTGTTGATGCAGAACAGGATAACACTCTTATTTACTGTTGGTCCTATTTTTGAGTAATGGCAAACTGATACTCGAATTGGATCCGTTGTGAGATAAAGCTGCTCGTTGGTATACCTTATCTGTTCTTCATGATTCTCTTATGTTGGATGTATTCAATCTTCCTACTTCTCATGATATATGGCAGTATTCTCTTACTACTTTTGAGAAGAAATCTGTTATAGAAATTCTTTATCTTCGTAATCTCCTGAACAATTTATAATACAAAATTGGTACTCCTATGACTTAGCATATTGAATCCTTCAAAGACATCTTCAATCAACTTGCTGCTCTGTTGGTGCTCCTATTGCACGAAATCAATTGGTTGCACATCTTCTTCATACGCTCAAGGATCATTTATATGATAATACTGTCACTATTCTATCTAACAAGGATGGCATTGATTTTGACACTGCTTGTATTTCTCTCGTTGAATACTCTCAAACGACATAAACATCGTATAGAGAATTCTGACATTGCTTTGAATACACAAGAAGTCGCAGATTCCGAAACGGCTTATATTGCTTGTAAGCATTTCTTTTTGTGTTTTACTTGTGGTGGTCGCTCTTATCATGGTGGCAATTCTTCTTGACTTTCCTATCCTAATAAACATTGTTCCTATTGTGATTACTATCTTTGATTATTGGGCATGTCAATATGATGAGGAACATGGCATTACCACCAAGGGTGCGTCTATTTAGCGAGCCAAGAGCAATGAGCACAGAGCAGTGAGTTGAAATAAAGTCCTTGTGAAAGTGAGCAAGTAGGGGCATGGTATGATGTTAAGGGAGCATGTAATGTTAAAGAGAAGAGTGAAACCATAGTGCAACTCTATAATGAACAGAACAAAGAAGACTAAAAAAGCATTTTCAAATGAATGGTGTGGATATAAAAAATCACTACAAAACTCATACTACTTGGCTCGCTAAAAAGACGTTGAATTGGTCATTGAGCTACTAATAGAAACAAACTATTGTTGCAACCACATGGAAACCACAGTGAACGAGAGAGCATAGAAATCAAGCCATTAAAATGCACACCAATTTTAATTAGCCATACTACTGACACAACAATATAATACTCTTTAGAAACCATAACCATAGGATTTAAAAATTTTATAATCCAAATAAAAATTGTCCAACAATCAGCTACATGATGTTGTAAAAAATATTCACAAGGATAACATCCATCAAAACATTACTTCCAATAGTCCCAAAAAAATGATTGTCTCAATTAAAAAAAAGACTATCTCTAATGGCATTCTGATGTAGACATGTGATCCTCATAACTGTGCAAGAGACACAAAGAAAAGAAAATAAGCTTTATCAATACAAAATTATTCTCTACTAACATATTTATCTTTTCAACATGCATACCTTTGCTGAGTATGGTTCTAACAGGTGATCATAGATCCGCTCATCCTTGTCTAACATTATGAGATTGCAATCCATAAATGCTGCCACTAGCCCAAGAGTTCCAGTGCCAGCAAACAAATCCAAAATCGTGTCCCCAGGACGACTGAAGACAGAGACGATGTATTTGCTAAGCTGCTGACCTCTCTGACAACCGCCCTGCCATGGTCTACCCTTTCTCTTCACCAACAGATCCTCCGATGGCACTCTTGAAAACTCACACAAACCATTAATCATATGCCATAAAGATCACCGAAAATCATTTTAAATTCTATCTTGATTTGAATGTGTACATACATGTCAAAGATAAGATCTTGCCCTACATCAAGATTATCACCTAGTGCCAAATCCCTTAGCTGATCCCCATGCATCACAAAGCTTGTAGCAGGAGATGTTGAGCGAACAAAAACAACCAATATTAGACAAGTGATCTACAAGCAAAGACACATTGGTTGCTCATGCATTTTCACCTTAAATGGGACAAAGAAGATTTGCACAAATGACAGCCCCAAAGAGAACAACACCAATACCTGGGTAGTAATCATTTGCCCCATCTTCTTCCCAATAGGTGGAGTAGACCTCACAACCTGTCTATGATAAATGCCAAACCCACCGCTCTGTGCAACTTGCTCAATGGTCACTCCTTCTTCCATAGTGTAAAGGCATGTAAAGAAGCCTCGATCCGAGAGACAAGAATCAACAACTTTAAAAGTAGAGTCATACATGCCATCCCTAATCTTATTCCAATATGGAACCTTGTTTGCAACATAACCTCCAATGATGATATTTGAGGGGAAGTCTGCAAATATCAACTCCACACAGTAATCGGACCCTCTACTCTTGACATTCCCTACTGTGCAAATAACATTCATGGCGTCAAGCACTTGCTTTCCCAATGAGGATGCATCCTCCATGTTCACAAAAGTAGCTGCAAGGTCCTCAATACTGACATTGAAGGTATAACATACCTGGAGCTTGCAATGTCTTGGTTATGATGTCAGTTGGTTGTATCCTGCCTGCACTACTATTGGATGTCTGTTGTTGACTTTGCTCCCTATTTGCCTCCATTGCTCCTCCAATGCACGATTCACTATTTCCCTCCCTAAATTCACTGGCAATGACTTTACGAAAAGAAGCCGATGCAATCGATATTGCATGTGATGTGGATGTGGCCTCATTATGATCAATTTGCTAGCTACGAAGCTCCAATATAGACTTCTGTTGGCGATACAGGATCAAGCTCCTCCTTAGGCACATGGTTTCTTTCAAGGTCCAACCACCACGGGCAGAAATGAGACTCCATGCTTGACATGGCCTGTTCAATGACAAACATGGGTAAACACAACTCACCCTCAATATGAACATGTTTCTCAATCATGGATTCAATATGACAAATTCAATCACGTACTCTTCCAAGCTTCAAATCGACATACATATAAGATTGATTGTCAACACAAAGCCACACACTAGCAAGAGGGGGTAAAATATCCAATTGGTGCTCCTCAATTTCAAAAAGCAACCATCTGCAAGCCAAAGCCCAAATGATAAAACAACACACAGAAAGAAGTATGCATGTTTTTTAACAAGGAATATCTGGGTTATGTTGTAGGAAAACCTGTAAACGACTCGCCGTGCAGCACTTTGTAGGCCTGGTTGATGGTCAATATCATGGCTAAATTTTATGCTTCCTTCGTGCGCTTTGAAAGCCCTTTTGAAGTACTTTCTTCTACATAGAACAACAAAAGAGGTGAATCGGCTCTCACCTGGCAACCTGACTTGATTGGCATTTTTAATATCATTTTGGATTCTCAAACCCAGCTCCGTGATCTGAAGCCAGTAGGAGTACATGTGAAGCCATTCCCTAACCTTTGTCTTATCATTTGGCATACCCTCAAGTGATCGCACTGCAGCCTGAGAGTTGTCCAATAGCTTGACAATGTGAGCCTTATCTGTGTCTCCGATGCATGCAGAACCTATCATATTGAGCTTTTCCTCTGTGGCCACATGATTGGTTGACGCGTGCCATGGGAGGGAGAGCACCGCACACCAAAAGGCCTCACCGTTGGAGGGATCAGCAATCCTTGCATATTTTGATGTTTTTTCTCTGTAGAGAACTTCTATCTTTCGAGTCACATTCTCCCTAGCAGACTCGGCAAGTGGTCCATTTGATGCCTCATCAATTTTTTGCTCCATCTCGTCCTTGAACAAGAGCCAAGTCATAATCTAGATTGGCAAATGAAGCCAACTGGGCCTTCCTCTGGCAGACGCACTCTGCATCTCTCTCTCAACCCACAGCTTGTCCTCATTGTCCAAATGTGCCATGAGAGTTGTTAGGTCGGACTCTCCTAATCTTCTTAGTTGAAATAGACGATCACCAAATGTGGTTGGCACAAATGCATAATCATGCGTCCTACAAAACAAAGAAAAAATATGTTAATATTCTTGAGTACAAACAACTTACTTGACATAGAAGGAGACTTTGATAACAAATTAACTTACTTGTTCAACCTGGACAATGAAAACATAAGCTCACCCACATCCCTCCGCTCGAACACATAAAATTTACAGAGAACACAACAATGCATGGACAAATCCCCTTGAAACCCTGTAATAAAACACAAAATTAGGAAGGACAAAGAAGCATAAGAAACTATAACATCCCAATGAGAACTCACCTGTAGAAATGCAGTCCATCCAAGCATTGTGTCGATTATTACCATCAAGAATATGCACCATTTTTTGGCTCAAGTACGGACCCCAATCGGGGTCAAGTGCAAGAGATTCCTCAAATTGTTGATTCACAGTCCTCCAATGCTCATCCCAAGATTCCTCCCTCTCTTGTGTCAATGGTGTCTCCTCCCCTTCCAAGTCCATAATTGATACTGTGAAAGCTCCCATGCTCTCAATGTGCCCACCTAGTTTTTTGAGCTTCTTGTATACACAAAGTCTATGCATAATATAGACAGTAGTAAGAGAGACAGTCTATGCAATGTGTTTGAGACAGCACCATATAGATAGCATGTTCTTACACTACTCTCTCTAAATTTCTGTCGCCGTCGGCCCCCGAAGCTTGAAACGAACTCAAAATCGTGATGATTTTTTCAATGGTCGAGACAGCAAAACATCCTATTATTTTGTGCGCTGAGCGCACACCCCTTGGCGAGGGAGTTCGGGGGCAGCGCCCCCTCGAAGCTTGAAACAAACTCAAAATCGTGATGATTTTTTCAATGGTCGGCAGCAAAACATCCTATTATTTTGTGCGCTGAGCACACAAATTCATTCAAGAAAAATAGCAAGAAGTAACGCCGCACATCTCATACTGTGTGTGGAGTGTGGTGGCAGCAAAACATCCTATTATTTTGTGCGCTGAGCGCACAAATTCATTCAAGAAAAATAGCAAGAAGTAACGCCGCACATCTCATACTGTGTGTGGAGTGTGGCGGCAGCAAAACATCCTATTATTTTGTGCGCTGAGCGCACAAATTCATTCAAGCAAAATAGCACAAATTCATGGATGATACCTTTCTGCATCTCTTTGTTGGGGAGAAAGATTGGAGTGGGGAGAGGGCCCTGCGCATGAGATCAGCGTTTCTTTGCTGGGGAGATGTATGATGCTTCATGATCGCTTCTCTGCGTGTGTGTTCGAGGGAAGATTACTAAAAGCCTTAAGTAATTGCTTCATAAGACGTAGCCGACTACTAAAAACCCTAAGTTAGGCACTGGACAAATTTTTTTATCCTAACACTAATGAATTTCAACACTAAAATTTAAGGGTTTGGTCAATATTTTTCTGATTTTTTTAAATCTAGCTAGCACAGTTATGCTATGGGATCCAACTGTTAGAGTTTTTGAAATCTAATAGGAGATTATGAAAAAGCGCAAGAACTAACACAAAGCAAATGTGTGTGTGTGTGTGTGTGTATATACATACACACACACACACACACACAAACATATATACATATATACAACATGTACTCTTTTTGATACCCTTCATTATGACTGTTTTTGCAATAAATATTTTTATTTGCTTTTACCCATAGTCTTATAATGAGCCTGGTAAAATTGTATTATGGCTGGTATATGCTATTGATTAGAGCAAGAACATCTAGTATCAAAATATTTTTGGCTAATATCTATTCAATGTAAATTCCTTAATTGTTGTTGTGATTGCATTATGCAGGGAGGCTCGTGTTTTCCTCCATTCTACAATGGGTGCATGCATCCGAGTCCCCTTTTCGAATGGCAAATGTCTTGTGTCAATCAACATGATCCGGGGGAAGCTTGGAACTATTGGTGGGATAAATGTGGAGCCCGTACTTGAAATTGGAGGAGAGTATGAGCCCATTTGTCCTTTACACTTGTATGCAGGGATTGGAGATGAGGCATATTTTATCCTGGAGCATTCATTGTCCTCTGTATATATTGCCAAATCAGAGAATTATTTTGAGACCCCAGAACAAGGCCCCTCAACTATATTTCCTCCCGGTTCTCGCAAGAGTACTCCAATGCAAGTGGCATTAACTTTGACTTTGACATTTTTTGTTTTGCATTGTGCATTGAATTAGAGAGCATTGTGCTTTGCAGAGTGACTTGGACACTGAAGAGATAGAAGAAATCAATGTCTAGGCACATGGGTCATTGCAAGAGGAGGTAGAGGTCTCTCCTATGGAAAAGTGCTTTCAACATTTGGAAGAGGAAGATGTTCACTTTGATAGTGCAGTCTCTTGCTTTCAAATAATCTGCATGTTACCTCCTACTGATGTCTTGCACACTTCAATCCATGATTGTGATTACAAAGGCAAGGTAAAAGAGCTTCCCAAGGTGTACCCAGAGTTCAGTACGTACGAGCTTGAAGGTGGGAAAGGTATGGAAGGGATGGAGCAAAAATACGAGGGCAACATTTGGACAAAGCCACAAATACAAACTAGGGCCAATAAAACTTTTGTTCTTAGGAAGAGCTTCTGTGGGGGAACCTTCCAGTGCATGAATGAGCACTGCTCCTTTAGGACACGTATGAATCAACCAAACAAACTCCACTGGAATGGGCAGCTGATAAAATCTCCAAAATATGGGAATTTAGCAATTGGGAGCTTCGGGAACCTTGAGTGTTTTTTCTGCAAGCATGTGCCAATGTGTCTTAAAGAATGTCTTGCTTGTGTCTATTATTTTATGCCAAAAGAATCAATGCACAGCAAACTATTTATTCATTATGGCAAACATACACACATGGTTTCCAAGGGAATGTGCCGAGCATCGATACGAAATATCAAGGCCTTTGTAGCATGTGCAGTGGGCATCGACCACAATGCTGGGCCCAGAAAGGTACAAATGATTGTGGCAAGGGAGGTGGTTCTAAGAGCGTTCACTGATGATGACAAGGCACAGGGAGAATTCTTGACAGAGAGGGAGCTGCAAGAGATGTCGCAAGAGTTGCAAAGTTTGATAAATGTCAAAAAGTACGTAGGAAGTGCAATTTAGCAAAGAATAGTATGGATACTGGATGGCATACAATGGGAGCACATGTTTATGACCACATGTAAGTTACAAGCGGTAGAGAGCATTGCTTGTTTTGTCTTTAACATAACTCTGTTTCCATTTGCGGCATGCAGAATTGGTGAGCTGTTGACAATAGCAACTTGTGAATTTAGAGAAGAGGATGAGGATGCTCAAGTCATGTTTTGGGAAAACATGGTAATGGTGGAGCACACAGGGAAGGTAGCAAAATTTTTTGGGTTTATGGCGGATGAGGCTGGCGCTAATTGGAATGCAGTGAGACGTGTCTTCAACGACGGCGGTAAGGAGATGATTGAAAGGGAAAGGTCATGTTTATGGCATTTGGAAGACAACCTTTGTGTCCACACACAGAGGTACCACATCAAGAAAAGCACAGGGAGATGTGTGAGAAGTGGAGGACTGCCCCAAACAAAGAAAGTGCCCTTCAGCAATTTCGCAGGATACGAGCATGGTGGGCAACTGGCAAGGCAGCTCTGATAGAAACATCCCTAAGCTTGTTAGCTGGTTGAGTTGGTGGCACTATAGGGTTAGTCGATGGGGTCATTTCATTTTAAAGGTAATGTTTGTAATCATTGTATTATTGTGTGCCTCCTACTTATGTGCACTGCATTGTTTTTAATCAATTTCTACCACTCTCTTGTAGGATGGAGAGCCTATTGTCAATGCTCTTGTCCCAAGGACAAATATGTCGGAGACCAAGCATGCAAGCTGGTTGGCAGGGGAGGGGTATAGGCAAAAGATTAGTCTTTATGATGCTTGTGTGACAGATCTAATCAATGCTTACTTCCAATGTGCCAGACAACTGGCTTTCTTGGAAGAAAAATACACAGGTTGTGGGCCTACATTGGAGCTTTTGGTTGAGAGAGCTCTTTCTCGAGGACAGAAAGCAAGTCCATCCCCAATAGCTACCTCACGAGCAGTGGATGATGCAGCGGGCGGGGACCCCTATGTTTACAAATAGGGTAAAATTCAAGGGTGAGAATAAAACTATTCGAGCCAAAAGGCCACTACACGACTCGACAGAAGAAAACTTTGGCAACTCTAGCCATAGGCCTGAGTTTAACTATGTGACAAGAGAGAGGTTAGAGCCTGCAATAGAGGTCGATGAGCAATGCAAAGTTTTAGAGAGCCTTGAAAGTGATGTGCATGATACAAAATGGGCCTTGCGGAGGATACCAACAGTGAATCGAGTTGAGTGCAACCACTGGGCATCGGGGAAAAAGTGTAGCTCAAAGTTGTGAGGGGGTGATGTCAGTCCTTGTTTTTGGAGTGATTGTCAACTATCCTCCTGGAAAAAGGAGAAGTATTGCTATTTTTGTAATACAGATATTAGGCACACTTGGAAAATTACAAAGACAATATTACATCCACCAGAGGATGTCCCTTGTGTTTGGCCCATTGCTTAAAGGTACCAAGTTACAACAAGTGAAAGAAGCCTACAAGCTTATTAGAGCAAGATATGACATTGGTATTCCTCTTGAGTTTTTTCTAGAAAAGGAGCTTGCAAAAGGCACTAGCGAGACAAACAAGGCGGTGAAACAATTTCCATATCGACGAGGAATTTCAAAGGCTGCATTTGGTCAAATCACTGCGGCCTTAGATATGCATGCAGAAATTGTAGGCAGCCATATACATATAGAAGGGGTAAAGGAAACATTTAGTATTAATCCATTGACCAATGGGAGCCAAGACACACCTCTGATAGAGGTCACTATTCAGAAGAATCCAATGTGTTCATGTGTGGAGTTCAGAGATAGAGTGGCCAAGAAAAGACCATATCTTGCATGCAAGCACATATACTTTGTGTTCTTAATGATTATTGGACAGGATGTGAATAACAATATGCATATTCATCAAGTTTGTATTTCTGAGAGAATTGTAAAAGACATGCTAACTAAGTCTATTAGAAGTCATCCTCAACAGCTTTAGGAACCTGCAACCCACTTTAGTTGACATATGTATGGGTGTCATACCAGCTGAACCGTAGTACGAGTTTATTAGTGATTGTTTTGGAAATGTTTTGGTTATTTTATAAATTTTCCTGTCTATTGTCTTTTGTTTGCTAATGGCTCTCCAACATTGTGAATAATATAGATTCAACATCTTTTTAGCGAGCCAAGCAATATGGGTTTAATAGTGATTTTTTGTATCTGCACCATTGGTTTGAAAAAAAATTTA
Source organism: Cibotium barometz (assembly GCF_041138505.1). NCBI lineage: Eukaryota > Viridiplantae > Streptophyta > Polypodiopsida > Cyatheales > Cibotiaceae > Cibotium > Cibotium barometz. The sequence goes on from NC_141074.1 coordinate 52,265,096, forward strand.
TTGCAATGGTCATTTTAGAACATTTCATGTGTTCTTTGTTTGATTGCTACAGAATTGCACTGTGGTTCCACTCTTCTCTTTAACATTGCATGCTCGCTTAACATCATACCATGCCCCTACCTGCTCACTTTCACAAGAACTTGAGCTCTACTCATTGCTTTGTGCTCGCTGCTCTTGGCTCGCTTTTTGACCTCCAAAAATCGTACTCCTTATGACTATTGTGGTTGTACAGATCATCCATCTCATCGTTGTTTCAAAAGGCGATATGATCAAGATTGCAATCATGCATATGCTGCTCAACATACAAGTAGTGTGATGAACATAATCATCAGGAGGTAAACTGTGTTCATCATGATAGTTCTCCTGGAAGAGTACTTCTTGTTTGGGATGGTTCTCTTTTTATTGTTGATTCTGGTGCTACTGGTAATATGACTTACCAATCTCAATGGCTTCATAATTATCATGATCTTCTAATTAAGAAATTGGTGTATCTTGCTGATGACATTACTTGTCAAGTCATAGGTGTTGGTGATCTATATCTTGGCACCCTTTCCTCTACCAGAATATTGCAAGGAGTTTTGCATGTTCCAGATCTTCAAAGGAATCTTCTTTCTGTTTCTCGGCTTGTTGATCTTGGTCTTTTTGTTGGTTTTGTCATACAAAGTGTCGAATTGAGAAGGATGGGCATACTATCGTAATAGCTCCTCAATGTGGTAATCTGTTTGAGCTCTCTTTGAATGATGATGTTTGCAAATGTTGTTACTTCTCTAGGAGATCTTGATTGCAAGTTATGGTATCATCGATTTTTCTATTCGGATTTTGCAACGCTTCTTGATATTCATTGTCATGATCTTGTCAGAGGTATGGATCTTAAAGCTCGTCCTCATATGGGCATCTGTGAGAGTATTGTGCTCTTGGAAAGCATCATCGACGACAACCTTTTCATATCTCTACCTCTACACATGCACATGCCCTTTTAGATCTCATTCATATGGATATTTGTGGACCTTTTCCTCCCTCCAAATCTCATTATCGTTATTTCATAACCTTCATTGATGATTTCTCTCGTTTCACATTTGTTTTTCTCTTGAGGCATAAGTCTGAAGCCTTATCCATATTCAAGCAATATTGGAAAGCAGTTGAACTTTATACTGGTCACTATCAAGATTGTCTGTAGTGACAACGGTGGAGAATATATTTCAAATCTCTTCGATGACTATTGTATTGAACAAGGAATTCATCATGAGTTTACTGTTTCATATTCTCCTCAACAAAATGGCATTGCAGCAGAGTGTGAGAATCGAACTATCCTTAATGCTATGAGATGTATGCTTATTCATTCTGGATTATCCAGGAGCTTTTGGGCTAAAGTAGTTCATATAGTAGTCTTTGTTCAAAATAATCTCCCCACAACTGCACCTGTTGGTAAGATTCCCATTACAATTTGGATAGGGAAAACTCCTTCTGTATCACATTTTTGCACCTTTGGATGCATTGGTTATATTCACGTGCCCAAAGAAACGCGACAAAAGTTGGATCCTCTTGGTTTGAAAGTTATATTTATTGGATATTCTGATGATTCTAAAAGGATATAAATTTTATGATCCTACTTCTCAGAAAGTCATCATCAGTCGTGATGCTATATTCGATGATGAACTTTCGATGGGAGGTACATGGTCTAGTAAGGATTCTGATGATACACAATCCTTTCTCACTACTTTTCCTTTTCTGTTTGATAATCATTGTATCTCTCAAGATGTTGTGCATCCTTCTTCTCCTATGAAGGATTCTGAAGACCACCCTATAAAGAATTCTAGTGATAATCTTGATATATACATTGATCTTTCCCAGTGATATTGAACATGGTTCAAATCATGTCTATGCTGACAATTTTGATGATGCTATGAATGTTCATGAAGATCCGACAACTTATACAGAAGCTATCTCTTCTCCACAAAAGGATCCATGGTGGCAGGAGGCCATGCAAGCTGAATATGATTCTTTGATTTCCAAAGGTACATGGGTTCTTACTGATTTGCCTCCTGATCATGTTCCTATCAAGTGCAAATGGGTATATAAAACAAAGACAAAGGCTGATGGATCTTTTGATAAGTTCAAATTTGGTTGCAAAAGGATACTCACAAGTTACAGGTGTTGATTATCATGATACATTTTTCCTTGTTGTTTGCATGACTAGCATACGTGTCTTTTTGGCATTTGCTACTCATTTTGATTTGGAGATTCATTAGATGGATGTGAAAACTGCTTTTCTTAATGGTGATCTCAAAGAAGAGATTTATATGGAAGAACAACCAGAAGGATTTTTAATTCCTGTTAAGGAACATCTTGTGTGTCGTTTCATCGCACTCTTTATGGTTTGAAATAGGCATCACGTTCTTGGTATATCAAAATTGATCTCTTCCTCACATCGAAAGGGTTTATCTCTTGTTTCTCTGATCCTAATATATATGTCAAGCACGAAGGTATTCTATTTGTTATTCTTGCTCTATACGTCGATACGTCGATGATACCATACTTGTTTCCAATAATCTTGACTCTATGCAACTCATAAAGAAGATTTTATCATCGGCTTTTGAGATGGTGGATCTTGGTGAGATTCACTCTTGTCTTGGTATTCAAGTTCAGCGCTATCACTAGAAAGGTATCTTGTTTCTTCGTCAATCAAAATTCATTGACGATATTATTGAAAAATTTGGTCTAGTCAATGCTCATTCTGCAAATACTCCATGTCTTGTAAGCTCCACCAAGTATACAGCCTACGACTCATGATAAAGAGTTAGCTCCACATCAACCTTATGCTAATCTCATTGGCTGTTTACAATTTGTTGGCTTAAACACCAGATCAGATAAAGAGTTAGCTCCACATCAACCTTATGCTATAGATTAAGCCACTCCGAGGCACAGGAGGTGGAAAAACAATTGACGGAATATTTGAACAAAGGCTTCATTCGGCCTAGTTCAAGTCCGTGGGCATCGCCTATTCTTCTGGTAAAGAAAAAAGACGGATCTATGCGGATGTGCATAGACTATAGGGCTCTTAATCAGATAACGATTAAGAACAAGTATCCAATGCCACGCATGGATGAGTTGTTTGATCAACTCTATGGATCGAGATACTTTACAAAAATAGACCTGAGATCAGGATATCATCAGGTTAGAATAAAAGCAGAAGATGTTGCGAAGACAGCATTTAGGACCCGTTTTCAGGCATTTTGAATTTTTGGTTATGCCATTTGGGCTAACCAATGCTCCAGCGACATTTATGACGCTAATGGACAGCATTTTACGTCCATATCTGGAAAAATTCGTAGTAGTTTTCCTAGATGATAGTCTTGTGTACAGTAAGACACAAAAAGAACACATAGAGTATTTGCGTCTAGTGTTCGAGTTGTTGCGAGAGCATAAACTATTTGCAAAGAAGAGCAAATGTGAATTTTTTGAAACAGAAATTCACTACCTTGGCCATATTATATCCGCCGATGGTACGCGGATGGAGCCAGAAAAAGTAGAGGCTATTCTTAAATGGCCAGCGCCTCGCCGAAGAATCTCGAGGAACTGCAGATTTTTCTTGGCATGTCGGGGTTCTACCGACAATATGTGAAGGACTATGCGAAGATCGTAGTCCCGTTGACTGACCAGTTATTTACGGTCAAAGACTAAAAACATTAGTTGGGGGGAAGCCCAACAGAAGAGCTTTGATAAGCTCAAGGTGACCGTAGCAGATGCACCTGTTTTGAGTATTGTCGATCTAAATGAGCCGTTTGTTTTGGAAACAGATGCTAGTAATGAGGCCATTGGGGCCGTACTTATGCAAAGGGGACGCCCAATTGCATTTGAGAGTAAAGGGGACGCCCAATTGCATTTGAGAGTAAAAAGTTAGATCGTGCGCAGCGTAACTACTCGGCTTACGAGCGAGAGTTACTAGCGATAGTTCATGCACTGAAAAAGTGGAGACACTATTTATATGGTGCTACTTTTGAGGTCCGGATGGACCATGAAATTTTGAAATGGCTTTCAAGTCAAAATGAACTGAAGGGTAGAAAAGCTCGGTGGTGGGCGGAGATTTTATAGGAGTTTGACCTTCAGATACGTTACCAGAAAGGTAAGTATAACGTGGTGGCAGATGCACTTAGTCGCATGCCACAGATTAATGAACTTAGTTTCACAGTCTTCAAGAATGATTTCTTGGAGTCCCTACGTGGTTTATGTGAGCACGATCCATCTTTTACAAAGGTTTGGCGCGCTGTACGCGTACGCACTTCTTCACAGACGCGACCACCTCCCTCGTTGGCACAAATTGCTAGTCCGGAGAGACTGGCCGAAGGTGCAAGGGGAAGGGAAGCGAGAGTTAGTCCGGAGAGACTAGCCGTGTCTTCTGGGTATAGTTTGGAGCCGGAGAGCTTTGACGTAGGCCCTTCATCACCTTTGACTGCCACGGCTTCAAAGGGGAGTGATAAACTTCGTCGGGGGGAGAAATATGCTAATTACTCCATTGACGACGGGTACTTACTCTACACAAGGGTAGAGTATGTGTACCAACTATTGGTGACTTTCGGGCCCAAATTCTTAAAGAAAGTCATGATAGTCCAAGTTCGGGTCATCCTGGGATTCAGAAGACCTATGCACTAGTAAAAAGACAGTTTTATTGGCCTAGTTTGTTTAAGGACGTCCAAACTTATGTGCTGAAATGCAGTAAGTGCCAGGTCAATAAACATGAACGTCTTAAGGTTGGAGGACTACTCCATCCGCTGGAGATTCCTCAAGGGAAATGGGAAAGCATTTCCATGGATTTCATTACCGGTTTACCCAAGACGAGTCGAGGGAATGACTCGGTGTGGGTGGTAGTGGACAGGTTAACTAAAATGGCAAAGTTTATCGCCACGAAGAAAACTGTTAAAACGCCAGAGTTGGCAACACTCTTTATTGAACATCTCTACAAGCTATATGGCCTGCCCGCAGATATAGTGTCGGATAGAGATAGAAAGTTCAACAGTCATTTTTGGAGGGAAGTCTTCAAAAAGTTGGATACTACTTTGAGTATGAGTACGGCAGATCATCCGGAGTCTGATGGTCAAACTGAAAGAGTTAACCAAATTCTAGAGGATATGTTGCATTCTTATGTTATTAAGAAGCAATCTAATTAGGAAGAGTACTTGCCCTTATTGGAGTTTGCCTATAACAGCTCCAAACACTCAGCGGACAACTGGATTTACACCATTCATGTTAATGTATGGATTCCAGCTGAGATCTCCGATGGCTGTAGGCCTAGAAAAGGAGAAGATTCAATCTGTCAAGGATTTCCTTGAAGATATGAATGATATGCTCAGAGCCGCACGTGAGAGCATTCGTAGAGCTCAGGATCGCGCTAAAACTTATGCGGATAAAGGACGTAGAAAGGTGACCTTTGCAGAAGGTGACTTTGTATTCCTCAAGGTTCCTGCGCAGTCCGAAACCATGAAAACGGGAAAGTGTGATAAACTTTCTCTGAGATATTGTGGTCCTTTTAAAATCCTTAAGAAGATTGGGGACGTAGCATATAAACTTGAGTTACCGAAAAGTTCTCAAGTCCATCCTGTCTTCCATGTCTGTAAACTGAAGAAATCAGTTCATGGGTTAGAGAACGCAGTTTCTCCAGAGATTTTGGTGGACTTGATAGAGCCACCAAAGATACCACATGAACCTGAAAAGATTCTAGGGTATCGTGACAGACAAACCCGACATAAAATGTACCAAGAGGTACTTGTTAAATGGACAGATAGGGATGGGGAGGTAGCTACCTGGGAACGCCGTAGTGCAATTTCCAAAAGGTTTTTCCAGTTTGTTTTCGAGGACGAAAACTCTTCTTAAGGGGAGGGTAATGTCACGTAGGCTGTAACGCCTGTGGACCGACGGGCGGCAGACCGGATGGCCATGTCCGGGGTTCAGTGGGAGAGGACGCCCATGCGGAGTCATGGGCAGGCAGGCTAGTGTGGACGGCAGGCCACACACTATATAGCCTGGTGGGGGACGAGGGGCAATCCTCATTCTCCCTCTATGGCTGGGTGGTGAGCCAGAGGCCGTCCCCTCCTGTGGTAGCGCTCGTAGCGGCGTTACGAGTATCTAACACTAAGTGAGTTCTCTTTTCCTCTCCCCCCTTACTTATCTCTTGTGTGTGTTAAGCTCTTGTATGCTCCATTGTGTGAGTGAGAGAGCAAGAGATAGTGAGGGTTGAGCTTTCATTGGAGTGCAGGAGTGGGGTGGAGTGGAGCTTTCAGGTGCGGCTGCTCGACAAACAACGCTACCTACTACGAGAATCCTAGAGGACCTGCATGAGGTGAGTGACATACTCTGACTGTGCATTTGTGTGCTAGGCCAAGACTTGTTGGTTTCTCAGTTGAGCTATCGTGCTCCCGAGTGCGGAAGGGCAAAGCCGCATGACATGTAGTTACACCCTACACCCTTCCCATGGTGTTGGGGCTTCTCATAAATGGTGCCACTACCGGAAAAAAGGCCCACTACATAGCCACAATGGATTTTGAGTGGTTGAATTTCATGAGATTTCTATTTTTCAGTTCCAGAATAAAGTAGGAAGTAAAAAATGTCATATTTTCTGCATTGTAGTTACTTTCTCTTATAATATCTTGTTAATTTCTGTTGTAATTTTTGTAATTTTTGTAATTTCTATAATTTTTGCATATTCTTATTATTTATGTAATTTCTACTACTTTTGCTTAGGAAATGAATGTTTTTAAACTTGGGTGTCTTTTAATTTTTACATATTTCTGTTTTTTTGTTCATTGCATACATTCACACAAAAGAAAAAAACAATAAATTGGGCTAGAAATTGAATCAATTGGGGTAAAAAAACCTTAAAATTGGGTTTCAAGCATACGCTTTATTCCAATTTTGACTCCTTATATGGAGAAATTGGAGAGGGAACAACGATTTAGGGCGGCAGATTTACAAACCAGATTAATTTCTATGTTTTGTCCCTTTTTTATGTTTTTCCATTAGTGCTAATACCATAGATTAATTGGGCTTAATATCCTTGTAATTTGGGCCACTAGTTGTTGGCCTTGATTGGCTGGCCACATTTAATGTGGGCAAGCTTTTTTGCAGGCTTCTAGGCCACAAGTCAAAGGAGACAAATTGGAAAAAGGAAAAAATCAAAAATCCTGACAACACCCCTTTTCGAGTAGTGGTGGTGAGATTGAAAATTGTAAAGTTCAAATTGTTTAAAGAAAGAAAAGCAACGTAAAAAATAACCAATAAAAAATAAAAAATAAAAAATAAAGAAGTTTTTAAAAAAAATAAAAGGGAAAAGTTACAAGGCTAGGGACAAAAAAAAGTAAAAAGTAGAAAATTTTGAAAAGGTACAAACTTGCCTATTATAGGTTTTAGGCCGTTGTGGTCATTTTGGTGCACTATATATGAGACCCAAAAAAATTACAATTTTCCATAAGGGACAACTTTAGGAAACGCTCTGCTTGGCTTGAAAAAAAGTGCATGCACGACCCTTCCCAAAGTGTTCAAAACTATCTCAAACCCACTTTGGACAAGTTTCTCTAATACCCAAAAAAAAATTAAATTTTAAAAATTGTAAAAAAGCCATTCAATTCCTTTGCTCCTCACCAACTACCAACCTTTTTGACCACGTAGCTACCTTAGAGGTTTGGCCTTGGCTACTACCTCTCTGAACCAAACCGTAGTACATATTGACCACATGATGGAAGAGTTGAGGTAAATTCCAAAGCGAAACATGATGTTGTAGTCTCTTCGTTTCAATCAGGGAGCGTTCACGTTGATACCCTATCCATGCACTTTCAGCAACTGTTGTAGTCTCTTCGTTTTGAGCAGGGAGCGTTCACATTGATACCTTATTCATGCACTTTAAGCAACTGTGACCATTAACCCACCCCCTACATAAGTGCTTATGCATGACGATAGAACATTAGAAGAAGTGTAGGAAGTAGAGGCACTAATCAAGGCTATTGGAGCCAAAGAAGAAGAGACTTTGCAATCGAGACACAAAGATTAGCAGCCCAAGTAGATCATTATACCCAAAGCCAGGACCATACAAGTTGTGCCTGCATTAGGAACTCAATGGAGTCTTTTTGGGCCCTTTAATTTGCCATTGCCTAATGGAGGTGATTAAGAAATAGACAAATAGGGAGATTACATGTGGACTGAAACCAATGGTTTGTAAGAGCCTAGAAGGTAGTGGTCAAACTTAGAATAATAGGCTCTTTTTAAATTTTTAAAATCAACTAAAACTCAAAAATTTTATACGTATATGAATTTTTTTCTTATTTTTTATAGAAAAGGATAGCTGCAGCCTGCAGCCATCATTAAGTAAGGTCTCTAAAGTGATAGAGGCCCAAAAACGAGTTCCCATGCATTCAATGCACATTCCCCTTCACTTTCCACTATCCCTTACTTAATGATAGCTGCAGCCTGCAGCCATCATTAAGTAAGGTCTCTAAAGTGATAGAGGCCCAAAAACGAGTTCCCATGCATTCAATGCACATTCCCCTTCACTTTCCACTATCCCTCTCTCCCACGTTCCCTCCAAAATGCTCTCTCTTCCCCCTTTCTCATAGCAGGGCGTTTTTCACTCTCTAGACTACTTTTAGCTATCTACCTCTTGATCTACCTCTCTCTTCACTCAGAAACCTAGATCTATAGCTATGGAAGCTTCATCTGCAACCTCCTCTCAGAAGCTATGGAAGTTTGATCCTCACTTACATTTCCTTCCTTCATCCTTCTTCCTTGTCCAACCTCCTTTTACAGAGTGTAACAGCAGAGCTTAGCTATGGAAGCTTGATCTGCAACCTCCTCTCAGAAGCTATGGAAGTTTGATCCTCACTTACATTTCCTTACTTCATCCTTCTTCCTTGTCCAACCTCCTTTTACAGAGTGTAACAGCAGAGCTTAGCTATGGAAGCTTGATCTGCAACCTCCTCTCAGAAGCTATGGAAGTTTGATCCTCACTTACATTTCCTTACTTCATCCTTCTACCTTGTCCAACCTCCTTTTACAGAGTGTAACAGCAGAGCCAAGCTATGGAAGCTTGAGTTGCAAATGCTTTGGCTCTCATAATCTTACTCATTGTCTCCTCTCACCCCCTCTAATATCCTCTTTCAAAGTGTAGTAATAGCACAGCCAAGCCCTTGGAACTTGCTCTACAACTCCTTCTCTTTTGTACATCTCCCTAGTCTAAGTTTTTTTCTCACCATTCTATTTTTCTTTGCCATCAAGGTTTATAATCTCCCTAATATATACATCTGATGTCTTCTTCTAGAGCTCGAAGGCCTCCGATCAGTATTCAATCTCTCTCTTGTAGCAGTGGTGGTCAAGATGAGGATGGGCATTGGAACATCAAACAGTACGAGAAGTGGAATTGGATTACGATGCAGCCTAGTACAAGAGGAACCCACAAGGTGTCAAAGCGATACGTTGATATACAAAGTCACCATTGGAAAGGGCGGATATTGGAGCTCAAACAAGATCGTGATGGAAAAAAGCTAGCCAAGGTCCAACATGTTTACAAGGCAACAGAGTTGAAACTAGCAGACCATGACCAACGTCAACGATTTCCTGCAAATTGTAAGTCATTTCACCACTTTATATTCTTGTTTTTAAATCAATTGTGTGCTAATAATGGTATACTGAGCACTGCTTTGATTGTTCTTGGGTTCCTCTACGTAGATATTTTTCCCTCAAACTATAGTGAGTGGGAGCCTATGGAGGCAATTTCTTTATAACCGGTGGAGGCGGTGGTGGTCTTTGATTCTCCCACGGTGGTCGTTCAGACCTGAACTTCTTTTTCTTTTGTGCACGCTCTTCCTCTTCTTGTTGGTCTCGAAACTTGCCCTCCATTCTTTTGCCACATGTCTTGACTGGACGTTTGGATGTTGTGGCTGCTTGTGGCTGTGCTTGGCTTGCCCTCCTTGCGTCCTCTTTGGGCTGCTGTCTCTTTTGCATTTCTGTCTCCCAAGCCGCCCTCACAAGAGCAAACTCTTTGTCAATGGTATCTTTCGTGATGCCATAAGACAAGAGCTCGACCTCCCTGTTCTGTAAGATAACCTCTAGCTATTCTAGGGTGTCGGCCTCAATAACAATCTCCGGTGGTTGTCCTTGACATTCCTCGGCTTCTTTTCGACGCCGCTCTTCTTCCGCTTCTCTACTAGGCTCTGCTTCTTCAGCTTCCTTCCTGCATTGCGCTTCTTTGGCCTCCTTCCTGCGCTCTTCTTCTCTCATCTCCTTTGCCTCTTGCTCTGTTACTATAGGTAGATTTGTCCTTTTTGCTGTAGCAGGTAGTGGACCGAGTTGATCGAAAAACCGCAAGTCTTGCTCCTGTTCTTCTGGAATGGCCTAGGTATGTACGAGTGCGAGAGATAGTGGGAGGGCAAGAGAGAGTAGAGCACAAAGAAGAAATTGAAATGAAAAATGACTTAAATATGTCTATAAATATAATTTTTTAAAACTTTTAGAAAAATTAAAAACAAAAAAAGATTATAATCAGAGAGTTTAAGCCCATGAGGAACCACACCGACGCTTGCTTGCTACCCACTGCCGTAGTCTCTCCCTAGTATTTGATTTGTTGTATCCTTCAGTTCTTCTTGCATTAACAGTTTTCATTATTTGACGCCTAAGGGACAAATTACCACGAGTTTTCTGCCTTTTTTTGCCAACCAGAACGCGATAGAACCAGTTGAACATTTCATGGAGCACATTACTCTTGACTTTGCCACCACCATGGCGAGTGCCCTTAAAATACACGGCCTTTGCTTGGTAATGTGATTTCTCCATGCCTTGATTGCTCCAAAGTGCTAAAGAGCCATATCTATCGAGAAAGTATGGCCCATGTGCATACAATATATGCTGTATAGAAAATTACAAAAAGTCAACAAACAGTATGAAGAACATACTACAAGGACACAAGAAATATAACATTACCATGTAGTGAGTAATGTGTGTTTCTCCCCATGCCTCGACCATTTCTTCTGTAAATCTATAAGTGGCTTGTTTAAGTGCCTCAATACCATGGTCATCCAGGTGCGGTCGCTCTAGAAGATCGACCATTTTATTACACACCTCCCATACACGTGCACGTTTTAGGCCAAGCCTGGCATCATTTCCTCGATATGTTGTAACATCACATATCTTCTTCTAAATTTCAAAGTCAGTGTGGCTATGAGAACCCAAGTGGTTTGATAGCAAGTGTCTCGCCTTTGATCCACCCATGCAAATTTTATTAGGGTTGTCTTGTGTAGGGTTTGATTTTCTGTCCTTTGTCAAGACCACTGCTCCAGCATGTAATCCCATAGAGGAAAGTACACCCTCTAGTGCACGTATCGACTCTTCTCGTCGATCTTCGGGCTCCATGTTCCAGACATAGTTTATGTGGAGCATCAATAGCTTATCCAAAATCCTAAGTCTTGCATGTAATGTGCACACATGCACTTGACATAGTGGAATGTCCAAGATTGGGTTCCAAGCATTGTCCTCCTGGTCACGACTAGGTGGCTTGCTCTGGTCACAACTTAATATGCCATTATGCCATACCTTTGATCCTTTCCTTTGTCATAAAAAACAATTGCTTTTTTTGCACCCACCTGTTTTTGACTTTTGCCTTTGCTAGGTTGTTTCCCTTTTACTCTTGAGTCTACTGCTGTCTTGGAATGACAACAGTAAACACATGAGAATATAGTATTTGCACCTGTTTTACAACCCAACATACACTTTAAGGTTTTTAGATCGCCACCCAAGTGCCATTCAATGTTAAAGTAGCCTATTCCGAGAACATCAAGCTTTTGACCATTGACCTGACAAGAGACGACATGTTGAATGCCAGACCGTTCAAAATACCACCTCAAGGTATCATGGTTCTCTTTTGGGAGGACCCATGCTGCTTGCCACCAGATGTTCTTCTCTGATTGAATGCCGTAGTAGTCTTGCTTATGCCCTTAACCCCTATTGTTGCTGTCTTCAGTTGCATCTAACTCTTGGGTGTCTAAAGGCTTTCCTCTAAGTGCTCGCCACACGCTCCAGTCTTTGACCTTTAACCACTTGACATTCATCCAGCTTCAAGACAAACACGGCATTTCCACCTGTCTCTTCAAGTGTGAGGCCATAGTACTGAATCATTGCTTTTTGTAGCACTTCCATGTCAATGTAGACATTGTTATATGCATTGTATTCAAAGGGTTTGATTGTTGGCATTGGCATAATATCCTCCACCCACTTGTACCCACCATTAAACATGGATGCAATATCACCATTAGCACACTTCTTTGCCATCTGTAAGCTATAAAGTGTTGGAAGCAAGGATTGCGTAACTCCCTTTGCTCGTAACCCTAAAGTGATTGACCTGTACATTGCTCTGTAACCTTTCTGGCTAATACCTGCTGAGTCACATATATCAAGCATCTCTTTGGGTGTGACAATTTCTTTGATTTCCTTCAAGAAATGTTGACGAAGGGTCTCTCGCAGCTTATCATTACCAGAACCTGTTATCATTTCCATGATATCCTTCTCCTGAAGGACATGCTGAAGAAGGGAGACATTAACATTGTCCTCAGCGTTGTTACATCCTAGTATAGCTGTTGCACATGCCCTACAAACGCAAGAGTCACCCATGAGAGATGCTTTATTCATTAATTGCTTCTCAAAGTTGCTATAATTCCTACAAAAATTTTTACCTGGTTGTTTGTTTACGCCTCTTGCATGCGCCTGCTCTCTTAGAAAGTAACCCAACAGCTTTACGTTTTCTTTGCCTTGTGTGATATCCAATGGGAAGGTGAGTGAAATGGTGAACACGACGCCGAAGATTACGAGTGGAGTGTTGAAGATGAACATAATTATCGGTAAATTGATTTATTGTGCGCACACGATCCGCTAAATTATTCTTCTGCACCTCAAGCTCCTCTGAGAGCTCTTTAATCCTCTACATCAAACTATTGATCTGCTTAGTCGATGCCGCTTGAAGCTGGTCGAAGGCAAATTGCGTTCGCCTCTTTTCAGCTGCCTCATCTAGCCACAACATGTGTAATCTCCTACAATAGCCAAGAAGCCCATTGAAACCATCACCAACAAACTTAAAAAAACTTGTAATGCTTTTGAATGGTGGAGGGGCACCAGATATTGGATCTGGTGGATAAAGATTTCCATCAATCCAAAGATCAATGGCCTTTGCTCCTTGCATTCGAAGCTGATCGTATGAAATATTGGGTGCAACATGCCTACTGCGTAGGGTTGCATATTCTGTCTCCAAATCAACCTGAAGGCGGATCTGAGAAGGCTTAATGGTGATGTCTTGTAGTGCCATCTACAAGAAAGTAGGCTTGTAAGCTTGGGTTGAATAGGGGTGGAAGGAGCAGGATATGGTATCAAAAAATAATGGGAAGAATGGAGATGAGGGTTGCTTCTCTAGAGCTTCATTGTGGATAGAGAAAGAAGCCAGAAAGGGAGCCAAAGAAACATAGAGAGGGTTGGCAATGGTGAGACGAAAATGCAAAGGAGACAATGCATCATGGGAAGCTTCTTTAGTGCAAGCTATGGTTGCTAAGCAATATAGAGAGAGAATACATCATGAAAAGGTTCTTATGTACAAGTCATGGCTACTACTGTGGGTTTGGAGAGAGAACCAAGTATTGTAGAGAGAATGCTCTTGGTAAGCTTCTTTCTTGCAAGCCATGGCTACTACTGTGGGTTTGGAGAGAGAAGGCTCATTTAGGAGTACAGACCTGCTAGCTGTGGAGAGAGGACCAAGTATTGTAGAGAGAATGCTCATGGTAAGCTTCTTCCTTGCAAGCCATGGCTACTACTGTGGGTTTGAGAGAGAAGGCTCATTTAGGAGTACAGAACTGCTAGCTATGGCTTTTGGAGTAGAGAAAGACGCTTTTTTCCATGGAGAAGGAGTGCAGGGCGTTTTAGAGAGAGGATTTAGAGAGAGAAAGAGATCTGGTGCACACACAAAAAAGGAGGGAAGAAAGTGACGAATTTTTGGAATGTTTGGAGTTCGAAAAGGTAGAGAAGGCTATGATAACTGACTGACAGCCCATTACAAAGCTTTAAAGTCACCTAGGTGGCCAGATCTAAGAATATCTCCTTTTTTTCATTTTTTTTTGTTTTTGTAAAAAATCAAATATATGCTTTTAGGATTAGGCCTCTAGGCTTGGTCAAAGATGGATTAGCATTTTAAGCATTTCACTAAACGTCCAAATTAAAGGGCCCAAGAAGACTCCATTGAGTTCCTAATGATAGCCTAGACACACGAGCCAGGACCATACAAGTTGTGCTTGATCGCCTAGACACATGTAATAACATTGCATCTACCTCAAGAAAAGAACTAGGCATGCAAGTTTTGGAGCAACGTCTTCTTGCAGAAGAGTGGGAGTATGACACAGCGCGACAGAAACCCTTGTGGATTTAGGTACTGCTCAAATCTACGGTGTTAGTTGGGAAGAGATTGTTCAATTAATCTCTAGGAACACAAACAAAGGAGGAACGCTTATAGGGCATCTACAATTGCATCCGTAGGATCATTGAACATGAAAGAATCCAAAGACCTATGATGCAAGTTTTGGGACATCCAAAGTAAGAGCGCCCATAATGAGCGAAATGGTAACACCCCCTATGAGCCTGGCAGATCCTACATTTGTAGTATCACCCGGCTATACCATAGACCCACCCATATCTTCTGTTAAACAAGGCCATGTAGGGAGTCAAGAGCACAATAGCACGAGCTTCACATTCTTACATCCTAGACATGTACCTACCCAAGACACTGCTAGTGTATTGCTTGATCGGGTGGTAACTACTGATACATCATTATTACCTATGAGCCATAGGCCCACCACCACAATAGAAACTTCCCCCACTTTCCACATAGTCCTCCCACCACCACAATAGAAACTTCCCCACTTTCCACATAGTCCTCCTTGCACCTGGCACATCTACCACCACGGCCATTCTGAGAGGATTATCAACTTCACATCCACTATTCATCACATCTCATTCTAGTGTACCCATGACACATCCATTTCTTGTTGAGATTGGCAATGCAAAATTGTTGGGGGTGAGAAGTGAGGTGGTCAGATTGGGTGGAGAGATGGCTAGTTCACACATCTAATTTTACATTGAGGAGCGGTGTTGAAATGTGCAATGTAAAATAAAGCTTGGGTTATTTGGTTGAGTGTGTGAATGCACCCTAGAGGTGCAAGATATTGTGGAAAGATAAGAATGCCACATAAGGTATTGTGTGAATGGTGAGAGCCACATAAAAGAATGTGGAAAAGGGATTGCCACATGGCATCATGATGTGTAAAGGAGATTGGGCTAAAGGCTATCTATATTAGAAGCCTTTTATTGTATGGTTCATAACATATTACAATATAAGGTGTTGAATGTCCCTATCTTGTCTACCTCTCATTAGTGTGAAAATTAGCATTATAGAGTTTCTTGATTACTATGAGCCTCCTTAAGTATATGTTTAATATATCATATATGATTAGAACTAGGCTTAGCATGATTCTCACGTTCTTAACATTTCCTAGACTAAGTGTGCTACCAACTCCTGATGTGAGACCGATTACACTTAATGCCCACATAACTGTAGCACCTATTGGGGCATGAGTAGGACACATGCCTCATGTTGCACATCAAGCTAATGTATCCTCATGCACTGCCACATGATGCACCTAAACCTATTGCACCTCTTGTGCCAACACCACCTCCACCCACAGACCCAATTGCTTTTGCACAAGCCCTAGGAAGCGCCGTAGTTGAGAGCATAGTGCCTGTTATGAGAGATTGGGGGGGGGGGATTCAACATAACTATGGAAAGGCCACCCAAATAGCCAAGCTAACTCAAAGATTCATTGGAGGTGGTGATCCTAGGAGACATCTGGAGGTATTTGATCAAGTTTGTGAGGCCCTAAGAGAACAAAATGAGGTCAGCACTAAGACCAATGCCTCTAGTCTAACATTAGAGGGTAAGGCTAGGGATTGTTATAGAACTCTTAGGGTCGAGGAACACTCTTCACCACTCTTAGGAGATTATTCTTGAAGTAATTTGTGCATGAAGGAGTCTTATGGGGTGTACCTTCACAGTTACACAAAGTAAAGAGAGAAGAAGAGAAGTCGGTGTACGAGATTTCATTAGCTGGCTTAAGCATTTGAACTCTCGTTGCCTTCCACATGAATGCTATTCGAATAATCAGCGTCTTGATAGATTCATCCATGGGCTTAAACATGAAGCGATCTATAATAGCTTAATCATTAGAGGGATCACTACATGGGATGAAGTCACAACAAATTCCATCCAATCAGAAGATCAAGGGAGCCAAAGCATTAAATTCTAGATATGTTGCTTCCGGAGTCAATCGACATAGCACTTCTATCATCAAACCCATTACTAATGGTAATACTTTAGTAGAGATGAATTTCACAGACTTCATGAAAGCATTCCAGGAGGGGATGAAGGCAAATAAAACTCCTGAAAATGTACATGTATACCAAGGAGAGAGCTTCAATGGTGCTCAATCTTTTGACAAGGGCATTCGACTAGTGAGTGTCTAGTTCTAAGGGCATGCTATAATGGGAATTATACTTTTTGTGGTGGACGTTACGGTCATGAGGCTTCATAGTGCCGCACGCGTTCACAAACCCTTGCTAATGCTTCTAGACCTCAGCAATTGACTTTACTGACTCCATCATAGCCACAAGCCATAATTCCTATTGCAATAGCTTAGCCCAATGCTGAGCAAACAACACAAAAACCTATTGAAAAGTGGATTTACAATGCACAAAGAGTGTCATTACTTCCATCAATTTTGGGACCTCAGCCTCTACCTCCAAGGATTACACCATTGAACCAAATAGGTTTCGAAGAATCTTTTGAGTGTCCAAAATACGAGGTTGACTTAGACAATGCATCACATGTCACTGAGGACTCCACAGAGCTTTATCCGGACTACTATGCAGTCGATGCAAGAGTCGGGGTCAAACTAATACTTTAACTATGTACTGTATCTAAGGAAGATACATTTCTTGCTTTTGGCAGCAAGCTTAGTTCTATTTGCATCTGGTATATGCATGTAACATTCACAACTGAATGTTCAAAAATGAGAACATGAAGGCTTCTTACTCGAATAGGCCTAATGTAGTGTAGAGCCTTTGTGTAGGATCTGTTGAGAATGTAAAGTATAGTGTTAACTGCTTCAGCCCAAAAAGAGTATGGTAACCCTTTCCCTTTCATCATACACCTTGCCATTTCTATGATTTTGCAGTTGCAGTGTTCCACAACTCCATTTTGTTGAGGCGTATGTGTAGTAGTGAGTTGGCCCTTGATGCCATGCTCCTTGCAGTATTCATTGAATTCACCCGAAGTGAATTCTCCTCCTCGATCTGTCCAGAACTTCTTCACCTTCTGTCCTATCTCATTCTCCACAAATTTATACCACTATTTAAACTTACCAAAAGCTTCATCATTATCATGGAGGCAATTGTTAGCGGCATTTCTTCCCTAACAGAGAAAGAACAACATAAAAGAAAAGAGAACACAGAAAATCACCATTGCTACTATCAGCCAAAGTCCATGATTAATATGTGAATACCTATACAAAAAGTCCCAAGGTAGATAATGGCCTAAGGTAGGTGAAGGGTGGCGGCCAGGGTAGGTGAAGTTAAGGTTAAGGGTGGTTCCCATACAGTGCACGCACACGAGCTAACACTTGGCACACCCGGTGGGTCGAATCCCCAATCTGATGACCCGAATCCACAATCATAGGGTCATGCCAGTGTCGTGTACATAACTTGAATCTAGTGGAAGTACAGTGTAACCATTTCATGGCAACATGCCAGGGCTGCGAGCCCATTAGATATAGTGCCATCCATACATGATCATACAACACAGGAAAACATAAAACCATGTGTGGATGAGAATGTTGATACTTCAGGGGCATAGAACAGAGCACCATGCACAACCATAGGCTCAGGTCAGCAACAAGCATCGGCATCCTCCTTAACCTCCCTCCTACTATGTTGAAGTCCCTTGCACATCCAAAGAGGTCTTCAAGCTTTAATCCTAGAACCATGTGTTGCTCATATCCATCCATTAGTATGGCTGTATGAATTTTCTGCCCCTCCTTGAGAGCAAGCAGGCGGGCACATGTATTCATCTTGATGCCTTCAAAGCTGAATGTGATGGAAGGAAATTAAAGTGTCTTTGTCATGCAGAGTCTGAGAAGAGGGTGCAATCATTGCATTCCTACGAGGCAGTCCATTAGAAATGTGCATGCTTGATTCATGACCTTCCTGTACAGTACTGGTGGCAAGGACTGCTTGTACATTAGCCATGCTTGCGTAATTTCCATACCTACTAAGTAGTGTGGCTGCTTCACCCGGAATTTGGTCAATCCTAGCAGAAGTCATGTTGAAATGAAGCTGTGGACATACCTCCAGACTATCTGTTGCACTGTAGGCTGGCAGAATGCCAATGTGAACCCACTCCTTGTGCATGACTTTGTTCACTAGAAGAGCTTCCTCTACTTGAATATTGCAGCTGTCTTCCAGCTTCCGGTGGCGCAGCTGAAGAGAGGATCACATGCTATGTACAAATGGAGGCTAATTCCACGGACATATTCACGCACAGTCCAGACCACTTCATACAGCTGATTGGGCTGCCCATAGCGTTGGGCCCGTCCAACATGTTCCGAGTGCTGGTGGGCAGTCTGTAGCGGTCTCCTTCAAGCACACCTACCAGCCGGCCGCCGGCCATAGCTATGTATCCATCCAACTCACTGCCTCCTTCGACTTCAACAACAAGTGAGCCATTCAGAGCATACAGATCCACCAAAGCGATGCCAATGTAATTACTTTCCTCAAAACCTTTACTGAAGACTTATGTATGCATGCTTTGTCCCTGGTTTATGGCTCCAACATTACCACAAGCTTCCAAGGTATAGACATATGTGAAAGCATTTGGATAGACATATGTGAGGGGCACACCCTCTACTTGCATCTGTTTCACACAGTTAGGCGCTTCCTTCTCATGCCCATGCTCAGCATGTATTTGACGGCCTCTGTCCATAGCTCCAATGCTGCCACATGCTTTCAAGCTGTAAGCAACCATGACTGCATCCGAAAGCATGCCATCCCACAACAACTTGTCCAAACAGATCAGTGCTTCCTCACCAAGATTGTGGTCAGCATACCCAACAATAAGTGCAGTCCATGAGACAACACAATAAATTGGCACTGTGTCAAACACTCTTTGTGCTACTGCAAGTGATCCACACTTGGCAACACACTGCCCATGTCAGGATCTTGTTCTAGCCCCTCTTTGGCTATCTCAGCATGCACTTGCCTTCCCCTAGCTAGGGCTCGTATGTTATCACAAGCATGTAAAGTGCAACCAACCATGTCCGGGTTTGGGATGCATTCCCTCACTTTGCACTTGGTTCAAGCAATTTAATGCTTCGTTTTACTGAGCCTTTCATTAGCATATGCGAAGATCAAGGTATTCCGGGCGACTGCATTCTGGACTAACAATTTATCACCCTCATCTTGTGCTGCTGCAAGTAACGAACATGTGCAGAGAACCTTCTGATTAGCTGATACCATATCATCCTGACTGTCCACTCCATGAGGGAAATTCGATGAAGTGCTAGAGGCATCCAAGGGCATCACCTGGCTCTTCCGGCCTTCATGCTCCTTCCGTGGTCCTTCAGACTTCATCCCAACCATCCCATCATGGCTAGAATTACTATCTAGATCATCCGTGACATTTTCTGGGCTCTTTCAGCCACACTACTCCTCCACAACCTGACTGTTGTCCTCATGTATCTGAGCATCCGGGAGATCATCCTCCATGCTCTCCTGCATACCGATCTGAGGGTTCTGGATATGTGAGGGTATTCCAACTCTCTCCCGGCCGCACAGGTCCTCCACTGCCTCAGCCTATAGCTCATCCAAGGTTGCGTGTTGCAACCCTTCCAGCTCATTTATTCGAGCATCCTCAATAAGTGCCCAGACCATTGCATCCGGAACAATAGCACATGGCCTTCCATGCTGTTGGGGGGCATCTGATGACCATGAATCAATGGAATGGAGATCAAATAGAGCTTTTCGCTGTGGTACAAGGATGTAGGCTAGATCCCTACCATATCCGCCATGATTCTGAGCAACTTGCATACCAACAGCCATGGGATATTTCAGTTCATTCTCACTCTCATCGGACTCAAATTCATCTTCATACTTGTCACTCAAGGCATCCACTGCTTCTTGCAACATTCGAATGCAACGAATGTTGGAGCAGGATTTCTTCCTTTTCCCATCACGATCTGCATGTTAATGCTTTGCCTTATGGAGCAAATCTGAAAATTCTTCCAGCTCCTCCTATGCTTCCTCCATTTCGTCATAGTCAGATGTATTCTGGAAATGCTTGTGATAATCTGGTATAGCTTCTTGCATGAATGTGGTCTGCAAAATTTGATGCACGTTTCTTCCTTGGAACATGGTCACACAGGTATGGGCAATCTTTGGGGGAATAACTATGGTGCAAGTAAATAGCACACTTCTTCTTCTTCTTTATAGCCATTCAAGCAAGGCTAGATCATGGCAAGGCTAGTCTATAAACCATGTGAGGTTATGGCTAAAGGAAAAGTTTGGTACCATCTCTTCCTCCATAGTGGCTTTGTGCGCACCACCCTTGTTGCTCCTTCGCTTTGATGAAATCATCTTCTTGCAAAAGATAATCTTCAAGTGGGATTTGGATGTACTATTCTTCATTACATTGGCTTCATTGTCTACATCTTTGTGCTTCTCCAATCCTTTCTTGTGGTAGACAGGCTTCATGCATACATGTCTCCTTTTCAATCATGCTAGCTTCCTTAATCCAGTTGCCACATAGACTAACACATTACCACCCATTTTTTAATAGCTTATGCATGTGCTTCTCAATATGCTTCTTGCTTCCACCTTCCACTTCATCATGATGCAAAAATACATACACCAATGTGTGAACATTGATTTCGGAGAGGTCTTACCACTTTTTTATCAACACAAGGGCAGTGTCTAACTCCATTACAATACGGTAGAAAACTTCCATGCACATGAGTTCATTAAGAACATTTAGGATCGGATTTCATACTTGATGCGTCAATTTGATTGGTTTCAGAAATTACGCATACCTTAATTTCTTCCTCCGCTTGCCTCAAGCTTGAAAGAAATGAGGGCAAAAACCTTTGAGTGCTCGATTGAAAACCAATTGGAAAACCTTAGAGCAAAAGGTTTTTTTAAGAGAAAGAAAGAAAAAATCCTATTTATACCTTTCTACAAGGTTTATATGATGTATAAGTGGTAAAGGGTGAGAGAAAGAGGTCATATAGGTGTGAACGCATCCCAAATAAAGTGGGCATGTGGGTGGATCCCAAATAAAGTGGGCATGTGGGTGGAAAAGGGATCTAGAGTTGGCCCTTTTCCACCCACATGCCCACTTTATTTGGGATGCGTTCACACCTACATGACCTCTTTCTCTCACCCTTTACCACTTGGGATGTGTTCACACCTACATGACCTCTTTCTCTCACCCTTTACCACTTGTACATCATATATTTCAATAGGCTACCATGAATGAAATGGTTCCAAACCACTTGTATATCATATATTTCAATAGGCTGCCATAAATGAAATGGTTCCAGACCCTTTGGCTGGATATTTAGCATTATTACTGACAATAACATTGATGGATTCATGTAAAGGTTGCTAGGAACTATACCAGTTCTTTTTGCTGGTCATATGTCGGGATGCCCCACTATCCAAAATCCATGAATAGTTAACAACTAGAGCTTGAGAAGATGAGCATACCTCTTTTATGGTGACCCAGAGTTCCAACTCAGCTTGGGCATTGTTGGCTGACTCTTTTCCCTTCCATGAAGTCTTCATGGTGTCGTTCTTCTCATCAGCCTGCTTCTTTTTGCAATCTTTGACGGCATGACCCTTCTCGTCATAGTAGTAGCACGTATTAGTAAACTTCTTCTTATCATAGTAGTAGCACGTATTAGTAAACTTCTTCTTCTTGTTTTTAGAAGTAGCCCCACCTTTGCCTTTTCCATTGGCCGTAAATATGATGTTACCACCATCACGGGTCTTGAACCACATCTCCTCCTCAAATAACAAAGCACTAAATTATTCAAAAGAAAGAGGTGGTAATCTAACCTAGGTGTTTAGTGTTGTAACCAAGACATCATACTTCTGCCGGTAGAGTTTGGATACATCTCTGAGCCAACTCTTCGCTGGTGTTGTGCAGTAGGCGGAGCAGAACCCACGACGCATGATGTGAGCACCACCTCAGTAACACACGTGTGAAGGTGGAAGACTGTAACCGTCATAGAGCCATTGCCAAGATCAAGAAGGAAATGTTTCAAAAGGGTGACCAACTACTGTAGAGCAGATGATGCTGAGAGTAGATGATGCTAAGAGTAGAGGAATGCTGAGAGTAGTGTGCGCCGACTTACTGTTGGTGTGATGAAGTATAAATTTGTAAAACCTTCATTGTTAGTTGACGCTTATTTCATGAAGTTTGTAGCATGAATAATCTGGCGTCTGTGGCTAGGTACTAGTTCTGTGTCACTTTGTAATCCGTTTGAAATGAAATTAAGAACACTTTTACCATTGCTTCTCTCATTTGTGTCACATGTTATTTTGGGATGTCTGTGTGTGTTATGTTTCTGCTTAATGGTACATGTTGTGTGTGAGAGAGTGTTGGGAAACACTGTGCAGCATGAGCTTGTCCAATTGAGTGGAGTCTATAATGTTCCTCATGACCATGTAAGGGTTGGTGTTTTGAATCCAGAATTTTTGGCGAAAGTCTACATGTCTTCCATAGCATTGCTTGACTAGTTTGATACACTAGATTGCTATCCTACCATTCCGCTGTTAGGAAAAATAACGAGAAACACCTAGTGATCCTGATGGGGAGTAAAAAAACCTTTGCTGGGAACAAGCTCTGTTGGGTAGCATTTTACACTAGTGAGCAAGGGAGAGCGAAAATCCATTTCAAACAAAACCACAGTGAAATCACAACATGAAAGGAATTTTCTGAAAAAGTCAACATGAAGAGCTTTTCACCACATGACCCAACCAGATTCAAGCATGTTTCACGTGTGTTCATGAATCTAAAGAGGGTAAAAAGTAATGCCTAAAAGAGACCCTCTAGGAAGCTCGTAGAGCAAGGAGTACTTCGCACTGTCAAACCAAGAAGACAGTGCGGAAACATCTGCTAACCCACATGAGCAAGAGTTAGCATCACAACTTAGGTACAACTTGGACTAAGAAAAGGAGTGCCAAGAGCGAGAAGAAGCATGCACAATCCAGGTCCGGAAGATTTAGAAAGGGTGGAGTAACCAAACCAAGAAGAACAAACACAAGGAAACCCCCGGAAATGGTTCAAGGGAGCCACGATGTCATTAGCTAGGGTACTTTGAACATACAATGTATATTGAAACTAACCCCCTTACTTGCAAGTTTTTTGTGGTTGAGTATGTGTTGGAAGAAGATTTAATCTTGGGGCATAAATGGATTGTTGCTACCCAAGCACCACTGTGCCTTGCTAGCGATAGAGTCATCATGATGGTCAACAACAAAAAGTTGGCAATACCATATTCCAAGGAAGAGGATCCAACCTTAATGGATATCTATGATGCTGAACGCAAAAGGATATAAGCCTCTTCCACAAAAGCCCCTCTACACAATGACCTACCATCTACATCAACAAACGACTCCGACAAAGCCTCTACTCCTTCAACCCCATCCTCACCTACGAAGTTCGATGCCAATACCTCACAATAAACATCTATGATGGTCAACAACAAAAAGTTGGCAATGCCATATTCCAACGAAGAGGATCCAACCTTAATGGATATCTATGATGCTGAACGCAAAAGGATATAAGCCTCTTCCACAAAAGCCCCTCTACACAATGACCTACCATCTACATCAACAAACGACTCCGACAAAGCCTATACTCCTTCAACCCCATTCTCACCTACAAAGTTCGATGCCAATATCTCACAATCAACATCTATTCCTGAAGAAGTTCCCACAGCCAAAACATCTATCTCTAACAAGGAACTCAAAGGAAAGACCCTGGAGCCTATGCATCTTCATCGACAAACCTCACCAAAGGAGACAACCACATGCTCAAAGACCTCGTCACCTCATTGACAACCACTCCAGAAGAGACTCTAACCTCATCATCATCAACAATGTCTATGAGTCTCAAACCCACAGCCTCAGCACCAACCAAAGTCAAGGAGCACCCTAAACCTTCCACATCAACCCAAAAGAAAACTTCACCCACGACACCACAATCAAGGTATCTTAATAGTATCAAAATGTGGGTGGAGAAGCAGCTACTTGTAGTAGCTCAAGGCTACTATAAAGGTGCCAATCAAATTTGGGTGCCTTGACAGACAAAACCTCTTCCTTAACGCAGCACTCGAAAGCCAAGGAAAAAGAAAAGTACTCCACAACACCATCCACAAAAGCCTATGCAAGTTCCTCAAAGAACTCCACCCCAATGCAACAAGTGTGGGTACCAAAAACACTGCTGTGCTGCAAGCACAAGGGTACTACCAAAGAAATTCAAAAGCCTTGGTTCCCAAGCACATAACAAAGTCCCCTAAGATTGCACAAAGAAAAAAGCCTCAACACCAAGCACATATCGGCCACCAAATTACAGTGTTTGTCAAAGATGGGTGCCTGTGTATGTACTTCAACAACAAGGATACTATGATGGTAATTTTGTCATATGGTTGCCAAAATCGAACAATGTGAAGAAAACCTCACCACCGACTTCAACCCCCAACAACTTCACCTAAAGTTCGACAAGAATGGAGGCCCAAGCAACAACAAGCAAATCACTCAACCACTCTCGTGCATTCAGCACAACACAAGAGATTGTCTGTTCAAGCAAATAATCAGCAGTCTTCCCTACTGCCTCGACATCATTTCAGCAACAAATTCAAGAATCAATATGGAGACTTAGGGGAGCACATCAAGTACAAAATAACAATGCTCTTATCACCCCTCTGGAAGTGAGAAATGCGCGCACAAGAAGCTGCTGCTTGCAAATCATGACCTAGATGACCCATAAAATTTTTATTTAAAAAAAAACCTCGGGGTCAAAACTTGCAGCTTTAGCGAATTAGGCCATTTCACAAAATAACCCCTCATGGCCAAAATCTTGCAATCTCACGAGTTCAGGTTTCTCAAGAAATACAGTCTTACGTCTTAAGAACTAGTACGTACTATCACGATTTAAGCCTCATCACGGATTAAGCCATATCACGCAATATCCACTATATAATTATTAAGCTTATTGCTTATTATTCTTTTGGCTCAATTAATGTAGTAGCTGCTCCATGAGTATGTATCCATACTCATGCACTGGAGAACATTTGCACCAAAGCCTCACTACCATCAACAACTTCCAGGTTCATCCCTAGATGGGGGGGCCATGGTGGGTGAAAGCATGATCAATGGTATAACCCATCGCCTGGAAGTTTCCTTCAAATTACAAACCTCTCCAAACAATGCCACCATCTTCACAAATCAATGATATTCAATCCTTAGTGAAGATATCTATATTAGCCTTGCAAGTCGTCGTATTTCTTTCAATCCTCAACAATAAGTGGCTACTTCAACACAGAGCAGTTCAATAAGAGTCTATATGACTCAATTCTTGTACTTCATGTAAATCTGCTTCATAAGAACACTTAAATATGCATAAAAACATAAAAAGCACATGGACAAAAGAAGACAGGATCAGATCCTACTCAATAACATTTGACAAGAATCCTGCCACACAAAGGGACATCATCACAAGCCAATTACTTCAAATGATGAATGTCCCGAGCTATCGCCATTATCTTACATCAAGGAGTCATGGTAGATACACCAAAGGGTCATACATTCAAGATATGAAGCAATAGTGTCCAAAGCTACAACTTGGACGGGCACTCGTAATGGTGTGACGAAGTATTTATGGCGATTCCTGCTTCAAGAGCTTGTGGTAGCAAGTTAAGATGAAGTCCTAAGTGATGTACTTCATGGATATATTATGAGAGTAGTCATTGTAATAGCATTAGGTCTCTTATGAGCCTACAGTGCCCGGCTGGCCATAGTTTAAGTGAGTGTGAACACTTATGGCCATGTATATAAGTGAATTTCTCTCATAACACAACATACTCTCCCATTGTCCAATTGAGTCTTGCTTTTGCTAATCCTCTTGCTAATCTCTCTCCCTAATGCATGCTAGTGTGTGTGTGTGAGTGAAGTGAGGTGAGAGGAGGGACGAGGACCCGTAATGCAACGTGGCAATGTGACAACGCTCACGGGAGACGCGGTGGAATTGCTTCTCAAGGAGTTGTAGAGCTTGGAGACCTTAAGCGTTACAAGCTCGGCCATTGGAAAGATCCTCATACGACAGTTGCGGTTCACCAGGTAATCTCTTTTTGGATGTCTTTCAAGGAGGGTTAGGGTGAGCCATAACAAAATCCTCCTTGAATTTTTGTTTCAATTCCAATTTCTCCATGTAAGGAGACTAAATTGGGATAAACCCTATGCTCAAAAGCCAATTTTGAGATCAATTTACCTAGATTAATTCAATTTCATGCCCAATACTATTTTTTATTTTTAAAATTGAAAAAAATATTAAGAAACTAGAAAATGCAAAAATCAACTAAAACATGAAATGTAGAATTGAAAAACACACAGTTTTTGTAGAAATTGACCAAAACTAAACGTAGATTTACAAATATAACAACAAAATGCAACAAGAAACACAAATAATGCAACAAAATAGACAAATTTCTAAGATTTTTCTTATGTTCCTTTCTTGACAAAAAGATAGAATTTTCACAAAAATGAACCATACACAAGCATTCAAGATGCATTGTGGCTATGCAGTGGGGCTATTTCCCAGCATCGGTGCCACTTATTGAAGGCCCTTGTGCCATGGAAAAGATACAAGAAATAACCAATTGTCGTGGGGCTTTGCCCAACCACACTTGGGAGCATAAAACAGCTCAACTGAGAAGCCAATGTTCCATGACCTAGCTCACAAATGCACGGGCAGGGTGTGTCACTCACCTCGTGAATACTTGTGCTTGGGATCCTCATAGGTTGTGCCACCCCGCAAGAGCACCCAAGAGCTCCTGTTCGTCGGTTGCTACCTCCACACTCTAAACATAGCTCGACCCTCCTCTCACTTAATCTCTCTCTCACACATACACAATGAGTATATAATAGCTCTAACTAGGCAAGCAAGACACAAGATAGCAAGAGAGTAGAGAAGAAGAGCACTCTATTGATTATGCATAAGAGAATGAATGGTGAGAATACAAATTCATCCTTATCTTGGCCCCAAGCCTTATACCTTGGTGGCCATACTTAAAATATAGGTCCATGGCTATCCAAGTCCGCCTAGGCTTGTGCAACCACTTAATCTAAGCATGCAATCTCCATAATTAATCACACGGTGTGCCTTTCATAATTAATCACTTAATTAAGTGATTAATCTAATGCATGATATTAATCCTATTCTAATACCTTTCACACGGTGTGCCTTTCATAATTAATCACACGGTGTGCCTTTCATAATTAATCACTTAATTAAGTGATTAATCTAATGCATGATACTAATCCTATTCTAATACCTAGGATAAGACTATCCTAATCCTTGCTCTGATACCAAAAGTTGGAATCATGGAGGCTCAAAGTATATAAGGAAGCTCATAGTTTAGGTGTGCTAATGATATACTAATAATGAGAGATTAGCTTAATGATAAAATTTTAACATAAACAAGGCATAATGAGTAGAATGAGAGAGATATTCTCCATTAGATGTGTGTCTCTTATATAGGTAGAGTATAAGATGATTAGGTCAATGCTAATCAAGATTAAATACTAATAAAGTTTCATGATTCTCTCCCTAGAATCTCTCCATGATTGTAGCCTCCACATGCCCTAGATTCTAGCTTCCAAAGTCAACAAAGGAGGCTGTTTTTAATGCTCCTAGCTCCTAGTACACCTCATGGATTCTTTCACCTTTACTAGCATAGTTTACAACTACTCTATGAGATTTTAACCTTTTGACAAATGACCTAAGGCTTATGCTCTACATCCATAAATCCCAAGTAGATTAATTTGTCCATAAGGCCACACTAGGTAAAGGCCATATCAGATGAACCCCAAGTATTCACAATTTCATTAACGTCTTCACAATTTCGTGATCACGTTAACAAAACCTATTGTTAACATATTAAAACTTGTGATCACATTGTATATTCACATGACCTGAGAAATGACCTGCCGGAACCCACTATTCCAGTAACACCTCCGGGCTTCTATCATTCCCGGCGGGCCCGCCGGGATACAGAGTTTTCCCGGCGGGCCCGCCGGGAATGATAGAAGCCCGGCGGGCCCGCCGGGAAAAACAAAAAACACCGACGGGGTATTATTCTGTATATAAACACTGCCCGACACCCATCGTACAACTTTTGGGAAGATAGTCCTTGTTTTGGGGGCGTGATATCTCTCCTCAAAGTACTTGTAGAGCTCTCGAGTTGCTAGAAGTGTCCTCTTGGGAAGAACGTCCTTATTTTAGGGGCTGTCGTCTTTCCTTGTAGGCACTCCTAAGGCTATTGGGCCACTCGTCCTTAGTTCTTTGAACTGGGGGCAGGGTGTGGTTCGTAGCTAATACTTGCAGAGATTTAGGGACAAATTTGGAGTCATTCAGCTTTGCATTTGAGCCACGTACGTAATCTACCTCATTCTGCTTTATGAATGGTTTGATGGAGCCAAGAGTCCTGCTTAGGGGCTTGTATTGGTTCTTGATACTTGATATAGTTTAGAGTAGACAAGGGTCTATTGTCCTATACTAGAGTATTGGGCAAGCATAGATCTTTGATTTTTTTTGTGAATGTTAGAGAAGGTCTATTGTCCTATACTAGAGTATTGGGCAAGCATAGATCTTTGATTGTGTAAAGTATCCTTAATTGGGTACAAAAGGCATCCTTCATTGGGGGTACAATGTGCATGATAGTTTCGAAGTAGTTTTGTAGTAAGACCTTGCAAGATAGTTTGAAATAGTTTTGTGTTATGTGATGATCTTTTGTATTTGTCAAGATAGTTTCGAAGTACTTTGTCTGCAGATGTATGTTTTGTTATACGTGAGTGATTTGTTGTTTTTTCATTTGTGTATTCATTGTTATATGCTTGGTTGAATAGGTTATTTGTTGAGATGGAGGACAATGTTGGATCCAGTGATACCTCCAATAGAGTCCAAATTTCAAATAGCAGGAAAAAAAAGGCACCTGGGATAGAGTGGCAATATGCAATTAACGTTGGTGATCGATTCATAGATTGGGAGTGTAAGCTATGCCATGCAGTAAAATCAGGTGGGGCGCCTCGACTAAGAGAACACTTTTTAGGCGGACCGAAGAAAAAGTCATGTACCCACCCCTCTGCACCTATAGTGGCCCAACGCATAAGAGAAGAAATTCAAAAGAAAGATTCAAGAAAACATGACACTCCTACTGTTAATGTATCAAGGCAGCAAGAACACTATTGTTCTAATCATCAAACTCCCGCTACATCGCCTACTTGTACCCCGAACGGCAATATGCAGCCAGAAAGTAATCTACCCAGTGCATCTTCTTGCAAGCAAAACTTTGACGTAGGAAATATACCCATGCGTCAAACTTCATTGCAAGAAAGCCTACGTCAAGGTCGACTCGATGATGCACAACTCGTCCTTGCTGAAGCGATTTACTTTTCTGGGAGTGCTATGATGATGGTGGACAGTGAGCATTGGAAGAGAGCATGGAAGAAAATTGGTGAGTTTGGACCAGGGTTTTCACCGCCTACGTACCATGCTATGCGAAATGATCTATTAGAGAAATGTTATGCGCAGGTAAAAGAACGTGTACAAAGAATAATTCTTAGCAATATAGAGCTTTCTGGATGTAGTATAGTAAGTGATGGATGGTCTAATGTGCAAAGAAAACCATTAATTAATGTAATGGTTATTTCACCTAGAGGTGAGACTTTCATCCGTGCCGTGGATTCAGCTGGTTCAATCAAAACTGGGGCTTACATTGCTCAAGTCATTAGCTCTGTGATAGAGGAAGTGGATGCCAAAAATGTAGTCCAAGTCGTCATGGACAATGCAAAAAATTGTAAAAATGCATCCAGAATCCTACAGCGACAATATCCACATATTTTTCCGGTAGGCTGTAATACTCATAGTTTGAATCTTGTATTAAAAGATTGGTATAAATCTGATGATACCAAATGGTTTGCCTCAATCGTCGACACTGCTCGCTAGCTTGTGAAATTCATGCTCAAGAGACAGAGAGTTTTGGATATGTTTCGACCTCGCATGTCAGTTATGTTAAAGCTTCCAGCGGAGACTAGGTTTTGCACTCACTTTTACACTTTTGAGTCTCTTCTTAGAAATAAAGATGCAGTTTGTGAAACATTTACATGCATGGCATTTCATGACTGGGAGAACACTCAACTTGAAAAAGTGAAAGAGAAAATCAAAGTCTTGAAGGGAGCGCTTACGAGAAGAAGTTGGTGGAACAGTGTGATGGATGCATACCATGTAATGATGCCTGTTATGTATGCTGTACGAAGCCTTGATCAAAGAGCGCCTAATCTCGGAAAAGCATGGATGCAATGGTGGACTGTCCAGCGGAGTTTGGAGTGTCCTGAGAAATTAGAGCATTCAGTGGTGGAAAACCAATGGCGTGTACCATTCTCCAGTAGACAAAGAAAAGTTCTGTTGAAGTGCTTTCATGCTAGATGGATTGGAGCGCATTCACCACTGCACAGTGCTGCTTACATGTTAGATCCTGAATATTGGAATATGGATTTGATGTCCAACGTTGAGGTGGTGCAAGATTTTTATAAAGTGGTAAACACTTTCTATAATAATGATGATGATCGTGTACAGTGCATAAAGGAGATGACCTCATTTCGGTTGAAAGAGGGTTTATTTTCCAACTCCCTTGTTCAACAAATGGCTAAAGAGCAACCTGCATGGAAGTGGTGGATGATGAATGGTGGTGAGCATTATGCTTTATTGCGCAACCTTGCGATGAAGGTTCTAAGTCAGTGCTCTTCAAACTCAGGCTCAGAAAGAAACTGGAGCATGTATAAATATATTCATAGTACTATTCGCAATCGACTTCTTGCAGATCGAGCAGATAAACTTGTTTACATGTACTGCAATGAAAAGATCTTGCGAGACATCGAAAGCGAAGAGTATGAAGAAGATATGCCCAGATGGATGTACAATTGTGAAGATGTAGTAGACGAGAACTTTGATGTTGGACGTACGTTGTGCACCACCCTTGAGATAGAAGACAATTTAGACATTGACTTAGATGAGCTTAATTTAGCAGACGAGAGAGTAAACGGTGAAAGAATTTTGGAGCAAGATACTGACATAGAGGAAGAAGTCACTTCATTAATTTAATAAAAAGTACTTGTACAAATGATCATATTTGGAGAAATTATCAATACAAAAGTAGAATTTGTTTTTCTTAGCTCTCATCTTGAAATAAATTGCGAATTGCACTAGGAGTTGCATCTAAAGGTCCTGGTGGTTTATATTCGCTAGCCATGCCGAACACTGTATAAATACCTTGATTTATTGGGACATTGCACAATGCACATGTGGAAGTATTTTGCATTTGTCTCACTAAACATATTAAGTGGTAGTAGTGTCCACATGGTAGTATATACTGGCCGCTCCACCCATCGAATACTTTGTAACATACAGGACATTGGGGGGTGGAGGAACTTGTGGCCTCAGCAGAAACTCCCACAAGATCAGGATGTATCAAAAAATGAGAGATGTGGTTTCCTTGGCGCACAGGAGCAATACGTGAAGAGATGCTCTGCACATCTTGGCTGATCTTTGTTAGCTGCTCTTGAATCCCTCTATTGGCCGGGGGAGGAGTTGACGCTTGAGTTAATCGGTCAGCTTCTTTCTCCTTCTCTGCTAGCTGTGCCCCTAAGCTTTCTTTGACCTGGTTTAACTCCAGTCCGGCGCCCTCCACCATGAGAGCAAGTTCTTCTCTTGTGAATGTCACTGTCTCTTCACGTATGTCGTGGGTGTTGACAGTGGCCTCTCTGGAGGCAAAGTCCACTGGAGTTTCCAGGATAAAGTGAGCATATAGCATTTTAGCAAAATAGAGTGGAGCGTCGGCGTTGTGGAGAGGACGACCGTACACCTCCAAGAAAATGCGCTCGGCATTAGTTTTGATATCATTGTGAGTGCAACGAGAAATCTTCCATCTTCCCTTCTTAATCTCGCCATCTGGACATGGCCATATTTCCTTTATCATCTCTGTGGTTACGCGTTTGTTTATGTCTTTCCATTGGGCATAAGTTGGATTTGTCCATTTCGATAACCTGCACGCTGTTCTTGTAGCTTCGCGGGCTGTCAGGCCATGTGCAAGGGCCTTCATTCGCTCGTATGCCTTCTTGGCTAACTCTTGATGCTCGTTCGCTTGCGCCTGCTCCATATCTGCATGAACGTAAACGACTTTAGGATTTTAATGAACTGTAAAGATCAACGTAAGATAAATTGACCATTACTCTCAAAATCTTGAAGTCAAACACAACGAGAGGAGATATGTATTGCAAAGACTCGATGAGAAATATCCACTTGACTCCAAAAACACTTCAAACAATGCTCGCACATCAAATTTTGAAGAGAAAACATAAACTTAAACACCACAAGAGGAGAGAGATATTGCAAAGACTCAATGAAGAGAGAAACAAAATTTTGAAACATTGGACACATCAAATTTTGAAGAGAGAAACAAAATTTTGAAACATTGGACACATCAAATTTTCAAATTCCTGAAACTTCATCTCTTGATATTGTATCATTACAAAGTTGGGGTGAATGCCACCGATAGCTCTACAAGAGGACGTTGTGCCCTCGTAGGGTCAGTATTTAGTGATCTAAAAAATTCAACTACTTGCAAAATTGATTTTCGCTCATCGCGATTAGGCAGAAACATCCAATTTTTGACTCTATGAATAATAGTATCCATGGTAACTTTGTCATGGGAACTATTATCCATCCACAACTCTTGCACTTTCTTCCAAAAGTCATATAAAGTTTGTAATAAATATCCCAAGGCAAAAACATCAGATGCAGGAGTGTATGCATCTGCCAAAAATGGATCATAAAGCTCTGGGACTATCCACGGCCGTTTATTTCGCTCTCTGTCTGCGTAGGAGACTGCCTGTGCCACCTTCTCCGGGTTCTTGTCTGCTTCAAAAACAAAATTGAGAGACACCCGTTTTTTGGGCGCTCTCAGCAGCAACCCCCAATCGATAATACCTATGCGTGGCTTTAGCTCTTTTGTATAATCCAACACTACATTAAAAGGATGTAGGTCGGTATGTACAATACCTGCCATATGTGCTGCCGCTACACCTTCCACCAGGGCATGCATAATATGTGGCATGTTTATTACTACCTCTTTTATTTTTGAAAGTTCTAGATGACCTAAAGGGATATTATCAGGCGGGGGTTGTCTCCATCCTCGATCCAAACGAAAAATGGCTCCGGTGAACTCACTGAATCTGAAGGGAACCTTCAGAAGAGTATCACCAAGAGCGCCGCCATTATAGTACGGGAAAATTGTGATCCAAGGAGCCTCTTTTGTAAAGGCAATGCATCGGACAATCGATGGATGTAGCACTTGCATACCCTGCTCTGCCTGGAAGCTCTCGAACTTCGCGCTGCCTTCTCCTTTGTAGTGCTTTCCGCAAAAAGTGATGTGCTTCGGTAAAAATGATATACCTTTAATTGCATACTCTTTTACTGTTCCAAACACACCGGAGCCTATTGTTCGTCCTTCGTGAAGAGCTTCGTGCGGGATGCCAATAAGATGTGTGCACATAGAATTGTAGATGGTACGATTAATGACACCTGTACCACTTGCATCTGCCTGACTGGACGTTGCAGCGACGTCCTGGGCAATTCGCACTCTTTTGGGGAGGGACTCTGCATCCAACGCCTTCATGCGCTTGCTCTTGGCTCTTTGCTCGCTCCATACAACGTCCCATAACTGTAGACGTTGCATGTTGGCTTCAGGCGGGGCAGCATCTCTAAGATCACTGCATGCTACTCGCATGCTCCCCAAAATGGTTCGTGTTATGTGCTGATGGTTGAAATCTGCTATCTTCTGTCTATCTAGCAACTCAGCGTTGCCTCCGCTTCGAAGCCGACGCTGTGCATTTTTCCATATTTGGTCTATGAGATCTCGCATGAGTATCTCAGACTCGTTGATCTTTTTGACGACATCATCAGTACATTGTGATACCGTGATGACCGCTTCAACGCGAATTCCTCACAGAACAATTTTGCGCTCTTCGGGAGAAAGCATGTTGATCGTCTTCGTAAATCTAGCAAATATCACTAAACACAAAAAAACAGAATATCAAACATTACTGAAATAAACATCAAGCAAACGTGAGAGAACAGCAACAAGTATATCAATATCGTCAATGTTCATACAAAAACGGAATATCAAATAATTTTAATGAACTCAACATCATCCAATACATCATCAAACGTGAGAAAACAGCAATAAGTGTATCATTACTTATCAATGATCAAACAAAAACAGAATGTATCAGACAACATTCTTGAACTCAACATCATGCAATACATTATCGAACGTGAGACAACCGCAACAAGCGCATTATTACTTACAAAGTGTATACATTATCGAATGAGAGAGAGAGAGAGAGGGGGAGGAAGAGAGAGAGGTGTGACAGATAGAGAGAGGAAAAATTAAATGATATTTTTTATAGTTTTGTGAGTTCCTAAAGAGAGAAAAATAATGTTTTGTAATCCTAAAGCACTCCTCATCTACATACCTATCGTGATAGAGAGAGATGTGAAGTGTATCATGAGAGAGAGAGAGAAAGAGTTGTGAAGTGTATCATTGCGAGAGAGAGAGAGAGAGAGAGAATTGTGAAGTGTATCATGAGAGAGAGAGAGAGAGAGGAGAGGAAGAGAGAGTTGTGACAGATAGAGAGAAGAAACATTAAATGACATTTTTAATGTTTTTGTGAGTTCCTAAAGAGAAAAATAATATATTGTTTTAATTTTTAAGTAAATAGAGGGAGAAAAAAGAAATTATTAAAAATTATGTATATTTTAAGAGAAATAAAAAAAAATCATTATCTACACATCTATCGTGTTGTGAAGTGAATCATGAGAGAGATAGAGAAAGAGTTGTGAAGTGTATCATGAGAGAGAGAGGGGAGTAAGAAGAGAGAGATTCATATTTTTCGAGTTACGAATCACGATATTATAAAATAAAACGTTTAGACAATATGATGTAAACTTTGATCCATGAAATACTAATGCCGCGTTAGCAACCAAGTATCGCATGGATCAAACACAATAAAAACAATACAAGTCAAATCAAACAAATTTACGATATTTATTCGACCGCGTTAACGATCATATGCCGAAATACGCAAGCAAATTTACGATACTTTTTCGACCGCGTTAACGATCAAATGCCGCAATATGCAAAAAACATTTTATGCACTAGCGGACGACACCAACTTGCCGTGTTAACGACAAAATGCCACCCGATTCTATGGGAATACCAATAGGATACGAACATACACTGGCCGCGTTACCGACCATATGTCCGCATTTGACAAAGGGAAGGGAAGGGAAGGTGACATCGCCAAAACGATACTATGCTTGCCGCGTTACCGACTAGTACCGCTACGGCGTGCCATACTTACCATAGGACACAGACTAGCCGCGTTACCGACTAAGTGCCCCAGGGTAAGCACCATTCCGAAGAATGGCCTTACACACACACACCAGTCGTGTGGCGGGCCACCCAAATCCTGCCGCGCATTGCGACAATGGGCGGCTGCCCGCACGAACTCACCCACACACACATCCCTCGTGTGGCGGACCACCCACATCCTGCCGTGCATTGCGACAATGGGCGGCTGCCCGCACGAACACACCCACATATACACACACACAAGTTTTCATTACCTGTGTATGCTGTCAGCAATGAAATCCCAAAGGGCTCCCCGGGCCCATATATATAGAAAAATGTACCCCGCCGGGATATGTGACGACCCCTCCGGGACCCGCCGGGCAAAGCAAAAGCCCGGCGGGCCCGCCGAGGTATAGCAAAAGCCCGGCGGGATTTTTCCCGGTTACCAGGTCGCTTGCCACCGGCTTTTTGTGAACATGTTAACATGTGAACATGTTAATAACATGTTCACACATGTTATTAACAAAAAAAATTTTGTGATCACGTGAATATAAAATCAGAGGTCACTCACCTCGTCAATACTTGTGCTTGGGATCCTCATAGGTTGTGCCACCCCGCAAGAGCACCCAAGAGCTCCTGTTCGTCGGTTGCTACCTCCACACTCTAAACATAGCTCGACCCTCCTCTCACTTAATCTCTCTCTCACACATACACAATGAGTATATAATAGCTCTAACTAGGCAAGCAAGACACAAGATAGCAAGAGAGTAGAGAAGAAGAGCACTCTATTGATTATGCATAAGAGAATGAATGGTGAGAATACAAATTCATCCTTATCTTGGCCCCAAGCCTTATACCTTGGTGGCCATACTTAAAATATAGGTCCATGGCTATCCAAGGCCACCTAGGCTTGTGCAACCACTTAATCTAAGCATGCAATCTCCATAATTAATCACACGGTGTGCCTTTCATAATTAATCACTTAATTAAGTGATTAATCTAATGCATGATACTAATCCTATTCTAATACCT
Organism: Cibotium barometz; assembly: GCF_041138505.1. Lineage (NCBI taxonomy): Eukaryota > Viridiplantae > Streptophyta > Polypodiopsida > Cyatheales > Cibotiaceae > Cibotium > Cibotium barometz. Next base: position 52,301,989 of record NC_141074.1, read on the forward strand.
TTCACACGGTGTGCCTTTCATAATTAATCACACGGTGTGCCTTTCATAATTAATCACTTAATTAAGTGATTAATCTAATGCATGATACTAATCCTATTCTAATACCTAGGATAAGACTATCCTAATCCTTGCTCTGATACCAAAAGTTGGAATCATGGAGGCTCAAAGTATATAAGGAAGCTCATAGTTTAGGTGTGCTAATGATATACTAATAATGAGAGATTAGCTTAATGATAAAATTTTAACATAAACAAGGCATAATGAGTAGAATGAGAGAGATATTCTCCATTAGATGTGTGTCTCTTATATAGGTAGAGTATAAGATGATTAGGTCAATGCTAATCAAGATTAAATACTAATAAAGTTTCATGATTCTCTCCCTAGAATCTCTCCATGATTGTAGCCTCCACATGCCCTAGATTCTAGCTTCCAAAGTCAACAAAGGAGGCTGTTTTTAATGCTCCTAGCTCCTAGTACACCTCATGGATTCTTTCACCTTTACTAGCATAGTTTACAACTACTCTATGAGATTTTAACCTTTTGACAAATGACCTAAGGCTTATGCTCTACATCCATAAATCCCAAGTAGATTAATTTGTCCATAAGGCCACACTAGGTAAAGGCCATATCAGATGAACCCCAAGTATTCTCTATTATTGTGCATAAAATTGATAAACTTATTGTAGTAGGGTTCATCTATGAAATTGAGCACACTGACTGGGTATCACCCATCATCAATGTGCCAAAGAAAAATGGAAAGCTACAAGTGTGTAGACCTGAATCATGACGACCTATTGGATCACCCCTTCAATTGATCGTTCCAATTAATGGTCAAAATTCACGACCACTCTTTCCTTGTCTAAAAACCCTACAAAATGATCTAGCATGACAAAGTGGAGTGTGCTACAACTGCCACCAACCAAGTCACTGCCGCCGTGCCGATTGTCCTCATCCACCTAAGGTTCTCCTTCCAAAATTACCTCCTCCAAATTTTCCTAGGAATCCACAAACTAATCCTAGGGGAAGAGTTGTTTCCATTCAATAACCCCGTTAAGTAAGAAATGGAGTTCAAGGCCCTAGATTTGGATACCTCATGGAAGAGGAAGAGTTGCTACGATCCAAGTTGAAGAAGCAACCCTTGAAGATGAAGAGGAGGATAGAGCCCAGGTTCATGTTGCAATAGAGCACCAAGGCGAAAATCAGCAATTTTTAGTGATTGAGACACCAACATCTTATCATGGTAGACATTTTAAATTGATGAGATTGATTTTAGAAGCACTAATTCATTTCTGTCACCAAAGTGCATCACAGATAATTAGGCCTTGATAAAAAACCATTTAGGAAAATGGTCATTGAGCTAGATAGTGGTGGCAAGGAAGTAATTTCCCAACATACCATAGGGGATCTAAATTTTGATCTTGATGGCAAGCTAATCCACTACTACTTTCCACATGATGCCCTTGGGTATTTATGATGATATTCTTGGAATGGATTGGATAAAAGTAAAAATTGTTGCCATCCACTATGAGAGTGGAGAAATCTCATTTAAGGATACCAAAAATGAAGAAGTAGTGGCTTCAGAGAGGACTGGTAGATCCAACTTTACAGTAGCTAGTAAAGCGTAGTAAGTAGCTAAAGGGTCTCAAGAAGAATAAAAGGGTGTTTGTAGTATTGCTCAACAAGGTAGAGAAAGTTACTATATGGAGTGAACGTGATTGGCTACATGACTACAAAGTTCTCTTCCCTAAGTAGCTTACCCAAATACCTCCACATAGGGAAATTGACCATAAGATTGAGCTTATTCATGGAGCACAACTTGTGGCAAAATGGGCATATAAAATATCCGTTCCATAGTCAATAGAACTCAAGGAAGAACTCTAACTAATGTTAGAGCAAGGGTTCATCAGGCCGAGTGTATTGCCTTGGAGAACTCTAGTCCTATTTCAGAAGAAGAAGGATAGAACCTTACAATTATGCATTGACTATAGGGTATGAAAAATAAGTATCCATCCTAGGATTGACGAACTTCTAGACCGACTTCATAGAGCTAAAGTCTTCACAAAGATTGAATTAAATTCTGGTTACTACTAGATTAGAGTCAAGGAGGAAGACATCCTAAAGACAATCAACTCTAGATACGGGCATTATGAATACACCGTATCTAGATAACAGAGCTAAAGTCTTCACAAAGATTGAATTAAATTCTAGTTACTACCAGATTAGAGTCAAGGAGGAAGACATCCTAAAGACAACAAACATTCAACTCTAGATATGGGCATTATGAATACACCATGATGCCACTTGGGTTAGCTATGCCCTAGTAAATTTCAATAGGCTCAGGTAAGATATATTCAGGAGATATATTCAGGAAGTGGCTAGATAATCATGTATTGGTGTTTTTGATGATATTTTGATCTACTCTAAGGATGAGAAAGAGCATGAAGCCCAAGTTAGAGAAGTTCTAAAAATCCTAAGGGAGCACTAATTCTTGCTAAAAAGAGTAAGTGTACTTTCTTTGCACAAAAAATCAAATATCTAGGATTCATTATCTCTAAAGATGGGATTTCAGTAGACCCTACAAAGTTATAAGACATATTGGAATGTTCTTAACCATCCAACGTCAAGGAAATTTGAGGATTTCTGCATAACAGGGTGGTACCGTATCTTTATTTAGGATCATACAAAGAGAGCTACACCTTTAACTAAGCAATTTAAAAACAATAAAGAAGCAATTTGGACTAAGGAGCATCAACAATGCTTTGACAAACTCAAGGTGGCTCTCACAACTACACCCATCCTTCAACTACCAAATTTGATGTAGATTTTGAAGTAGTCAACAACGCTTTGACAAACTCAAGGTGGCTCTCACAATTGCACCCATTCTTTAACTACCAAATTTTGATGCTAGTGGATTGGATATCAGTGTAGTACTCTTACAAAGAAGGGAAACCGATAGCTTACACTTCAAGGAAACTCAAGGATTATGAGGGGATCTATGCTACTCATCATGATATAGACCTTTTAGCTGTAACTCATGCCCTTAAGGTATGGCGATACTACCTACCATGTACTATGCTACTCATGATCTAGAACTTTTGGCTGTAATTCATGCCCTTAAACTGTGGAGAATGGATACATCCTTTGAAGCTTGGGAAGAGTTGGAAAAACTCTTTGGAGTGCACATCTTAACCATATGAAGAGTCTCACAACTCAACTTGAAGGTATTAAAATGAACATTGATGAAGATATTTGCATTGATTTGTTTCTTAAAAGTCTACCACGAGAAGACTATGGAAACATAGTCACTACACTCACCAATCTATCATCTCCTATGTTGGTGGTTGACATCATTGCATCCTTGATGGAGGAATAGAAGAAGATAAAGCAAAAACATGGAAGCAACCATCTCTTCTCCCATGATGAGGCCCACTACACAAAGAATATATCCAAATGGTCTACATTAACAAAGGGTACCTTTTAAAAAAAAAAGCAAATGGTAAATGCAACTTTTGTGGCAGTCCATGGCACTTTGAGAAGGATTTCTACATCAAGAAGAAGACCTCTGCCAACCTCGTGGAAGACCTCTGCCAACCTCGTGGAAGAAGACAATCAAGAAGAAGGTGAAGACAATACTATTAGTACCTCACATGAGGCCAACCTTATTGTTGATATATTGATTGGGCCTCTAGGCCAGCACTGCGTTTCCAAAGGATGGTTCTGTGCGGGCCACTCGCAAATTGCAACTTGTACATAGTGATGTATGTGGGCCTATGCAAACTTCGTCATTTGGTAAACACTTGTACTTCGTGACTTTCATTGATGATTACTCAAGGCATGCATGGGTATATCCACTGAAGGCAAAGTCCGAAGTGTTTTTGTGCTTCAAACAGTTTATGCTTATGGTTGAAAATGTATCCAATTGTACTGTGGGTACCCTCCGTTCTGATCGAGGGGGGGAGTACATGTCTAAAGAGTTTGATGCATTTCTGGCTAGTCGTGGGATAAAACACCAATGTACAGTGCCGTATACCCCTCAGCAAAATGGTGTTGCTGAGAGGAAGAACATGTCACTTATGGAGATGGCACGATGTATGGTCAAGAGCCAAGCTTTGCCACATGCGTTTTGGCTTGAGGCTGTCATGTGTGCTGCATATGTACTCAACAGGTGTCCCACTAAGGCCTTGCAGTCTATTACTCCATATGAAGCTTGGCATGGCAGGAAGCCTTCTATTGGTCACTTGCATGTCTTTGGTTGCTTGGCCTATGCTTTAGTGCCTGTGCAACAATGCAGAAAATTGAATGATAAGGCTGTCAAATGCATTTTTGTTGGTTACAGTGCTGAGAGCAAGGGTTACAGATTGTATCATCTGCAGTCAAAGCGTATCTTGATTAGTCGAGATGTTGTTTTTGTGGAAGATGCTGTGCAGCCCTTATTATCATGTACCAAAGAGACAGGTGTGAGCTCACGGGATGTATTTGATACGTTGTTGCCTCTCTTTACAGGTGGGAATTCAAATGTAAGTCCTAATGAGGCAAATATTTAGCCTATGCAGATTTCAAACGACATCATAGATCAGCCTATTTCTGATGCAGATTTACAGGATGTAATTCATGAGGATAGGGCTGAAAATGAGCAGGCTAGAGGTATGCCTAAATGGCTGGTGCAAACCTTGCATGATAGTAAGATAGATGCACCTATGACTAGTCGTACTCGTTCAAGTTTTCAGCATGCCTCTTATACATCAGATTGTTATGCTTTGGCTGTGTCTAGTATGTGTGAAGAGGAAGAACCTCTTTCATTTGATGAGGCACAAAATTCAAAAAATTGGTTGGCTGCAATGCAAAGTGAAAATGATGCTATAATGAAGAATGGTACATGGTCTTTGTGTGATTTGCCTATTGGTAAAAAGGCCATTGGATGTAAGTGGGTTTTTAAGTTGAAACGAAAGCCAGATGGTAGTGTTGATCGCTATAAGGCTAGACTTGTTGCAAAGGATTATGCTCAAGAAAAGGGCATTGATTTTGATGAGACCTTTGCTCCTACTTGTCGTATGACTACCATTCGTAGCATTTGTGCATTGGCAGCTCATAATGGTTGGAATGTACATCAGTTGGACATAAAGACTGCTTTCTTGAATGGAGATTTGCATGAGGAGGTGTATGTATCGCAGCCTCATGGTTTTGTTCAAAGAGGGCAGGAAAACAAAGTGTGCAGGTTGAAAAAGGCTTTATATGGTTTAAAGCAAGCTCCACGAGCTTGGTATGAAAAGATACATGCATATTTGACTGAACATGGTTTTCAGAATAGTCCAACAGAAAGCACTTTGTATGTTAAACATGTGGATGATGTACATCTAATCATTGCTCTCTATGTCGATGACATGCTGCTCACAGGACCAAATGAGAGTCCTATTGCTGATTTTAAGGCTGATTTGAATGCCTCTTTTGAGATGTCAGATTTGGGGAATTTGCATCATTATTTGGGAATACAATTTAAGCAGTGTGATGGAGGTATTGCTTTGTGTCAGACAAAGTATATTGAGACATTGTTGCGGAGATTTGGCCTTGAAGACTGCAAGCCTATTGCTACTCCAATGGAGACAGGTTTGAAGTTGAGTCTTCATGATGCTGGAGATCACTTTGATGTCACACTCTATCAAACAGCTATTGGTTGCCTCATTTATGTATGCATTACGAGGCCGGACATTCAGTTTACAGTCTCACAGGTGAGCAGGTTTATGCATAGCCCAGGGTCTCAGCATTGGAAGGTAGTTAAACGCATCTTTCGCTACTTGAGTGGCACCATACATCTTGGGTTGTTTTATCCCAAGGGGGGAATCGTTGCCGCCAGATTTGCATGCTTTTTCGGACTCAGATTGGGCTGGTTGCTATGACACAAGGGTGTCCACAAGTGGTTTTTGTTTCATGCTCGGTAGCTCATGCATATCTTGGTTGAGCAAGAAGGAACCTACTGTGGCCACTTCGAGTTGTGAAGCTGAGTACAGGGCAGCTTTCACAGCTACGGTTGAGTGTGTGTGGCTCAGACGGCTTATGGCTAACTTGGGTGTTGGACAAGAGTCTGCCACCTCTATCTACACTGACAGTCAGAGCGCATTGGCAGTTGCGAGAAACCCAGTTTTTCATGCTCGCACAAAGCACATTGAGGTGCATTATCACTATGTCAGGGAGAGACTCTCAGCAGGAGAGATCAGCTTGGCCTATGTGCCAACACAGGACAACCTCGCCGATCTTTTCACAAAGGCGCTTCCTCGTGAGAAGTTTGAAGCTTTCCGCAAAGCTTTGGGCTTGCTCCCCTTTGTGGATTAATCTACTTCGGGCATGGCACTCCCCTATACATGAGTGCCAGCTCTCGTTCACACCATCACTCCCAGGGGAGATTTGTTGCCATATACATAGGCAGTGATGTGTGTGAACACACTTAGGACCGCCGGGGCACTTTTTCTCTCTTTAGGAGGTTTTTTCCCCTGGCTTGTATATACGCCCATCATTCTAGGGCTAACTTATCTTTGTACATTGACACAATCTAATACACTTTGTGTTGTGTGCATTCTTGCTTCTTCTTCTCCAAGCTTTGTATGCTTTCCTGCAACCCTAATTCCAACACCAAGGCCTTAGTCGAAGAGTGCCAACGGCTTCATGAAGCCACGCTAAGAGCCAACTGGTTAAGGGATATAGTTTATCCATGAAATGAGCCAACCCGTGATGATAGGGAATTGCACGTGCCAACCCAATTCCGAAAGAAACAAAAGAGGAGTCCCAAGCAAACAAACTGTCTAGAATGTTTGAGGAAAATGGGTTGGGGGAGTCCATCCATTCCTTCGCTATGGAAGAATACGAGACACCTACATGGGAAGAACCCTCTATCTCCAAAGAACCCAGAGACATAGGAAGTCTCGTGGCTGTGCTATCCACGCCTGTTCCTTAGGGCAACTGTTACGCAATTTACTAACCCTATGGACAGACGTAAAAGAATGGGTAGAGGCCAGACTAAAGCCAGTCGATACTATAGATGAGACTTTGCCACCTCTGGTGGCAGAAAAAGAACCTTGAGGCATACAAGGAAAACCCGAGTCGTTAAGATACCAGTTAACCAATTGGGATGCTACTACGAAAGCGACGACACAAATGCTACCATTCTGATTCATCATAATGGGTACAGGCACTAGCTATCCTGGATGGTGGGGCAGGGGTTAGCATCATTACAAAATGTTGCTGGGAAAACTGGGGGAAACCCGATCTAAAAAAAGCAGATCTGATCATTAAAATGGCTGACGGAACATCTTCGAGGCCCATTGGGCTTCTAGAGAATGTTAATTCAGACTCTTTACGTTTCGCTATCATCATACATTTGTGGTCATGGACTTCCTGTGCCAACTTGATACATATGACATAATATTAGGGAGACCCTTCATGAGGGAATCCAAATTGGTGCATGATTGGGCCTTGGATCATGTGTATGTATGTAGGGATTTGCAAATCTTAAAGATTGATCTAAAACCATGGAAAGCACACACCATGGAGGGGTAGTTGTTTGGTAACGATTCGATCACAATGGAATGAACCACCTTTATACAGATATGCCAACCCTCGAACGGAGATTCCAAGGATGAAGAGGAAATGAAAATGTATGCGTCACTTCCTCCTCTGGACTTTAGTGAAAACTGGATGCATGTATTGGCCACCATTAATGTGATGCAGCCTAGGGGAATCCAGTATTTAGAATCTAGGACCGTCCCCACAACCTTTATCTACATGGTTAATTAGCAGATCATTGATGAGGAATCAGAAGAGGAATCAGAAGGGGAGACATCAAGTACAAAAGGTACTATCACCAATGCTCAGCGCCGCAAATGGTGGTGGAAATAGAAATAGTATATAGCCCGACGAAATGCCCTATTACGAAGAAAACCCATGGATGCCTAGTGGGGTTGAGGTACCTTGTGGCAACTAAGGTACACGATGAGTTCTCAATGGATTGGGGCGAGGAGTTAAGTAAGATATCATTGGAGGGAAGGCACAAAGAGAAAATAGTCCTTCAAGAGCCAGAAACACCCAAGCTTACAAAAGCTGGGCACCGAAAACACAATAAAGCACTGGAAGAGGCATAGCGCGAGGCTAGAAAGATCATGGGCTAAGGCCAAAAGTGAAAATGAGGACAAACCAGACTTGCTCTCAGTACCCGACCACTTCAAAACCTATATTGGTGTGGCGAACGGAAGGTGGTCTGACTGAGAGCTACAAGGGTGAAAGAGGATGGGCTATCCACATCATACGATGGCCCGGCAAAAGCTAAGGAAGTGGATATTGTGGGACCAGGGAAAGAAGCTCGGCCCGTATACATTGCTAAAGATTTGACTTCGGCTGAAGAAGATGAGCTCATTGCTCTTCTCAAGGAATTTAAGGATTGTTTCGCCTGGAATTACAAGGAGATGAAGGGGGTACCGCCTAAGGTCGTACAACATACGATTCCAATCATGGAAGGTTCAAGACCAACCAGGCAAAAACCATACTAGATGAATCCTAAGTATGCGGCAACTGTAAAGGAGGAAATTGACAAGCTCATTGTGCTGCGGATTTCATCTATGAAATCGAACATACGGATTGGTTGTCTCACCGATCGTGATAGTGCCAAAAAAGAATGGAAAGCTTAGGGTATGTGTTGATCTTAAAAAGGTTAATGCAACCACTAGGAAAGACCATTATCCATTGCCTTATATAGAACACATTTTGGAAAGAGTGGCTGGGAGAGAAGCTTACAGCTTCTTGGATGGATTCTCCGGCTACAATCAGGTATCCATAGCACCAGAGGACCAACACAAGACAGCTTTCAACACAATGTGGGGGACATTTGCATACAGAGTTACGTTCGGCCTCACAAATGCCCCAGCAACCTTTCAATGGTTGATGTGCACAGCCTTCAAGGACTACTTACAAAAGTGGTTGGAGGTATTCATTGATGATCTATGTGCACACTCTCGATGGGTAGACCATATGGCCTGCTTGAGGAAAGTGTTCGAGCGATGTCGATTATATCGTATATCACTCAACCCCTTCAAGTGTCAGTTTTGGGACAAGCATGGTGTGATCTTGGACACATTGTCTCAAAGAATGGTATATCGAGACGATAGCAAGGTCAAGCTGATATTGGAGCTGCCCCACTGCCTACCAACTACAAGGGAGTGCAAAGATTTATGGGTCATGTGGGATATTATCGCCACTTCACAAATTTTTATGCTGAAATAGCCAGACCCTTATACAAGCTCCTCATTGTCTTTGAGTGGGCCGACGAGTGTCAAGAAGCATATGATCGACTGAAGTAAGCATTGGCAAGCGTGCCAATTCTACGACCCCCCAATTGGGATCTCATATTTCACGTGCATATTGATGCATCAAATTTTGCTATTGGTTGCGTACTAGCCCAGCCTGGTGGGTTCAAATTGGACTATCCAATTTACTTCGCTAGTCGTCATCTAAATGATGCTGAGGTGAATTACACCACCACAGAGAGAGAAGGATTGGCCATGGTTTACGCCATCAAATAAATATCTACATTACCTCTTGGCCAACAAATTCGTATTTTTCGTGGACCATCAAGCCTTACTATACCTAGTAAATAAACCTTGCACCACGGGGAGAAGATGGTTACTATTGTTGTTGGAATTTGACTTTAACGTCCGGTAAGGAAGGGAACACAGGATGTGTTGGCCGACCACATGTTAAGAATTCCAAATGGGGAACCAACAACTGGTGTTGATGATGATCTTCCTGATGCTTGTTTATTTAAGTTGGATATGGTTCCCGAATGGAGTGAAGAAATCTCAGAGTATCTAGCTTATGGTTTTTCGCATGAAATACCTTTGAACAAAGATAAAATGCGACGACTTATCAAACTGGTTGCACCTTATCAACTGATTGCGGGAGAACTATATAAGCTAGGGAAAGATAATGTGCTCAGAAGAACTATATAAGCTAGGGAAAGATAATGTGCTCAGAAGATGCGTTAGAGAGGATGAGTTCGTCACCATATTGGAAGAAGCTCATTCAGGGATAGAAGGTGGACATTTGCTGGAGAAATCACATCTCAAAAAGTGCTTCAAGCAGGACTATGGTGGCCTACGTTATTCGGAGACGCCATAGAATTTGTCAAAAGATGCAAAAAATGTCAATGTTTCGCTATTCCACAGCAAAAGAACAAGATGCCGCTCACCCCCATTATTGTAAGACAACCATTTGAGAAATGGGGGATAGATTTTGTGGGACATAGCACATCCATCCCAATCCCAATACGTGATCGTGTGAGGACCACGGACTATTTCATGAAATGGGCAGAAGCCATAGCCTCAAAGAGAGCTGATGCGCGAACAACTTCAAAATTTTTATATGAGCAAATCATCTCAAGGTTCGGCTGCCCATTAGAATTGGTGAGTGATCGCAGATCACATTTTATCACAATGAGGTGATTGATCATTTACTTGTGGGATTCTTAGTGATCCATAAAAAATCATTACCTTATTATCCATAGGCCAATGATTAAGCAGAGAGTACAAACAAGATTTTGTGTACTATCTTGATGACGAAAACCTTGGAAGCAAGTCGAACACACTGGGAAAATAAGTTGACAGCAACCCTATGGGCCTATCGAACATCATATAAGGTAGCGAGACAGGTTACACTCCCTTTCGTCTACCTTATGGTGTGGAAGCAGTTATGCTTATGGAATACCTAGTTCCAAGCTTAAGGATTGCCGTACAAGAGCGTATAACGGAGAATGCATTAGCTAAAAGGCTAATTGCCTTAGAGAAGCTTGATGAGACCAGATTGATAGCATTGCATGGACTCATGGTTGAAAAATTATGCAGGAAACATTGGTTTGACAAAAACCTTAAGCAAAGAGAACTTGAAACGGGGCACCTTGCCTCATGTATGGTGTCGGTAGCGCCAGGAAAAAGAAACTCAAATACCAAGGCCTGGGACCATTCCGAGTATCGAAAATCACACCTCAGGGGTCTGTTCAAATTGAGACAGTTAACGGCATCCAAATGAAGGGTATAATGGAGAATGCATTAGCTAAAAGGCTAATTGACTTAGAGAAGCTTGATGAGACCAGATTGATAGCATCGCATGGACTCATGGTTGAATGTAACATACCCATCTTCACTAATAAAGAAATATCCATGTAATTATGAGTTTTTATGGTATAAAAATCAATGATTTTATTATTTGAGTCATTTTTACTTAGAATCTTTAAATTTTGAGTCCAAATTTGGAATCTGCGCGCGATTTTACTCTAATATAGGATTTTACAGCATCCAAAACAGACACCGGATCAAGCCTATACGTAAATTTCAATCATTTTAGTTAAAAACGGCGACCTTTAAACCTTAATAAATGCACGACCGGGCGTCCGATTGACGAACGGTCTAAACCCCAACGACTAGGAGAACCTCCCGGACAAAAAAAAAAATCGCCCCGGGGCGGTCCGGCACGCAAATCGAGGCGGGCGTCCCAAATTTGGGTACCCCGTCCCAAAATTTGGGCCGTACACACTTACTAGGGTGCCCGTACGATGGTCGCCCAAGACCCAAAGGACGGCCGCCCACTGTATGGTCCACACGTACCCCTACGTGGACACCCATGCTGTCCCAGACCAGATAAGGTACATGCGTACCATTCCTTTCCCTGACAACACTGACACCGTACCTTTCCCCTAGACGCATGCAGGCCACTGATCCATACCCTTTGACGGTACACTGTCCTCTCGTCCTTGCTTTGCGCAGCGCCCGTACCCTCACCCCTCAGAGATATAAACCCCAGGGGTGCTCCACAGGCAGCACGCATTTTTGTGCGACGTATGCCCTGTTGTACCGTCGTTCATACCGCCGTCTGTCCCTGTGCAGTGTACTTGCTGTGGTACAGCCGTCCCTTGCAGCCCCCCTCTCACACCCCCTCATTTGCCTCTTTTCAGATAAGCCAATATTCCTCCATCCCCCTCTTGCTAGAAGGCAGTGTCCTTAACTCTTCTCCCTCCCCCCCGTGTGAAGAGACTTACAGCAGCCCCTCTCAGCCCTCTCCACGTTTTTGCCCTTAAGGACATCTCACATCCCCCCCCCCATTTGCTTAGACTTTAATAAGGATTTTTTGCCTTAAGAAAGGGTTCGTGCGCCATACTCTTTTGCTCATACGGTGAGCAAACGAACTTAGAATTCAGATCTGACTGAAGCGTTTCGATCGCAGCAGCGAGCTCTACAAGGCGATGCCTAAGATGACCTCTTCTCGGAGACGTCAAAATATTACCTCAAGAGGAGCGCGCAATAACGAGATTAGGGAAGATGCTGCGGCTCCAGCCCTCCCTTTTCAAGCTCCTCAAGGAAATGGTGGTCACGTTAGCTTGGTTAATTTTTAAAAGAAGAGATTTTTCTTAAATTAGTGTTAATGAATGGTATCTTTTCCTTTTAAAATGACGATATAAAAATTGTATGAAGTTACAAATTATGTGATGCTGTATTCGATAAATTGCGTTAAAATTGTTATCTTCACGAATTGTGAATGCTATATTTAATAAATTACATTGAAGTTGTTATCTTTAGAATTCAAGGATTTTTTTTGGCTTCAACGCTAACTCCGTTCCGTGCTTGTGTAGCCGGGTGTAACCGGGCGGCGTCGTTAGCAAAGCCCAGGAATGGCCCAAGGTATCCCTCATACCATTGGGAGAATAAGGATCGCCGATTGAGGCGAGAGATTATGAGGCTGCCTAGTTCTGAGGGCCCAGGCTAGTGCGATAAATAAGCCCACCCTAGTGCGATAAATAAGCCCACCCTAGTGCGCAGACATCTCTCTGAGGGGCGGGAGGATCGAGCGATGGAGCCTGAGAGGGCGACAGGCCGACTTGAGTCCTCGCCAGCGGTGGCCGACGATGAGGTGTATGATCCCATAGGGTTTTGCCCAGCATGTAGAGGCTGGAAGGCCGAATTCTAGATCATCGACAGTATAAGAATAAGAGAGCCAGTTTGGCTTGTATGGAATTGATTCATGTATAAACTTTTTATATAAATATATCTTGTCTTTGGCATGATTGTATTGTGTAAAAAGGCTGTTTTAACAAACCTTGTGAAAAAGGACCTTAATTAAGGAATATGTTTATTTATGTCAAACAGTGTGGTAGGATTAATTAGAAAACAAATTGATGCGTGAGTAGGGTGGAAAGTGGGAGGATGGAATGCCCCGACGGCACCATCCTATGGACGGGTGGACCCGATTAGTCGGGTAGCTTTCCAACAGATTAAGTGAAAGCCCTACGCTAGATAATTAGATTCTTGGGCAACTCTATTCTAGAAGACTAGGCCAGCGCCTGTGCCTTGCATAAGATGAGAAAAAAAGCGTTGTCTCTAGAAATCAAATCTAGTAGTTGCCCAATTTATGATCAATTGCCCTATGGGTGATTTGATGTTAGAAAATCACGCTCCCCCTGTGGGATAGAGCTAGGTCATACCTATGAATCATATCCTTGAATCTCTATAGGGTCAAGGTGTCGATGAATAGGAAATTTTTTCCAAGATAAGACTTAGTGGACTATCTTAATGTTTCCCCCATTTTAGAAGGGAGGAACCTTACAATTGGTATCAGAGCCGATCTTAGCTCCTAGGAATTGTCATTTAAGGATTGTTTTGCAATGAATGTTTTACCTAACATAATGCTAATTAGTAAAAACATCCTACTAAAACAAATAAGTTGAATTGATGTTTGAATGATTGTAGGAAGAGGAAGATGCCTATTCCAAGTTTCTAGTTTTTCAATGCATCTTCGAGACTGCTAGTCACTCCTCGAATTTCGAGTTCCACGACACCATGGTGCAGATACTAGAGAAGATATCCCTCCCTCATTTCTCTCGTATTCAAAGAGGATGGGGTAGAGATTTCTGGAGTCGTGGGCCGAGATACTTCTTCATCCGAGCAGATCAAATTGGGAACCTTACCACCGACCTAAAGCGGATTCGTTGGATTGAGAAGTTGAAGATAATCCGTTTATTTTGGTTCGTCGGTACCCCCAGGGCCGACACCTCGGTGACTATAGATGGGGTTCGCATACCTCAGGATCGTTGGGTGTATGACCAAGTGATGCAGATCTTACCTGCTGATAGAGTAGCTTTGTTGGAATCTACCCCAATCCAGAGTCTACCACCCTTACCATCAGTTTTTAGAGTCTTAGAAACTACAACGGAACCCCCATATTTCACCTATGTGGACCACTCTACCCTTATGTCATAGTCAAGCCTAGGAATTTCCCTTGATGTCAAATAAGACTAATTATATTAGTCTCAGATCTTTGTAATAAAACTTGTCCTTGTAAATATTTGGAAATAAAATAATTTCAATGTTTTACTCTCCAAAAATAAGCGTTGTGCAAATATGAATCTTGTAATCTTAAAATTGTTTGTACAATGATGGCCAGCACCACCACCCTCCACTTCCCAATGCGCTTTACACCGATACCCAGGAGAAGAAGCTCCTGCTCAAGCAAATGCAACCTCCCTCCTTTAAAGGAGAAGGTTCAAAGGTTGAGAAGGATGCTGAAGTCTGGATTGAGGCGATGGACGATTATTTCTCTGCTGCCGGTACTGGAGTAGCAAATCAGTCTATGCTCGCACGGTTTCGCCTCATCGGAGATGCTAAACTCTGGTGGAAACAGTGGCGCCGTGACAAGGAAGTCACCGAGCATTCTCAAACGTGGGAAGATATCAAGCAGGCAGTGAAGGAAAGATATCTTCCCCCATCCCATGAATTCATAAAGATGAATGAGTTTTTTAGTCTTAGGCAGTGCAGCTTAACTCTTGAGGACTACTATTCCAAATTTATCACCCTTCGGAAGTATGCCCCAGCTATGACTATTTCCCAGCAAGTGGCTCGTTTCTGCCAAGGGCTAAATGAACCCTTAGATTCCCGCCTTGAAGCAATGAGGCCAAGCACATTACAGGATGCTCTCATACGAGCAAAGCCCCTTGTGAAAGAAATGAAGGCTAACAAACCGAAGAATCAAAAGAGATCTTACCTTGAGGCAAATCTTAAAGATCAACTCTACAAGAAACCCCAACAAAATTTCCCCTACTACAACAGAGGGCGACAAGGCAACTCTTTTGTCCCCCGCTTGTATGCTGCTTCTTCCAGAGAAGGCCCTCTGTGTTTTGAGTGCAATGAGCCGGGACACTTTAGAGCCAACTGTCCCAAGATGGCAACATCATTTCCCCAAGGTAGCAGAGGAAATCAAGGCCGTGGAACCCCTATCCACCAAGGTGCAAGAGGCAGTGGCCGTGGCAGAGGCCGCGGAGAAGCAGTTGCTAGGACTGCCTATGTTATAAGTGAAGAACCGACCTTAGAAACGGCTGAAGAAGAGCGCGCCATCGTCCATGCGGCAGTAGAACACCAAGGTCCGAATAAACAATTTGGTGTAATCCAAACCCCCGCAACTCATCACGGTAAGCCATTTCAGCTTTTGATTGATTGTGGCAGTACCCATTCATTCCTTTCTCCTAGGTGTTTGCAAAAATTAAACTTGGGTCAAAAAACAGCTAGAAGAATGATTGTAGAGTTAGCCAGTGGGAAAGAAGTAGTATCTCGCCACTCTATAGGAAACCTTGATTTTGAGCTGGGTAATGAGCAAACTCATGGTCACTTTAGAGTCTTGCCCCATTAGGAATTTATGATGGAATCCTTGGGATGGATTGGTTAATTGCAAACAAAGCTAGCATTCATTGTAACCAGGGGAGTATCACTTTTGAAAATGAGCATGGCCAAGTAATATCTATTCAGGGGATCACAGGAAAACCTAAATCTAGGGTAGTCAAGGCAAAACATCTTCTCAAGGGAACACGTAAGGGTCAGCAAGTTTTCTTAGTCAAACTCAACAAAGTCATTGAACCTAGTATGGAGACAGAACCCTCTTGGCTCCAAGAATTCTGTGACATCTTCCCTGACGAGCTTACAGGGTTACCGCCTCCTCGAGAAGTCAATCATGAAATCGAGGTGATCCCTGGAGCTCAACCCGTCTCAAAAACTCCCTATAAAATGTCCCTTCCTGAAGCCATTGAACTTAAGGAGCAACTTTCCCAACTCATTGAACAAGGATTTGTATGCCCCAATAGCTCTCCTTGGGGAGCACCTGTTCTTTTCCAAAAAAAAAAGGACGGGACTCTCCGCCTCTGCATAGATTATCGAGGGCTAAATCAAGTCACTGTCAAGAATAAGTATCCTATCCCTCGCATCGACGAACTTCTTGACAGGCTTCATGGGGCCAAAGTCTTCTCAAAAATAGATTTGAGGTCTGGTTACTATCAGATCAAAGTCAAGGAAGCAGATATACCCAAAACAGCCTTCAATACCCGTTATGGCCACTATGAGTTTACTGTAATGTCATTCGGGTTAACCAATGCTCCTACAACCTTCAACCGCCTAATGCAAGATATATTCCGTCCTTACTTGGATGAATTTGTGCTTGTTTTCTTTGATGACATCTTAATCTACTCCAAATCAATGGAAGAGCATGAGGAGCATGTGCGTAGAGTTCTGCAATTGCTGCGCAGACACAAACTCTATGACAAGAAAAGCAAATGTACCTTCTTTACTCATCAAATTGAGTATCTTGGATTCATCGTCTCCAAAGATGGCATCTCAGTAGACCCCGCCAAGGACAAGGATATTCTAGAATGGCCACCCCCTAAATCAGTTCGTGAAGTTTGTGGGTTTTTGGGAATCACGGGTTGGTATAGGATTTTTATCAAAGATTATGCCTTGGTAGCTGCACCTCTGACGGATCTTCTTAAGAAGGATTGCAAAATAGTGTGGCTGCCAATCCATCAAAACAGTTTTGATCAGCTCAAGGTCATTATTACTTCTGCCCCAGTCCTGAAACTTCCTGATTTTGCCAAGGAATTTGAAGTAGTTACTGATGCTAGTAGTCTAGCACTTGGTGGTGTCTTAGGCCAAGAAGGAAGACCAGTTGCTTATACTTCCCGCAAGCTGAAGCAACATGAGGCAAATTATGCCACCCATGATTTGGAGCTCTTGGCAGTTGTTCATTGCCTCAAATTATGGAGACATTATCTCTTGGGGGGGTAAATTCCAGCTTGTAAATAATTGATCACAAAAGTCTAAAGTGGATCTTCACCCAGCCTAACCTCAACATGCAGCAAAGGAGATGGATTGAAATTCTACAAGAATATGATTTCGACATCAAATTCCGCCCTGGGAAAGATAATGTGGTAGCAGATGCACTTAGCCGCAAATCTTTCTTGAGTGCTATTTCAATGCCAAGAAATTTCCCCCTTCTTCTACTAACTTCATCATTCTCTGATAATCTGGATCATGAGATGAGACTAGGGACATATGGTTTTAACAAACTTACATGAAATACATTATGGACTTTGATATGGGCTGGGAGTTGGAGTTTATAGGCACTTTTACCTAGACACTTTGATAACTGTATAAGGACCACAATACCTAGGGCTGAGCTTCTTATATTTCCCAAGTGATAGAGAACTTCGTTTGGGTCGCACTCGTAGAAGAACTATGTCTCCTTCCTTGAAGATCCTTTCAGACCTCTTGTTGTCAGCATAATGCTTTTGTCGATCTTGGGCAGCTTTAATATCCTTTTGGATTGCCTTGGTTTGTTTCTCCATTTCTTCGAGCATTTTCCTGGATGCCTCAACTTCATCATTCTCTGATAATCTGGATCATGAGATGAGACTTCTTCCACCTTGACCAGAGTTGAGGCATCCAGGAAAATGCTCGAAGAAATGGAGAAACAAACCAAGGCAATCCAAAAGGATATTAAAGCTGCCCAAGATCGACAAAAGCATTATGCTGACAACAAGAGGTCTGAAAGGATCTTCAAGGAAGGAGACAGAGTTCTTCTACGAGTGTAACCCAAACGAAGTTCTCTATCACTTGGGAAATATAAGAAGGTCAGCCCTAGGTATTGTGGTCCTTATACAGTTCTCAAGTGTCTAGGTAAAAGTGCCTATAAACTCCAACTCCCAGCCCATATCAAAGTCCATAATGTATTTCATGTAAGTTTGTTAAAACCATATGTCCCCAGTCTCGATCATATTCTTGATGATGAACAAGTTGTAATCCCTACTCAAGGAGTCCTTGAATTACAGCCCAGTAGCATCATAGATTCTAGGGAAAGGCAACTCCGAAATAGAACTCTTGTAGAACATCTAGTGCAGTGGAAAGATTACCCTGAACAGGATGCAACTTGGGAAGATGAAGCTACACTCTTAAAGGATTATCCCCAATTCATGACGAGATGAGGACATCTCGATTTCTTTAAGGGGGGAAGGATGTAACATACCCATCTTCACTAATAAAGAAATGTCCATGTAATTATGAGTTTTTATGGTATAAAAATCATTGATTTTATTATTTGAGTCATTTCTACTTAGAATCTTCAAATTTTGAGCCCAAATTTGGAATCTGCGCACGATTTTACCCTAATATAAGATTTTACAGCATCTAAAACGGACACCGGATCAAGCCTATACACAAATTTCAGTCATTTTAGTTAAAAAACGGTGACCTTTAAACCTTAATAAATGCACGACCGGGCGTCCGATTGACGAACGGTCTGAACCCCAACGACCAGGAGAACCTCCCGGACAAAAGAAAAAAATTTACCCCCGGGGCGGTCCGACACGCAAATCAAGGCGAGCGTCCCAAATTTGGGTATCCCGCCCCAAAATTTAGGCCGTACACACTTACTAGGGTGCCCGTACGATGGTCGCCCAAGACCCAAAGGACGGTCGCCCACTGTATGGTCCACACGTACCCCTACGTGGACACCCATGCTGCCCCAGACCAGATAAGGTACATGCGTACCACTCCTTTCCCTGACAACTGACACCGTACCTGTCCCCTAGACGCATGTAGGCCACTGATCCATACCCTTTGACGGTACACCGTCCTTTCGTCCTTGCTTTGCGCAGCGCCCGTACCCTCACCCCTCAGCTATATAAACCCTCGGGGTGCTCCACAGGCAGCACACATTTCTGTGTAGCGTATGCCCTGTTGTACCGTCGTCTGTCCCTGTGCAGTGTACTTGCTGTAGTATAGTCGTCCCTTGCAGCCCCCCTCTCACACCCCCACATTTGCCTCTTTTCAGATAAGCCAATATTCCTCCATCCCCCCCTTGCTAGAACTCTTGCTAGAAGACAGTGTCCTTAACTCTTCTCCCCCCCCGGCGTGTGAAGAGACTTACAGTAGTCCCTCTCAGCCCTCTCCACGTTTTTGCCCTTAAGGACATCTCACAATTCCCCCCCATTTGTGTAGACTTTAATAAGGGTTTTTTGCCTTAAGAAAGGGTTCGTGCGCCATACTCTTTTGCTCATACGGTGAGCAAACAAACTCAGAATTCAGATCCGACTGAAGCGTTTCAATCGCAGCAGCGAGCTCTACAAGGCGACGCCTAAGATGGCCTCTTCTCAGAGACGTTAAAATATTGCCTCAAGAGGAGCGCGCAATAACGAGATTAGGGAAGATGCTCCCAATGCGGCTCCAGCCCTCCCTTTTCAAGCTCCTCAAGGAAATGGTGGCCAAGTTAGCTTGGTTCATTTTTAAAAGAAGAGATTTTTCTTAAATTAGTGTTAATGAATGGTATCTTTTCCTTTTAAAACGACATAAAAATTGTATGAAGTTACGAATTATGTGATGTTGTATTCGATAAATTGCATTGAAATTGTTATCTTCACGAATTGTGAATGCTATATTTAATAAATTACATTGAAGTTGTTATCTTTAGAATTCAAGATTTTTTTTGGCTTCAACGCTAACTCCGTTCCGTGCTTGTGTAGCCGAGTGTAGCCGGGCAACGTCGTTAGCAAAGCCCGGGAATGGCCCAAGGTATCCCTCATACCATTGGGAGAATAAGGATCGCCGATTGAGGCGAGAGATTATGAGGCTGCCTAGTTCTGAGGGCCCAGGCTAGTGCGGTAAATAAGCCCACCCTAGTGCGCAGACATCCCTTTGAGGGGCAGGAGGATCGAGCGATGGAGCCTGAGAGGGCGACAGGCCGGCTTGAGTCCTCGCCAGCGGCCGACGATGAGGTGTATGGTCCCATAGGGTTTTGCCCAGCATGTAGAGGCTGGAAGGCCGAATTCTAGATCATCGACAGTATAAGAATAAGAGAGCCAGTTTGGCTTATATGGAATTGATTCATGTATAAACTTTTTATATAAATATATCTTGTCTTTGGCATGATTGTATTGTGTAAAAAGGCTGTTTTAACAAACCTTGTGAAAAAGGGCCTTAATTAAGGAATATGTTTATTTATGTCAAACAGTGTGGTAGGATTAATTAGAAAACAAATTGATGCGTGAGTAGGGTGGAAAGTGGGAGGATGGAATGCCCCGACGGCACCATCCTACGGACGGGTGGACCCGATTAGTCGGGTAGCTTTCCAACAGATTAAGTGAAAGCCCTACGCTAGATAATTAGGTTCTTGGGCAACTCTATTCTAGAAGACTAGGCCAGCGGGCTGTGCCTTGCATAAGATGAGGAAAAAAGCGTTGTCTCTAGAAATCAAGTCTAGTAGTTGCCTAATTTATGATCAATTGCCCTATGGGTGATTTGATGTTTAGAAAATCACGCTCCCCCTGCGGGATAGAGCTAGGTCATACCTATGAATCGTATCCTTGAATCTCTACAGGGTCAAGGTGTCGATGAATAGGAAATTTTTTCCAAGATAAGACTTAGTGGACTATCTTAAGTGTTTCCCCCATTTTAGAAGGGAGGAACCTTACATTGAAAAATTACACAGGAAACATTGGTTTGACAAAAACCTTAAGCAAAGAGAACTTGAAACGGGGGACCTTGCCTCATGTATGGTGTCGGTAGCGCCAGGAAAAAGAAACTCAAATACCAAGGCCTGGGACCATTCCGAGTATCGAAAATCACACCTCAGGGGTTTGTTCGAATTGAGACAGTTTTTAACGGCATCCAAATGAAGGGTTATGTCAATGGAAGTAAATTAAAAAAATACTTTGGACCACTGACCCAAGAGATGCTCGTGCAAGAACATTTCTTGAAACAACAGAAACAACTTGCAAAAGAAAAGATACAGTAAGCACAAGAAGAGGCTAAGACTAGAGAGATCACAGCTAAACAATTACTGCACAAAAGATTGATACATGTCAACATGGCTTCTGTGACCCTTTTGGACGAAGGGGAACTAAACATTAAGCCAGCACAATTTAAGGTGTGACTTACTACAGCTAAAGGCCATGCAACAAGCATTGCATTAATAGATACGGAGTCAAGTCATAACTTGATCTCATATGAAACCTGGGTAGCATTAGGTAAACCACACCTTGAACCCACTGATGCACAAGTTCGTAGCATTCACTTGATAGCCACAAAAGCAGAGGGATTTTTAAATGTTAACATTTCCATAAAAAATAATTCCTTTTGGTTGGGAAGGTGTTTGTCATGCCTGCAGGTTCCATGGAAGAAGAGATGATTCTAGGACGATCCTGGATCTGTGCCAGTAAATGCAATATCCAATGGGAAGAACGAATAGCATTGATAAGCACAGGCAAGAAGGTCATGTCCATACCCTCATGGAACTCGACAAATAGAGGGAAGCACATCATAAACTGATGAACAAACAACGAGTGCAATGGCAACACCTCAAAGGATAGAACCAGTAACCGTTCCGCGAAGCTTACCCACAAAATACCCTACATCTAAGGGTACACAAAAGTGGGTGCCCAAGAATCAACTAACAGATCAACCGAACAAGATGGACACCATGAATGATATAAAGTACCAAAGAAGAACCTGCAAATAATTCAAAAGTCAGACCTTGTTGACTCGAACCAATTGGCAGGACTCCAAGCATCCAAAGAGACCTCAAGGAGCCCGTGAGCAATGGGTCCGAAAGGACTTACTGTTGTGAGCACAAGGATACTATCAAGGCAATGTAACAATATGAGTACCCAAACCCCACTCAGTTGGCCAATACCACAGATAGGACGAATCATCAAAAAGCGGGTGGTAAGAGCGTGCAACATCAACTCTTTTGTAAAAGCCTAATTTATAAAGGCTACCTACCTTGTCATCTATTGTATGGTTGAGAGGGTGCCATCTTGTTCTTGTATGTCCAATGCTCACCTTTCCCCATGTTGGGCATTGTCCTATGGTGGCATTCAGAGGGGGTGTTGAAATATAAGATGTACAAATGATAAAGGGTGAGAGAAAGAGGTCATGTAGGTGTAAACACACCCCAAATAAAGTGGGCATGTGGGTGGAAAAGGGATCTAGGGTTAGCGTAACCCTAGCCCTTGGTGGACCCTATATATAGGGAAGGAGGTCTCACTTTTTATAACATAAGTAACACAACACTTGAAGATGAAGGTTAAGCCAACTTTGGAGTGAAGTAGAAGGTAATATAGAAGCTTTCTATACATCTTGTGTTCTTGCTCTCTCTCATATATGTTGCTCTATCTTGCCATCAATATTGCTTCCGTTGTGTATACTCCCCATAATTTTGACATGGTATCACGGCCTTGCAAAGGCTAAGTTCCCCTTCAATCCCCTTTTCCATATCTCTCACTATTGTAAGCCATTCACATCCTCATCAAGAAGGACGGTGGTAGAAAACAATTTCTCTTTGAAGCGTGAAGAAGAGGTTAAGGAAGTCGCTTTGTAAACTGTGAAGAAGAGGGAGTCTTTTGTTGTTGATGTTATGCTCTTAGACCCATATCAAAGGAGGCAAAAAGGGAAAAAACTCTCTGTTGGTCGTCGACATCCGCCCTCAGGCAGCCCACGTCCGTCCGTCCGTCTGAGACGCCGTTTGCTATGGGCTACCACACCTCCAAGAGGGAACTCTACACATTCACCCAAAGGATGAGCAATAGATTACAACTATCGTAGGGTACTTACCAATGCTTTGAACTTGAGTCCCTTGAGGCCTCCAAGCTCACTTGTTAAGCTCCATCTCCACGCTGTCACCGTAGAGTCGCTCACACCGTTGCATAAGGCAATCTCACTCTCTCTCTCACTCTCTCACACAAGCATGAAAGAGGCACAATGCTAGAATGCTCTCACTCCTTCAATCTCTCTCAAGACACAAGAGAGAACTCTCTATAGCACAAAGGGGATTGTGTCTTTTCATTATGAGAAAATGCCTTATATACATTTAGCCCTTATTCACACTTGGGCGTCCAAAACTTACTTACTAGGCCTTGGGTGGCCAATATCTCATAATGTACAACTTTTATAGTACCGTTTCATGACACTTATTAATGTCCTCAATTGAGGATCATGTTTGTTAATCCAAAATGCCCCCCCTTCTTGATGATGTAGGTTCTGTCCGCATAACCTGTTACTGAGATCTTAAAACCTGGTCATCGAACTCATGTTGGTAGAAGTTCCTCCTAGATTGGAGCTTCTTGAGTATACATCGTCGGAAAGCCGAATGTGATCTCCAGAATCCAGTATCTACCATGTCTTCGAAAGTGATGTGCATGTATCCTCTGGAAGACATCGAAACCGGTGGTAATAAAGCATGATTCCCCTATTTGATGGCCCTTGGTTCATATCAAACCTCAAGCGTTCTACCTCATAGCCATCATAAGGCTCCTTAGGTCAGTGTGTTAGGTTATGTGTTAGGATATGGGTTAAGTAGCTTACTAGGGACATTAGAGTAGACAGGGTAAGGGGATTTTGAAAACAAAGAAGAAGATTCTTCTTGACCCTATCCTATGCTAGGGGGTGGGTGGGTGGCTAGGCTTATGAGACTTAATAAATTCCCGTAAGTCTGGAATTTTTTCTTCGTTTATAGTGGGATACTCTATATGGGTAGCATCAAAATTGTATTGTACAGTTGTCAGCATGGCTTCTAAATGTTTATAGATATTAGTGTAGAGTTTTAGAATGCCAAAAGGATGATAGAGAGTGGACTCCACATAGGTTTAGATGTTGGTGAGTGTTATATACCTCTAGCCAGCCCATGACTTATGACCCATTGGTAACTATGTGCTAGTACTTCGTAGTTGGCGGGCATCTCTAGAATGTTATCTGAGACAAACAGGTCTAATTTTTCAACACTATTGTCCAGAATTTCTAAGTTTTGGAGAACGTGACACCAACTACGAAGGTTTAGCATGATAGGATGTAGGGGATAGAAAAAGATGTCTTGGGGATTAGTCAATACTAAGTCACCCCTCAAAATTCCCATGATTACCGTTGGATCAAGGTCTCTTTCCGTATTTTGTTTGATTAATGTTAGTTCTCCTAGGGCTATATCTTCATATAGATTTATGTCATATTGAAGTAGAGAGAGGGTTAGTGTAGACAAAAACAAAGAAACAGTTTGAGGAGGGGCCCGAGGAGTTACTAGCAACTGTCCCAACTCGAAGGCACCCTCTAGGAGGAGACAAAGATCATCATTGGGTTCCGGCCGTCGCTGACTTCTTTCTTGGATTATGAACTGACGCTCCAATTCTTGTAGGCGGGAGTCTGTGTTGCTAATGAGGTTTGAAATTGTTGTTTCTCTGACCATCCTTGCAGCATCCAATTCTTCAAATCTTCATGTTGCATCTTCTTGGGCTCGCCAGGCAGTTGCTTTCCTTGCCTGAGCATCGGTAATTAGTTGGAGTCTTTGGGCCGCCAACCTCTCAGTGTCTTGAAGTTGTTTCGTAAGCTGTGTCACTGTTTCCTTGTGTGCCAACTCATTTCTGTGTGCTTTTGCCTGGCTTGCACTTATTGTTTCATTGAGAGCTCTGATCTTCTCTGCATGAGCCTTGTTGGTCTGTTCCCTTTCCTGTTGTAGATGGTTCATCCTCTCCTCCTCTGCTTTGAATTGTGCTGTTAGTTGTGTGATTTGGTGTTGCAATGCTTCTTCCTTAGCCCTGGCATTGGCTTGGAAGTTTTGTAGTTGTTGTGCATGGAGTATCGTGAGTTCCTTTATGTAGTTGACTTCTTTCTGGAGTTGTTCTTTTGCTTGTTCCAATGTGGCATTGAGATCAGCATTCTCCTTGATCTTTTGTACTATTGTTTGGCTTAATACCAGGTTATTATTCTCCAGTGCATTGTACCTTTTCTCTTGCTCTTCTATAGCTTTCAAACTCTTCATAATGACCTCTTTGTGGGTTGTCTCAGTTGCTTCCAAGTTTGCCTTTAACTTTTAAACTTGTGCCGATGTATCTTTGACTTGCTTCCAGAGTGCAGTGTTACGGTCGTGGAGCAATGTGTTGTTAGGATATGGCATCGCCAAACTTTTTGTTAGGAGGTGGCATCGCCAAACTTTTTGTTCCTGCTCCCACATTGCATTGGTGCTTGATTCTATCTCCAGCCCAGTCTGTGGTTGGTTGAGCCGCTCGTCAAATTCTTCTACGATCTCTTGCAAGAATTGTTGATAATCGATGTTCTACATAGAGGCCAGCTGGGGTAGTCTTTCTTCGTCTTCCAATCTTCTCCTCTTGCTTGCTTGGACTTGATGGCTCTGGAGGTCTTTGTCTTTTACTTGCTTCCATGGGGTCCTCTGGTTCCTGTACTTGGGTTGCGGCTACCTCTTCATCTTATCTTTCCTCAGCTTGTATGAGCGTTGCTGGTTCTGGAGCTGTCTCTGTTGGTGTGTCTCCCAGACTTGTGTCTTTGAGAGGAGATAAGTCTGTAAATATAAGTTGGGCTGGGCTTGTTGGAGGAGTGATCTGTTGTTGTTGGGGTTCCTGTGTGGTATGGCTGAGAATATTTTCTTTTAGTGCCTCTTGGTAAGTACGGATTTTTGTGGCCACTTCTTCCTCTAGTCTTTGTGACTCAGCAGAGCAGCAACATCGGTGAGCACCCTTCTCATCTTTTTATCTATTCTCTTCTTTGCGATATTTCTTCATCTGCTTTATTATATCCTTAGTCTCCATCAAGATGGCTTGCCCTTCTGTACATCTTTAGCTGTTAACGTGGGCTGGTCTGGTAGCAGTGCCAACTACATATGTTCCTCCGGTTGAGGCTCCTTGAGAGGTCTTTTGGCTACATGATTGAGAACCTATGTGAGAAGGTATGGGTTAGATATTTTAGATTGGTGGGCCTTCAAATAGTTCTCCATCTCCTTATGTAGATAGTATGCCCAATCTTCTTCTTTTTCTTCATGTACTTTTGCTATTTTGTTGAGACCGACTCTGTTATATCTGTCTACGGGGTTAGTGCAGGCACCGTGTTCGTGAAAGTGCAGACAGTATTTTTAATCATTTGATTATGTTTGTTTGGTGTATGAGGAGACACCAAATTTTTTTGAATGAATTAATCATGAAGGGCTTCAGGTCATTTGTGTTACCACTTAATGTGTATTGCGATTCTTTGAAGAATAGAAAACAAACAAAAAACAAACAAAAAAGATAAGATAAGATAAGACGAGGATCAAGCTCCCACCTCGAAGGAATAGTCGCTGAAGAGAGATGGAGATCTCGGAAGATGCACAAAGAAGCGAATGCAGACTATCAATCCACGCACACGATGCGAAACGACGAAAAAAGGAAAGAAAATCGATTTTATAACGTAGCCGTTAGACAGGGCGGCTATCTTAATGAAGAATGCCACGTGGTGCTGCGTGATTGGATGCTGAAAATTTATCGTTTCACGGCGTGAACGTTTTTGGATCTTGTTCACGATGTGAACCTATTTTCTGCAGTTTCACACATGGAATGCATAAGATTGAATACTTCTCATTTTTCCTTTATGCTCAAGCAGTCAAACATGCACATGATGAGTGAATGATACATTCCTTACCTCTTGTACCCATTTGGGCAATCATTGGATACCTTTTGTTTATTGCCATGATGAGAACCAAGGGGTCACCTGGGCACTTTTGGGCATTTATTGATGCAGTTGTTTTAGTTCCATGTGGGAGTATTTTTATTGTTCCTTCCACCCAATTGAACAGTTTTGTCTCGCTGTGTCTGGTTATGGAGGGCTTCTATCTGCATCTCCTTGCTAAATTTCTTTGTTTTTACCCTTAAGTTCCCTGTTCAGTTCTGTAGCCAAAGTGGGTACTTTCGTTGCTTTGGGAATTCCTAGAAAATGTGGTTCACTACCAATTCTAGTAAACATGCTTCACTCCTCAACTAGAAGAGTTGATTATTTTGAACATTTGAGGAATTTACATAATTCCCCTCAACCTTAGTAACATGTTTGGTACCGTCTCTTCCATAGTGGCTTCGTGGAGGCTTCATTGGTTGCATCTTCGTGCTTCTCCAATCCTTTCTTATGGTAGACACGCTTCATGCGTACATGTCTCCTTCCAATCATGCTAGCTTCCTTAGTCCAGCTGTCTGCCACATAGATTAACACAAGATTGCCACCCATGTTTTAATAGCTTATGCATGTGCTTCTCAACATGCTTATTGCTTCCACCTTCCACTTCATCATGATGCAAAACTATATACACCAATGTGAACATTGATTTAGGAGAGGTCTTAACACTTGTTTATCAACACAAGGACACTGTCTAACTCCATTACAATACAATAGAAAACTTCCATGCATATGAGTGCATCAAAACAAATTTAGGATCGGATTTCATAAAAAAAGTTACCATGCCTTAGATAAGCAAGGATGAGTGACATCTTTTGGATGAGCAAGGGTTTAAAACCTTTGAGATAAAGGTTTAAGGAAAATCTTAGAGAAAGGTTCGAAGAGAAACCTTTAGAGAAAGGGTGAGGAGAGCCCTTAAACGATGTTTTTGCCAGTCAATGCAAGCCACAGAGAATTGTTTTTCGCCTTCTGATGACGAGATGGAAGATAGGGCGGGATGCAAATGTGCCCATGGGCCCATTGTGAGGAGTCTCGGAGTTGATGGGTGTGGTGGTTTGTGAACCCACCCTTATGATCCACCAAGTCTATTGGACAATAGATAGATCACGGATGAAGATCACGAGAAATGAAAGTGCCCTCCAAAATAATATCATGGTATGATAAATCGCTTAGCGTTTACCTTTGGAGTTTGTGTTGCCACACTTTCTTGTGCGTTGGGGACCTGAACCCTAACCCTAACCCTAGCCCTAGCAGCCCTAATGGAGGTCATCCACAGTCTGCCGACAGCTACCTCTTGCCTCTCTCAAAAAGAGCATCTCCTTCCCACAGCTTCTGCCACACCGTCTTCGTCCGGCTCCCATTTCCGCTGTGAGCTCTGTGTACCATCGCTGCGCTTGGTTTCTGCTCCCAGGAGCATCGGAGCAAGAGCGCGGCTGCAGCCTGACGATGGAGGAGGGAGGCCTCTTAGTTCTGCTCGCCGAAGCCCTTTCCACTCTCCTGCCTCCACCTCTTCCAGACATCAACGTACACAGGTACGCCTCTTACTCCGATGTGGGTTTGTTTACCAATTTCTATTGCGAGTAGTCCTAGGTTTGGGTTTGTACGCACAGGCAGTGAGTGATGCCATCACATTGGCATTGCGGGCATCT
The DNA here is from genome assembly GCF_041138505.1 of Cibotium barometz. NCBI lineage: Eukaryota > Viridiplantae > Streptophyta > Polypodiopsida > Cyatheales > Cibotiaceae > Cibotium > Cibotium barometz. The sequence goes on from NC_141074.1 coordinate 52,330,454, forward strand.
CTCAAACCCTGTTGTGTTGCTAGCTCACTTATATCTGGTTGTCTTGGTTTTGAGTATGAATGGCAGTCAAGTTTTCCTGTTGAGGGCTCGTTTGTGTTTCCCATCCATGGAAAGGGTGTCTTATGTGTAGCTCACATGGCCTCTGGAGGACTTTTTTACATTAAATGGAGTGTACCTCTCGTCTTAAAAAAGACGGCCTCTCTGAGCATCGTGTTTCCACAAAAATTGCTTAGTTATAGATAACATGGTGGCTGGAATGATTATGAATGGACACCTTAAGTTTTGGTTCGGGGGACCAATTAGTTTTGAGCTTATCCTTGTCCTAGATTTTGGTGCACGAGCCATGTGCCATGTTGGCCATGTAACAATGCTTGTCTTCCAATAAGGTCAGGAAAATCTTCTGTAAAATAAACAAGAGAAAAAAAAGTCACCCTAAGCAGAATCAAACCCTACATGGCCCCCTCAGAAAGGTTCTTAAGAAAAAGGTATGGATTAGACCTCCTCAAAAGGCAGTACATTGTAGTCTCTTAAATATATACTATCTGAAGCTGGGCTGGTTGTTTCTGCCAGTTCTGGTATTCAATCTCCGCATTGCACATAATTTTCAGGGTGTTTCTGTTCTTTTACTAATCATTTGAGGGACTTTATACACACTCATACCGCAGCAGGGGTTTGAACATGAAGTTTGGGAAGCTTTTTCCTTTTCCTCGGGTATCATGAGCATGTGAAGCTTCTTAGACTAGGGTGCCTCCTAATGACCATGTTAGCATGTAAAGCTTCTTAGACTAGGGTGCTGGGATCCGGTTGTCCCTCCAAATGACCATGTTAGCATGTAAAATTGCTCTAACTTTGTAACCTGGTTACCTTGACTCTCATTTATATGTTCGGTCCACTTGCAGATTCAGTCAGCCAAGAGAACCTATTCAAGCTTTGATGACTTGCTCAACAATACAGAAACTGCACTGTTGGTGGACTTCTATGCCACTTGGTAAGTTCATTGCCTCGTTATGTACCTGGAGCTTGGAGGAATGATCACGTATAATGGGATTTTGCTTGCTCTCGACAAAATAGAACTTCTTCACAGTATTACTGATATTTTATTGGCTGTGGACTTGAGTCCTGTTAGTTTCTTTGACTGTGGAATAACTTGTATGTGGTGCCTTGGACAGGATGACAGAGGTCACTGTGAACTCTAGCTTTTAGGATAACATACATGTCCTTTTAAAATTTAGACCGGATGACGCTGGCTATGAAGTGGAACCTTAGGCTTTTCAATCTATAAATTATAATTTAACAGGATTCCTGAGAAAAAGCAGAGGCTTGTGATGTTGTGTGATCTTGTCTCTCGTCAACTCTAGGCAAAGCTTTTGATGCAGCTCTAGAAATAGTGGTTGAGCCCTTGTTTTGGCCCAACCTGCTCTGATACCAGCATGCATATAGCTCAGGTCTTTCGATATTTCAACGTGCAAGACTTCAAAGCTTGCCTACAAGATTGTGGTATGATACTGGGATGTGGCTTCAGAGAGGCTATTTGATGTTAGGTAGCAAGCAGTGTTTTGGTTCCCCCCTCATGCCACCTTTTTTACTTCTCACTGTTAACAACCCAACCAATTATTAGATGCCTGAGAAAAAGCAGAGGCTTGTGATGCCCCGTGATCTAGTCTCTCGTCAACTCTAGGCATATCAATTATGCACCTCTAATGAGCAGTTGGATTATGCTTAATAGCTTTCCATATACAACTTGCTTTTGTGTTTCGTGTATACATTTTCATATATTCCTCTTTCTAGATTTTAAACCTCCTTTCTGTTGACTAGAGGTCTCTTTACCTGATTCTTTCAGTCTTTGATCTTGTCTCCTGTGAACTGTTTGGGCTTTGCAGGTGTGGACCATGTCAATTCATGGTTCCTATCCTGGATGATGTAGGTCGTGCCTTGAAAGATAAAGTTCGCATTGTAAGTCTTCTGAATTCAAACCTTCTTTATGAGTCGGCTTAATATTCATGCTTGCGTATTCTAAGCAACTCTGTGCATTCTCTTGGCTGCAGGTGAAGATTGATTCCGAGAAGTATCCAAATATTGCTAGCCGATATGGAGTACAGGCGCTCCCAACTTTGGTTCTTTTCCAGAATGGTCAACCGATCGATAGACTGGTTAGTAACTTGTTTGTTATTTGTGTTTAGGGACTTAACACACAACCTTCTTTTGTTCGGATGGGCTGGAGTTGGTGGACAGGGAGATCTACCAAACATTTGTGCGAGATCTTCCCTTTGCTCTGGACTGGCAGCGTGTGTAAAGTCCCTTAGTCTTGTAATCTATATATAATCTGTGACTAGCTGTATGCTAAGTTGCACTTGAATGGAATTCAGGAAGGAGCTATGACAGCTCCAGATTTGATAAGGCGCATCGAAGGAGTACTATCCTTGTCAGAAGCGAAAGCACGAGATTAATGTTAATGATCCCCAACTTGTTCGCTTAGTCTACTGCTGGATTTTTTATGAATGTGTACAGTATCAGTATTTTCACTGTTCAAAGAAGACATGTTGGCTGTTACTGCCTTGTATGCTAGGGTATGGCTGCCCTTTTATCTGCCTGTCACAATCTTGGTGGTATTGAATATTTAAGCCAATTTGTTGTTGGAATAACTCTCATGAGCCTCTGCATTCATAGTTTGTGGGGAGCCCAACTGCTACTCATACATTGTATGTCAATAGAGATGTTTCTTAGATTCTCTTTCACATTTTTTTTTTGGTCCACTCATGTTCCTGCAATTCATAATCCCATGTTTTTCGTGCTAAATGAAGCTCTAAGATGATTTTTGGTGCGATGTCGTAGACTCATATTAAGCTGTGATTGCTTGTGGTGTGCTTGGGATGTTTCGAGATTATGATTATCTAATTTTGCGCCTTGATTGCCCTTAGTTGAGGTAGTATAAGGCGTACAGTCTTGTTGTAGGAAAGCATGATATGGTCTTTGTAATTCAGTAGATTATGTTTATTCACATGTTGCTTGCTAGTAATGCGTACAAGAGTAATGGTTGATTATATACACTTGTGCCATGAAAAGTAAGTAGAGGAAACTGGACAGTTATAATGGTTGATTATATACACTTGGCCATGAAAAGTGAGTAGAGGAAACTGGACAGTTATAATGGTTCTAGTCTGATTTTGTAGGCTTTTTGGCGTTGTCTCAAAGATTAAGTCCTTCTCATTGCCCATGATGTAGTTCCTACCCCTCAGTGAACTTGTCGTAATGTGTCACAAGTCACAAGTATAGTACTCTGGAGACCTATCATCTGGTGGTGCATCTCATCAAGGTGCATTTCACATCAATTGAAACTCATTTTAACTGTATCATACATTGAGAATCATTTGCAAGCTCTGTTGACGAATCCTTCATGCCTACCCCATACAGAGACTCATTTACACACTGCATTGAGAAGTGGAGGGTATATCATCATGGTTGTGTATGAGCATATATATTAGGGTATACTCGGATGAAACTGCACCATTTAGGAGGATTTTTTGCAATATTCAAAGCTGTGAGCCCTAGGTTAAAGTTTAACTTATATCTATCTGATCCTTGGTGGGGTGTGAGTAGATCTCTTCATCATTTTGTGCTCTCTCCTCGTTGACCAAAAAATTGAAATTTACAAGGACCAAGAAAGAAAGAAGTAATTACAATTGAAATGCTTTTTGGAGTAAGATTTAGTTTGTGTACTTGAATTTTCCCACACCATGTTCAGACCACCATGTAATGCAAAAACTAATTAATTAAATGGAACCCATTTCATTGGTTCAGGAGAGAGAAGTACATAGCCTAAGATTACTAACCTTTTTCTTTTTTGGGGTGGGGGATTATTTTATTTAATGAAAAGCTTTCTCAAAATCATGAAGGAACATATAGCACATATGATTAGTTGTTTGGAGGCCAATACTTAGTTTTAACAAAAATGCATCTAAATAAGGTGTAGAGGTTGTAGACTACTTTTTTTAACATCTACGGTTTAGGTTAGTTAAGCAAAACTTGCCATCTCAATCTATTCAAAATAAGGTGTAGCCATCTCAACCTATCAATAGGAGTACATATGGGGCTTTTAGGAGGCAAGTGTGTCCTTAAATCTCTTTAAATACCTCACAAAATCTAGAATTGGATATTAGCCATATATCATTTAAACTAGCCATAAATATACTCTTACACTACATTTATAATCATGCCAAATGCAAAGAGAAACATGCAATGTGACTACTAAACCTTGCTAATATTTTTAATACCCTCTTACAATTTCTAAGAGTAATAATTGCATGCCATCTTCAGCTAGTCATATTGGTTCCACCAAAGAATATATATAAATTTTGAGGGGTTAAATAACACATAGGCATATAAAGACCAAAAAGCAAGCAAGATCTCATGCCTATAATTGTATCTCTCGAAAAAGGAAGTAAGATCTCATGTAAATTTCAAATCTCTCAAAACCTTGATTGTTGGCTAATTTTGCAATGTCACCCATACATACATACATATAAACAAGCAAACAAAAAAAGAAAGAAAAAAAAGAAACAAACAAACACACAAATAAAGAAAAAAGAAAGAAAGAAATATAGTGTTTGTGTGTGTGTGTGTGTGAGAGAGAGAGAGAGAGAGAGAGAGAGAGAGAGAGAGAGAGAATCATTTCAATGGCTAAACATTTGTTTGAAACCACTCCAAACTTTGCAAACTTTTTTTTTGGAGAATTATGAATTAGATCATTATGTTGTAATATAATGAATTTAATAGGTTTTCCCAACTAAATAAGCAAGGGGCCATGGAGAGATTATTTAAATTTTTTCATGCACATTTTGAACAAAGAAGAGAGGGGGGCTTGGGGTCTATAATATCATAATTCCCCTAGGTCACACATGGGTCTTTCTCTACAATGCATAAGACCTCCAAAAGGAATAAGGTTGTCCCAAAGAGCAAGTTTTTAAAGTTTGAAGCTAATTAGTTTATAATTTCGACTTTGTACATAAAATGGAGATAGAAGTTAAAAAAAATAAAATAGAAAAGAAGGAAATAAAAATTTCAGAAGCTCGTTAAAGATCTCTTTAAAGAAATAAAGAAGGGATTAAAAAAAAAAATCTTAAGCTCGTTAAAGATCTCTTTAAAGAAATAAAGAATGAATTAAAAACAAAAGTAGGGCATAAAAAAGGTCCTACCGAGATTTGATCTACAATGCATAAGACCTCCAAAAGGAATAAGGTTGTCCCAAAGAGCAAGTTTTTAAAGTTTGAAGCTAATTAGTTTATAATTTCGACTTTGTACATAAAATGAAGATAGAAGTTAAAAAAAATAAAATAGAAAAGAAGGAAATAAAAATTTCAGAAGCTCGTTAAAGATCTCTTTAAAGAAATAAAGAAGGGATTAAAAAAAAAAATCTTAAGCTCGTTAAAGATCTCTTTAAAGAAATAAAGAATGAATTAAAAACAAAAGTAGGGCTTAAAAAAGGTCCTACCGAGATTTGAACTCGGGCTACTGGATTCAGAGTCCAGTGTCCTAACCACTAGACCATAGGACCGCTGCGTGCAATCTGACGAAACACAAAATATATATAACTACTTCTTTTACCCTCTTTTGCTGTCCCTTTTTGATGAAAAACTTCTTTCGTATTGGCAACGGATGGGAACATATGCCATTTTTACACTCGCATTGTTGCATTCACTCATTCATGGCGCACCATTCCTCATCAGTTCGTTCAATTCAGCAATATATATAAATTCAGTCGTTGAATTAAGAGTTTTTTCTTTTTCAACCCTTCAAATTAAAGGCAATGCTTAGGGTTAATCGGGATTTAGACTTAAAAATCACTGCAAATTGTACAAATGCCTGGATTTATAACTAAAATGTCGTACAAATACCTGGATTTATAACTAAAATGTACAAATTTCAACCCTTAAAATTAAAGGCAACATCGAGTTCGAAGGCAACTTCGAGTTCGAACCAGGATTTCTAGATTTGAGCTAAGAAAATTACACTACAAACTGGGTTACGTGAGCAGTGAATATATTGTGTATATCCTGAATATATCTTCTGGAGCCTCTAGGATGTCCTATAGAAAGCGTTTAAAAATACATCAAAATACTTTTGTCACTTCATCTTATTTTGTTTTTCTTGTTTCATTTTGACACTTTTATGGTGTCTCATCCAACAAGAAACTTCCTTCATGCCTATCCATAAACCTTGGAGAGTATTCTTTATTTTTCATGGCAAGTGCTTGATAGACTGCCTATCTTGATTTCCTTAAATTTTCATATATAATTTGATCCATCAAGGGGTAGTAGGTTACCACTTTTGTAAGCAATTAACCAAGAGGGGATTGAAGACATCTTATAGTGTTAGTTGAAGTTTATCTCTTCAACTGTGTTTTAAGATATTCTCTATAACCACATAGACATAGGAACAATGCCTCTAAAAAGGAGGACTTTTGGGAGAAAGGAAGCCTTGAGAAAAGGAAGCATTATCTTCTTTCATAATCTCTTGGTATTATGAAACAAAGCTTTGCAAACTTTGGTGCAAAGGATTTCATTGTGTTGTTGATGTGTGAGTGCTAGATGGTGAAGGTTGTGTGAGTGCTAAAGATGGTGAAGGTTTAAGGACCTTAGAGAAGGTGCATGGTGTGGTTACATTTTTCAAGGAGTAGGAAGTGAATGGTGGGACTTTAGAATTGCTTTTAAAAGTAAGGGAAATAATACTATAGGAAGTCATAAGAGCAATGTTGATCACAACAATTTGAGATGCAAGGAATAAAGTGCTTTTTCAAGGGAAAGAATGGAGGCATGTCATTCCCAAGTTCAGGGTGCATGCACTTCTGATAGAAGCTTGCAAGCTGGTTGAGAGAAACAGTAGTCCTAATCAGAAAGCTATAGTAGGTGGTCTGCTTAGGAGGTTGGAGAGACATTAGCCCAATCATGTATAGGGCATGATGATGTAATCTTCTCTCTTTGGAGTGTCAATACAATGCTATTTTATACATTAAAAAAAAAGAAACTATAGGAGCATGAGGACAAGAGTACTCTTGTAAACATGTACATAAAAAAACCATGAGTATGGAGCATTGTGCAAAGGGAGCTTGTGAACATGTGAGCATAGGTGGTCTCACGAGTGTGAATGGTGGCGACTCACGGGCGCCAATGGTGGTGGCTCACGGGTGGTTATCATAGACGTGCTTACATATACGTGGTTTTTGCACGTGTATGTTGGTGTGTGTGGCTTACAGATACGTAAATACGTGACTCACAAGTGTGAGTGTCGGTCCATGACATGAACTTTGGTTGGTCATGTATGTGAATGTGTGGTGTATGTGAGTATGTGTGGCTCACTTGGGTTTGTATAGCATTCCCCATTCTTTAAAGTGCATACTTACAAATTGATCATTTGTGTCAATAGTGGCATGCCTACGTTTTGATAGAGAGTTTTTTAGCTTGTCATTTTGTTTTCTATCTCCCTATCAAGAGGATGTAAAGATGGCAAGACACTTTGTAATTAGATTTATTTATATGATAATATTTAAAAAAATGAAATTCTATTGCCATAGCTCTAAATCCTACACATAGCACTCCTGTTATTGCTCCTTGCATCCATGGCACTATCATTCCCACCTCTCACCAACTTAACATTTTAGCAATTGATTTTAAAAGTAAAAGGGGTCACACTCCCATGGATTTTTCGGTGAGTGGAAAAAAACCTTGGGTGTCCATTTTAACCATTTTCTTCTTAGCTATACATCCATTGCTATCTTTAGGTACTAAGTGTTTTAAACCAAAATTGGTTATTAATGCAACACGTTGACTCTTTTTGAATTTTGACTAATGTTGACTTAGGTTAATAATGGTGACCCCCATAACCCACTTGTGATGGAAGCTACACGTGGCTAGTATCATTTGATTTTTTATGCATCATACATGCTTAGTCCATCTCTACCTCGAGACTCCAAACCTTATACTAGAAAGGCACTATAGTTTCCAAACTAAATGCTAAATGAAAGAGTGTATGAGCTTGTATGGTCTTAGATAGCTCCAAAAGGTTGTGATCAACATCTTGTCCTAATTGGAATGATCTTATTCAACAATCTTGGCCATAATGTTCTTCAATATGCTGTTGGTGCTTTAGGCTTATCCATTATTACACTTTGGGTAGTATGTGGCCAACTTCCATTTTTTTCTAAACAAAAAATCATAAAAATGGTTGATTTGTCTTGTTTTTTTAGAAATCTTTTTTAATAGAATCATGAATACTTTATTAAGAGATAGAATCATGAATACTTTATTGAGAAATATAATCATGAATTTGCACACAAATACCTTAATATAAGATTAAGCTATTTGCATAGAAATAACTTAATCTTTTATTAATACTCTAGGCATTTGCGTTAAATCTAACTTTTCCTAAACTAAAAATCCTTAAAAAATGGTTGTTTGTCTTGTTTTTTAGTAGTACTTTTTTGGAATCCTGCATGTCACTCATGCATTTTTTGGATAAAGTTGCACACCAATATCTTAAACTTGCAACACCCTAGGCATTTACTTTGGTTAGTGCTTAATCTTCTTGATTCTTAATTCAATATAGAAGTTTTAAAAAAAATGTGTGGAGGTAATGTTTTTTTGCTCTAGGTGTAGAAAAACACAATTGGACTTTCCCATTGAATTTGGAATTGATTTGGCTCCCAAAATTAGTGGAAAATGAGAGCCCCATGGCTAATTAAGGGATAAAATCTTTGGGCAAATTGTAGACTTGAGAAGAGACAAATGGTAACCACAAAGCTTGCTTAAATTTTTGGCTTCATTGGGTTGCATTAGTAGTATATTTAGCTATCTGTTCTCACTTATGGGGCGGCTAATTGCCCTGAGTTTGGTGAGTTTGTGGAAAGCCTGTGCTATAGTTGCCCTTGCATATTCAGAACTGTGTCCTCTGAGAATCAACATCCTTTTTCTTGTAAGAAAACATTAAAGAGAATGTGGGGGAGAGGGAGAGCTTCCAACCCTAGCAAGCAAACACACACACACACACACACACACACACGAGAGAGCAAGACACAAGAGAGAGATGGATAGCTGAATTTTCTTCTATCTTCTTCTTCTCTACTCAACCAACATAACATAAAGATAAGAGTACACACTATATGGGTTAGTACTCACACACACACACACACACACGAGAGAGAGCAAGACACAAGAGAGAGATGGATAGCTGAATTTTCTTCTATCTTCTTCTTCTCTACTCAACCAACATAACATAAAGATAAGAGTACACACTATATGGGTTAGTACTCAACTACTACAATATGCAAGGGTCGGCGGTCCATAATGTGAACCCGACTAAATGAGCTGGCGCTATAACTATGCCAGTCTCTAGTAATCCAAAATGGCTTTAACACAGCCTGTCATCCCACTGGCCGCATATCACCCATAATCTCACCAACCATGCCAGTGGTGTAGATGCGGAAGCTATCACCCAGGCGGGTCATCAATGTTCGCTGTAGCACTAGTTAAGCTCGATATCTCAATACTCCCCCTCGAGCTCAACTCCACTCCAAGTAAGCTCCTAAACCTGTGGAGCTTCTCTGTGCCCAATGCCTTCGTGAAGATGTCAGCCACCTGATCCTCTGTGCTGACATATACCAGATCTACATCTCTTGCTAGAATCTTCTCCCTCACAAAGTGATAATGCACCTCAATGTGCTTCGTTCTAGCATGATATATTGGGTTACTGGCCAACTATATGTTGCTCATTTTGTCACAATATATGACAATTGCCCTATCCACGGGCTCTCCCATGTCACCAAAGTAGCTTCTGAAACCAAGCTACCACCTCACAAGCTGCCATAGCAGCACCCCTGTACTTTGCCTCTGTACTCGACAAGGCAACTGTTGGTTGCTTCTTACTGCTACAATTCACAATAGCACTCCCAAATGAGAACATAAAACCACTCGTAGATCTCCTGTCTACAATACTGCCAACCCAATCAGCATCTGTGTACGCATGCAACTATATCTTTGTGTACGCATGCAACTGTATCTCTGTGTACCAGCCTCATAGAAAAGTCCATAATCAACTGTGGACTTTATGTACCTGAGGATCTGTCTAGCCACATCCAAGTGTGGCTTCCTAGGGGCCTGCATAAACTGACTCACAAGTCCAACAACATAGCTCAAGTCTGCTAGCCTTGTAATGGTCATGTAGATCAAACTACCCACTTTGTGCCTGTATGTAGTGGGGTCCTCCAAAAGCTCACCTGTATCTGTGAAAAGCTGTGTTATGCTCCAATGGCACTGAAATAGGCTTACAACCTGTCATACCATACTTGGACAACATGTCCAAGCCATACTGCCTCTGCAATAGCAAAATGCCATGAGGTGATCTCACCACCTCTGTGCCCAAGAAATACCGCAGCTCACCCAAATCCTTCATCTCAAACTTTTGCTTCAAAAGCATCCTGACATCATGTATGTCAACATCACTATCACCAGTGATAATCAAGTCATCCACATAGATGACTAATAGCATGATCCCTCAATCTGTCTTTTTTACATATAGTGAAAAATCTACATTGGATATCTGAAATCCAATGGTAACAAGATACTCCCCGATCTTGTTTGACCATGCTCTGGGTGCCTGCTTCAAGCCATACAAGGCTTTACGTAACCTACATATAAAATCTGGATGTGCATCACTCTCATAACCTGGTGGTTGCATCATGTACACTTCTTCTTGCAAATCACCATGGAAGAAAGCATTCTTTACATCCATTTGATGTAAAGACCAACCCTTCGCCTCTGCAGCCATAGCAATGACAGCTCTCATGGTTGCCATTCTTGCAACCGGGCTGAATGTCTCCTCATAGTTTATGCCATAAGTCTATGCATAGCCCTTGGCAACCAATCTTGCCTTGTACCTGCTCACTGAACCATCAGCATTGTGCTTGACTTTATACACCCACTTACATCCAATTGCCTTCTTTTCCTTTAGGCAAAGGCACTAACTCCCATGTTGCATTTGCATCCAATGCTGCCATCTCCTCATCCATGGCATCTTCCCATTTCTTATTTCTAATTGCCTGCTCAAAGAAAGTGGGCTCAACCTCCTGTATTGCTTTTATCATGTAAACATAATGATGGGATGTATATCCATCATATCTCAACCTGTCTCAACAACAGGGTATCTAACCCTTGTAGACCTGCGTACACCTAGATTACTCCCAGGTGTCCTCAAAATAGCCCTGGTTCTCCTTACACCAAGAGTAACCACAGACGGAATGCCAAGCTCCTCATCAAGGCTCTGCTTAGAGCCACTAGAGTCACCATCCACATATGAGTGACTTGCTGACAGATCAGTAACAAAAGGTTGATCTACCTTTTCCTTCCCTTTCCGTGATACATGTGTACCTGCATCATTCCTCAACCTGCTTGACCATGGGATCCACTGCTCGAGGACTCCCCAGGTCCACTCGGCACCTGTGATTAACATTGGATCCACTGCTCGAGGACTCCCCAAGTCCACTCAGCACCTGTGATTGCTGCTCTACATGTGGTGCAACATCAGCACTTCTTACATTTGCATCTTCTATTGCCTTCACTACTGGTGCATACCAACTACTCATCTCATCGAAGACAACATCTCTACTTACTCGCATCTCACAAGTGGTAGGGTTATAGCATCTATAACCTTTTTGCTCCATAGCATAACCAATGAAGATGCATTTCTCTGCCTTTGGATCCAACTTTGTTCTCACTTCATCAGGAACATGTAAATATGAAATACACCCAAACACTTTCAAGTGAGACACATCCGGTCATGCCTATAAACTTCTGTTCAGGAGTTATACCATCATGAATAGTTGCAGTGAGTGTCCTGTTCATAATGTACACAATAGTTGATACTTCTTCTGCCCAAAAGTAATGTGGCATATTCTTTTCAGCCACCATCAAGGCACGTGCCACTTCTGCAATGTGCCTATTTTTCCTTTCTGCAACACCATTCTATTGCGGAGTGTACCTGCACGTAAACTGCCTCTCTTGATTCCCTGCTTTCTCAGGAAATTGCTGAACTTATTGGAGAAATATTCTCCCCCACCATCTGATCTTAGGTATTTTATTTGCATGCCTTTTTCCTTCTTGACCAAGGCTTTAAATCTCTGAAAGTGAGCAAACACCTCACTTTTCTCCTTCATGAAGTAAACCCACACTTTCTTAGTGTGGTCATCAATGAATGTATATAGTACCTGCAACCTGCAATTGTTACAGTCTTGGTCTGTCCCAATACATCTGAATGTATGACATCCAATGGCCTTGCACATTGACATGCTTTTCATGTGGGAAAGCATGTTTGGCCTGCTTACTAAGTTGGCATGCTTCACTTACCTTATGCATACCGTCAACCTTAAACTTTGGCAAACCTGCAACAATATTTTGGGCTTGCATAGACTTCAGTCTCGTTGTACATTGACATGACCAATGCGCTTGTGCCATATGTCAATATCTGCAATGACACCTCTTCCATGCACAAACATGGATGCCTTTATCTCAGGCATGTTCACATCCAAAGTAAACATCCTGCCATTTTTGTTACCCTTTGCAACCAAGCGACACTTATTTTTGAAGTCTTCCACAAAACATCCTTTGAGGATTAAACCTCACTTGTAGATATTACAAAAAAACCTCAACCATCTGTCCAACAGAAACCAGGTTTTTTTGTAATATTCGGAACATGAAGTACATAAGCCAAGTACTTTGTTTTGCCATCCTGCATAGACAATGGCACTTTACCAACATGCGCAATGGGATACACAGTATCATCACCTGTTTCTACTACATAACCTGATTTTTTCATTTTCTGCATATCTCTAAACCACTCAGCATGATTGGTCATGTGGTTAGAGGCACTAGAATCCACATACCATATATCTTGAGATCTTGACACATCCACTTTTATTGAACTAAGCATGTGCTGCATCATAAACAACTGCTCACTTCTGTCATCACCTCCATGTTTGCTAGAGATGATGCATAGTTGCCTTGCTGCAACTTCCCACTTTTAATGTCATTCTGCTATTTGTAGTAGTCCTTTGCCATGTGTCCTGGTTTGCCACAGTAATAGCACTCTATGCTATTTGCATTTTGATTTCTTTGCCAACCACCTCGGCCTCTTTGGCTCTCCCTACCTCTAGACTGGCCTCTTCCACCTGTGTATGATTGCTGTCTATGAATCATTAGACTATTATTGTCTAGAATTTTGATTTCCTTATCGGCCACCACCTTGGCCTCAACCATAGCCTCTACCTCTGCCTCTACTTGAATTAGAGTAGAAGGCCTATTCCGATGTGTTCTTGTTTTGTGAAGAAGAATCCTCAATCACCTAAAGCCTTTTCTTCTATGATCAGCATAGATATCAAGTCTTGAAAGTTGGGAATATTCTCCCTAACTGTAATGGAGGTCTTGAATGGCTTGTACTCTTTGCCAAGTCCATTCAGACAAACACTCACCAAATCATCATCCTCCACTGATACATTGATAGACCCAAGGGATTCAACAATGCCCTTGATCTTTAAGGCATATTCATTGATGGACATGCTTTTCTTTTCCACAGTATGCAACTCTTGCTCTTTAACTGCAACTTCCTTGCCTTTGTGTTAGTCTGAAACATTTGAACCAGATTCTGCCATGCAACTGCTGGAGTGTTTGTATGTGTCCTATCATAGTGTTTGTGACACTAATTGAAAGCCAGTACATGACTTTTCTTGCAACTTGATTCCAATCCTTGAATGCTTTTATATCTGTAGGAGTGGCATTATCCTCAGATAACTCTGGAGGCTCCTCATTATCTCCTTCTACATAATCCCAAAATCCTTTACCTATTAGGAAATTGGTCATTCTGAACTTCCAAGCATGGAAGTTATTCTTATCCAGCTTCTCACTAACAATCTGATTAATTCCGTTAGACATGTTTTCCTCTGCAAAGCAACAATAAAATAACGTGCAAATAGACAACTTATGTATGCAACTTGTAATACAACAATATGTCCTGTAATTGCTGCTACAACAACGGTACTTCAGCACAGCTTGTGTGTCACTAAATGTGACCAGAGTACATGTACATACACCCAATATCGATAATACTACATGTGCAAACCCTGTCTGCACTTCCAAAATGCACTGCTGCACTGCAATACCCAGATTTCGAGCAGAAACAGTTCTCTACCAGAACTTTCAGAAAACTGCCAAAAACACCTTGCAGTGATGAAACGGGCCCCGTAACATGCCCGAAATGCGAATCTGGCTGAAAAATTGATGTTCAATAAGATAATATACTTGCTCTCTCTCGTGAAGACAGCTCCTCAATTGGAGATGTGTAGCTCCCAGAGCTACTGAGGGGGTGTTGTACCTAAACCAAGAAAGGGAAAGAGATGATGGTGCTCTTACCCGTGTAGTATCGCTTCCTTCCTTGCTTGTTCTTTCCTCTTGCTTGCCTCCTTAGCTCTTACACAAACCAGACTCTGATACCATAAAGAGAATGTGGGGGAGAGGGAGAGCTTCAAACCCTAGCAAGCAAACACACACACACAAGAGAGAGCAAGACACAAGAGAGATATGGATAGTTGAATTTTCTTCTATCTTCTTCTTCTCTACTCAATCAACACAACAAAAAAACACAATTGGAGATTCCCATTGAATTTGGAATTGATTTGGCTCCCAAAATTAGTGGAAAATGAGAGCCCCATGGCTAATTAGGGCTTAACTAAGGGGTAAAATCTTTGGGCAAATTGTAGACTTGAGAAGAGACAAATGGTAACCACAAAGCTTGCTTAAATTTTTGGCTCCAAAGTGGACCAAAATTAGACTCTAAAATCCTATTAGATCATGTGGGTGGGCGTGAAAAACTAGGGCATGATTTTCACGGTCATGAAAAACATTGGTTTTTTTCCCATTACAATGCAATGTATTTCATCATTTTGAGTACATATAGTTTCCTTGACATGAAAAACTAGGGTGTTTTCACGATTGGGAAAAGTTGCTTGAGTTTATCATGGTTAGCTAATGTTAGTACATGTTAGGAAGCATTTAACAAGAGCATAATTTTTTAAGTTTAGCACTCAACCATGGGGTTAGTATGATGTAATATACTAAGGAAATAAGCCTTTTGGTTACATTGCATCATGGTTACACTGGCATGAAAAACAAAAAAAAATTCTTTAGGCATGAGAAACTTTTAGTTTTCATGTTGAGATTTTGGCTTTGGAATAGTTAATTGAGTAGTCCAATTAGATGTTTGTGGAATCCCATTTTGAGAGAAGAGAGCTAGGTGTGAAAAACTAGTTAAGTTTTTGAAAAACTTGACTAGTTTTTCACGGTTGAAGATGTAAGTGATTTTTTTTTAAATTTACATGGTGGATTAGTGTCTTGAAGGTGTGTTAAATTACTATTTACATGAAGATAAGAAGAACATGTATGTTATGATGTTCTCATATCAAGGTTAGTGTTTTCCTTTTTAGGGTTTTTTGAGTTATGAAATATTTACATGAAGATGTATGCTATGATGTTGTCATATCAAAGGTTAGCATCTTCTGAGTTATGAAATAGAGAAGCAAGTATGATTCAAGAGAGAAGCTATTATGGGATACCGCATCTCCCAACGCATCTCCCAAGAGGGAACTCCACACAACCGTAAACAAGAGAAGCAATAGACACAACAATCGTTGGGTACTTACCAATGCTTCAAGCTCACGTCCCTTTGAGGCTCCCCAAGCTCACTTTGGAAGCTCCACTCCTCCAAATTCCACTTCCATGTTGAGATATCGAGCTCATCTTAGTGAGGCGGTGGACACTGATGACCCGCATGGGAGATAGGCCCCACACTTACACCACTGGCATGGTTGGTGAGATCATGGATGATATGTGGCCAGTGGGATGACAGGCTGTGTGACAGCCATTCTAGAGACTGGCATAGTTATAGCGCCAGCTCATTTAGTTGGGTTCACACTATAGAGAACCCTAGTATGTATTTGGTTGAGTACCTTTTCATATTGTGTGTACTCTTATCTTTGTATATGGTGTGTTGAATGTTGTGTGAAGAAGAAGAAGATTTTCAGCCTCTCACCTTGTGTGTTCTCTTTTTTAGGGTTTTGTGAGTGTGTGTGTGCTTGCAAAAGCTCAAGCTCTCTTCTCCCCTGTATCTTTTCATGGTATCAGAGCCTGGTTCATGCTAAGGGCTGAGCTGCAAGCAAGAGAAGCACAGGAAGCGGTACGAGGGTAAGAGCTTCATCTACTCTTCCCTATTTGTGTTGGCGACTACACCCTTGTCGGGAGCTCTACGGGAGGCACCGGCAAACGATCTCTGATTGAGGAGCTTTCTTCACGGGAGTAAAGCTATAGGGAAACTATATTATCCAAAATTTTTGGGCCAGAAACGCGTTTCGGGCGCGTTAAGACCTCTATTTTTCAGAAAGTAGGCAATTTCGAGCACTGCGGGTGAGTCATCGATTCTATGCAGAACTCTTTTTTAAGAACTACAGGAAGACAGATTGGTTGTGCAAACATTGTGTGTGCTGTAAGGAGATCAACAGTTGCCATTGGGTGTATGTATGCACATTGAGGTCACTGGTTGTGACATTTGAGTGTAGTACAGTACCGCTACAGAAAATACAGCAGTTTGTGCAAGACAAACCAGAGTGCTGTTTCTGGTAAATTTGTGTGTTTGGGGCAAGATGTCAAATGATGGCATAAACTAGATTGTTGCTGAGAAGCTTGATAAGAACAACTTCCATGTTTGGAAGTTCAAGTTGACAAATTTCCTGATGGGAAAGGGTTACTGGGACTACATAGAAGGTGAGCATGAAGAGGCACCGAAATGATACCGGGGATCAATCCGACTGCTGCTGCAGATGTGAAAGAGTT
This sequence comes from Cibotium barometz, assembly GCF_041138505.1. Classification (NCBI taxonomy): domain Eukaryota; kingdom Viridiplantae; phylum Streptophyta; class Polypodiopsida; order Cyatheales; family Cibotiaceae; genus Cibotium; species Cibotium barometz. The sequence continues at coordinate 52,347,373 of NC_141074.1, forward strand.
CAAGGATTGGAACCAAGGAGCCAGGAAAGTGATGTATTGGCTCTCTATTAGTATACAGGACACCATGATTGGGCACATACAGGATGCCAAGTCCCCCAAGGAGGCGTGGGACACCTTGGTAAAACTCTATGAAACGAATACCAAGCACGAAAGATACAGTTGAAGAATGAACTTCATACTGTGGTGGAGAAAAAGAGTATGTCTGTGAATGACTATGCATTGAGAAGATCAAGGGTATTGTGGAATCTCTTGCATCTATTGGCGTTTTAGTAGATGATGATGATAAGGTGGAAGTCTGTCTACGTGAATGAGTTCTTTGAATTTTTGAAGAAGAATGGAATTCGGAGACAGTTTACATGCAGATACACTCCGTAGCAAAATGGAGTTGCTGAGCGAAAAAACAAGCACATTGTTAAGATTGCGCAAGCATTGATGGGAGAGAAGAATATCCCACATAGCTATTGGGCTGAGGCTGTTTCTACAGCAGTTTATATCATGAACAGGACTCCAACTATAGCCATACATGATGTAACTCCAGAGGAGAGGTTTACTGGCAGAAAACCTGATTTGTCTCATCTGAAAGTCTTTGGATGCATTGCATATGTGCATGTGCCAGATGAGATGAGAACTAAGCTAGATCCAAAAGCTAAAAAATGTGTGTTTATTGGGTATTCCCTTGAGCAAAAGGGATACAGGTGTTATAACCCTGCTACACGTGAGTTGAGGGTAAGCAGGGATGTTGTTTTTGATGAGATGAGTAGCTGGCATGCTGTAAAAAAGAATCTGTTGGGGCTAATGTGAGTGGAAATGTGGTTGCACAGAATGCAAGTTAGCAATCACAGTCTTTGAGTGGACCAGGAGAGTCCTTATCTAGTGGTTCAGTTTTGTTGATAGACCATGGAGTGGCAGGCTGCGTCATAATACCAGTCCTGCAAATGTGATCAGTACATCACATAGAGGCAAAGAGAAAGTGATTGAGCCCCTTAGTATGCCTGACATTTCTGCAGGGCATTCTCATGTTGATAGAGAGTCTAGTCAGAGATGAGCCTTGATGAGGATCTTGGGATACCAGCTATGAGAACACCTGGTGTAAAGAAGGCTATGGAAGCCATGAATGCAAAGCTGCAAAGATCTAGGAGAGTGAAGAATCTTGTGTAGAGGTTTACCTATGATGGTCATGTGGCATATCACTATGCATACATGGCAAAAGTTGTGCAGGTTGTAGAGCCCACATGCATTGATGAGGCTGTTGGAAATGTGTGTTGGGAGAAAGCTATGGATGAGGAGATGGATGCACTATATGGAAATGAGACTTGGGATTTAGTGCAGTTGCCTAAAGGCAAGAAAGCCATTGGATGCAAGTGGGTGTACAAAGTACAATATAACAGTGATGGAAGCATAAGCAGGTACAAGGCTAGATTGGTAGCCAAAGGATATGCGCAGACATATGGCATTGATTATGAGGAAACTTTCAGCCGAGTTGCCAAGATGGCAACAGTGAGAGTTGTGATAGCAGTGGCTGCGTCAAAGCAATGGTCTTTACATCAGATGGATGTAAAGAATGCATTCTTGCATGGGGATTTGCAGTAGGAAGAGGTGTATATGTTGTAGCCACCTGGTTATGAGGATGCGAGTCACCTTGAGCATGTTTGCAGGTTGAAGAAAGCCTTGTATGGCTTAAAACAAGCACCAAGAGCATGGTATGACAAGATTTCTGAATACCTTGTCACTATTGGCTTTCATGTAGCCAATGTAGATTTCTCGCTGTATGTGAGACACAGTGATAGAGGGGTTGTGCTTGTTGTCATCTATGTAGATGACCTGATCATTACAGGGGATCATGATGCAGAGATCTTTGATGTAAAGATCTTGCTTAGACAGAAGTTTGAGATCAAGGATCTGGGGGTTCTCATATATTTCTTGGGCATTGAGGTGATTAGGTCACCACATGGTATTGCATTACTGCAGAGACAGTATGGCTTGGACATGTTGTCCAAATATGGTATGACAGGCTGTAAGTCTCTCTCAGTGCCATTGGATCAGAATGGCAAGTTGAGTGCAGATTCAGGAGAGATTTTGGAGGATCCTACTATGTATAGGTGCATAGTAGGAAGCTTGATCTACATGATGATCACCAGGCCAGATTTGAGCTATGCTATTGGGTTGGTGAGTCAGTTTATGCAGGTTTCTCGGAAGCTGCATTTGGATGCATTGAGACGCATACTGAGGTATGTGAGGTCTACTTTGCATTGTGGACTATTTTATGAAACTGGGACAGAGATATGTGTACATGGGTACACAGATGCTTATTGGGCTGGTAGTATCTCAGATAGAAGATCTACTAGTGGCTTCATGTTTTCTTTGGGGAGTGCTACTGTGACTTGGAGCAGCAAGAAGAAGTAGCCTACAATTGTGCTCTATCCAGTATAGAGGCCGAGTATAGAGGTGCTGCTATGGTAGCATGTGAGGTAGTTTGGTTGAGAAAGCTACTTGCAGATTTGTGTCTATCAGTGGATAGACAAGTTGTCATTTTTTGTGACAACATTAGTAGTATACAGTTGGCCACAGGAACCCAGTTTTTCATGCTCACACGAAACATATAGAGGTCCATTACCATTTTGTCCGAGAGAAGGTTTTGGCAGGAGACATTGACCTTGTTTATGTCAACACATAGGATCAGGTAGCTGACATCTTCACCAAAGCATTGGGTACAGAGAAGCTCCACCAGATTCAGGGCTTCGCTTGGTGTACATGAGATGGACTTGAGCTCGAGGGGGAGTGTTGAGATATCGAGATCATCTAGTGAGGCGGTGGACACTGATGACCCGCCTGGGGGATAGGCCCCACACTTACACCATTGGCATGGTTGGTGAGATCATGGATGATATGAGGCCAGTGGGATGACACGCTGTGTGATAGCCATTATAGGCTGGCATAGTTATAGCGCCAGCTCATTTAGTTGGGTTCACACTATAGAGAACCCTAGTATGTATTTGGTTGAGTACCTTTTCATATTGTGTGTACTCTTATCTTTGTATATAGTGTGTTGAATGTTGTGTGAAGAAGAAGAAGATTTTCAGTCTCTCACCTTGCGTGTTCTCTTTTTTAAGGTTTTGTGAGTATGTGTGTGCTTTGCAAGAGCTCAAGCTCTCTTCTCCCCTGCATCTTTTCATTCCACACTGTCATTGCAGAGAGTCGCTCACACCATGAATGCAAGGCAATCGACCTCTCACTCTCTCATACACATGCATGTATGAAAGAGGCACATGTATTAGAGCGCGCGCACACACACACACACACACACACACACACACACACACACATTTTTTCTCTCTCTCTCTCTCTCTCTCTCTCCAAAGTACAAGAGTTATCATAGCACAAAGGGGGATTATATCATTTTATTATGAGAATTTCCTTTTATACAACTGGCCCTTATTCACGCTTGGGCGCCCAAAACTTACTAACTAAGGCCTTGGGTGATGGCCAGTATCTCAATACAAATTTTATAGTGCCTTTACATGACACTTATTAATGTCCTCAATTGGAGGAGCATCTTTGTTAATCCAAAATGGGATTAATTTTCCCCCACCTGATGTAGGTTATGTCCTCAGAATCTATTATCGAGGTCGAAAGACCTGGTCGTCGAACTCATGTTTGTAGAAGTTCCAGCGTGATTGAAGTTTTTTCAGGGTTCTGAATTTTGAGTGTAAAGTCTAGAACACGGTGTCCACCATGTCTTCAAACGTGATGTGCATATAGCCGGGAAGACATTGTAGGCGATGATAATACGGCATCATGCCTCTTTCATTGGGGCATTGTGTTTATGTCAAAGAGAGGCTGTTTTGCCTCAAATCTATCACACCTTTTCCTTGGTTGATCGATAAGGACTATGATCAACTTCAGGAATCTGACAGCAGCCACAAGATGTCTGGATCAAGAATTCTATAGCACCAAGCTCGTATCCATGTGAGCATTTGTTGTTGTTGGCTTCTAATATATGGGAAGGTAGATGTCAAAAATTGAGAAAAATTGTAGCAAACATGAGAATCTCTTCGCTTTGCATTGTGGAATTAGAGTGGAGTGAGTCTTCGCTTGATGGGCATATAGAACGGATCCACTCTTTGGGTTGGCGGGGAGCGACTATATTCAGAGATCGTTAGGTATTCCTTTCGCCAATCCGATTGGATACAAAAATCCTCGATGCAGGGATCGGTATCATTTGTGGTGATGGTTGTGTAACCTCCCCTTGTATGAACTGGGTGTGCCTTGTGCCACTTGCAAAACAGTAGAGCCAATCATGAAGGTGATAATCCAAATTTCCAGCATGTGAGCTAGGGGGGTTTGTTAGCTTTGTGTGCTTAGCCACGTTCTCGCATAATGTGCCTATTGGTAACAACTCCTCTAAATCTGGCATTGGTGCACGGAGAGGTAAGGCACATAAGGCTGCCTTCTTGATTCCATTGTAGAATAAGAATTGGGCATGATCCTTCGGGTGGGTTCAAATGGTGTGATTTGCATCAACACCTTGAACATGAGTTTTGGCTTTAAAAGTGAGTTTCCTCCTCTGATGAGCCCCTAGTATTCTGTAGTTGTTATCTGTAGTTGTTAAGGACTCAAGGACATTTATGTCAATAAAAGATTCAATGTCATCTTGAGGTAAGATATTACGTGCCTCATCAAGCGGCCGTGGTGGAGACAGATTGGGTGCGGGCATTTCCTCGGTTAGTGGGAATATCAATATGGATAGATGGTAAGCGAGAGAGTGTGCAATCTACCTCAGATTTGTTAGTAGGAGCTACACTCAGAAAGGGATTTAGTAATTTGCTTGCAATTGAAGAGAAAACGGGATAAGTAGTTGAAATAGAAGAGCCTTGTGTCTCTTCTTGACCCTCTCCTGAACTTGGGGGTGGGTCAGTGGGCTTGTTAGTTTTCATAAATTCTTGGAGTTCAGTTATATCTTCTGTGGTTATATTAGGATATTCAATGTGTTGTTTATCAAAATTATACACCATAGTAGTTACCATAGACTCCAAATGCTTATGGATATTTTGATAAAGTTTGATAATACCAAAAGGATGATATAAGGTGGATTCTAAAAGATTTAGATGCTGATAGGTATTATAAACCTCTATCCAACCGTGGTTAATGACCCATTGATAACTTCTTGCAACAACCTCGTAGTTGGCCAGTGTTATTGGGATATCATCTGGCATAAATAGGTCGAGTTTATCGACAATGTCATCCAAGATGTCTGATTGTTGTAGCACCTGACACCAACTACGAAGGTTGAGCACTATGGGATGTAAGGGATAGAAAAAGATATTAGCTGGGTTAGTTAGTACTATATCCCCTTCGAAGGATTTCCATTATGATGGTGGGGTCGATATCTCTTTCCATATTCTTATGGATGAGTGTGAGGTCTCCTAGATCAAGGTCTTCCATGAGGTTAATCTCATATTGAAGGAGAGAAAGTGTTAGTGTAGATAAAAACAATGTTAGTTTTTGAGGAGGGGCCCGAGGAGTTACCAGCAAACAAACCTATCTCTGGCTCGTTTGATGAGGAGTTGTAAGTCATCATTTGTTTCCATTCTTTGATTCCTTTGTTGCATGACGAGCTAGCGTTCTAGTTCTTGTATCCTTAAGTCATTGGCAGAAAGGAGGTCAGAAATGGCAGCCTCTCGTACCTCTCTAGCAGCGGCCAACTCCTCATATCTTCTTCTAGCCTCTTCTTGGGCCCTTCTTGTAGTGGTGGCCTGTGTATTAACATCTTCAATTTGCTTCAACCTTTCTATTGCCAAGCTCTAGCTACTACTTAGCCTGCTGATGTACATGTTCAAGCACCTGCTAGTGGCTGGCCAGCATTTTATCAACCTTCACAGTCTTTGCATGGATCACTTCATTTAAGGCTTGAGTTTGTTAGCTTGGGCTTTGTTTATATGCTCCATTTCGGTTTGAAGGTTGACCACTCTTTTTTCGTATGTAGCAATGGCTTCATTTAGTTTAGTGATGTGCCTCTTAAATCCTTCTTCCTTAGCTGTGGTGAACATGGCATGGGCATCCTTAAGTTGTTGTGTATGTTGCTCTTCCCTTTCTCTCGCATGTGCCACCTTCTTTTGAAGCCGCTCCTGAAAAGATACAGGGGAGAAGAGAGCTTGAGCTCTTGCAAGCACACACACACTCACAAAACCCTAAAAGAGAACACACAAGATGAGAGGCTGAAAATCTTCTTTTTCTTCACATAACATTCAACACACCATATACAAAGATAAGAGTACACACCATATACAAAGATAAGAGTACACACAATATAAAAAGGTACTCAACAAAATACTTACTAGGGTTCTCTATAGTGTGAACCCAACTAAATGAGTTGGCGCTATAACTATGCCAGTCTCTAGAATGGCTGTCACCACACAGCCTGTCATCCCACCAGCCGCATATCACCCATGATCTCACCAACCATGCCAGTGGTGTAAGTGTGGGGCCTATCCCCCAGGCGGGTCATCAGTGTCCACCGCCTCACTAGATGAGCTCGATATCTCAACACTCCCCCTCGAGCTCAACTCCATCTCATGTACACCAAGCGAAGCCTTGAATCTACAGAGCTTCTCTGTACTGCCCAATGCTTTGGTGAAGATGTTAGCGACTTGATCTTGTGTGCTGACATAAACAAGGTCAACGTCTCCTGCCAAAACCTTCTCTCTAACAAAATGGTAGTGGACCTCTATATGCTTTGTACGAGCATGAAAAACTGGGTTCCTGGCGAACTGTATACTGCTAATGTTGTCACAAAAAATGACAACTTGTCTATCCACTGATAGACCCAAATCTGCAAGTAGCTTTCTCAACCAAGCTACCTCACATGCTGCCATTGCAGCACCTCTGTACTCGGCCTCTGTGTACTGGATAGAGCAAGCGTAGGCTCCAAGTCACAGCAGCACTCCCCAAAGAAAACATGAAGCCACTAGTAGATCTTCTATCTGAGATACTACCAACCCAATCCGCATCTACCCATGTACACTTATCTCTGTCCCAGTTTCATAAAATAGTCCACAATGCAAAGTAGACCTCACATACCTCAGTATGCATCTCAATGCATCCAAATGTGGCTTTCGAGGGACTTGCATAAACTGACTCACCAACCCAACAGCATAGCTCAAATCTGGCCTGGTGTTTGTCATGTAGATCTAGCTTCCTACTATGCGCCTATACATAGTAGGATCCTCTAAAATCTCTCCTGAATCTGCACTCAACTTGCCATTCTCATCCAATGGCACTGAGATAGGCTTAGAGCCTGTCATACCATACTTGGACACATGTCCAAGCCATACTGTCTCTGCAGTAATCCAATACCATGTGGTGACCTAATCACCTCAGTGCCCAAGAAATATCTGAGCTCCCCCAGATCCTTCATCTCAAACTTCTCTCTAAGCAAGATCTTTACATCAAAGATCTCTGCATCATGATCCCCCGTAATGATCAGGTCATCTACATAGATGACAACAAGCGTAACCCCTCTATCACTGTGTCTCACATACAGCGAGAAATTTGCATTGGCTACATGAAAGCCAATAGTGACAAGATATTCAAAAATCTTGTCAGACCATGCTCTTGGTGCTTGTTTTAAGCCATACAAGGCTTTCTTCAACCTACAAACATGCTCGGGGTGACTCACATCCTCATAATCAGGTGGCTGCAACATATACACCTCTTCATGCAAATCCCTATGCAAGAATGCATTCTTTACATCCATCTGATGTAAAGACCATTGCTTTGATGCAGCCACTGCTATCACAACTCTCACTATTGCCATCTTGGCAACTGGGCTGAAAGTTTTCTCATAATCAATGCCATATGTCTGCGCATATCCTTTGGCTACCAATCTAGCCTTGTACCTGCTTATGCTTCCATCACTGTTATGTTTTACTTTGTACACCCACTTGCATCCAATGGCTTTCTTGCCTTCGGGTAATTGCACTAAATCCCAACTCTCATTTCCATATAGTGCATCCATCTCCTCATCCATAACTTTCTCCCAACACACATTTCCAACAGCCTCATCAATGCATGTGGGCTCTACAACCTACACAACTTTTGCCATGTATGCATAGTGATGTGCCACATAACCATCATGGGTAAACCTCTACACAGGATTCTTCACTCTCCCAGATCTTCACAGCTTTGCATTCATGGATTCCATAGTCTTCTTTACACCAGGTGTTCAAATAGCTGATATCCCAAGATCCTCATCAAGGCTCATCTCTGAGCCACTAGATTCTCCATCAACATGAGAATGCCCTGCAGAAATGTCAGGCATACTTAGGGGCTCAACCACTTTCTCTTTGCCTTTATGTGATGTACTAATCACATTTGTAGGACTGGTATTATGACGCAGCCTGCCACTCCATGGTCTATCAACTGAACCACTAGATGAGGACTCTCCTGGTCCACTCAAAGACTGTGATTGCTGACTTGTATTCTGTGCACCACATTTCCACTCACATCAGCCCCAACAGCTTATTTTTTAGCAGCATACCAGCTGCTCATCTCATCAAAAACAACATCCCTGCTTACCCTCAACTCAGGTGTAGCAGGGTTATAACACCTGTATCCCTTTTGCTCAAGGAAATACCCAATAAACACACATTTTTCAGCTTTTGGATCCACCTAGCTCATCTGGCACATGCACATATGCAATGCAACCAAAGACTTTCAGATGAGACAAATCAGGTTTTCTGCCACTAAACCTCTCCTCTGGAGTTACATCACGTATGGCTACAGTTGGAGTCCTGTTCATGATGTAAACTGCTATAGAAATAGCCTCAGCCCAATAGCTATATGTGGCATATTCTTCTCTCCCATCAATGCTCGCGTAATCTCAGCAATGTGCCTGTTTTTTCGCTCAGCAACTCCATTTTGCTGCGGAGTGTATCTGCATGTAAACTATCTCCGAATACCATTCTTCTTCAAAAATTCAGAGAACTCATTGGAGAAGTACTCTCCCCCTCCATCATCTGACCTTAGGCACTTTACATGTTTCCCTGTTTGCTTTTCAACCATAACTGTGAAATTCTGAAAATGAGTGAACACCTCCCTCTTCTCCTTCATGAAGTATACCCACACTTTCCTTGTGTGGTCATCAATAAATGTCACATAATACTTGCCTTCCACATAGACATGGTCTTCGTAGAACCCCATACATCTGAATGCACAACATCTAGTGCATTTCTGCTCACATTTCTGTCACGTGGAAATACATGCTTTGTTTGCTTTCCAAATTGGCATGCTTCACATATTTTCTGCATACCTTCAACTTTAAACTTTGGCAGGCTTGTCACAGTTCCTTTAGTCTGCATAGACTTCATTCTCTGCACATTCACATGTCCAATTTTCTTTGGCTAGCTCCTTCTTTTATTTTAGAAGATGCTCTTGTGCAAGCATTTCCTGGGATAGAGGTCCGTAGTACTTTTTGACTTTGCTCCCATTGATGTATCCTTCGCTCCCATTGATGTATCCTTCCATTTCTACTCGATCATTTTAATTCAGACCGACCCTTGAGGGGTGATTTCAGACACTCTGAAAGGTCCTAGCCCTCTGTATTTGAGTTTCTTTTTCTTGGTGCATCCATATAAGAGAATGAGGCCCCCCGTTTCTAGTTCCTTGTGTTTTAGGTTATGGTCAAACCAACATTTTCTTCGTAGTAGCCCATGTGATGCAATTAGCTTGGTTTCATCAAGTTTTTTCAAATCAACCAATCTCTTGGCTAATGCATTTTTAGTAAGCCTTTCTTGTACTGTAATTCGCACGCTTGGAACTAAAAACGCTATTGGCATTACCACATCAACGCCATAAGCTAGACAAAAGGGACTATATCCGGTCGCCACCTTATATGATGTACGATAAGCCCATAGAGCTGCAGTTAGCTTGTGTTCCCAATCCATACAATTGGCTTCTAAGGTTTTCATCAAGATAGCATATAAAATCTTGTTGGCACTGCTTCCCATTTGCTTGTGGATAATAAGGTGATGATTTGCAATGTACTACAAGGAATCTTGTAAGTAAGTGTTCAATCACCTCATTAATGAAATGTGAACCCGGTCATTGGCTAATTCAAGTGGGCAGCTAAATCTAGAAATAATTTGTTCATATAAGAACTTGGTTGTGGTTCGAGTATTGGCTCGTTTAGAGGCCCTCGCCTCTACCCACTTTGTGAAATAATCTGTGGGTGGCCACAATCACATATCGGGCTTGTGATGGATGCACTGCTGGACTAATGGGTCCAACAAAATCAATCCCCCATGTCTCAAAGGGTTGTCTTACAGTTATAGGGGTAAGTGGCATCCTGTGTTTTTGTTGTAGAATAGCAGATCTCTGACATTCCTCGCATCTTTTCACAAAATCTATGGCATCCCCAAATAACGTAGTCCACCATAGTCCTTCTTGAAGAACTTTGTGAGCTATAGCTTCTCCACCGAAGTGTCCTCTGGCTATTCCTGAGTGTGCTTCTTCTAATACCATGACAAATTCATCTTCTCGCACACATCTTCTCAGGACATCATCCTTGCCTAGCTTATATAATTCTCTAGCAATCAATTGATAAAGTGCAACCAGCTGAATAAGCCAACACATTTTATCCTTGTTCATCAAAGGTCAATCAAACCATGAGCTAGATAGTCTAAAATCTCCTTACTCCACTCAAGCACCATGTCAAGTTGGAACAGACAAGCATCTGGGAGGTCATCATCAATGCTACTCAGATTCTTCATTTGGAATTCTAGATAGATGGTTGGCCAACACATGTTGTTTCCCTTTTCTTACTGTAACCATAAAGTCGAATTCCAAGAGTAGAAGTAACCAGCGTGTGATTCTTCATGTGATGCAAGGCTTGTTCACCAAATATAATAGGGCCTGATGGTCCACAAAGAATACAAATATGTTGGCTAGTAAGTAATGTTGATATTTCTTTATAGCATAAACCATAGCCAACCCTTCACGCTACGTAGTGGTGTAGTTTATCTCTGCATCGCTTAGTTAATGACTTGCGAAGCAAACTAGGTATCCAATTTGAATTTCCTAGGTTGCGCTAATACGCATCCTATCATAAAATTCGATGCATTGATGTGCACATGGAATAAAAGATCCCAGTTGGGTGGCCTTAGAATAGGTGCACTTACCAGTGCTTTCTTCAACTTATCATATGCTTCTTGGCATTCCTCAGTCCATTCAAAGAAAATGAGTAGTCTATATAATGGTCTGGCGATTTTAGCATAGAATATGATGAAACAATGATAATACCCAACGTGGCCCATAAACCTCTGTACACCTTCATAGTTGGTTGGTCGGTGTAATTCCAAGATTAACTTTACCTTGCTCTCATTCGTGGAAATACCATTTTTAGACATAATGTGCCTTAAGATTACACCTTGCTTGACCTAGAATTGACACTTCAAAGGGTTTAAGGATATACGATATAATCAACATTACTCAAACACCTTTCTTGAACAAGCTAAATGTTTAGTCCAGTGTGAGTGTGCACAAAACTCATCAATGAATACCTCCAGCCACTTTTGCAAACAAGTAGTCCTTGAAGGCCATGCATATAAATTGTTGGAAGGTTGTTGGGGCATTGGTGAGGCCAAAAGGCATAACCTTATGAGAATATATTTCCCATATCGTATTGAAGTCCATTTTGTGATGGTCTTCTAGTGCTATGGACACCTGATTATAACCTGAAAACCCATCTAAGAAGCTGTAAGCTTCTTCACCTGCTACCTGTTCCAATACATGTTCAGTATATACGATAGTGGGTAGTGGTCTTTCCTGGTGGCTGCATTGACCTTTTGAGATTAACACAGACCCTTAATTCTCCATTATTTTTTGGGACAATCACGATTGGTGAGAGCCAATCTATGTGCTCGATCTCATAGATGAAATCCACAGAGTTTATCAATTTCCTCCTTTAAAATCACTGCATATTTTGGATTCATCTGGTATGGCTTTTGCTTGGATGGTCTTGATCTGTATGATCAAAATTGTGTGTTTAACCACCTCGGGTGATAAACCATTCATTTCAATATATTTCCAAGAAAAACAATCCTTGAATTCTTTGAGGAGAGCGAGTTCTTGTTCTTCAGTCACTGCAATTAAGTCTCTAGCAATATAGACAGGTGTGGGATCCTCCCGTGGCTTTGCAAGATCAACCTCCTTAACTTCAACTGGTTCATCATAGGACATGGATTGGCCATCTTCCTTTACTCTTTTAGTCAATTGGACTACTTTTCGTTTGTCAATGGTGTATGTTCTAAAATGGTCCGGCACTGAGAGGAGGTCTAGCCAGTCGTCCTCCTCATCTTTTGTTTGAGCCATCGCCTTCTTAGCCTCATGCTCTTAGCTTTAGCCAGGGCCTTGTTTCATTTTCTTTGTCTTGCCTTTGTGATTTTAGGCGCTTCTGGCTCTTGAGGTATAACCTTCTCCTCTCATTTCCCTTCCAGGGTTATCTTACTCAATTCTTCACCCCAGTTCTTAGAAAACTCCACATACACCTTAGTGACCTTGAGATATCTTAGCCATTGAGTGTCCATGGGCTTACTTTGTAGTTAGGAATTTTGTCAAGTGATATACCTCTTTTGCTTACACCATCTCCTAAGGCGTTGGGTGCTCTTGTGGCCATGTGATCTAGAACCTTCTGTGCTGGAGGCTTCATCCTCCATTTCTTCTTCTCTTGGTTGCACATCTACCATGTGCATTGAGGTGGTAGGAATGTTTCCTGATTCAACGTACTGGGTTCCTTTGGAAGGCAACACATCTATAGTAGCAAGAACATCCAGTTTTCACTAACATCTAGGGGTGGAAGCGACATGTACATTGCGGCCTCTTCCTCTTCCTGTGAATTCTCCTTTGTTGGTTAGCAGACTTGTAGGGACGTGGTTTGTTTGGTGATTCGCTGGTGATCAAATCACTCCCAAACAGTTGACCTTCCACTGGGTGTGCCTTCCACGTTTGTAGATTGATCTTTAGAATTTGCATGTCCTTTTGAACATACACTTGATCTAACACCCAATCATGCACCAATTTGGCTTCCCTCATGAAAGGTCTACCTAAGATAATGTTTTATGAATTTGGTTGGCACACAAGAAGTCCATTACAACACATGTATGATGGTAGTGGAATGAAAAGACCTTAAGTCTTACGTTTTTCAATAGCCCCATGGGTCTTGAGAATGTTCCATCTGCCATTTTGACGATTAGATCTGCTCTTTCCAATTTTGGTTTACCCCAGTTTTCCCAACATCATTTGGTGATAATACTCACCTCTGCTCCTCCGTCCCAAGATAGCCAGTGCTTGGTATTTGTTATGGTGAATTGGGATCTTAGCATTTGTATCATCACTCTCATAATATTGGCCCAGTTGCTTGATAGGTATTTTGATGAATCTGGGAGTTCCCTCCTCATGCACTAGGTTTTTCTCTACTAGAGGTGACTAAGTCTCCTCTGTTGTGGACATCAGGTTTAATCTTCCCTCTACCCAGTTCTTGATATCTACCCATAATGCCGACATATTGCATAACAATGGTCCCAACGGCATTTTGATGGTGGTGGACAAAATGGCTACAAGATTGCCTATGTCTCTAGGCTCCCTAGAAAGTGAGGGTTCCTTCCATGTGTTTGTCGTATATTCAACCCTAGGGAATGAATGGATGGACAACTCTTGGTCTCTATTTCCTCAAACATTCTTGCCATGAGGTCACTGTGAGCCCCTTCCTCGGATCCTTCTAGAATTGGAGTAGGCACATCCAATTTCCTTTCCTTTATCAGTTCGTTTCTTAGATACACTATATCCCTAGCCCCATTAGCCCTTAATTTGGCTTTGTGATTTTGTTGGCACTCCTCAACTAGGGCCTTAGCTTCTTCAAGCTTCCTTATTTCTTCATCAGCATTTGGATATTCTCCAATCTCCTTAGGGGTTGCTAGTCTCTCCTTTGCAGTTTCTTGGGCGTGCCCATCCTTCTTCGGCACTTGGTCATCTTCTTCCTTTGATTGGGTGGATCTATTGTCAATGGTGTCTTCTTTGGATCCATCCTGTATTGTGACCATGGTATCACCTTTTCCCACTTTCTTCACTCTTCTCCTTCTCCTAGTATTAGAGGTTGTAATACCCACTGGGTTTTTTCCCTTACCAACTTGTTTTGCTTGCACTCGTGTCAGGACATTCAATGGCGTGATATTCCCAGGCTACACACACTTATAGTCTTGATAGTGACATGGTTAAAAATGGAAGTAGAACCATTGGTGTACGATATGAACAGTCTTTGATCAAATGATCAACCCCACACTAAACATAGGAAAGTGTTGGCATGACATTGGTTTTTTTGCTACTGCTGCTAAGGGTTAGGCTTGACCCATATTAGCCACATTCTTATGAGGACAGTCCGCTATTTGATGAGGTCCGTTACAACCAAAACACTGTATTTCCCCCCTTCTCATAGTTGAGTTTAAGTCTTTGCCTTTCCATTGTAACATGGTTTGAAACACTAGCACTAGCATGTTGTTTTATAAGACATTAAACTCTGGTGTAATCTCCGTGGGCTCCTTGAAGTAATCATTATTGATTTCTACCTCACACATGACTTCCCTCTTGTCCAAGAGCTCCTCAATCAATATCTGGTTGATTTTTAGCATGTGGTGGTTGTGGTGGTAGAACATGTGGTGGAAAAGGCGACATGTCCTACATTTAGAACATCCCTCATGGTAAATAGGATGGGTTTGGCTAACTTACAGCTACAAAAGGTTTCACTGGTGGTGCTGGTAAGGCTAGCAACACTCTGGGTGGTGTTGATAGTTGTGCTAATGGGCTGGACCCTCAGATATTTGCACATGGTAGTGTCATGGTTCCCAATATCACATAGTAAGCACAATAAAGTAATTGCCTTAGTCTTAAGTGAGGGCATTCGGTGCTCATGTGATTTTGTCTGCAAGCACTAAATCAACTCTCTCCAGGAGGGTAAAGATGAGCATTCCCTGATGCTTCTCTTCCATCCCTAACCTTTAATTTCTCCAATATGGCATTAGTTAGCTCTTCCACTGTCATATTTCCAACTTTCTTGCTCTTGGTTCTTGTGTCCTGGTGACTTGAGACTTGCGATGTTGCTGCTATTGAAGTTGCCTTGGCATCTTCTGGTTGTGGCAACTCAAGTATATTGTTCTCATATTCAATTTCCAACTTACAGCACGTATCTAGAGGAGTAGCCGGTTGAGCTCCATATCTTCAGCTGCAACCAAGCCCAAAATGGTTCTTAGAGTAGTCATCTTGACTACAGGAAAGAAGATCTCATCAAAGTCAATTCCATGTTCTTGCTTGTACCCCTTTGCAACCAATCGGGCTTTGTACTTTGGCGAGGAACCAAAAGTGACCTTCATCTTGTAAACCCACTTACATGGAAGGGTTTTCTTCCCTTTAGTAGGCAACTGCACCAAGTCCCAACAAGTACCATTCTTTTCAAGTGATTCCATTTCCAACAGCATGGCCTTAAACCACTTCTTGCTGTCCGTTCTAGAGTCATTGCTTCCTGGAAGCATGACGGCTCACCACCACAGTCAGTAACCATGAAATAACAGCAGCATACTGCACACCAGGAACAAACCTGTCAGGTGGCCTTGATGGTCGGGTTGACCTACTACAGAGTGAATGCTCAGCATTTGCAGGCTGTGGAACTTGCAATCCTGCATTTTCAGCTTGCTATCCTGAAATTTCAGCATGCTGTCCAGCCCCTACTGGCTGTTCTAACTGCATATTTTCTTGCATGTTGTCCAGCCCCTGCTGGCTATTCTAACTGCATATTTTCTTGCTGCTGCAACTGTGGAGCATCATGGGCAATACCTTGCTAGTCATTTCCAACACCATTCCTTGCATTTTTAGGGTCATTTACAGCAGGTATACGCTACTGTCCACTGGGCACTAACTGTTGTCTAACAAGTACATCCTCCCTGAAAACAACCCTTTTGACCTCCTCAGTCTTCTCGGGCTACTTATGCATGTGATCTTCACGGAAGATGACATCATTGCCGCGTACTATCTTTCTTTTCTTGGGATCCCATAGTCTGTACCACCCATCTCACCCTCGTCACCGTATCCTAGGAATATGCATTTACAGGACTTTGGTTCCAGTTTACTGCGTTCTTCTTTCCGTATGTGCACAAAAGCCTCGCAGAGCCAAAAACTCTCAAATGAGCATAAGAAGGTGGCTTGCCCGACCACTTTTCCTGAGGGACTCTCCCCCCCCAAAGACCTGTTCTCGGTGACCTATTGATCAAATGAACGGCTGTCATAACAGCCTCTGCCCACAAAAGCCATGGGAAAATGCAGCATGAGACAGCATCGTACATACAGACCTTATCTTGTATGGTCCGATTCATGCGCTCTGCAACTCCGTTTTGGGGTGGATTATGAGGGGCAGTGAGCTCCCTCTTATCCCCTTACTGTCACAAAAAGCCTAAAAGGCTTTGGACACATACTCCCCACCATTGTCAGAGCAAAGACACTTAAGTGTCTTATCAGTCTGGTTCTCAACCAATGCCAAGAATTTCTGAAACTTGTCAAGCACTTCGTTCTTGCTATGAATAGGGTAAACCCATACCTTCCGTCGTGTAGCATCATCGACAAAGGTGACAAAGTATTTCTTTCCCTTTAGAGATAACCTTAGCATCTGACATACATCTGAATGTACTAACTCTAGAGGCAAAGATTTCAATGAAAGAAACTTTTTATGAGACGTCTGTGCATGCTTACCATAAACACAATGATTATAGTGCCCAAAATCAGCATAACAAAGACAAGGCAAGTAACCCAAAAACGAGAAAGTACTTTCATTCCTGTCTGACTCATATGTCCCAACGGGCCATGCCACAAGGAAACACTTGGTTTCTCGGTCTTCGATCTTTACACTGCTCTTCTTAGCAGGCTGACTCTCTTTCTTCTCTTCCTTGCTGTCATTTGTCTTCTTGCCCTTTCCTTTCTCTTTCTTCCATCTATAGCAGTCACGTTTGAAGTGACCCTTCTTGCCACAGTGACCCTTCTTCCATCTATAGCAGTCACGTTTGAAGTGACCCTTCTTGCCACAGTGATGGCATTCAACATCCTTACCACCACGAGATTTACTGCATCCCTTGCTATCAGATTTCCCTTTCTGTTGTTGTGATCTGCCTCTAGTATGCAAAGCACTGGAAGACTTACTAGATGCATTGTTCTACCGATTCATTTCTTCCATGAGCAGAGAACTCTCTACATCATCAGAGTACACAAGCATAGCATTCGAGTTGCTCAACTGTCCTGAAAGTATCCCAGCTTTCAGGTAGAGTGCATAACAGAAAGGTAGCCTTGAACTCATCATCGATATTGAACTTCAAGGTAGCTAGCTGGCTGAAAATAGAATTAAACTCACTAAGGTGAGTAGACATGGCAGTGCCCTCTTTCATGCGCAAATCCATGAGTTTCTTTAGCCAATAGACTTTACTTGCAGCACTCTTCTGAGCATACAACTCTTCCAGTCTCATCCACATAGCATAGGCAGTGTCCAATCCCTCTATGTTAAACAACAAAGAGTCTGCAAAACTGACAGTTCAATGGTAGAGCATGCAAGCTCATCCAGATCATCCTATTCATCTTGTGCTATGTCGGCTGCTCGTACTCCCTTCGTCTTGATAGGCTTCACTTGTTTCTTCTGCACCAAGACATTGTAGCACTACTTTTGCCAAATTGCAAAGTTATGTGCCCCTTCAAGCTTCTTTATGTTCATGCTGTCACTACTGCTAGCCATAATTACAGCCCAAAATGACAAGAGTTCAACCCAAAACAAACCTAACCTGTCACACAAGTGACCAAGAAGAGATGCAGAAAACCAACTAGTAGTATACTTCCAGATCTTAGTTCTGGTTATTGATCATATTTCAACATAATAGTGACATTTCAGACCAGCAACATGCATATAGACATCACTAAATAGCATCAGACAAGTCTAGGTACAAACTGCCTCTGCAAATGGTCTCTGCTATTCACAGTGTACAACAACAAGATGTCTGCACAAACTGATCCGTTTTCAGCTCAAAAATGAGGCATAACACATATCCAATCACTGCTCAAGCATGTGACTTAATGTCAGTACCAAAACAGTGCTTATGAGCTTCACCGAAAGCATATAACCCAACTAAAAATCACTTACAGGTATGGTACAATTTTCCAACAACCAAGATAATTTTCCCGACCTCTAAATTAGGCTCAAAACATCCCCAAAGTCATCTCCAGATGACTTTGGGGATGTTTTGAGCAACTAAGACAATTTTCCAGCAACCAAGATAATTTTCCCGAGCTCTAAATTAGGCTCAAAACATCCCCAAAGTCATCTTCCAGCAACCAAGACAATTTTCTCGAGCTCTAAATTAGGCTCAAAACATCCCCAAAGTCATCTCCAGATGATTGGCATTCATGATATGCATGTACAATACATCAGTAGCATCCAAAATGTAATCCAAAGACAATAGGTATGTCATTCACTGTCAAAATGACATTCAGCCCCTGCTATTATAGCATACAAAACCCTATGTAAACTAAGTAAAATCTCAGCTAAAATCAGACCAAATGCATAACACCTCCCAATGTATTTGCATCATGTAAGCATGTGGTGGCATCTAATGAGCACAATAATTGAGCAATGATGACAGCTCAAAACAGAGATTTCCCTGTCAATTCCAGCATGCTGCCTTTGTTTTACAGCCAATGCTTGAGAGTGGAAAGCTCCAAAGACCAATGACAGTACCTAAGATCAATACTAGGCACCCAATTTGTCTTTTACCTGAGTATATGAGTCACCAATGAACTGCCAAGCTGAGATGTAAGTCTGTTGTAGACCTGTGAATAGTTTATGGGTTGCACTGGCTATGTAGAAGGTTGAGGAACAACCAATAACCACTCCAATACCTTTTCCCAATGTCAAGAACCTACAGATGAGTGTCCTTGAGCTGCCCTGATGGAGGAGATGTTAAGAAAGCTGAAAAAAACATTCTTTGATGCTGTTTATAGTAGGCCCAACCTGCGTGAGCTACCTGCTGTGCTCCAAGAAAGCCACGTGGGGCTGCTTGACAAGGTAGGGAGAGCAAGAACAATGTCCCAAGAAGCCCTCAAATAAGGCTTCAGACAAGCTGAGATAAACAAAGCTTCAAAATGAGAAGCTATGATAAGGCTACCTCATGAAGAGAAGACCATTACTGCCATTGTCCTGTAAGCCTTGAAATGTTTGCTGCGCAGAAGCAATGCCGAGGAGCTCCTCTGTCCAGATGTCTAGCTCTGATACCAGTTTGAAGTGCACAGACCACGAAGTGCGGAGCTTCAATGGATGCAGCAATACAGGTAGAGAGAGAGAGAGACAGAGACACAGTATGTGGGTACATTGATGATGTACCTCTAAGGTTTTTCAGATAGGTATATGAATAATGGTACAACCCCGAAGGGTGCTAGGCGGGCACGGTGACCCTTTATTCCCAACATGGCTTGCCACAACGATTCCTTAAATTGCTGACGCATGGAGCTGATTTACGCTGATTTGTAGGTGCCTTTTTTCTAGAGCAAATTGTAGATCTACACTTCCAAAGATGGAATTAACCTAATTCCTCTCAGCCCCCCTAGGGTTTTCAAGGGTGCTCTACATGCCTATGATCTCAGATTTGTGCAATTCATCAAGGAGTAGTGGCATCAAGCTGCTCTGGATTAAATTTGCAAGTGACTTATTCTCTCTTGTCCAGCAGTGCTAAGGTGACCTCTCAGATCATTCCCTTGTTCCGCAGATTCTTCGAGTTCTGAAAGGTAACCTGGTAAAATAGAGATTAAGCATTCAATATTTGGTCAGATCTTATGTTTTTGGGCTTGATCCTCTACTAGACTAACTGTTATTGATGCCCTTAAAAGGATTTGAGCTCATTTGAACTCTAAGGCACCAGATCTGGCCTCCCCATACACTCTATTTTTTGCACACAAAATAGGGGATTAATCTCACTAATTAGTGATTAATTATCATATAAAATAGGGGATCAATCTCACTAATTAGTGATTAATTATCATATAAATAGAAGATTAATCTCACTAATTAGTGATTAATTAACACTAATCACTAAATTTTGGTGCAATTGATGGTTAAAACTTACCATTGGGTATCTGATATAGATCTCTATCACTTTAGATTATAATTTGAAGTTGGTTTGATGTCCCAACCATCCACTACAAAACCAACTGTCCTTGGCTTTATGCAATTTTTGGTGTATTCATGCTTGTAAACTTGTTGTAATCATCATTAAACACCAAATTAGAGTTGTAAAAGGGTAGACACTACCCTTGAATCTTGAATTGGATCAAGAGGTAAGAACCCCTTTGCATCATTATGAGCATTGCACAGGAAGTAGCTAAATTCAATGGGGAGCAATTCCATACGTGGAAAAGAAAAACCATGTATTTGCTCATGAGGAAGAATCTATGGGGGCTAGTTGAGGGAAGAGATGAATGTCTAGAGGAGCATGAAAAGGATGAGTGGAAGAGAAGAAATGAGAAAGCATTAGAACTCATCGCACTTAGCTTAAATGACATTAACCACATTGTGGGGATACAACAAGCTAAAGATGCATGGGATGAACTTAACAAATTATTTGGCACTCAAGCAAAGAATTCAAAGATAAATCTTCTAATGCAATTCTACAAACTTGGCATGAAGGAAAGTGAACCTCTAACCACACACTTGAACAAATATAAAAGCATCAAACAACACCTTATAGCCATTGGAAAGAAAGTAGAAGATGATTAGGCACTAGTAGTGCTTCTAAAGAGTGTGGACAAGGGAGAGTATGAGAACATTGTGGAAACCTAAAAGAATGTACTAGATTTGAAGTTGTATGAGATAGAAGGAGCTCTACTAGAGCAAGAGAACAAGGTCAAAGAGAAGAAATGATTGGACCCAACAACTAGAGAGGAGAAAGCACTCTACACCCGAGGAGGCCTCACACGAGAACGAGGAAGAGGTAGGGGAGGAGGAAGGACCTTCACTTGCCACAATTGTGGGAAGCCAGGATGACACATGGCTAGAGACTGCTACAACAAACCAAATGAAGAAGGATCAGCATTGGCAAACTTCATGGAGACTCCTAAGGAAGAGGAGTCAGAACATCTTCTCTGAGAGAGAAAGAGAGAAACCCCACAACCCAATGTAACCTGCCCCAATAGAGTAAAACCACCTTTGAGCCACCGATGATGTAGGCCATGTGGTAGATGTATGTGTGAGCACTTTAGTCAAAGTTACGGGCACTTGTAGTAGCCTTGGACAAATAGAGAGAGAGTGTCAACAAGGACTATGAGTTAGGGACTTGAGGCACTGGTCGTCCGGGCTACCAAGTAAGAGGGAAACTTGGTATAGGGTCCAGGTTTGCTACAATTATTCACTTGAGGGGAGGTGTTGAAATATGCAAGTGAATGGGTGTATGCGGGAACAAGCCCTTAGCTAGAGATTGTAAAAGGGAGTCCGTAATTGAGTGGGTAGCAATGAAAAAGTGAGAAGAATCTATTGGATGAGAGAATCAAGGGTAGCATGAGTGAATATAGGGGTGTGGAAAGATTCTATGAAAAGGTGTCCCCAGATGTATGGGAGGTGACACAAATCAAGGAGAAATCAGTGGCGGGAGTGTGTGCTTGGCACCTTGTGGATGTAAAAGCTATAAATTGAGGCATTGGCCTAATGAGAATTTGTTGGTTTTTGAGTATCCATGCCTTTATTATGCTATTAGATTAATTATGCACTAATCTTACTTTAATCACTCTCTTACTAATCATGTTGATTCTTGCATTTGATCCACCATAGCCCTTCACATTAATCTTGTGCACTAATCTTGCTTTAATCACTCGTTGCTAATCATGTTGATTCTTGCATTTGATCCACCATAGCCCTTCACATTACTGCAAATTCAATTATTTCTACCTTCATAAAGGGTCTCAAACATTCAAAGTCAATTTATATACCTGGCACTCACATCATATGGCCAAAGCTCCCTTTGCCGAAGACTCTGTGGACCACCGCTAGGAGCAAGGAGCTCTTTTTTGCGATGTTTGTCATCAAGACCTTGATGACGCGTAGGTGTCATGCACGATCACTTCTGTCAATAGTGATGAAGTCGACCATGACTGGTTTAAAATGCTTGCTACACTTGACACCCTCCCCGATCGCAAAACTCGGCATGCAATTCGTGCTTTTGAATGGCGAGATCCCTACATGAACCATACCAAGCCATTGCCTTGCTTAACACCCTGAGTGTAAGTGTATCTCCACAACCTGAAACATCCACCCTTAGGGTCTAGATAGATTTTCTCTTTGGCAGAAATATGCAACGAAAACGTACCTTGCTGTCTCCCACAACTAGCCACAATCTTTTGCCATGGGAAACATGGGTCTCATGCAAATCATCTCTTAAAACTGCCCATGCCAAAATTCAATTACAAATCCTTGAGTCCTTTACACAAACTATATATACTTTCTCTAACCCATTGGCTTATAAGTTTTTGTGGTTCCCATAGGTGAGACAAAGGAAGCAATCATACTTGGTAGGTCTAGAACTCTCCACAAAGGGTACTCTCTCACCCCCAACAATAACTGGTAAGTCTTCCACTGCCCCCCCCACTACCACCAAAACTAAACCCACCAAGAATATGGATCGGACTCTCAACGAGAATGGACTACAATGGTGACAAGTCCACATATATCCTATGGTCCACACAAATCTCATAATCTTGGAAGCATGGAAAACTCTTGGAAAAGCCACACTAATAAAAAAACACTTACATTCAAATATCACATGAAATGTGTCTAATGAGTGTTGGGTATTTCATTCCTAAAATTTCTATTGGAAATACCACTTGGAGTGCAGATTTCATGTCATAGATGCAGGAGCACTCCAAGGCCCGATTATCATTGGAAAAGAGTGGATTGATGCCACTCACTACCAAATCAATTGGTGCGAAGAAACGGCCACCATAGAAATCAATGGCAAAAAGGCCACAGTCCTCTTGTGTCCCCAAGAGGAAATCATACACACACCCTTACCCCCAACTGCCCTTCCCCCTCTCTTCCCCCTCACGCCCCATCCTCATCCCTGATAGTCTCCCTTGTGGGTAACTACACCCCATGCCTCACCAAGCCGGTCAATTGGGCACTGCCAACACCCTCCAACAATGATAATCAATCTTCGTTATCGACAATCCCCATAAAATTTACATCCTCGACCACCCACATAGCAAGCACCTTGACCTCTTACCTTTATCATGACAATTAATGGTGGGTGCCCAAGACTCCTCTTGCCACTCAGAGATTTTACGATGGCTACATAGAACTATGGATCCCTAAATAGCCATCTTCGCAATCCAAGCGTAAGCAGCCAACTAAGCCAATAGAAACCAACCCTAAGCCAATGCTTCACAACGTTGGCTAGTCCCTGATCGCCTGTTATACGAGCACAAGGCTACTATAAAGGCAACACTCGCCTTTGGCTACCCAAGAACGCCGGGTCCACAACAACTACTCCCTAGGAAGCTGCGACACAAAAGGCCCCACGGCCACCGGTTAGGCAGCCCCAAGTATAGCGAAGCCAACAACATTGGGTGCCTACCAATGTGCTCAAAGCTCAAGGCTTTCATGACAACAACACACACCTGTGGCTCCCAAAGCCACAATCAAAAGCCTATCCTCCGCATCGACAACCTAATCATAGCTCATAGCCTCATCAACAAAAAAACTAGAAACCTCGACAACCCCATGGACCTTCATCACTCGCGGGGCAGTGATGGGTACCCACATGCCTCTTAGATGCCCAAGGCTTCCATAATGGGAACTCCATCATTGGCTCCCACGACATACCCCTTAGTAGTTCACCCAACCCACCCCAACCAAGTTGGTACCTATCCAATTGACAAAGATGGTTTGGCGACCAACGTGCAAGCAAGTCCCCTCTTCATCACATAAATCCTATGGACTTGCCCACACCCAACCCATGGGCTTTCAAAAGCTCAATTTGCCTAGCCTTTTCCACCAACAAAGCCTCAACCACGATGCTCCACCGTGCCCCTTGACTTTGTCACCAAACCAAGGGGCAATGCTACAAATGGCAGAGCTTATTTAACCACTCAAAGATAAACTCAAAGGTAAGCTCACAAGTCTAGCTACATGGGCCACTTAGTACAAAACCCTCTTTAGGAGTGCTATCAAAGGAATCCCAATTTATTTCTTAGAGCCCTTCCTCTCAAAGTCCCTCCAGCAAGCCTCTTGTGAATATTTCACTTGTTTCTTGAAATATTGAAATAAATCTTGACATTGACATGAAGGCCTCAAGTGTCTTATTTTCCTATGGACATGTAGAGAACAATGTCTTTGAAGATCCAAAGATTTAAAATCATGCTAAGATACCCATGTAGGCATCATCACAAGAATGCATGATGATTGTGGATCAATGATTCAATGCCATCTATAGGGCTCTTCATAAGATATATATGAAAATGTTTCAATAACTATGACCTTCTTCGAGTTTGTTTTGGACTTGCTAAGGAAAGAGTGTTTATCTCTTTTTAAATGTGAAACATCCAAATTATTTCTTAGGGTGAAACATGTGTTAAGACTACATGTTCTTGGGTGATTGTGGTGGGGTTGGAAGGAAGGATGTAATGTAAAGTTTCTTTCTTTTTATAATATTTATATAATGTGGTGGGGTTGGAAGGAAGGATGTAATGTAAAGTTTCTTTCTTTTTATAATATTTATATAATATTGGTCCCAAAAAAAAGACTACATGTTCTTGAAAGTAAACATTAATTGAAATTCAGATTTTAGAATTTAAGTACCATGTTTTTAAATTTGTGGAATTGGACTCTGATTTCAGCTTGTAACTACCTTGAGAAAAGGATTTACCTTTGCCTCTATTGACTGGCAACAAAGACCTGATCTCCTGTACACATGACATATCTATTTACCTAGATTACTCTTCTTGCAAGAGCATAGAAACTAACTTCTCAAACTTCAAGGCACTTAGATTACCTTTCATATCATGAGTTTGATGGTAGAAGTAAAAATTTGATACGAGTCTGGCAACGCATTTAAGATAGTGGGCACCAATGTACTGTTAGGATATACTTCATCAACAATAGCCAACCGCTCCTTAAAATCCTTTCATATCACGAGTTTGATGGTAGAAGCAAAAATTTGATACGAGTCTGGCAACGCATTCAAGATAGTAGACACCAATGTACTGTTAGGATATACTTCATCAACAATAGCCAACCGCTCCTTAAAATCCTTGATTTTTGTAAGGAAACTATCCATGGACTCTCCCTCATTCATATGCTCTGACTCTAATTTCTTGCGTAGATAAGTAACACGTACTTCATTATATACCTAGTACAATGATATCCTAAGCATGTTTAGCAGTCCTGCATGACCAAATGTGAGGAATATTGATGCTCCTCTCTTCACTAACAAAAGCAAGCAACACATGTGCCTATGCATCTCTTCCATCCCACTTTGTTTATTCTTGCATATAAGGCTATCCTGTGGTATTGTACCATGAGAAACTGAGTCCGTGTCTGTAAATGTGTCTTCTACAACATGTTCATCAGAGCAACCAGTACATTTCTCAGTGCTAACCACAACATTCCCTAGCCCTTTGGCTACCAATACATGACGCGTCATATAGGACCATAATGGGTAGTTGGTCCCATCAAGCTTATCCTCAGCATACAGTGGATAACATCTAAAATACATCACCATTTGCCATTTTTCATAATACCCAAGAAAGTAATCATATAAACTATAAGTGCTAAATGATCCTTTGATGCAACTAGCCCATTTGGCTGCCGTCGCTACGCCAGATTGCTACTTGACTGACCACTGTGCAACAACTGGTGGGTCTTCTTGTTTTGTAGCAAACTTGTAACAACTTCTTGATGAACGGGTAGTACCTGTGGTTGTAATGGGAAGATGGGGATTAGTCGGAGAAGAAAAAGAGAGGAGTGAGCAAGACTCTAATCCACCTAGCATAGACTGTAGAAGGGTGCATCATTGTTAGGAGATGGAGAGACATGTCGAGTCTACTCAGGCTTTGAGGAGAGGAACAGTACTGAATAGGGACACATGAGAGTTGAGAGATCAGTTCATGGGTAGAGTTCCTCTAAGGCATTTTATTGTAATATTCAGGAATGGATTGTGTCTCGTCTCACTGTTGCTCTCTATCTACTCATCTCTATTAGTGTTGTGTTTAATCTTGTGTTAACGTATTCTTGTCTTGATGTGATAGGTTGTCTGGAATCTAGATAACCATAGGAACTAACTTGCTTGCATTCATGCTCAATCTTGCCGCACTTAGGCAGACAATAGGTCAACAATTGCGCATTGGCTCATCTCATTGAGTGTAGTTGCATTAGTTACGTCTCCTCCGGAGCCGACTAGGTGGTTTGGACCTACGCTAGTGCCGGCGGGTACTAACCAAAAACCAACACTTTTGGCGATCTTGGTGGGGAACTAGTACGCCAGGCAAGGGAGTGAGAAAATAAAGCACAGTTGGTTAGAAAGTAAAGTTAGTTAAGATGAACTATCTATGGGAGAAAAAATCACTCTACAGAGACATTTTACTATAATACCTGGAATAAAAATATGAGGGTAATGGAAAGGCAACATTAGAGTAAGCTCCAACTGTTAACCAGGTCGCTCATAAGACCTTAAGTCAACAGACCTTATGGAAGAGGGGGTGGCAGATTTGGACCAAGGGGAGCGTGCTTTTACTAAAATGGTCTAGGGCATAGACAAAATGCATGTACCATCTTTCAGCACCATCAGCAGGAACTGCAAGAGGCGAGGACACAAAGGGAGGCAAACCCATGAGGAGTTGATGCTACTGTAAACATGGTAAAGGTAGACTATGGGGCAAGAAAAGAATAAGAGAAACCACTAGAGGTGATGGCTATTACAAGATCACAAGGAATTGTCAAGATGCTGACAGGTAGGAATGCCGAGCCAGAATGGAAAACGAAGCCAGAATAGTGGGCAGGGTAGCAAAAGGGTCCAAGAACAAATCACCAAGTTAGTGCAAAGCGCACAAGGGATGGTGAGGACAATGCAGGAAAGCCCACCCCTAGGAGAGCATCTTGAGGAAAATCTGGAAATGAAATACTGGTCAAGAGAGGAGAGGAGATTGGTGCAAGAAAGAAGCTGAGGCGGAACTACTGGCTGGAGCCAATTATAACCCAGAGTAGTAGAAGTATCTCGAGAGAAGAAAAGGAAGGAAACTTGGAAGGATTCCAAACCAGAAAACTGACAAGAGGAAGTTAGGAATAAGAAAGGGAAGCAAAAGAGAAAGGAAGGGTGCACAGAAACCAAGGCAAGCTAACTGATAGTAGTAAGGAAAACGACCTATGGGAGGACCTCGGCAAGATGAAATTGAACATCACACTAGATTAAATGCTGAATCTGGTTCCCAATTACAGGAAAAAGTTGCTTCAAGCGATAGTGCCAAATGAGAATCTAGTGCAGATGCCCTTGCAACAAGAATTGGGAAACCTAGCAGTAGTAGTGGTAGTTAAATGTAGGAATGTGAAAACAGTCCAGGATTGTGATACATTTGTTCTAGAAATGACCATCAAGATTAGAGGAGAGACAATGACAAGGGTCATATGGATGGAGGATCAGGGGTAAATATAATATCAGATAGTCTGGCTAAAAAGCTAGGAATTACTAACATGCAACCAACCCCATTCCAGATTTGCATGGATGACCAAAGAAGGGTTTGGCTTGTTCATATAATCAGAGGAGAACAAATAGAAGTGGTAGGATGCATGTTCATTACTGTGTTCATACTTCTCAAGATGATTGAAATAGCAGGTGCATATCCCATGCTCCTATGAAGACCATGGCTCAGGACTGGAAGGATAAAGCCCAATTGGGATATAGATAAGATCACAATCACAAGAGGCAAAAAGAAAGTTTGCATTTTAGTTTGCAGGAAAAGGTAGGCCAAACCCAGCAAGCCGACTAATGATATGAACGCGAGGGCCTAAACTACCTATAAGGGGTAGAAGATGACAAAGAAGAGCAGATCATGAAGGAGAATCTAGATCTGTTGTTGCTATTCGAGGTGATCATAAAGAGGATTGTACAAAGGTATGATCCAAAAATCTTGGTGGCTTATCCAGAAGTGCCGATAAATGAAGAAAGTGCATAGGAAGAGGAGGAGGACACAAAGACAGTATGACAGAGTTGCAGGCTGAGCAGGAAAGAGTAATACTGGCTCCCAAGCAAGAGGAAGCCCAACTTAGGAAGCAGAATATCAAAGTCCAGGAAGAAAAACTAGAAGAAGTAAACCTGGGGGATGACTAAGAGCCAAAGACAATGAGCTGAATCAGGAATTTAGGGGAAGGATCTTGGAACTGTTGAAGTCCTACAAAAGATGTGTTTGCTTGGAATTACTTAGATATGAAAGGGATTGATCCTAGCTTCTATCAACACAAGATTAACTTGAAGGAGGATGTAACCTCTATTCGGCAGAGTAGATACAAAATGAACCCCAACTATGCAAACAAGTGAAGGAGGAAATTGACAAGTTGCTGAGACTTGGGTTCATCTATCCACCAATAGGGCATAATGGCTTTCACCAATAGTCATTGTCCCGGAAGAAAAATGGGAAGCTGAGTGTATGCATTGACTACCGCAATCTGAACGCCTCTACCACATTAGATCGGTTCTTGCTGCCATTCATAGATTCCTTGCTGGATGCGGTAGTTGGGCACAAGACATACTCCTTTCTGATGGGTTCAGCAGCAGCAAGGGTACAACCAGGTACAAATGGCCCCAGAAGATAATGAGAAAATAGCCTTTGTGATAGAATGGGGGGCATTTGCCTCAATTGTGATGACATTCGGGCTTAAAAATGCTCCTGCTACATTCCTAAGAATGGTTTATGAAATATACTATGAATATATGACCACCTTCATGAGGGTGTTTGTGGTGACTTTAGTGTGTTCGAAAAGAAAGAAGAACACATAATGCACCTCACAATGTGCCTGAAAAAGTGTAGGAAGGCCAGACTAAATCTAGCTAAGTGTGCCTTTGTTGTAACTAGTGGATCCCTCTTAGGACATAAAGTGTCTACGAGCTAGTTGTGGGTCGCCATCATTGTGAAGCTATAGCTGCCCAAGAATGCCAAAGAACTTGCAATATTCCTGGGGCTAATCAAGTGGCATATAACAGATTCATGAGGTTCTTGGAAAACGTGGCGGTGCCCCTGTACAGTGATGGTGAAAGATGCAGAATACGTCTGGTCGTCCTGAATCTTGTCAAGAGGCATTCTGAAATCTCAATAGAATACTGTCAACAGCTCCCATTCTCTGGTAGCCGAACTATGACATAGTATTCCATGTGTTTGTCGATGCCTTTGATATTGCCATTGGTAGTGCTTTGATGTAGGAAGCACAAGAGGGCTGGTATACAGACTGGTCTACTATGCAAGCAGGAGGCTGTCTAGGCGCCGGAGAAGAACTACTCCACTACGGAAAAGGAGTCACTGGGAATGATCTACTCCATCAAGAAGTTCAGACACTACTTGTTGGTAATATGTTTGAATTTCATGTAGATCATAAAGCTCTCCTGTACCTAATAAACAAACCAGACTTGGCATGAAAATTGGCCAGATGGATGCTCTTGTTACACGAATTCGAGTTCAACATAAGGTACACCTCGGGAACAAGCACGCACTAAGAAGACTTCTTGTCAAGATTAGAAATAGGAGAAGAGCCAGAGGGGGTGGAATATGGTTTCCTAGATGCGCATCTTTTCCTCATAGAAGGAGAGAAACCCAGCTCGTATGATGAAATGCTGCAATTCCTGTCTGACTTGTCCTTTTCGGAGTACATGTCCACAGATCAGAGAAAGAACTGATGCTCTAGAGCAAGTCATTCATGGTGGTGGCTGAGCAACTCTACAAGATGAGCGTCGATTAGATCCCAGGGGATTAACTCTTAGAAAACTTATGATATCATGTGAGTGTACAAGAGGGGGGTTTTTTGAAATGAGGCATAAGCTTATAAGGTAGGGGTAAGGACATGTATTTAGGTGAATACTAAATTTTAAATTTTAGTTAAGGAGAGGGGACCTTGGTAGTACTTACTTTCATGGTGCATGTATGGTAATGATCTAATGATATCAAGGAATGATCACAACATGCTTTTAATAATGATTCAAGTAGGTTGTGGTGATTTACAGTGATGATTTACTACTACTTAACATTTATTTTTTTGGTAGCATGCATGAAGTACTTATGTTTGCTAAATAAGGTTCAAAGTAACATACTTTAATCTAAGGAGAGGGGGTGTGTAAATGCTAGAGAAAAAAACATAGATATAAGGAAGGGGGTGACATAGTCATTTTTTAAGGTATCCTTATAAGCTTAAATAGGGGGGTATCATCTTATGAGCATCATATATAGGAGGTTTTCTTGAGGTTCATGCATGCAGGTGATGTCTCCCTTTGTGAGTGAATCCCCTAGGGATTAGATTATACTGAGAAGATGCATCCCCGAACATGAGCAATAAGCTATGTTGGTAGAAGCACACCAAGGCATAAGTGGTGGGCATTTTTTTGAAGAAGTTACAGGGCGTAAGGTGTTCCAGAGGCAAGTTTGTGGTGGCCGGTTGCATTAAAAGACGCGCATAGGTTTGCAAAGGAATGCGATATATGGCAGAGGCTGGGGAAACCGAACGATGTAGGTAGAATGTTACACACCCAAATGTTGCCCCTAGAGCCATTCTAGAAATGGGGTATGGATTTTGTGGGACCCTTCAAGCCAACACGTCAAAGAATAGGAAACAATATATCCTAGTGGCCACACATTACTACACCAACTGGGTAGAGGCCAAGGCCCTGAAATACTATAAGGCATCATTGGTGGAAAATTTTCTATATGAAACCATAATGACAAGATTTGGATGCCCAATTGAGATAGTCAATGACCAAGGGACCCATTTCCTTAATGACGTGATTAGGAAATTGATAGAGCACCACATGATAATATATAAAAAGTCAATAGTCTACTATCCCCACAAGCAAATAGGCAAGAAAAATCCATAAATAAAATCATGAAGGGAATACTGATCGAGACAGTGAATGAGAATAGGACCTATTGGGACAGAAAGATACACTTAGAGTTGTGGGCTTTTCAGACAGCGTATAAGAATGCAACAAGACTTACATCTTTCATCATGGTGCATGGATTGGAGGTAGTGGTGCCCATCAAGTTCCTAACATAGAGCCTCAAGATAGCTGTAGAGCAAAAAGACTCTCCGGAAGAATTAGAGGTGCACAGGTTTGAACAACTCCTCAAGAT
The DNA here is from genome assembly GCF_041138505.1 of Cibotium barometz. Taxonomy (NCBI): domain Eukaryota; kingdom Viridiplantae; phylum Streptophyta; class Polypodiopsida; order Cyatheales; family Cibotiaceae; genus Cibotium; species Cibotium barometz. Next base: position 52,378,804 of record NC_141074.1, read on the forward strand.
GGATGAAAGGAGACTCCACAAGGCATGGACATCTGAGATTGTGTGTAGAAAAGGAGAAAGTTACACGTGGACAAGAACACGAAATTCAAGATCTTAGAAGAAGGAGATGTAGTCTTGCTATTCTCATCAAGAATGGAACCCCACCCAAGAAAACTAAAAATGAGATGGACTGGCCCATTCAAAATTGTCAGGAAAATGGGAACAGGAACATTTGAGCTGGCAAGTCTAGATGGACAAAGCTTAAGGAAACTAGTGAATGGGTACAGGATGAAGCCTTATTATGGAAAAATGCCAAAAATAGCAAGATAAGCATGTCTTGAAGGAAAAGCATGTCTAGATCTAGATCCAAATTTGGAGAACAGAAGGGAAGTGTGTCTAGACAAAGATCCAGATATGGAGATTGTCCAACAAGTTGAAATATCCAATCAAGATATAGAAGGTGCCCAAGAGGAAGAGCTTGAGTTCTGTCACAGGATCGGGAATCAGGACTGGATTCTGGAGTAGATAGAAATAAAAGAAAACAAAATCCCAAATTAGGATGTACATATGTAAATATGATTTTAGTATGCATAGAAATAGAGGAGCCAACTAGCAACAGCGTGGAAATGGCACGAAAAGTGAGGTTGCCACCTCGAAAAAGGGTGCATGAATGGAAAGGGACACGTGTCATGTCGCCATTCCCTTCTCCTAGCCTAACAATTAATGACCTCGCAAAAGGCATCGCAAGTACTCATGGCTAGATTGTGAAAGCGATTTGGGAAGATCATGGAGAAGTTGGGTAGTTATGGCCGTACCCATGGGAAGCTTGCACCACGACAATGGTCGGCTGCCTCTCCGTCAAAAGCCTAATTCAAAAATTGATGTGCAATGAGTTCTTGCTACCTTGCATTCTGAACTACATTGCTTTTAAGCTTTGCTTCCACCCTCATCTTCTCTCTCTCAAATCTAGTGCAATCGAAGCAGACAAAATGGCGAAATTTGACTACCTCTCTTCCACCCTGTACAAGGAGACATACAAGCAAACCCAGTGGCTGGAGAAAATGGGTTTGAAAGAATTTAGAGAGCTTCCCTGGGAGGAGCTCCAGCACAACTTTAAGGCCGCCAAGGAGCTGGAGAAGTTTGCAAAAATCCAATGTCATCATCACGTGAGAAGAGAACTTTCGACCCCCTGTATGTAGCTGAGGTGTTCAAATCGCTAGTAGCTGAAGGAGAGGATGAGGTCAAGCCAGCTAAGGATGATGATCTAATAAAGGAGTTTGGCCCGTTGGAGGGGAAGGCCAAGGAATTTAAAATAATAGGCACTCCAGATGAGGAGAGACAAAAGCAGATACGCTTCATGGTGGAGATGATAAATCTCACCCACAAGCCATACTGCATGTCAAGAAAAGCATACGGAATGGTGAAGGTGGCATAAGTAGGAACCAAGGTGGAATGGGCCGAAGTATTATACAATAATATGAAAGATCAATCACCCGAATACCAAAACTAAGATTGGCCCTTACTTGATAGCTTTGTTCAAGGGACAATCAGGAGCTGGAAAGAAGGAGGAGGGCCAAAAAGAAATGGTAGAACAAAAAGAAGAGGAGAAGCACAGAGAGGAAGAAGCTGAGAAGCCCCAGGGTCAAGCTTCCGAACATGGAAAGGAACACACTGCCTTAGGAAAAAAGAGGATCTTGGAGTTTGGGGAGAAAAAGTCTGGAAAGAAGGGAAAGACATGCAAGGAGGGGAGCAACGAGCCAGTTAAAGCAAAGAGTAGAAAATAGCTAAAGGAGGACTTGGTCGGCATCGAAAAGTTTATCCTAGCACACCAACTGGAGCAGCAGGAAATAGTAATGACCACCACAAGCATGTAGCTAGAGTAAGTGCAGTCGGACATCCCTACTACCAGTGCTGTGAGCTTTCCAGAAAACATAGATATAGGCTGGGTGCAGGGAGCCCTCAACTATTTGCAGAGGTGCATGAATGATGGCTTGAAAGAAATGACAAAACTACAAGCTATTGTAAAGGAAAAGGATGCCATCATCCCTAGTGAAGAGTCAATAGGAACCCCTGCAAGAAGAGCTGCACAGGAGGAAATTGGAGGCGGACCAATTAGGAGAAATGCAACTACAGATCAAGGACCAACAAGGAGTTTAAAGAGGATATGGAAAGAATGAAAGAGGCCATGGCAAGGAGGGAAGGTTTTTTGGCTACAAGGGGATCTGGAAACGGCCAGGGAGAGCCAGGCCACAATAGAAGGCCAAGTTGCCATAATAAGAGAAGAACATATTAGGATCATCAAAGAAGTACATGCCAAGGCTAATAGAGACAAGGTAGAGCTGGTCAAAGCAGAAGCAAGGTTGGCTGTCTTGGATGTTGATGAATTCCCAAAAGTATATGAGTTGGATATTGAAAGGATGGAATAGTGGGAAGGGTAGGCCATTGAAGATCTAAAGGAGGTGTGGGGGATTATTTGAAGAAGTTGTTTTCACAGCAATGCAAGCCCCAACATCGTGCTGCAGACAAATAATGCCCTACCACTCACACAGGACAACAATCTAGAAGGAGGCTCCGGATAGCCAAACCAAACCCATCTATTAGGCCTAGAACCAACAAGAGCTCTAGAAGTAGCAACACCTGACCAAGAAGGCAAGGAGGCCGAGGGAAATGGGGGAAGTGCCAGCAAGCTGCAGAAGGAAATTGAGTAGCTCAAAAACTAGGTGGAGGTCTGGAAAGAAGCATCAGTTCACACTCCTGAAGGGAGATGGGAAAAGATAGTTGCACCAACAGACAGGAAGGGGAAAGAGTTGGTGATATACAAGGGGTCATCAATGGACCCGATCCCCAACGATAGTGAGCTTAAAGAGCATGCATGGGCTGCAAACGAAGAAGCTAGCGGAGCAAGATAGCCACAAAGCTACACTTAAAGCACAGATTGAAGAATTGGAAGGCCTCATGGAGGAGTTCAAGGAACAACAGAGGCAGGATGGGTTAACCATACATACCCTCAGGAAGGAGGTAGAATCTACAACCCTTGCTAAATACAAGAGCAAAAGGAGGGAGAATGATCGTCAGTGAGCTCAACGTTGCCCTGACGATAGCACATGCTGACCTCTGGGGAAGAGAGAGGATCAACTGGATGCCATGAGGAAGGGGCATGCCGAGGAGATCAGGGCCAAGGACTAGATGATAGAAGACTTTCAAGGATGGGCCAAAAGGGAAAAGAGGGATAAGGAAGAGATGTAGAGGAGGGTCTAGGAAGAGCTGGGACAACAAAGCATGGGCGTCTGGAAGGGCATTGCCCTAAACTGCATGTAGACTTTAATCCAGACAGCCCAATAGGCAAGTGCCCCGAGGCCTTGCCCCGAGGCCTTCCAACTGGAAGGAGATTGTGAAATTCATGATCCAGTTGGAAGGGTCGAAGGCCAGTAGGAAAGGGCAGGGCAGCTCACAGGCAGGTGCTGCAGGGGACAAGGAAGAAGCCCCTCCCTGGATCCAGAGCGGTGCGTGGTAGCAGCAGTCTCATGACTCACAGATCCAGGTGAGGCAGCAACAACTCATTCAAAGAGCGACCCTGCTAAAGCCCCTCACCAATAGGAAAAGGGAGATGCCAAAACTGAACCTACAAGGACACCACCCTATTGGTGGAGATGGGGTTGGGGTGGGAAGAGAAGGCCCAAGGAACCAGAATAGATGGTGTTCAAAGAGGACCTCATCACTCCCCAATAGATAGAGCCTCATGCCTTCGATTACTATTGGCAGGAATGGAGGTGGAAGTGATGCACAAAGAAAGGGCGAGGCATCTGGATGCAAAACCCATCGAAGTGCAATTTCAAAAAGCTAATGAAAGAATTGGCATAGGGTACACTTGGGTGAGCAACAGGAAGAGAGCCTATGAGCCTTGGTATGCCCCTGATCACCCAATCAAGTTCATCTTACGGGGCGTTGCCACAGAGGAGTTACCATATAAGAAGGTGGCTGGAGAACAGGCCGTAAGGAATCTGGATGGGACGATTCGAACCAAGTGCAATTCGGGAACAATTTTTTTCAAACCATAACTGGCATTGGCGTAGTATCCACCGTGATTGCCAGGTGTTGGCCGAGCCAACCAGCCTGTTTGGCCGCCGCTCAGATTGCTGCTTGACTGATCGTTGTGCAACAACCGGGTCTTTGCATTTTGTAACAAACTTGTAACAGCTTCTTGATGAATGGGTAGTACTTGTGGTTGTAATGGGAAGAGGGGGGATTAGTCGGAGAAGAAAAAGAGAGGAGTGAGCGTGAGTCTAGTCCACCTACTGTAGACTGTAGAAGGGTGCATCACTGTTAGGATAGAGAGACATGTTGAGTCTACTCAAGCTTTGAGGAGAGGAACAATACCGAATAGGGACACAAGAGAGTTGAGAGAGCAGTTTATGGGAAGATTTTCTCCAAGGCATTGTACTGTCATATTCATGAATGGATTGTGTCTCATCTCACTGTTGCTCTCTATCTACTCATCTCTATTTGTGTTGCTCTCTATCTACTCATCTCTATTTGTGTTGCATTCAATCTTGTGTTAAGTTATTTCTATCTGGATGTGATAGGTTATCTGGAATCTGGATAACCATAGGAACTAACCTACTTGCATTCATGCTCAATCTCCCCGCACTTAGGTAGACGATAGCTCAACAATTGTGTGTTGGCTTATCTCATTGGGTGTAGCTGCGTTAGTTGCGTCTCCTTCGGAGTTGACTTGGTGGTCTAGAATCGCGCTAGTGTTGGGTCTTAACCAGACACCAACACTGCTAATAAGACCACTGCTAGTGTTGGGTCTTAACCAGACACCAACACTGCTAATAAGGCCACTGACAATGGAGACCTATGAGGTGTATGAAAGAAATGCAGAGTAAAGTGAATAAAAATTTTACTCATAAGATGTAGAGATCGATGTCGTTGAAGTGTAGCTTGTAGTGACAAGATCTAGTGTGGTAAGTGTCTGATGATGCTTTCACATGTGTATCTACACACATGTCTGTAGTAGATATAACAATACTACTCCATAATCCGATGAACAACAATGTAATTCTGGTCCCAAAAATGTTCATAAAGAACCAAAAACCGTGCAAATGACCCCCAAAATGCACTCGGACTCAGAAGGGATCCTTGATTCGATTCAAGAAGACAAGTTACTTAGGGTGAAGGATAGGCAACAACATGAATAGGGGCGAGGAGTGTATGCTCTGATACCAATTGTTGGAAACAGGGTTGCAAGAATGCACGCACACACACACACACACACACACACACACACACACACAGTGGAGAAGCTCTAGGGAGTACATAGACAGATAATGACTGCATGCTATACAATCATTTACTAGGACGAAGTTTGAGTCGTTTTTAATTAGTAATTTTATTTACTGGTGTGAAGTTATAAATTATGAGAAAGTTTCCCACTACAACTTTTCTCTACTATTTTCTCTTTCTCCAACTTCCCCTTCTCCTCCCCTCCCTTAACTCAAAAATACACGATGTTTTAAGCTATGAGGAAATTTTTTCTCATATTAAATATTTGTGGTAGCCTCTACTATTTTCTCTTTCTCCACATCCCCTTCTCCTTCCTTGGCCTATGAGGAAATTTCCCATTACAACTTTCCTCACATTGAATATTAGTGCTAGCATCTTTCCTCTCTCTCCACTTCCTCTTCTCCTCCCTAGACCTAGACTTGCTCCCTTCACTGCAAAATACTACCTTCTCTCACTCTTCTATATGGGTTGTTCTCTTGATTTGGAAAATAAGCTCCCAACTTCTTTTTCGTAGCCATAAGCTTCCCTTTCTAAAAATGCATAAGCCTCATGAATAGAGTCTTACTTCAAGCCCTTCATACGTACAAGGATTTGATTCTTTGTGAATAGAAGCTCTTTGTTGAAAATCACATAAATGGGAAATGTCGATAGTAGCGGAGCCACAACCACGTAGTTGCACCAGTTACACAGGTGCACAAAGAGGTTAAATGAGCAACAATGCATACAATTTTAGAATAAAAGAGTGTAAATCATGTAGCATGGACTCAAGGGAGTGTAAAAGAGCTAGTAGCTTGAAATATCGTTCGAGACTATTAACCTCTATAAGACTTTCTACATTAGCAATACAACTTTCTAACAAGTCAATTCCCCAAGAAACCATCTCACCAAAGAGTACGTCATTCCTTGAACACTAAATCTCCCAAAGGCAGGTGAACCTGATGGTCCCAAAAGTAACACAACATTCCTCATAGTGAATAACTTCCTTGCCTAAAATCCATTGTGTCCATGTGCATCTCTAGGCAAAGAGATCCCTAGCCCATTTACTACTGACCTAGTCCAAAGCTCACTAATGGCCGGGGACCTAGTAAAAAAATGGTTGATATAAAACCATTAAATATTACAAGGGTTGAGAGTGTACGAGAGGGTTGGTGGCCAATGGAGTGTGCAACGGTTACCGAGCACTGCTCGCATCTCCTTATATATATGAATGCCGCAGCAGCTTGATGACGAGACTCGACAGAGCACGGCAGACTCAGAGAGCTACGACAGTGAATCTTGGAAGGCAACCTGGGCGTCAGGGAGCCATGCGGAGCCAGAGATGAACTGCTCTACGGTAAAAAGGGTGGCCTCTTGCACCGTCATGGCTGGGTGGACCCCTTTCCACGCAACGCGATTGGCCGTGCCGGCTCCGCCGCCGGAATTCTGATACTCGCCGTAGTAGAGTGTGTCGGTGAAAGGGTTGGTGGGATCCCACTCAACCCAGCCGGCTGGAGCAATGAGCCCCCCGATGTTGCACTGTAGGAAGACCGTCCGCGAGTAGGCTTTCCACGGGCGGCCGAGGTAGTTAGAAACGGAGGTACTAGAGCTCTGGAGGTCCGTGTCCGCCCCGAGTGTGCACTTCTGGAAGCTGAAGCCGCTGGGGTCGGCGGAAACCTCCCTCCCTTGCGCTGTGAACGTGTTGTATTGGGCGGGCAGCGGGCGCTTGCCCAGCAGATAGCAGTTCTGGAACACGGCTATCGCATTGCCAAATATGAAATCGATTGTGCCGTAGATATTGCAACGCGTGTAGAACTGCCTGTTCGCCAGCGCGTAGAGAGTATCCTGGTACCCCTCGAAGCTGCACGTGTCGAAGACTGTGTAGTCGGAGTTCACCCTCACTGCCACCGCCTGGTAACCACTCGGCCCCGCCGTGTTGCGGAAGCTGATATTCCTCGCTATGAAGTTGGGACCGACTATAGCTGCATTCAACCCACACGTATCAAATCAAATCAGACGAGCAGAGCTTCCATGTCTCAAACCGTTTGATACAAAATTCTAGCACTAGCCTCGTAGTATGACGACTAATTACTAGTAACTAAAAGTGATGGTTTAATGTGCTAAGGTTAATCTCAGGACCTATCGCCTGTAGAAGGTAATAAAAAAAATTGTAGAAGGTAATAAAAAAAATAAGGATTTGATATATGTATATACATACATACATACATCCATATATATATATACATAGACATATATATGTATATATATATATATATGTATATATATATGTATATATATATGTATATGTATATATATATATATGTCAACACAGCAGTAGTTCAATGTATAGATAGAGTGATTGATGGATAGAGTGATTGTATTATTCCCCAAGGTTGTGGCTTGCTATAGTGAAGATATCTTTGTAACTTGTGGGATGGTGGGTGTGAGTTGTAACTAACAGATTAGTTGTCAAATTTATATATATATACATATAAGTCAACACAATAGTACTTCAGTGGATAGAGTGATTATGTTAATCTCCAAGGTAATGGATTCAAATCTCGCCTATTGTGTTATTCTCCAAGGTTGTAGGTTCAAAACATACTAGCTAGTGGAGATGTCCATATAACTTGTGAGCTAGTGGATGGGTGTTGTAACTAACATGTCTGGGTTGTAATAAAAATAGTAGATTGGTTGCAAAATATATATATATATATATATACATATTTGTGTGTTTTTTTTTTTGGGTTTGAGGGGACCTATTGAAGAGTGGACCTAAATCAAATATAGTGTAGCGCTAATTTTTATGTGGCCAATATGTGCTAAAAACATTCGTTTAGCTTTGTTAGTAGTTTGCCGTTTAAAACAAAGAGAAGCAAAGAGATAAGAGCAGGCCAAAAATGGGTTCTTAGTACTTACCTACGGTAGCTGTCTGGTATGTGGTGAACCCCTGCTTGTTACTTCTGCTTCCAGTGATGATGGTCGATCCGATGCCATCGCCAATGAGGGTGAGGCCCTTCATTGAGTTAGCGATGGTAAGGTACTCATTGTAAGTGCCCTTCTTAATGTAGATGGTGTAACGCTTGCTGAGCTTAGAGGGCACATTGTTGAGAGCCTCTTGGATAGTCTTGTAATTTCCAGTTCCATCTTGAGCAACTGTAACATCAGGGGTTGTTGAGGTAGAAGGAGCTTGAAGCAACTTGCGATCAGCAGCAGGCAACCACTCAGGAAATGGAGTATTAATAATATCATCATCAAGAACCAAGTTCGGATAATTAACATCATTACTAAAAACCTTAGGATAGGCAAGACTAGATTGGAGCTGGCTATTGTGCTCAATATCCGAAAGAAGGCGCCTTATATGTGGGATGATATGGTGTGGCAAATCCTTCCATGAGGAGAGATCACTGCCAAGCTTAGAGAGGGTTTCCACTAATCCTAAGGCTATTATAACTCCCTTTGAAACCTTGTCCTGGGACTTCAGCAGCAGAGAGATGTCTGCAGTGCCTTGAGGTTGAGCTGCAAAGCCTTCCGAGCAAGCTAATTGAAAACCCATCGTCCCACTTAGCTGCACCTTGATGTTGAAAAGCGAGCTTTCGAGAGAATGCAAACTTAAAGAGTTCAGGCCGGCCATTGAATCGTTTAGCTGATCGCTTGACGCTTCCATCAGCTCAATGCAGTCTTTGATGGCCCCTTTCGTCAGATTATAGTCTTTTGTTGTACGAAGGCTGAGCTTGGTCGCTAGAGCTGAAGCGTCTTGGACGCGACTAAGGGCGAGTTTCACCCCTATGGCGGCCAAATGGATTGGATTGGCCGTTAGGGCACCCGGGTCGGCGGACAGCCACTCGTAGCAGAGCTCAGGGTACATAGTGGTGTTGCAAGCTGCTTCGATGGCTGCGGAGCCTGACGAGAGAGGCTGCTGCTGGTCTTGCGAGGCCGAGGACTGCGTTCGGTGGCTGCGAGCCCGGACGGCCAGGAGGGCAACCACGGCAATGGCGGCGATGAGGGACAGGGCGCAGCAGAGGGAGGCGAGGAAGCAGCGACAACGGGAGCGGCCGTATTTGGTGTCGTCAGGGATATCGGACAAGGCGATGGGCGCCTGCTGGTCGAGCTTACCGTAGGAACGGAGGGATGCAGCGCGAGAGAAGCTAAGCCTGCGGGATGGGATGCGTTGCATCTCCATGGCGGCCCGAAAGCCAAAAGCAAAAGCTTCTCTACGATGTAGATACTGTGAACTGAAGTGAGGTGCGAGCTGCTCTGAGCAGGGTCTCCCTCCCTCTCTCTCTCTCTCTCTCTCTCACACACACACTCACTGTACACACACACACACACACACCCACCACACACACGCACATAGATAAGTCCACTATGCAGCCCACTGCAGTGTAATCTGCTTGACTTTCGGGGATCGGGAACACAGTTAAAAGTCTTAAATCTACTCGCATTTGGATTCTGGAACCAAGATGAAGGAGAATCGAGATGTATATTGCGAGCAGTGCTGCAGTGGCAGGCTGCAGCGCGCACACACACACAGTGAAAAACTCATCATCATGCCATGGCAGCCGTGCTCTTCAAGTTGTCAACCACCTTTATTCAATAGAAAGCTCCACAGCGTGGCCCCCACCATCCCTCCCCTCCCTGCCACTGACCTTCCGGCCGGCCACATGCAGTGCTTTGATTTGCGCATGCAAATTGTTTAAAGACAGGTAACAGCAAGCAGATAGAGACCGAGTCCTTTCGATTGAGTAATGGTGCACATAATAATAATAATAATAATAATAATATCAGTCAAGTAAAGCTGATAATGGTGACTGAGCCTACATGGCGACCTCCGCTAATCGTCTGCGTATCTTTTGATTAACCTCCGCTATTCCTCTGTGTATCCTCAACCGTCAGTCACTTCGAGCGCTCCGTCGGGGCCGGGGCAGTCTGCATGGCCGCCGCGTCAGGCTTTCCTCAGCCTAACGTGTGGCAGCAGTTGCATGCGCCCTCGTTACTTCAGTTCAATGCACTGTCTCATCCGGTCGACCTCATCGGTGCTGCTCCTCCTCCTCCGTGCTTCCCGTCTCCTCCTCAGGCAGTTCACGAAGCCTTCCATGGCCTGCCCATGGAAGCCTCTCTCACACTACAAGGGATCGGGCTCATACCCGCGCTCCTAGCCGCTAAAAATGACTTGTGAAAAAAAGTAGCGGGCCCGTGTATCAGCGCGTGTATAATCGCGGCCAGAGACATGCGTGTAAAAGCGCGTGTATAGGACTGTTCAGACGCGCTGATACACGGGCGTATACATGTGTTCTGTCAGTCCAGCTGCCCTTAGACGCGCTGATACAAGCGTGTATACACGCGTTTTGTCACTTTAGATGCGCTTTTACACGCGTATTTCTCAGATTTGACGCGTTTATATACGCGTGTTTTACAGATTATCCGCGTATATACACGCGACTTTTTGTAGATCTGACGCGTTTATACACGCGAACAGAGAGCAAAAAAAAAATCCAGAGAGTGCTATTTGGTACCTGAATGCTGTTCCAGCATTCCAGCATTCAATAACACTCTCTGGATTTGTTTTTTTTGGGTGCATTGGACCATCCACGAGAGGAAGATTAAGACAAGAACGACATGAATGTATACATTGTCAATACACGATTCAAGACAGACATGAATGCAATACTATCAATTCACGATTCAATATTATTATCAAAATTTCACACATATATACAAGGGAGTCCATATGTCGAAGTAGCCCATGGCTTCAATTACAAAAATATATATACAACCACATCATCAATATGGAATGTGATACTATAAGTCTGAGTACTACTCAGACCCAGATGATGACTCGGTGCTCCCTCCATGCTTAGATGAGCTCACATCGGTCGGAATGTCCGATGAGTAGTGCTCACGTCCACCCTCTGCAGTGGCGGCAGGTGGATCAATAAACCAAAATCATTCGTTTAGAGTTTTCAAGTACCTGTCGACCGCATGGTCTCATGGCCATCTCAAACTGCGCATCCGTAATACGTCCCTCGGCTCTGAAGATGGCCCACGTGTCACGTCTGCTATGCCGGCGAGCATACCCAGTATCGTGGGCTGTGGGCTTCCTCCCCATAACCTGTCGCTGTATCATAATCAATACAATTTGTAAGATTAAAACAATCATAGAATCAATGAATTAAGTAAACAATCAAATAAAGTGGCAAGATACTTACGAACTCTGCCTCCCATGACGACTCGACACCGCCAGATCCGAAATGCGAAGATCCAATGGTCTCCATCTGGATCCGTCGTGCCTCCACATGCTGCCTGCTCTTCACGCCACCCTCTGCTCGTTTCTTTGCCTCCTTCCACTCGCGTTTGTGCGCAGTGGGAGGTTTCTCGGCAGGATAGCCACCCGCAGCTACATTTAGCCCATCATCGTACGCGAGTTTTTTAAGGTGAGATCTTTTATTACTTAAGATCTTCCTTATTCGCGTCCTTTCCCATACATCCGAGAATGTAGCATGTGGGGGATTGGGGTACCGACTATGTACAGCCTCTATCACCTCCCCAACTAATCGGCTATTTTGATCTTTAAATTTAATAAAACAATTTCTATACAAGTTTGATACTACCCCACGCATGTACTCCATTACCTCTTTCCCCCTCGCATCCATCACTATCCCGCCCCTATCTGTCACATCATAGCAGATCACTCCCTCCACCTCTCTCATCTCCTCCTCTTCCGAACTGTCTCCTCTAACTCTTCTCCCTCTATCTCCTCTCTCACCGCGTGCCCTACTACCTCCCCCACCAAAGCACCCGCCGCATCCTCCACTCCCACTCTTCCTACTGCTGCGGGTGGAGTCACGACTGGGGGATTGTCTACATGACGGTGGCTGTGAGCCCTGACGTGACGGTGGCTCTGAGGGAGTACATGATGGTGGCTATGAGCCCTGATGCGATGGTGCTTGGGAGGGTGTGCGTGAGTGTGTCTGGGACGAGGTATGTCTCCTCAGTGGGCGTGGAAGAGGAGAAGCTGCATGCCGTCTCGTCGGACTCGTAGGCATAGACGGCAGTGGAGTGCCCTGGATACTCGCGGTAGGGATATAGACACCAGGCATGGAAGGAGGGGGATGGGCATACGTGTACTCTGTAAGCTCAACTGGACCAGGATGGCGCCCAAAATGATTTAGCATCTCCATCAGCCAATTGCTGTACACAAATGGATCGGATGAAGAACCTGGAATATCCATAAAGAATCTGCAAAAATAATCCTCATGTACATCATGGGCTATCTCTTGACTCTCACAAATATCATCATCCAAGCCACCTATCAGCCTGCAAACCATAGAATGGGGAAACACAGTCTCGTGTATACACCCATCCAGAAATGCGTATATACACCCATCCAGAAACGCGTGTATATGCGTGTGAACAGTCTATGCAGATAGGATACATGCAGACATACACGCGTTTCTACACGCAACCTGCGAAAAAAAAAATTTGAAAGCGACCGACCTCCGACAATGTGTCCTTATAAAAGGCCCACTGTCGCCCCTGTCAGAATCGTTCACCAGATGGCAACCAGAGAAGGAGAAGGACGGAGACAAACCCATAAAGAAAAGAGACAATAGCATAAACAAATCTGAGGAAAAAGACAAGGCAAAGGACAAACTGACTCACCTCTGAAAAAGTGAGTCTTCTTTTTGGTCGGTTTCCTTCACCTGTGTGTGCTCCTTGTCTGCTCCTTGCACTTAGGTTTAGTGCTATGTTGGAAGAGGCGAAAACGAAAGAGAGCAGATATGTTAGTTCAAAATGTTTATTTGGGGAAGGCGGGTTATTTTTAGTTTAAACAGGTCGTCGCGTGTAGAAATGCATGTATTTTCGCGTTTATGATAAATCAGCCGCGTTTATACACGCGATTTTTAGGATCTAGCCGTGTTTATACACGCGATTTTCAAGATGTGGCCGCGTTGATACACGCGATTTTTAGGAAGAAGCCGCGTTAATACACGCGATTTTTAGGATATAGCCGCGTTAATACACGCGATTTTTAGGATGTAGCCGCGTTAATACATGCGATTTTTATACTTTCATTAAAAACAGATTATGATTTTGTGTTTTCTGGTTTGTACATAGGATGTCATCAACCTCCTCAAGTAGTTCTGGTGAAGATGAGACAATGCGTCATCGTAATCGCGATGTGTGGTTGGGACAAAGGATCAAGTGTATGTGTAATCGATGTCAAGGATGCATTGTACGAGCACGTCGAATTACCTTGAATCACATCTCCATCTATGGAGAATGGAATCAAACAGGTTTAGAGGTGAGTAGATGTTAATTGATAGTATTCAAATGACTCATGGTATCCAAATTAAATTAATGGAGTTGTAATATATAAACTCTAATTGAAGCAGGATGTAGTACCATACCCTAACATGGTGCCCTACGCGCGACGAGAGTACGCAAAGCGTCGACGAGATGATGCTGGAGCTTCGGGATCTATTGTCAGAGATGAGTGGGAAAGGGATGACAATAGCCCTGCACCCCACCTCACGAAGTTGTGGAAGAGGAAGTGTTTGATGATATGGTGCGGAATCTTTTTAAGGATGATCCCAAAGGTATGGACGACGATGATATGGAACAAGAGCATCTTTACAAGGCTTCATCGACACCGGTTTTTGAAGGGTGCACATTCTCTATTTTACGTGCTTCACTTGAACTACTCAATATACAAACAGTTTATGGATGGAGCAATGCAAGTCTTGACGCATTATTGAAGTAAGCATTCTAACTTGCAAATTTGAATTAGTGGTTTAAGGTTTAGGATTTAGGACTAATTGATGATATTGGATGCAGGCTATTATCAAACATGCTTCCAAAGGGAAATAGACTACCCACCTCAAGAGACATAGCGAGGCGCTATGTGACATCTCTTGGAGGATTGGATTATGATTGCATACATGCATGCGTCAATGATTGCATTCTCTTTCGTGGGACGCATAAGGAGGCTCGACATTGTCCCACTTGTGATGAAGCAAGGTATAGAACAGATGTGAAGAGTTTTGATGTACCTCGTAAAGTCTTGCGACACTTTCCTATAATTCCTCGCATCAAACACATGTTCAAGTGCAAATCCATAGCAGAGCTCATGTCATGGCATTCCTCACATCGATCGGATGATGGCATGTGGAGAATTCCCGCAGACACTCCTGCTTGGAAGCATATTGAAAATGAGTGGCCCAGCTTTAAAACAGAGCCCAGAAACTTGAGACTTGGCCTAGGTATGGATGGAGTGAATCCATTTGGTTTCAAAAGCACCGCATACAGCGTGTGGCCAGTTGTGTTGGTGAATTACAACCGTCCACCATCAATGGCGATCAAGAAGGGACATCTTATGTTATCCCTTCTAATTCCAGGGAAACATAAAGTCAAGCATATGGATGTTTATCTCGAACCGTTGGATTGATGAGTTGGAGGAACTATGGAGAGGTGCTGTGGTGGTGGACATTAGTAGGCCTCCCTCCTCTCGACACTTCGACTTAAAAGCAGTGTTGATGTGGACAATGCATGACTTTCCAGGATACAGCGATTGTTTTGGTAAGCATTCTAATTACCTCCCTACTCTAATACTATTGGCTATATTAATTATAAATATTGACTTTATTATTCTAACTTTTATTTATATTTTAATAGGTTTGAAAACATCGGGTAAACATGCACATCTTCAAGAATGTGGGATCTGGTATTTGGGAACATGTTATTGGTAAACGAGACAATGTTAGCGTACGTGAGGACTTGCGGGTCGCAGGACGTATGCATCAAGCTTGGCCACGAGAGGAGGGTGGGCACGTTCGTCTTTCGCCTGCACCATGGATTATATCAAAGAAAGAGGAGAAGCAGGTAAAGCAGGCTAACACCACTTTGCGTACTCCCACTGGTGGATGCATGAGATCATTGAAGGGAGCCTTTACAACCACTAAGAAAAGAGGCGTTGAGCAACTATATGGGTTGAAGTCCCACGATTGGCACAAGATGCTCCAAGTAAGTGTTTTCCAAGTCTTGTACGTTGAAATTAAATTTTGTAATGCCATAAACCATACATACATGTGCTCTTATGTGCGCAGTTCATACTACCTACTAGCATCGACCATTGTGCAAATAAGAGTTTGAAAAAATGTATTTATAAGATGGGCGAGCTTGTGAGGTATGTAAAACCCATGTCAGATCACCCTTCATTATACCTTGCAAAATGAACGTGCATGAGGTATAACGTACTATTTATTTATTTTTCAGATATGTTAGTTCCAAAGCAATTGATCCAGCCACGTTGGACGATGCGCGTGTCATGGCAGTGGAGGTGGTTTGTTTGGTAGAGGAGACTTTTCCGCGAACCATTCTCACAAGTCAACTACATCTCATTGTGCATTTAGTGGACGAAATCGCTTTATGTGGCACTGTGCATGCACGTTGGATGTTCTTCCTAGAGCGCTTCATGAAGACCTTAAAAGACTTTGTGAGGCAAAGTGCAAGGCCTGAAGGAAGCATGGCCGAGGGTTGGTTGATACAAGAGTCTCTTGTATATATTTCAAAATTTCTTGGTTAGGTGGACAGCTCTTTGCCACGACTATGGAGCAATGAAGAGGACTTGAGGATGACCTCTATTGTGCCTCAAGGAAAAGGACAGAGTAAAGTAATTGACAGAACATTGATTGATGATCTCAATTTCACTTGCATCCTTAATAGTGATGTGATGAGCAGATGGGTTACAAGATATGAGGATGCAAAGACAAAAAGGCAAGCAGAAAGAGCTCTCTTTCGGAGGCAGCATGGCTCTCGTAAGGCATACCCTAAGCATCTAGCAACACTTCCGAATGATATCCATGTTGATTGGTTGCATGAGGAAATGGAGAGAGCAGAGAGTGACGAGGGGCTGCATATCACGGTGAAAGAATGGGAGTATGCACGAGGATGCATGTTAAAGGTACATAGAACTAATGTTTTGCATTAGTTGTAAATGATTTGCTTTTAATATTTATTCACATTGCTTACACAAATATTGCTTCTATTTTGGTCCAGTGCACTATGTTAATTGCTATATGGTGTGAAGGCAAGCATTTTCGAACACAAAGAATTGATGAAAAGAGGAATACACAAGATTGCGGTGTCATTAGCAGCTTTGAGGGAGCTAATGGAAAAATGGATGATTATTGTGGCACTTAGGCTTGACTTTCGTCGCTTCTTTGTGTATGTTTTGGATGTCAAATGGCAAATGAACGTGGTGGAAAAAGGGCCTAATGCAACGATAAAATGCCATGCAAGTGGCTATGTAACTATTGACTCTACAAAGTTTTGGCAAACAAAGAAAGATAGGCTCGTATTGCCACAACAATGTGAGCAGGTATGCATTTTTTTACTAATGTGTTTCATGTACATATATATCTAAGCTCGCGTACCCCTTGACTTTTGATATGCTAATTAATTACTGCAGTATGTGTATTTGAGTAGGTTATCTATCTACCAATGGTGCATGACATTAAATGGTGGTACGTCATCCCTATTGCACCACGTTCCAAAGTGATGTATAATACATTCACTGATATGGAGCATATGGAGGATGTAACAAGCCGCAATGAAGATGATGTCGAACATGCCAATGAAGATGTTGTGATCGATGATCAAGAAATAAGAGATGATCATGATAATGAGGATGAGCGTGCCATTTCTCATGATCATGAGAATGACCCTACCATTGAGGATGATGGTGATGTTGATGAGGATGATCAGGACATCGATACCATTATCAATGGACAAAATATCGATAGTGGAATAAATTTAATCGTAGCCTTACAAATTGATCAAATGGATATTGATGTTGATCGTTTGGCAAGGATGGATCTTATTGAAGATGAGATCGAACCCTAACCAATCCGTCACTGTATCGTTCTAAATTGATGACATTTCTATTGTATGTGTTGTCTTTTAATTATCATCTCATGATTTATTTTTGAATATATTTCATTGTTGTAAATGCATGTAGTGGGATTGTGTAATTATATATACTGTAATGTACTATGAGATGGTTTAAAGAAAATAGTTTTTAATTTTGTAAAAGAATTTAGTTTTTCTTAATAAAGCGTGTATTGATGTGTGTATTATTGCGTGTATATACGCGCGCTTATACACGCGCTGATAGATGCCAATATACACGCAAATTTAAATGCCAAAATACACGTGCCCGATACTATTCAAATACATGCGCGACCATACACGCGCCCGTAATTTATCGCGTGTATGAAACGTGTGTATGGCAGCATTGTCTTGTAGCGGCAAGTCACATGGTGTTGTCTTCGGCCCAGCCCTGAATCTCCCTCCTTCGCTGGCGGATGCCCACGGTCCTTCGTCATCTGATCGCCTTTGTAGCGGGGACATTGGTGCTACTGGAGCAGGCACAGGGGACGCACATATTGGAGGTAAGCCCTCAGTCACTCTTCCTTCTTCTCAAATCCGAAGAATATAGCATGATCTGGAGAATAGGGCTCTTATCGGTTTGCTGGCGGGTCCTAAACCCCCAGCAGATTCTATCAGAAGCTGGATTCGACTCCAGTGGGGTGTGATTGGTACTGAAGTGGAGACCATCCAGGCCCTTCCTAAAAACCACTATCTGTTTGTTTTCAAGCTCCCGCATATGGCGTTTGATGTCCTCAGCAGAGGCCAGTGGCTCATCCGTAATCCCCCCCTCAGCCTTTTTCGCTGGAACAAAGATTTCAATCCTGAAGCCTCTGCCTTGGTTAACTACCCTGTCTGGGTAGAGTTTCCTAATCTGCCCCTCCACTACCATAATCACCTAGGAGTCATTGGTTCGAAGCTGGGGAAAGTTTTGGGAGGAAAACCCTGCTCGGACTATGTGCCTTCTTGGCACCCCCAAGTACTCATAGAAATGGACATTTCGCTGGATCTCCCCTTAGCTATTGATATCTTCACCGACGATGGTGAACACTTTGAGCAAGCCATAGTATACAAATACCTCCCATCCGCCTGTTTTCACTGTGGTGCCACTGGTGGGCACTTCGTCAGAAACTGTCCTCGACTTACCTCGGTCAACGCCCCTTCCCCAGCTTCTCCAGATGCCACCCCTCTTCAACATCCCTCTAAAGCAGCTAGAGTCACCTCCCCAAGAGGGCAACCAAAGAAACCTGGCAGCTTCTCCAGATGCCACCCCTCTTCAACATCCCCCTAAAGCAGCTAGAGTCACCCCCCCAAGAGGGCTAAATCTGTTAACAAGTTTGCCCTCCTAGCTTCCTTGCCAGAGTGGGTTGACTCTGAGGTTGAAGAGTCTCTACTCTTGGGCTCTCATGAAGAAGCAGAGGTGGACAAATTGCTGGAAGATCAGGTTAACGAAAATGACCAATCTGCAATGCGAGAACTGAATGTTAATGTTCTGGCGGGAGACACCTCTGCTTATAAAGGCAAGGAAGTACAGGTGGAGGGGGCTGGGCTTTCCACTCCTATGGAGATCCACAAAGACCACAAAAGACCTATGCAAGCTGCTTCACAAGCTTCGCCCATCAGAGTTCAGTCCAAGAAATCCAACAAGAAGTCCCATAAATGAGGATTGTCTCTTGGAACATCAAGGGGCTGTCAGACCCCATCAAGGCCAGGAAACTGAAACAGTGGTTCCGCTCTAACAAATCGGAGATAATAGCTCTGCAGGAGGTCAAAACAAATGGCAATGATCTTTTTAGCCATCTTAAGGAGGTCTCTAAGGATCATAGATGGTTCTCTTCATCTCATTCTAGAGGCTCTGGAGGTGCTGTCCTGGGAGTGCCTGTCAATTGGGATGTCTCCCCTAACTCGATTGTTGGGGGCTTCAACTGGATCTCATCCAAGATAGTTAAACCAGTCAAGATTCAGATTTGCTCCGTCTATGCAGGGGGTTCTGCTGTTGACAGAGCCAATTTGTGGAGTGAGCTCAAGGCGATGGATGGCCCAGTAGTCATTGTAGGAGATTTCAACATGGTGGAGTCCTTAGCGGATAGATACAAAGGCCTGGGCCAGGTAATCAAAGGTTTAGAGAAAGAGAGCTGCTCTTTTCTTTGTGGGATGTAGGAGAGGAAGCTGAGTTCACTTGGCAGAACTACTCCTCTGGCGATAACGCCAGGAAGGCTAGATTAGACAGATGTTACATTTCTTCGGAATTAGCCAATATCTACTCCAGGGTCAAGTCAAAACCTAAATACTCCTCTTGCTTGTCGGATCATTATCCTCTGGTAGTCACCTTGGATGACAAAGCTACCAAGGTTAGAAACTCTTGGTTTCACATTGACGCTTACCTCTTTCAGCTTAAGGTGGTGCAAAAAGAACTCAAGAAGATCTGGGTGAATGCATTCAGTAAAGCGCACTCCCCTGCCGCCGCGACCTGGATTCAAGCTCTGAGGGAGTCCCAAAAAGCTCTCTCTAGTTTTAGGAAAGAGGTTACTATCATAAGAAGGAAAAGGAGAGAAGCTATCTATCTCCAGCTTATGGAACTTGAAGCCAAGAACAATGCTGTAGCTAAGGACCAAGAAGAGATCACCAAGCTAAGGGCCCATATTAGATCTGAGGAGGAGCTGGCCTTCAAGCATGCCACGGTGTTTTTTAGAGAGTGGTGGGCTGGTAGGATTGATCGCCCGTCTAAAGAAATGTTCAAGATCCTTAGAAAGAAACAAGTGAGGGATCTTGTACCTCTGCTGACCACCAATGATGGCACGGCCAGGACTGAGGAGGAAAACTGTGTGCTGGTCCGCAATCACTTTCAAAAGCTCTTTAGTACACCTGAACAGTCCAGTGAGCTGAAGGCTAAGGCACGCGATTCGGTCTGGGAGGCTAGATATAATGTCATCTCTGCAGAGCTGGCAAGTCAACTTGATGTACCTATTTTAATCTCAGAAATTAAGATGGCCATAGAGAGTTTGAAACCAAACAAAACTCCTGGATTGGATGGTATGCCGGGTGAGTTTTTCCTTGCCTTTAAAGATTGGATTGCCCCTTTCATACAGAGGGTTTGGGAAGAATCGGTGAAATACTCTGCTTTGCCCACTATTATCAATACGGGAGTGATAAAACTTATCCACAAACGAGGGCCTAAGGATCTCCTTGAGAACTGGAGGCCTCTAACTATGCTGAATTCTGTATACAAAGTGCTGGCCAAAGTGATAGCCTGCAGGATCACTCCCAGCTTAATGAAACACATCTCACAGTAGAGCAAAAAGGATTCATCCGTGGAAGAAGACTCATTGAAGCTGTTATTTCAATTTGGGAAGGAGTAGAGTATGCTCAGGAGAAAGGGATTGACTTTATTTTTGCCAAAGTTGATTTTGACAAAGCCTATGACAGGCTGGAGTGGAGCTTTGTATTACTCAGTCTGGAGAAGATGGGGTTTGGCCCAAGCTTGATCCAATTTGTTAAAACCCTCTTCAGCAATGCTTCAGCTAGAGTGGCACTAAATAACTCAATGTCAGATGTTTTCCCCCTGGGGCCAGGTCGGTCAGACAGGGTTGTCCTCTTGCTCCTCTGTTGTTTGTGCTATCTGTGGATAGTTTGAATTGTATGGTGCAAAGATCCCAGAGTTTGGGGCTAATCAAAGGTATTCCCTTCCCTAGCTCAAATGGTGTTCAGATTCTTTCTCAGTTTGCGGACGACACCAACGCTTTGCTCAATGAGATTAGAATTCTCTCCTGACCTTCTGGAAGGTGCTGGACACCTTTTGTTTAGCATCTGGCTCTAGGGTCAATCATACAAAAACGGGAGTGTTCTCTGTTGAAGGAAATCTCCCAATTTGGCTGGTCCAACAGGGTTGTCAGAGCATTCGGGCTGGTGAAATATTTTGGCTGCTAGGCATTCCTATGGGTTTCGGAGTTACCCTGAAGCAAAGGTGGGACTGGGTAGTTGATAAATTCAGGGGCAAGCTGAATAGATGGATGGGTATGCAGCTATCATTAGCAGGCAGAGTGCTGGTATCAATCATTTTTTAGCTGCTTACAACCTTTTCTTCATCACCTGTTGGAGACCCCCAGACTCTCATCTAAAGGAAATTGAAAAATTATGTAGGAACTTCCTTTGGTCAGGAGACCCTTTCAGGAGAGGTGCTGCCAAAGTTAAATGGGAATTCTGTTGCCTTCCCAGGGACAAAGGGGGATTGGGGGTAGTAGATATTCTAGCTTGGGCTGACCGTCTTGCTGTTAAATCCATTATTAGAGCTGTCTCTCACCCTGAGGAATGCTCTTCCCTTCTGCTATTCAGAAACTTTGACCAATTCTCCTTGGAAAATTTCTCAAGTTGGAAGGATCTGCCTCGGATTACTATCTTGCTAGGACATGAAACTGTCAAACCTAAAGGGTCTGAGCTTCTTCGCTCTTTATGGAAAGCTTGGAACAAATATCATGACAAGGTAGGGGTTGTGTGGGAAAGCAGACATAGCTACTCTATCAGAGCTTCGGACTCTCTGTGGTTTCCTCTTAGACCAGTTCCTCCGGTGCCCAGTATTTCAATACGCACTGCCCTACGTATTCACAAGAAGGGCATCAGAGTATGGGCAGATGTGTGGCAATTTCCCTCCCATAGGTGGATGACCAATGATGAACTGCTGATAAAATTCTCGCTCCTTCCTTGGGAAGTGAAGCTGGTGTGGGATCGCATCAGCATCTTTCCTGAAAATGAGGCATGGCAGATATCAGTCTCCGAGCCCGTTTCCCTCAAAGGCTTATGCTGGAGAGGAGGCACAGCTTTCTGTCACCCCCCTCGTGTACAAGCAGTACCGTCTACCCCTATACATGTGGCTCTCAACAACGAGAGATGGTCAGTCCTTTATGACAGGCGTCAATGGAATTTCAAATTCCGCTCAATTTGGTCTAAAGAGATTCAGCCTAAGAAATCTGTTTTATTGTGGTTGATTATGCATAAAGCCATTTGGACAGGTGACAAGTGTAGGAAATGTGGGCTCTCAGATGGGGTATGTGTTAGATGTAAACTTAGCATTGAAGATATTGGGCATTTGTTCAGAAACTGTCAGAGATCTGTTGACATATTGTCACCGGTTTGGTTTGCTTTGGGCTGCTTGCCCTCTGCTAAACAACTACTTCTAGGGGATGCGGTTGGGGTGCTCTCACGGTGTTGGGCCAGAGTCAGAGCTGAATTCCTTTGGTTGATTTGGAAAGATAGATGTGCGACTGCTTTTGAGGCTGCTTACCAGGTTCCAAATCTGAGAAGTTTGTTTGCTGATTTTCATGTGCAGATTTTTGACTTCCACTTGGTACAGATGAGACTGTATACCATGCAAGATGCAGTACTTAAAGATCCTCCAATTCAACCAAGCAATTCGGTCCAGGTTCAGCAGCTTGCGCTCCAAATGAAGACGGAGGAGGCCATCCGTTTTGTGTCTCTTCTGCAATCCAGAATTGAAGCTATACGATAAGGAATTTTGAGATTTGTAATTGTTATGATTGTGGTGCTGTTTCCAGACTTTGTAATTTTTGTCTCTCTTAATTAAATCTTGTGCTTGTTGGTAAAAATAATAATAATAATAATAATATCAGTGTTAGGATTTGAAGGGCAACCCAAAATTTCTTTAGACACTCTACTAACAATATTGCCTTTCCAATAGGAAGGGTAAACTTTGAGAGTGCCCATCTATTGACAATTTGCAACCTTTTCCAATGTCTTGATTAAATTTGAACTTTGTGTGTATTACATCATTATACAACCTCCTCTGAAGTAAAAACTTTTAAGCTTCTCAAAAACTCGACATAGTATTGTATTTCAAATTTGAATTGAGTTCAAAGTCATAAAAAAGTGAATAGTCTCATAACATCACATAGATTCGATCAAGCTATGCTCAAATGCTCTCTATAGGGTACAAAGTGATAGTAAAACATACAATTGGAGAAGTAATCAAAGTCAAGTGGTTTTCATGGATGGATATCTTCTCTCCTTTAAGCAATTCCAGGCTTCAAAACACTAATAACCTTGATTTATAGTAGAACTTGCATGTGGCCTCGGGGTTTGGAAAAAAGCAAAATAACAAAACCCAAATAAAAAACAAACCCAAGTCAATCACCCTCAATGCATGTAATGTAATATAGAGGTAATTTAAAAAGTGCATGTTAAGGAAAACCCCAACCCACAAACAAACTCTAATTCATAAAAAACAGCTCATTAGGATTCAAAGGTCGTATAAATGTATGCATGCATGAATGAGACTGCTTGAACTCATGTGAAAGGAATTGCTTACAACACACATACACATACATAAATATAACCCACCTTACACAAGATCAACATGAACTTGCTAGACACTTTACTTAAAAAGAGACCCAAACCAAAACAGTTGTCACGAAAGAACCTAAAACATCCATAGATAAGTACACAATGAAGAGCTTCAGACGAGGCAATCGAGTGCTCGAGGAGGCCCTTAACGAAGCTCTAGCCCCAAACACACACACACACACACAAGATGGAGGAGGCCCTTAAGGAGGTGGTTCAATGCAGCTCGCAGTCCCTAAACATACGCACAAGTTGGCGGCTGCACACACGGGGAGGAAGAAGTGATGATGTTAGGTGCAGACTCAAGAATTGGCTCTTGAGTCTTGACTCCTTGCTACTCGGTGTCTCTCACAGATCTACTCGAAACGTTGCTCTCTTCCTCTCTCGAAATATTGAGTCACGAGTCATGACTCTTGACCTCAACTTTCAAGCTAAGGAGGTAAGGGTTTTCTTTCATTTAACTTGCTATAATTATAAGAACTCATATATTATAACTATGCAATAGCTATGTTAGAATTTAGAAATCTCAATGTAAATTATAGTGGCGTTATGTATATTTTTGTATTAAAATATATTTTAATAAATAATAGTTTTTGGTAGGCAAAATTTTGAATCGCCCATTTATTGACTTTTACTACATTATTGAGCATTTTGAATCGCCCATTTATTGACTTTTACTACATTATTGAGCATTTCTTTTTTGATAGGCTAATTTTAGGCTTGCCCATCATTTGACAATAATGTAAATTTTTTAGCCTTTATACAATGGTTTGAAGGCCATTGGATGGGCAGATGGTGGTCAAATCCTAACACTGATGCACAATAGTGCCATAAATAAACTTTTATTCTAGCTAGTGAAATTGATTTTATTGAAAAAATGCATAAGTTAATCGGTTTTATAACTAAAACTTTAAAAATTTGAATCTTTTAATTTAAGGCTACACAAAATTATGACTGGTTTTTCTCAATTTGAGCCATGAAAATTACATTGAAGGACCATTTTTTTCTAACACTGATACACAACCTTTAGACTATTTGATGGCTTTGGTTCAAACCAGGGTTATATATAATTTTTTTTTCTAACCAGGTGGAATATTTATCGGACTACAATGAGATATTTTTGAAGATGATACTAACTACCTAGAACCATTAGAGGCCTAGAGTCTCCCAAGTCAAATCTTAAGTTACTACGTTCAAGGTGGCGATAGTGTCTACCCTCTATATAGTTACAATTAGTCAAATAGGGGGAGGGATATCAATGCCTTAGGATCCCGTATCCACTACAATGCTTTCATTGCAAGAGACCTCATGGAGTGGTAATGTCTCATCAAGAAGGCTAGGGTTGCATCGACCAGCCCACGACCGCTAGTACTACTCTGTATAGGTGTCAGGATCTTTAAGACGCTTGGAGAAGAATTCTATTTCTCAACCCACAAATTAGAGCAAACCACAGACTTGGAACAAATTAAAGCCATTGACCTTATATAAACAAAACAAAATAAACAAGAGAGCTTGAGATAAGAAAGAGATCAACATGGACACAAGATTAGGTTGAATCTCCCCTGGATGAGTGTGGCTCGTAGTACCACTCACCCATATTATATGTATTAAAGCTTGCTTTTTCAAAAATATAACTTAAAAAAAAGCAGAAGTGTTTTTTTAAGTTTTTGAGAGCATAAACACTATTATAAAAATATAGCAAGCTACAAATATAAAGTCTTGGGCCTACCAAAAATATAAATATATATACAAAAGTTTAAGGCCTTAGCCTTACAAGAATATCAATGTCAAAATTTGAAATCATAATAGGTGTTCATATGTCTTCCAAAATATCTCATTGTGGTCCAATAAATGTTCCACACATGATTAACAAATAATCCACCACTCAAGCATCGCCTATATCCAAAATAATATTAGTTAGTGCACAAAGCAAATTAAACACATTAATCTTGACTATCGTACCAGTGCACACCAACTGATTAAACACATTAGTCCTGAAAGATGATATAAATAAAAGGCACATCGCAATAAAGTATCCCCAAAATATTCTCAATAAAATAATGGGTATTTCCATAGAGGTTATGACTAACATTACCTCTTGCTCGAGTTATAATTGACCTTAATTACATGGATGGATGAGATTTTGGTAAGAATGGAATAACTTTTTTGGCATCCATTTAGTATATTCAATAGGATGATTCTGTTGAGACATCAAGCTCATCTAGTGAGGCGGTGGACACTGATGACCCGCCTGGGGCATAGGCCCACCACTGGCATGGTTGGTGAGATCATGGGTGATATGCGGCCAGTGGGATGACAGGCTGTGTGATAGCCATTCTAGAGACTGGCATAGTTATAGCACTAGCTCATTTAGTTGGGTTCACACTATAGAGAACCCTAGTATGTATTTGGGTACGTACCTTTCATATTGTGTGTACTCTTATCTTTGTATAGTGTGTGTTGAGTGTTGTGTGAAGAAGAAGAAGATTTTCAGCCTCTCACCTTGTGTGTTCTCTTTTAGGTTTTTGTGAGTATGTGTGTGCTTGCAAGAGCTGAAGCTCTCTTCTCCCCTGCATCTTTACGAGGGCAAGAGCTTCATCTACTCTTCCCTATTTGTGTTGGCCCGACTACACCCTTATTGGGAGCTCTACGGGAGGCATCGGTAAACGATCTCTGATTGAGGAGCTTTCTTCGCGGGAGTAAAGCTATAGGGCAACTTTTTTGTCCTATTGGACTTCTTTTTTTGGGCCAAAAATGCGTTTCAGGCGCGTTAGGACCTCTGTTTTTCAGAAAGCAGGCGATTTCGAGCACTGCGGGTAAGTCATCGATTCTATGAAGAACTCTGTTTTAAGAACTGTAGGAAGACAGATTGGTTGTGCTGACATTGTGTGTGCTGCAAGGAGGTCAACAGTTGCCACTGGGTGTATGTATGCACATTGAGGTCACTGGTTGTGACATTTGAGTGTAGTATAGTACCGCTACCAAAAATACAGCAGTTTGTCACTGGTTGTGACATTTGGAGGATCTATATTTTCTTGACGACCCAACGGAGAGACGGCAGCACACGTGGTTTGCAGGGCAATATGTCCACGCCTCTTGCGACTAGCGTGCGATGCCGAGGCAAAACCTCTCATTGGCCATGATTCTGATGATGCTGGAAGTGATACATGGTGTCGTTTTATATCACTCCAGGCCTCGAAATTTCAGACTTTCCTGCCAAATCTACAGACTCCTTAGTCGCTTTATTCCTAGAGAGAAGATAGTAGCTCCCTTCGTAGTAAGGAAACATTTGTAGTATGAGGGCATGTCTATAGCCTAATACCGTCGTCTTATGCATCTCCCGAGGAGATTTTGACTTCTGGAGCCGAGTTGCTCTATGTACATATTGCAACTTTTATATAAATAAAGAAATGTTTTCTGGAGAAAAATTCCCTGATTGTATAAGTGATTGTTTATTGACAAATTGATGAAGTAAAATTTGTTACCGGACATATGTCATAGATCTCCAATAAGGTCATTTATCTTGTTTAAGAAATTGTTTTTCGAACCTCTTAATTCAAAATAAAAATCTAATAATACATCATTTTTGGCAAAATCATGAGACGAGGAAACCGTGGCCGTCAGCAGCTAGACCCTCTCTCTAAAGATGAAGAGCTTGACCCCAACGTTCGTAAGGCTCTTCATAGAACTCAGCCAGGACCCTTCAAAGGTGAAGGGAAGAACCTGGGCGAGGCTGTGGAGAAATGGGTGGAAGCTATGGAAGAATATTTTGACGTCACAGGTTACAATGAGCGAAGCAAAATGGATCTTGCTAGGCTGAAAATAGTGGAAACAGCCAGGGTGGCATGGAGGAACCATTGTGACACCAACCATCTGGACATAAATACTCAGTTCTGGAATGACCTTAAAACCTATTTGAGGAAGAGATTTTGTCCCCGCGGGTTCTTAGAAACCAAAATGAATGAATTCTTAGAGCTGAATCAGGGGAGCAAAACCATCGAAGAATATCACCAGGCATTATCTCTTCTACTTAAATATTCACCACCTCTGGATGAAGAGCAACTCATGGCCAGGTTCATTCGGGGAATGAACGAACCCTTAGACACACTGGTCAAAGTGCCAAGCTAGTATCCATGGCATAAGCTGTCAGAATGGCAAAGGACTTTGCCAAAGCCGTCATCGTGAAAGTCCCGCCAAAGCCAGCTCCCTCATCCTTCAAAAGATTTCAGACACCAGGAAGTTCTTCCAACCTTCCACCTCCAAAGAGACACCAAGGTCCCAACCAAAATCTGGAGACGGGAAGCTTCAGGAATGAAGGAAGACCTTTCCCTCTCGGAGTACTTTCTCAGGAACTCCGGCTCTCTCAAGAATCCAAAGGGAAGAGATTCAAAGTGAGAACAGATGCTTCGGATTTCAGGGGTTTGGGCCACGAGCTCAAGGATTGCCCATCTCCTTCTGTGGGCCAAGGAAGCCAGGGTCATGCTTGTCAAATTAGAGGCCAAAGAAGTGGATTTTTAATGCCTTTATGCTACTTATTTAATGAAAAACTTAGGAATCAAGTCCATAATTGGATATTGATCCAAATTATAGTTATTCTGTCATATTGTATTACTAAAACTTTATGCTTTCAAAATTATTAAAAATTATCAGTAATAGTAGAGCGGAGCTATGATAAAATTTCTAAAAAATTAACACATAAATCATTTTCATACATAATATGAAAAGAGCACTTCCTACCATATTCTAGGATTAATCATCCTAGGTTAATTGAATAATTCTCATCATAACCATGGAAAATTTGATTTTTATGTTTATACATAAATATTTAATTAGGAAAAAGGAAAATTTCTAGTAATTCATTTTTATGTTAAAAGAGAAATTCCCATGACAATAGAAATCCATGTATTCCAATGAGGAAAGAAAAAATTTTGGAATACTAAAATAATGGATATTTTATTTAAAAATTAAAGAAGAATTTTAGTTAAATTTATTTTTATGCATAGATAAATTTAAATTATGAAAGAGGAATTTCCACCATAATTGGAATTCAACCATTTAAATGAGAAAAATGGAATTTCTAGTGTAAAGGAGTTAATGTAGATTTTTATTTAATTTTTAAGAGAAAATTTAGTTAAATTTATCTTTTTGCATAGATAAATTTAAATGATGAAAGAGAAATTCCCACCATAACTGGAATTCAACCATTTGAATGAGAAAAATGGAATTTCTAGTGTAAATGAATTAATGGAGATTTTTATTTAATTTTTAAGAGAAAATTTAGTTAAATTTATCTTTTTGCATAGATAAATTTAAATGATGAAAGAGGAATTCCCACCATAATTGGAATTCAACCATTTAAATGAGAAAAATAGAATTTCTAGTGTAAAGGAATTAATAGAGATTTTTATTTAATTTTTAAGAGAAAATTTAGTTAAATTTATCTTTTTGCATAGATAAACTTAAATGATGAAAGAGGAATTCCCACCATATTTGGAATTCAATCATTTGAATGAGGAAAGTGGAATTTCTAGCTTAATGGAATTAATGGATATTTTTATGTAATTTTTAAGAATTTTAGATAGATTTAATTTATGGTAAAAGAGGAATTCCCATGATAATTGGATTGCACTCATTAAATGAGAAAAAGAGGGATTTTAAGTTTATTCAAAAAAATAGGTATTGATATTAGTTAAAAGAAGAATTTTTATATTTAAGAAAAGATGGATTTGAATTAAATCTTAGTGTCAAAAGATGAATTTCCACCATAATTCTACCTAATGAATTAAGGTCGAGAAATTATGTGGCATAAGGAATATCTTTGGATATTTTAATTGGAAAATTCACTAAATTGATATTTACCTAAAATTACATGTTTATCTGAAGGGAATCCTTGTTAAAACTAAACTGAATGAATTTGGTTAAACTACGAGAGGGACGGACAGTAATCCTACTTGTCCATCTCTCGATCTGAAACTTAGTGACCAATTCCAGTTCCTAAATACAAAGAATAGACTACCGTTGAACCAAACTAGTTTTTCTGTGATCGAACTCACCAAGAATCTAGTTGGACAATCAGTTAGACAATGGGTAGATTACCTTGATGAGAGATTAAGGATCCTCATTATGAAACTGAGAATTATGGAAAGAGGGGTTTTGTGGAACCAAGCTCAAACTGGGAATTTTACTTGCATTGGAACCTCTATTTTTCATTTAAAGGATTGTTTTACGCCAGAATGCTAGAGGAAGCATTTGGCATGTGTTTTACTGAGAGGAGGTTCATTGGAACAACTGGCGGGGAGTCGTCAAGGGATGTCGCTCGCGGCGGCAAAGCCTGTCGAGGTCTTGACCAGCCTCAATACGGTTAAAATGGTGCACTTCCGGTACGATGGGTGAGGACCGACGAAGCGATCCCTGAGTGAAGTGCTAGGACACCTAAGGAGGATTAATAAAAGTCCAAAACAAAATTGAAGAAGGTCATAGTTATTGAAACATTTTCATAGATATCTTATGAAGAGCCCTATGTATAAAGGGCATTTAATCATCGATCCACAATCATCATGCATTCTTGTGATGATGCCTACATGCTACCATTATTGGTATCTTAGCATGATTTTAAATATTTGGATCTTCAAAGACATTGTTCTCTACATGTCCATAGGAAAATAAGACACTTGAGGCCTTCATGTCAATGTCAAGATTTATTTCAATATTTCAAGGAATAAGTGAAATATTTACAAAAGGCTTGCTGGAGGGACTTTGAGAGGAAGGGATCTAAGAAATAAATTGGGATTCCTTTAGTTCTTGTAGAGCTATCTAATCCCTCTCTTATCTTCCTCAAACCTTTAACCTCTCTCTAATCTTGATGCAACCTTATAACCTCTCTTGAATCTTCTTGCAAGCGCCCCTCCCTAATCCTACTTACAAGTTTTTAACCCTCTTGTGCAAGCTTCCGTATCTCTCTAAACACTCTCTTAAATCTAGCTGTTGTAGCCTCTCTAAGCTCTTCTATAATCCACTTGTAGCCTTCTAAGCTCCCTATTCCTCCTCTACATCCACTCAACCTCCTTTAATCTAATTCTCAGCCATGGCAAGCTCTATTAGGATACCTAATGACTCCATCTTTGAGTATCTTCTTCACAACTCTAGGGGTGACCAAGGTGTGTGCATTGGAGAGAGAGATTTGAGGTTATTAATTGGGTTTTTTTTATAGCAAAGTCAAGAAGAGAGCCACACAAGGTCAAAGCTTATGGTGTTGACATGGGATCTTGAAAATACTCTTGAAGAAATAAATAAAAACTCACAAATACTTTAAAAATATAACCATACAATTGAATTCAAATTGACTAGATTATGCATAAAATAAAATAACAACAAGAGATAGAGTAGAAAGAACATCACCACACAAGAGACAAATACTGGGTGCAATCTCCCCCCCTCAAGCATGTGGCTCCCGCTTCCACGATATGAGTATTTTAGAGAATTGTATTCCATAATAAAAATAACCCAAGGAGCTAATAATAGTTGTGCATACGATTTTGGGTTTGCTTTTCCTCTTTTGGGTTTTGTTTTACATATTAATGATCATATCAAGGTTTCTAAGGTTTTTACATATCAAAACCTTTGCCCGATGATAAGTACTACTGGGCCTTTACACATAAAATAATCTTGTGCATACTCACACATAAAATAACCTAGCCACATGAAAGGCTATAAATGATTAATGAAATTCTAATATATGATTAGCAAATGCTCTCCATCTTTTCACACCACCACTTAATCTACCATCCATACAACACCTCTATTATGTCGGTACTCTCATATAGTGTGACACCTTAATCGGTACCCTCGCACATCTCATACCATACGACACCTAAATTGGTACCCTCGTATAGTGCAACACTAAATCGGTACCCTCACACATCTTGATACCTATACTCATAGATACAATCCACATTAGTTAGACAATTAATTGAACACATCAATTAATACCAACATCATCATGAGATATAGGCAACCATAAAATCAAATTACATGTACCAACAGGCACGGCACGCATGGGCATCCCCGATATAAAATAAGAAATATAATTCCCAGTAAACAAGAGTAATTCTCATAACATTCCCTCTTGCTGGGGTTGCAACTATCATCACTTGTGTAAATCCATGAGAGGATGGCTTCATGCTTGGTGTGAAAAACTAGATCATCACATAATGTAAATATGCAATGAACCAATCAAATGAACATATGTGAAACGAGTCTAAGTGTCCCATACCACAAAGGCACATTCCACACACATACATAAGATGGTAAAAGATAGAAGACATAAATGTGTCTGGTGTAAGTACATGAAACGAATTTAATGTCCCATACCACCAGATTAATTCCACATATCACTCCCTCAGAATAGAAGTTTGAGACGGAGTGGCCAGTTCCCTCTGAAACTTAGATTCTGACACAAATTTTCTCTATCTTAATGTTTAATCTGTGGTTTACTAATTAGGTTCTTAGGTTGTAAAAATATTATAGAAATGCTTAAAGAAATATACAACAAATGTCAAAAGTTTATAAAAAGAAGTGAATATATAATACCTCTTGATAGAATTTTGATGGTGATACCCTCTTGCTTGAGATGTTTATCATCAGTTGTGGATGTAGATAAAAGCTTGTTCTTGTTTTTTGTCCAAACAGTCTTTAGCATGATGACATCTATAACATATAAAGACAGACTTCTTGAACTTTTTGTTATTAATGGAGCTATAGGTGTCTATTTTCTTGATTTCGTTAACTTTTGTTATTTCTCTTTTCTTGTTTGTGCTTAGTCGTCTCATAAATTTATTCTGGAATTTCTCTCAAAGTTCTCATTCTTTATATAAGAACGCACGAAGAGAGTCAATCTGCTCTTGAATTGTGGGGGACGTTTGCGATAAATCTACCATAGCTGAAACTAAAGAAATAACAAATATTTTTTGATGAGAAAAATTGTTAGAGAATACATATCTTATTGTTGTAATGTCATTGAAATCATTTGGCAAAAATAATTTTAACACTCCCAAGAAATGTGAGTCTTTATGCTTTTCTATGCATAAGAAATATAAACTTCTTAATTTGAAATGAATTATTAAAGGAGTAAAAATAACAATTAAGGTTAGAACTAAAGACTTGCTATTGCACTAATACTAGAAACAACAATTGAAGTAATACTTGACATCATAAGAATAAGAGATAAATTGGTTATAGATATAAAGATAGGAAATACTAACCTTGAGAGGGGGAAGAGATTGTAAATAGAATTAACTTTTTCAATACATCCAAGGTTTAATCACAAATATAAACATGAATATATTAAAAGACTAGCAACGATTTTAACAATCTTGATTGATAAAGAATGAAAACATATCTTCTAGAGTCTGTAATTCAAAACTAGGTCAAACGAAATAAACTTGTACACATTTTTTGCCTAAGGCCAAGGGTGCTAAGAGTCTTGTTCATACAATTTAAAAAGGGGACGGCCGAGGGGGGGGTGGAATATTCATAAGATGGGTTATGGCTATTATCAAAAATGCTACTAAGAAATTGGGGATGTGGATGCGTATTTCAGATACCATATTGAAGAAGAATAAAATGTGTAATTTGGATAAGGCATCTGGGAAAGCGTTATGGGTCACGACTGTGATGTCAAAATCTAAGACTTTTATAGCCGAATCCCAAGCGATTCCATGCATCCATAAGATAAGAGGTCCCCATCCAGTAAGGAAAGTCCAGGGTGGATCGACTGTGATGTCAAAATCTAAGACTTTTATAGCCGAATCCCAAAGCGATTCCATGCGTCCATAAGATAAGAGGTCCCCATCCAGTAAGGAAAGTCCAGGGAGTAGGTTCGTGGGTCGATGAGCTTCTCCACCAATGCCAGTTGTTGCTTACTTAATGCTTTTATATTTGTTCAAGTGTGTGATTAAAGGTTCACTTATCTTTGAATTTTTATCTTGTGTGCCAAATAATTTATTGAGTTCATCCCATGCATCTTTTGCCCAGAGTAAGTATCCCTGTGATGTAGTGAATGATTTCATCATTTAAACTGAGTGCGATAAGTCTCAATGCTTTTTCATTCCTGCTCTTCCACTCATTTTCCCCTCTCACCTCTGGGCATTCATCTCTTCCCTCAACTAGTCCCCATAGATTTTTCCTCATAAGCAGATACATGGTTTTTGTCTGCCATGTGTAAAATTGCTCCCCATTAAATTTGGCTATCTCTTGTGCCGTACTCAATGATGTGAAGGGGGTCTTACCTCTTGATCCAATTTCAAGATTCAAGGGCAGTGCCTACCCTTTTACAACTCAATCTGGTGTTTAGGAGATGATTACAACAAATTTATCAGCATAAAATCACCAAAAATTACATTAAACCAAGGGTAACAAATTTGTACAGAATGGTTGGAGTATCAAACCATCTCCGAATTGCAATCTAAAGTTATAGGGACCCTTGAAAACCCTTATTAGAGCAATTTGATCTGGAGTAGGCAAGAACTCATTTTTTCTCAGAAAAAAAGGCGCCTGCAGATTCGCGATTTTCAGCAGAGCTTGCATTGGTGGTTTGCAGGTTTGTCTTGATGGCTGAAGCACAAGGGTGATAGCTATGTGTGGCTAAAGTGGTTTGGGGTGATTTGATGTATGTAGGGAGATAGAGCTCCTCCACCAGCTGGGGGTACAGAGGGTTTGTTGAAAAAGAGGTAAAAATCTAATTATCCTACTAATCCTAATTAGCCAAGTGATTAGCAAGATAATGGGCTCATAAACTTGATGGATTCTAGGCTAGAGGCTCTGATACCATGTTAAATTTGCAGCAATGTGATGAGCTATGGTGGATCAAATGCTAGAATCAACATCATTAATAAAGAGATCAGACGATCATTAAGACATGATTAGTGAGCAATTAATTGATAACTTAATGTAGGCATGGATAATCAAAAACCAGCAAATTCTCATTAGGCCAATGCCTCAATTTATAGAGTTTACATCCAAGCATCCAATCCCACTGATTTCTCCTTGATTCACTCCACCTCTTTTGCTTGATTCTCTCCACTTCTTCCCAGAATATCTCCACACCTCCTAAATCTCCTCATGCTACCCTTTATTCTCTCCCAATAGATACTTCTCACCTTTTCACATGTTCTCTCACATTTACAAATTCTCTTTTACAGCCTCTTGCCAAGGGCTTGTTCCCGCACACACCCTATTCACTTGTATATTTCAACATTTCTCAACCTCAAAGAGTCGATCACTCAAAACGTTCCAAGTGAGTCTTTCCTGTACTGCTGCAACCCTTAAGCTTGGCACCAAGAATTCCATTGGCATGCCCGCTTTAGTTCCATATGTTAAGCTAAAGGGTGTTGTATTAATGGTGGCCACTTTGAGTGCATGCCCGCTTTAGTTCCATATGTTAAGCTAAAGGGTGTTGTATTAATGGTGGCCACTTTGCATGCCATTCAATAAGCAAAGAGTGCAGCCAGAAACTTCTGTCCCGAGTCATTTGTGACTTGCCTCTACAGTCTTGGTTAAGATGGCACATAGAGTTTTGTTAGGACCTTCTGCTTGGCCATCACGTTAGGGGTAATAGGGTGAAGATTTATGGTGTGTGACCAAGAATTCTTGTTGCAAGAACTGTGTTACCTTGTTTATGAAATGGGTGTCGTTATCACTGTAAGCTCAAGAGAGGACGCTCAAATTGAGTGATTACACACTCATAAAGGACACTCAAATTAAGTGATTACACACTCATAAAGGAATTTGGTTGTGGACCTCATGTTGGCCTTTCTTGTGGCTCGAGCTCTTCGACTTGTTTTGTGCAATAGTTTGTTGCCACTATGATAGTGTTTTCGATAGCCAAGCTAATGTGACCGATGAAATCATTGTCCCATTTCCTAAATGGTTACAAGGACATTACATAATAGAGGGGCATCCCACCTGTGTTATGGGAAATTTTGTTTTGTTGGCATTCATCACATTGTTGACATATTTGGCTATGTCTCCAAATAAGGTTGGCAACAACCAAGCCTACAAGGAGGATATTTTGTGCAGTGGTATCTGTTGCAAAGTTTATGGTTGCAAGCTTGGAGTGGTCCTATTCTAAAATAGAGATGTATTCATCCTCTCAAAGTCTGCTCATCTCATTATTCCATCTTTCCCTTGTTTATAAAATTATCCCCCACGATCAATTAATAGGGGGATGCCTTCTTAATAAGGTGCATTGCTTGATCCTTGTTGATCCCCATTTCGGTGGGTAGGCCATTATCTAGGGAATGTGAAACATCCTCTCCCCATTCAGGTATCAAGCATAGTTGGAACAGGGCAACATCTACCAAGTCATCATCGACTCCCATCGATAGTTCTCTATTAGGAATGCGCAACATGTGGTTGGCAAGAACATGTTTGGAACCTTTGCGTACCATGATAATGAAGCCAAAATCCAACAAGATTAGGAGCCATCTTGTGATTCTTCTCGTGGTGCAAGGCTTATTCACCAGGTAAATAAGAGTTTAATGGTCTAAAAGAAAATGAATTTAGTCACCAAACGATAATGATGGAACATTTTGACTTTATAGACCATTGTTGAGACTAGAAAAGCTAATAGGGAAGACCCTATTATGTTCTCTTGGTTATTCTTTGCAAAAGCTAAAGCATCTATATGGACATGAAATATTATCTCCCAATTGGGGGATCTTAAAATAGGAGCACTTGTTTGCCGATGCTTTCTTGAGGGTATCATACGCTTACTGGTACTCTTCTTTCTATTCGAAAACAACCAGGAGCCCATAAATGGGATGATCTATGTCAACATACATAAGGATGAAACTCCAGATAACGAACATGCCCCATAAAGCCTTGGACTCCCTTAAAGTTAGTAGGGGGTGGAAACTCAAGAATGAGTCACACCTTGCTATCATCTATGGAAATGCCATGTTCTAAGATAATGTGTGCCAAGATCACTCTATGCTAGACCAAGACATGTCATTTCAAAGGGTTAAGAAAGATTCTATAGATTTTGCATCTCTCTAATAATTTTCCCAAACACCATAGATGTGCTTTCCATGTAGAATTGACGTAGACTCTTGTCCATAAAACTTCAAGGAGTTTCCATAGATACTCCTTGTAGGCTAACCACATAGGCATTGGAAGGTCCTTGGGGAATTGATCAAACCAAATGGCATGACACCATATATGTATGTGCCCCATTAAGTGGCTAAGACCATTTTGTGTTGATCCTTTAGGTCTATCAGTACCTGGTTTTAGTCGAAAAACCCATCAAGGAAGCTATAGGCCTCCTTTCCTACAACATGCTCCAGCACATGCCCTGTGAAGGGTAATGGATAGTAATCTCATATCGTGGCTAAATTGACCTTTTTGAGATCGACACACACACTCTCACTTTTCTATTTTTCTTAGTATTATGGCTCACCCTAACCACCCTTGAGATTACCTGGTGAACCAACTATCGTGAGGATCTTTCCAATGGCCGAGCTCGTAACCCTTGAGGTCTCCAAGCTCTGCAACTCCTTGAGAAGCAATTCCACCGTGCCTCCTGTGAGCGTTGTCACATCGCCACGTTGCACTATGAGTACTCGTCCCTTCTTTCACCTCACTTCACTCACACACACTCACTACCATGCATTAGGGAGAGAGATTAGCAAGAGCAAGACTCAATTGCACAATGGGAGAGTATGTTGTATTATGAGAGAAATTCACTTATATACATGGCCACCATAAGTGTTCACACTCACTTAAACTGTGGCTAGACGAGCACTTTAGGCTCATAAGAGCCCTAATTCTATTACAATGACTACGTTCATAATATATCCATGAAGTACATCACTTAGGACTTCATCCTAACTTGCTACCACACGCTCTTGAAGCGGGAATCACCATAAATACTCTGTCACACCATTACGGGCGCCCGTCCAAGCTATAGCTTTGGAAACCATTGCTTCATATCTTGAATGTATGACCCTTTGGTGTATCTATCGTGACTCTTTGATGTAAGATAATGGCAGTAGCTCTTGGAAACCCTAGAAATACGTTAACATCTCCCCTTTCTGATGGCGATTGCATCCTCGTGATCACGTCAAGAAGACCTTTGTGTGGGGAGAATGGACAAGCTTTGTAGATGGCTTTGATGTTGAGTGACCTTCAATGGTCTTAGTTCCTCCAAAAGGAATAAGAAAATCTAGTTAGTGAATGAAAAGGTTAGTAGTTTATTGGGAATTCCTAACGGGGTGGAGGGGGTGGGGTTTTTTACAAGTGATTGCATTTTTATATTTGTGTGAGCATGTATTTTTTTGTAATTTTTTGCTCACATTTTTTTTTTGTCAATCATAAGCAAGGTTACATGTGATTTGTGTTAGTGGGGATGCTAAGAGATGTTAATAATGGGAGAGAAGAGAGGGAAGGATCCGGAGGAACGTAGACATAATCATTAGAATGAGATGGTGATTCTCAGTTTCTTATTTGATTCATTAATGTGATATTCATCATTTGAAGAAATTGGCCTTTGATGATGTCCCTTTGTGTGGTAGGATTCTTGTCAAATGTTGTTGAGGAGGACATGTTTCTGCATGCTTCTTCCCATGTGCTTTTTAATGTTTTTATGTATATTTAAGTGCCCTTATGAAGCAGATATACATGAAGTAAAAGAATTGAGTCAAATAGCCTCTTATTGAACTGCTCTGTGTTGGCGAGGTTGAAAAATTATGTTTACTTGCGAGGCTAATATAGATATCTTCACTAAGGATTAGAGATCATTGATTTGTGAAGATGGTAGTGTCGTTTGGAGAGATTTATAATTTGAAGGAAAATTCCAGGTGATGGGTTGTACCATTGACCAGGATTTCGCCCACCATGGCCCCCCCATTCAGAGATGTACCTAGAAGTTATCGATGGTGAGGCTTTGGTGCAAATGTTCTCCTATGCATGAGTATGGATATGTACTCATGGAGTAGCTGCTACATGAATATAGCTAAAAGAATAGTAAGCTATAAGCTTAACAAAATATAATGGCTATACTGAAGATCTTGGAAGTTGCTTGTGATTTTATCACTTCTAGGTAGGCCATATGTGTGACTCCCTTGTGTTTGTGTGTTTTTTTAAATTTTTTTAAAACTACCACCTTGCGAGCAACATGTTCTTGTGGTGGCTACTCTCCTTTTTGAGAGAATAGGTTCTTATGTCTGTCGCGTAGCTTCTGCACTTACGCATCACACCTAGAGGGGTGAAAAGAGCATTGTGAGTTTGTCTTTGATGTGCTCATAAGTCTCTATTTTGCAGATGTGGGAATTGATTCTTGAATTTTTGGCTAAAATGTTATCGAGGCGGTAGGTAAGACTGCATGTTGGTTACCATTGCGGTTGCTTGAACACACAAGCTCTTGTGTAGGTGTGCTGAATGCATGAGAGTGGTTGAGTAACTTTCTTGGTGTTATTTTTGGGCCTCCATTCTTGTCAAACTTTAGGTGAAGCTATTGGGGTTGAAGTCGGTGGTGAGGCTTTCTTCACGTTGTTTGATTTTGGTAACCATATGATGGAATTACCATCATAGTATCCTTGTTGTTGAAGCACATGCACAGGCACCTATCTTTGATGAACATTATAAATTGGTGACTGATGCCTTTGGTGCTGAGGTTTGTTTCTTTGAACAAGTTGAGGGGACTTTTTTATTCACTTAGAGAGCCAAGCGTTGGTATCATGTTTAGCCCTTAAAGATGCAAGTTATGTTGGCTTCACCATAGAGAAGAGAAGTCTTCCAAATGAGGTTTTGAGAGACTGCTTTAATTTTGTAAAGGAATTATCAAATTCCTCACGTGCTTTCTTAACTGCATAATTTGTGCAATCTGTCTCTAAAATGACTCTTCTGTAGAGAGTATGTTTTCCTCTTGAAAGGGGAAGCGGTACTCTTCTGGGTTTTGTATTTTGGTTGCTTTTTTAGGATT
The DNA here is from genome assembly GCF_041138505.1 of Cibotium barometz. Lineage (NCBI taxonomy): Eukaryota > Viridiplantae > Streptophyta > Polypodiopsida > Cyatheales > Cibotiaceae > Cibotium > Cibotium barometz. The sequence goes on from NC_141074.1 coordinate 52,418,300, forward strand.
GGCATTATGAGGTTCAATCACAACCGGTGATCTTGTAAGACACTCAACCATGCTAAGGATGCTTTCCTGAGCTTACTTTTTGTGTTCCACATATGTCATGCGATCATGATTTTTAATTTGGGGTGGTTGGGCGAGATCTAGTTTCTTGATTGGTCTATTAAGTGCACTTAGTGGGGACGAATCAAAACTTGTTTCATCCTCACTTAGTGACGTACTAGAAATTATTTCATTTTTTGACTTCCTTTGGATTGTAAGTTTTTCATTATGTTTGCCAATGTGACGAGATCAAATTCTCTTTAGGTTTTTGTATCTTGTGTCGCACATATGGGTTTTGTGGTTTGTGTGGTGGCTTTTGAGGTGGATGCTTCTGCATCACGTGTAGCTTTTGGCTCTTTTGGGTTTATGTCTCCTTTTGGGTTTATATCCTCCACAGGCTCCTTTTTCCTGTCCTTTAATTCAACCTTGCTTTTGATAGTTTGTTGTCCCTTTCTTTTCTTGATTTAGAAGGTTTTGTTTTCTCTTTTGGGTTCTGCTTTAAACCATGTTCTTCTACCCATGTTGAGGTATTGTCTTTTGCATTCTTTTTAACCATTTCTCATGCCTTGGCTTGTAAGCGTGTAAACACATTTAAGGGTACCGTGTGGACAATTGCCCGTTTTGTACACTTAAGATGTTAAGAGTTGTATTTTGTGAGATAAGTTGCATTGAAGCAACTCGTCTTGGGAAATCTTGGAACATGTGATCAATGCCACATCATTCACACATGGGTTGCAAAGTGTCAGTGACTATGGTCATGGAAGTATTCCAAACTGTGCAGACTGCTACTTTGTGAGGTCCACAACAATAGAAACATTGAAGTGTTCGATTAACTACTTCCTGAGCAATTTCTACCCTTTGGACTGTTTGTGTTTGGTGCATGGGAGATGGAGGTTTTGAGTCATTTGTGGATGAATTGGGATACTTTGTAGTATCATGATCAAAGGATTTACAATATATGTAGTACAGAAAAACAAGTGCCTTGTATTCACAATGGGGATTGGGATGATCGTAGTGATTGCACTAACCACAAGGCATTTCGCTCCTCACTAGTAGAGGCATTAAGGATGTTTGGCTGTAAAAGGATTTCATCCTCTCTAAGAGATGTTGATTATTTTAGCAAGGCTGCATAGAATTCGGGGAATGACAATTCCGAGATCAATCTTTCTTTTGCCATTGCTTCACTTGGTTTAGATGAGGAACATCTCGTAGCATGATCAACTTCCAACATGTTGTCATCTAAAGGCATTGCTTCTTTACAACATTGTGATCGAAAGACATCTCTTCAACTGAAAATCGTTCAATTTTTCCTATGACTCACATCATGAGTCCAAGAGTTTTATCCGGCCATATATTTGTATGAGTCATTGAGGCCGTATATGAGTGCTCTTGTTGGGTAGGGACTCGCTTAGTCCTTTGACAATCCCCCTTCCTAGACTAGTTAGTATATCTAAGGTGTGGACATCCAAGGGTTGAAAATGGTTGGTACCTATAAGATTGGTGGGAATGTTAGGTAAAGGACCAAAGCTTGGTGGGATTGAAGTGACAGGGGTTGTAAAACCCAATGACACGCTTGTTGTAGGCATGGCCAATGGTATTGGGAGGTGCATTTGGGGCATCTATCTCAATGGCTCGAAGATGTCAACCATTGGGTTTAGTGAGGGTGTTGGCCCACGTAGTCCCTCTATCGTTGCCATGTCTGATTGCCTAGCTGCTTCTTAATGAGCAAGCACACGTTTTTTTTGGCTTTTAATATTCTCTCACATCCCTACAGCCTCAAGAGGCTTGGCGTACTCTTCGTTGGGTCAAACGAGTGTTTATTTGCCCTAATTAGCTTAGGCGCTATACGCATGTGAAGAACCTGATATATTTTTTCGAAAAAAGTGCATGCTAGTAACTTTGCAGATGGAAGAGGAGGTTCTAAAATCTATTTTCCATCACTGTCTCAAGATGAAAAAGAAAATTGAGAATTTTTTCCTTGTTCCGTAACACATTTTTAAGAGTGTTCCAAAAGGAATTTTGAAAAACTCTGTATGAGAGAGTTGTAGTATTTTTGGAGTACTACAACTTTGTCTCCCTGAGTCGTTTATGATTTTGTCGTTTAGACCCTAAAATAGTAGCCCGAGTATGGTTCAAAGTTGTTTTCGTGCTGTTTTTTACGATTTTTCGTGCTTTTTGGGTTTGCCTCGATTTTCGGGTCAAATTTTAAGGCTGCTGGTTGGAGGCCAAAACGATCGATTTTGACTTCGGAGATGGTCAAGACCAAAGTTGAAGAGCTCGATGTTAGCTTTCTAATGAGCCGGTTTAGGAGATACGAGCCTCCAAACATGGGTGTTTTTTTTGCCAACGGACCCCCTTTCATGTCATGAACTGGGAGGGTGCAATTCACGACATGAAGCAGACTTCATGAATTTTATTAATTTTAATTTTTTAAAACTATTTCACGTCGTGAGTTGCCTAGTGTTTCATGCCGTTCATGTCGTGCACTGGACAGTCTCACAGAAAAATTAAATTTGATTTTTTTTTAAGCGTGAACCTTGTTTCATGCCATGAAACACTTAGTGTTTCATGCCATGAACTGGACTTCAGGTAAAAATTAAATCCGCTTTTTTTTTTCTAGCCAACGGACCCCCTTTCACGTCGTGAACTGGCAGAGTGCAGTTCACGGCGTAAAGCGGACTTCACGAATTTTATCATTTTTGATTTTGATTTTGTTTTTTTAGAGTTTAGTGGAAAATATAAGTTTCCTTGTTTGGGAGGGATATTTTTTAAATTTAAAATTAAGGAGATATTGGCATTTTTCCTAAAATAAGTGGGAATAAAAAAAGTCAACCTTTTTATGACACCCCTTACACCCTTCATAAATGACCCCCAAAATGGACAATTTTACAACTCATGAGTATCTACTCATTGAATGCTCATTATCCTTAATGCGTTATGTAAAAATGTGATTAAAAATTAATCAAAGATTAATCCTTTCACTAATCTTTTTCTCTTTTACACTAATCAAGGACTCTAATTAACCACTAATCCCTAATTAATTCACACAATTGAGCAAATCATTGGATAGAGCAAGGGAATGCTAATCTATGTGCATCAACAAATGTGTAAATTAACCTAAAATAGGAGATTAATTAGACTCTTAATTCTGGTCTTCTCTTTTAAGGCAAAATTAAGCAAAGAGAGTCAAATTCCTCCAATTGATGAAAAATTTGATGTAATTAAGTGTTTTGATGCATCTAGATGCTCTTAAAACACTCAAAGACACTAATTTTGATTGACATAATCAATTTAGACCCCAATTAATACATTTTCTAAATTTTCAGTCTCTTGAACAAGATTAATCACCCATAATGATAAAAACCAGTCCATTAAGAGAAATTAGTTGAAATTCAAGGATTTTTTGATGGTTTTAAGAAATTTTTTGAAGAATTAAGCTACTCCTAATGATTGCTAACACTCTAATGTAAACAATTTCAACAATAAACACACAATTAAGCTAAAATTAATGATTCTAGTTCTATGTGTAACAATAAGGAGAGTTAACATTCACTTAAAATTACATTCTATTGCATTGTTTGATGCAATGGATGTAAACTAAGCCTAATACAACCTATGTGCAAGCCCTAAGAACATTAAAAACCACAATAACAACAACAAAAACAACAAATTAAGCTAAAAATCAAGCAAAAATTATTCTTTACAAAAACAAAAAAAGAGAGCTATTCTACACCAAATCACAATCAAATCCACATCTTCTTCATGGAAAACCATTAATGAAGATAATGGGCAATGGGTAATGCATAGATTAGAGGAAAAACGATGGAAAAAGCCAAAGGATGGCTCCCCGACGCGACGGCGCCAACATGTTATGGCTCACCCTAACCCCCCCTTCAAACACATCCAATAAGAGATTACCTGGTTATGGCTCACCCTAACCCCCCCTTTAAACACATCCAACAAGAGATTACCTGGTGAACCACAACTGTCGGAGGATCTTTCCAATGGCCAAGCTCGTAACCCTTGAGGTCTCCAAGCTCTACAACTCCTTGAGAAGCAATTCCACTGCACCTCCGCGAGCGTTGTCACATCGTCGCGGTGCACTATGGGTACTCGTCCCTCCTCTCATCACCTCACTTCACTCACACACACACTCACTAGCATGCATTAGGGAGAGAGATTAGTAAGAGGATTAGCAAGAGAAAGAATCAATTGCACAATGGGAGAGTACATTGTATTATGAGAGAAATTCACTTATATACATGGCCATAAGTGTTCACACTCACTTATATACATGGCCATAAGTGTTCACACTCACTTAAATTGTGGCCGGCTGGGCGCTTTAGGCTCATAAGAGGCCTAATGCTATTACAATGACTACTCTCATAATATATCCATGAAGTACATCACTTAGGACTTCATCCTAACTTGCTACCACACACTCTTAAAGTGGGAATAACCCATAAATACTTCGTCACACCATTATGGGCGCCCGTCCAAGTTGTAGCTTTGGACACCATTACTTCATATCTTGAATGTATGACCCTTTGGTATATCTACCATGACTCCTTGATGTAAGATAATGGCGGTAGCTCTTGTTAACCCTAGGAATGGGTTAACACTTAGGTACTATCATCGTATCGTTGGCTACATTGACCTTTCTGAGGTTGACACCACACGCACTCTCACTTTTCCATTTTTCTTAGGTACTATCACGATGGGTGAGACCCATTTGGTGTGCTCTACTTTATATATGAATCCAACATCTATGAGCCAATTTTCTCTTCACAGACCATCTTGGAGTACTTAGGATTCATAGGATATTCTCTTTGTTTTACTATTTTGCCCTTTCCATGGAGATGGGGAGGTACATTGTTCATATCAATGTATTTCCAAAAAAAGTGGTCTTGGAATTCAATGATAAGTAGGTCAATTAGGTCTCTCTCTTCTTCTGTGGAGAGGTCTTTTCCAATATAGATAGGTTTTGGATATTCACTTGGACCTGCGAGGTTAGTCTCCTTAATCTCAGTCGCACCATCATAAGAAGTCCCATGCTTTCCATCATGGATGTTTTGAGCCTTCTCATATTGTACAAAGCGGTCATCCACCTTGTTGGCTTTGAATTATTCAGGAACTTGTTTGGTCTCCTCTACTTTAGTGCTTTTCCAATCCATTCTTTTTTTACCTTTCTCTTGACTTGCATCATGAACTTTTTGTTTTGTGTTCTATGAGCGGAGCAACAAAGTTTTTGGGGTTCTAATTGTGAGTTAGGTAACTCCTCCCCTTTAATGGTTACCTTGTTAACTAGGATGGGGAACTCATTAAGCTCCTTTTATCAGATCTTGTAGAAATTGTAATGTACATCAATGACCTCTACATACCTCAGCTAGCATTCTTCAGATTCTATTGGGAAAACATAAGCTTCCTTTCCTTTGAAACCACTTGTTCTAGGGGTCTTACGGCACATAGATCGCCCTTATAATAACCTTACTTCTTCGATGCTCATAGGTTCATGGTCCATAGTGTCAGGCATGTATGTGGCACTCAGCATGTAGAGAGATGTGATTTCTTACCCATCTTCCATGGAAAATCTTGTATCCATTCGTTTTGACTGTAAGATCCCTGTCCCCATCGCGCAACGGATTCGGGTGCTAGCAGCGGAAGTAGTACATCTTGCACGGACAGGGTCCCACACACGGGGCCTCGCCCACGAATATCCGGACAAGAGACTAATCCGTCGGTTTTTCCAAAACCGAACCCAAAAAAACTTCCTTTACCCGGAAAGCACGGGCGATTCCACCAGGATAACTCTTTACTCTAACGTAGTCAAAACTATTACTAATCAAGCTGATCCGACTGCACCTATAAAGATACTCAGTCAGATCAAGGAAGAAACTTGCACTTGGATCATTGGGATCAATGCTTTTTTTCCCATCAAGAGGCACAGCCGTTGATTCCTATCCATAGAACAATTACTATCCAGGATTTACTTTATCTATCGTAATAACAGGATTTGAGTCTCGATTTATGGATCCATCAGTCCAGCCTAACCCTATCCAGTCCCATGGGTTAGCCAACCACCCAACCACTGTAGTGATGGGATCCAATTAGGAATTTGGTTAGGTTTTGTCCCGGGTACCAAGGAAAAGAGTTCCTAGGCCCCCTAGCCGGAAGTTCATGCAAACATAAAACTAGTCACACCACTTACGCACCCAATATGAAATTGCCTTTTTTCTCAGCATCAGCTAACTTTAAAACAATCCTTTAATGAAACCATTATGTCACTAATGACAATCCTCGAAATCTCTGGTTGATCCATATTTTTAATCATTCATTTATCGGTGTACTTATGGCATCATTGGCAACCAGAACGCTCACCACCTGTTCACTCAGGGGCCTTTTCGATAGTTCCTAGCTCATAGTAACCGGCAATATATTCACATAACAAAATGGAATCTCCGTGGAAGATTAGCAAGATCAACCAACAGATCCATATAAAAGAGCCATGGACTCGTCCGTTGAGAACCAACAAGGTCAATCAACCAGATCCATGCTCGGTTTCAGAAAACAACTCTTACTCCTTATTCCAATATCTTCCACGACGCACGTGTGGGTATCTTCGGTGACCCAGAGCCCGAGCACCGTATGGTCAGCACCCTCTAGGATCCTTCGCAGGTGACCTAGCGCTTCACTCATAGGCCGCTTCCTTGGTCCCTCATCCACCGTACCGGAAGCTCACCATTTAAATCGAACCGAGGCTGGTCAAGATCTCGGTCGACCTTGCTACGCGAGACATCCTCCATTGACTCTCCGTCAGGAGTTGTTTGCAACTTTATCAGTTTGGTCTCCATGACCTTAATCGACAAGACGGTCAAAATGCTTCCCCAGCATTCTTGACATAAAATAGTCATTTACAAACAGGTCACAAAATACAGTTTCTATATCGAACTCTCGTCTTTCCACATTATCCCTCCTCAGCCCACATTACTTATTCCACATTCCATTCATATGTGTACTCATTCTCATCCATTCACTCATATCGACGACACATTATTTCACATACACATTCACATTCATTATTCTTCATACACATCCATGTTCGTACATCCACATCATACATCCAATCCCATATCCGCATTCATACATACACATCCATATTCACATCTATACATCCACATCCACATCTATACATCCACATCTCCATGCATACATCCATATCCACATTCACATTCACATCCATACATCTACATCTACATGCATACATCCACATCTCCATGCATACATCCACATCCCCATTCACATTCACATCCATACATTCACATCCACATCCACATCTCCATGCATACATCCACATCTCCATGCATACATCCACATCCACATTCTTATTCACATCCATACATCTACATCTACATGCATACATCCACATCCAAATTCACATTCACATCCATACTCGCCCTATCACAACCCATATACATCTTATCCCATTAGATACACTCCTTATCTCATCCCATACACATCTTATCACATCCTAACTCATCTTAGCACATCCTATCACATCTCATACACCTCTTATCACATCCTATCACATCTCATACACATCTTATCACATCTCATACACCTCTTATCACATCCTATCACTCCCCATACGCATCTTATCACATCCTATATCTATTTATAGGATACAAGAGAATTCTTATATTTGATATAAGATTTCTTTACGCATCTATTTATGCATAAATTCCATTTTAAGGAGAATAACACTTTCGAAATAAAAACCAATCTTTTATGCATCTTCCTATGCATAAATTCATTTTAAATGAGAATGACACTTTTGAATTAAAATCAATCTTTTATGCATCTTCCTATGCATAAATTCATTTTAAATGAGAATGACACTTTTGAATTAAAAATCAATTCTTTAATGCATCTTCCTATGCATAAAATCAAAATAGATGAAAATAACTCTTTTGAACTAAAAATAGATTTCTTTATGCATCTTTCTATGCATAAATCCAATTTAGTAGGAATTACACTTTTAGAATAAAAGAATTTCTCTTATGCATCTAATTTATGCATAAAATCCAATTATGATGAAAATCACACTTTTAGTATAAAAAAATATCTTTTATGCACCCATTTATGCATAAAAATCAAATATGGTAAAAGTAACACTTTTATATTAAAATAATAATCTTTTATGCATACCTCTATGCATGAAATCCAAATATGATAAAAGTAACACTTTTACATTAAAATAATAATCTTTTATGCATATCTCTATGCATGAAATTCAAATATGATAAAAGTAACACTTTTACATTAAAATAATAATCTTTTATGCATACCTCTATGCATGAAATTCAATTATGATAAAAATAACACTTTTACATTAAAATAATAATCTTTTATGCTGCATACCTCTATGCATGAATTCAATTATGATAAAAATAACACTTTTACATTAAAATAATAATCTTTTATGCATACCTCTATGCATGAAATTCAATTATGATAAAAATAACACTTTTACATTAAAATATTAATCTTTTATGCATACCTCTATGCATGAAATTCAATTATGATAAAAATAACACTTTTACATTAAAATAATAATCTTTTATGCATACCTCTATGCATGAAATCCAAATATGATAAAAGTAACACTTTTATATTAAAATAATAATCTTTTATGCATACCTCTATGCATGAAAATCAAATATGATAAAAGTAACACTTTTATATTAAAATAATAATTTATCTTTTATGCATATAATCAAAATGCATCTTTTATGCATGAAAATGATACTTTAGAATATAGAGACCGTAAGGATTACTCTTTTAGGATAATAAAAGATGAGTTTTATCTCACTAATTTCTAAAAATTTTGCCATAACCTCCTTTGTATGGCTGACCATTTTTAAAATTTTTAAGTCTTTAAGACTAATTAAAAGTGCACCAAGAGTATTGAAATTATCGTAAAGTAAATATTTTTTTATTTAATTAAGACAACATTATAAAAACTTGACTTTAATCATTAACCATTCACCTAGGATAGAGAATGGTTGGTTTTGCTAGAGAAGAGAGGGGAATGCCTATTTGTAATGAGGCATAACATTTTTAGAGAAGACATAAAGCATAAAAACCATTTAAAACCATAAAAATAAGTAAAAAAATAGAAGAATCACCAACTTACTAATGACTTTGACAGCTTTCCTTTGGCTTGATGGTTTGAGGGTTCAACTCTTGTTTGGACAAGAGTGGCCACCAATCTTTGGAAGAGGGAAATGTCAAAAACTAGTGAATTATTAATAAATTCACAGTTCTTGGCTTGGGAGGAGTAGAGTAACAGTGCATAAAACACTATTGAGTTTCAACAAAGGGGAAGGCCTCTATTTATAGGAAAAAGTGAGCTCCTAACCAAACAAACTGATTCTAGAATTTTCCAATTCAGTTTGGTCAATTTTTGACCATTTTTAGGTCAGTTGAGCTAACTTTTTGCAACTAGACTTGAAGTAGGAGAGAGGAGAGATGAAATATCTCAATTTTTAAAGATTTAAAACTCAATTGCACATGTGAAGTAGGCGCCTCATTCATGAGGGGGAAATCCCCATGCAGAGGTGTCAAAAATGCATCATTACTTCTAAATATCTCCCCTTTTTAACTATTAGCCTTGTCCTTTTCAACTCTTTATCTTATGTGAGTATTTACTTCTAAATATCTCTCCTTTTTAACTATTAGCCTTGTCCTTATTCAACTCTTCATCTTATGTGAGCATTTACTCATTTTTGGATACCCAAAATATCTCATATTTTTGATATTACTCATAGTTTCTTACTAATAAACCTTGTACATAGTCAACTCTTCATCTTATGTGAGCATTTACTCATTTTTGGGTATCTTCTTTTACAAATTGGATTTACCTCCTCCCCACACATGGATTGATCCTATTGGCCCACAGGAACCTTAATAGGACCATAATCCAAAAATTTCTGAAAATCTAGACCCTTAGGCTAAGGTCCTTTATACCCATTTCCAATTAATTCCAATTGCACATTGGAAAGTTCTTTTTGAATTTCTGTTTCAGGGGAATTCATTTTAATATTATGATAAAATTTTCTATCTAAAAATATTCAAAATCTAAATATTCTCTCTCTAGAATATTTTCTCTCTCTAGGTTAAAACAGTTCGAGACAAGATCTTTTATAGTTCTGAAGAGGAATTGATTACAGGGGAAGATGCTGGACATCTTGAGAGGCTGGGGAGGAATCTTACAATTTTGGAAGTATATCCATGATTGAAAGCATGTGCATGTAGTTCTCAAAGTCTTCTCTCTCTGGCAGAGGTGCAAATTCCATACTATCCCTTTCATGTTCCAATGTTTTGTTACATGTTTGACACAAACTTGTACTGCTGTAAACCCAGCAGTAGTAGTGAATCTTCTGCCAAGGGTCCCCCACTCATTGGATAAATCTTCCAAATGCATAGGTTCACCTTTAGCATTTGGTCTGTTTTTTAAAATGTAGATGTGATCTGTGTCCCAATCATGGATCATCTTGGTTTCTGAATGTAGATGTGATCCGTGTCCCAATCATGGATCATCTTGGTTTCTGAATGTAGATGTGATCCGTGTCCCAATCATGGATCATCTTGGTTTCTCTCATGAATGACCGTTCCCAAGATGCAATCGTAGGAAAAAGGTTGTTAGCTGAAGGTCATCACACCACAAAGGTGTGTCAGAAATTAGTTTCATAAATTTTAATCTTCAAATCTCGCAGAAGACCTAGGGGCTTTGCAGTGGCTCCATCAACTAGTTTCACAATCAATGTAGTGCCAACGGCCCTCTTTAAGACACAATGTATAAAAATTCTCACCATGATTATGCAGTATGTGCAAGCATGCCTACGATTAACATGTCACCCAATCAGGTTTATAGAATCACACCTACTATTGAGAAACACAGATTGAGCTCTCCTAAACAAGGTGACTACCTACTAATTGGAAACTAATCTTACACTAATGATAACACTACTCAAAACATGATTAACATGACTAATCTAAGGTGGATGCAACCTAAGAATACTCATCATAATGAATAAACTAAACTAATTAAACTTTAGACTCAAGCACAATTAGGTTATAAGATTGAGACTTGTACTCTTATAAGGTTTTCCAACACCCTAAATAATCAAAGGAGGATGTGGGAGATGGATAACCTCATCTATGTTGTTGTATTAGTTTTATAACCTTAGCCTATTTAAAAGAAGGTATCTCATGAATGAGAATAATACTCGAGTTTATTGCTTTCATCTTTCTCTATCAAGTATGTGATTAATCTCTTGCTAATTTAATCATCCTTGTTTATGCTATGCTTGTAGCTATGGTGATTATCATCTTCATTCCACCCTAGCTATAGCTTAGGCATCCTTGTTGTTACATCATAAAAACCAAATGGTATTAGCACCCCTTGTTATTTAATCCTTTTACACATGTACTAGCAATATCATCAAGCAATAATCATTAGTATTAAGCAATATCATTAATCCTTTTGCACATGTATTAGCAATAGCATTGACTAATAATCAAATCCATTAGCTATATCTCTCTCTTTTTAGCATTATATAGTAACCATCACCTCATGGAGCCTTGAATTCTCAACAAATGGGCTATCTCAGCTTATCTTAAATTCCACCTCCACTAGGGAAAGCTAGAGCACTCATAGGCGCTCAGTTTCATAGCTTGAATATTACTTCAAATTGTGCACATGGCAGTAGCATTGCACTTTCAATGCAGACACCTAGAAATTTGAGATAAACACATCAATATCCTCCTTCACACCAAATTAAAGAAAATTGAGCTAACCTTGGGGCTTTTCCAAGATCGCGAACATGTCTAGAAGGTCAAAATCTGTAGAAAACATCATCATTAAAGCTTCTGCATAGTCCAATATTGTATTTAGTAATCATAATTAATAACCTTAATAATAGTGATTATAATGCTTAACCAAAGATTTAGAATGCTTAATCTAAGCTTTAATCATTGCTATTTAGTCTCCTCATTTCATTCTTGACAAATATCAAGCACTCTTAGAGATTTTCATCCTCCAAGTTGACCCATTTTTCTACATATAGAGATAGTGTGTGTTCACACCTAAAGGCTTAATGCCCACTTCATGTGAGTCACTTCATGTGAGTCACCCCATGTGAAAAACTTGAAGGTTAAGATGAAAATTAAGAAGCCTAAGCCCATTAGAAAACCCAAATTCATATAAAAATTAAGAAGCCTAAGCCCATTAGAAAACCCAAATTCATATAAAAATTAAGAAACCTAAGTATATTAGAAATCCTAAATCTTACATATGCTAAAGGGTTTGTATTTTCAAGATTTTTATGCAACAACATATGCGCTTGTATGAGGGATAATTCTAGAGCTTCTTGCTCTAGAATTTAAGAGGGAGTTTCGTTTCTAATGCTTGATTATTTGAGCATCTTTTTAGAAAAGAATTAGACATTGTGGCGTTGAGCTATTAGCCAAGAGGTAAGACCTAACTTAAATGGGTTCCAAGGGTCACACAAATAAATTTGATATATAAATTTAACGGGAAAGGCTTTCACACTTGAGAGACCAAGGTGAAGTTTGTATTGAGATGAAAAAGAGAATTTGGAATATTTCAAATAAAAAGGATAAGAAACCAACAACCAGGGTAGATAATGAAACATTGGAGTGGGTGCTTGCCATATTTTCTGTGAAGTGATGGCCAACGTGTCCTCTCTTCTTTTGGGGAGTGTGGGCAACTCTTGGGATGCATTTTCAAAAGGGAGATTGGATCTATTTGCAACCCAATGCTACTGGACCCCATCGAGTTTGACGTCAAGATGTTGTTGAGCACCATTGGAAGGGGCGTCTACTAGGTTTCAAGGACTCAAGGCATGATGGGTTAGTGGCCCTTATACAACATGTGTACTCAAACGAATATTTCATTGCAGTCCCATACGACACACTCCTCTTTTTCCTTGTAACTATATGGATTTCTCTCTAGTAGGTTGGTTTACATGGGCTCTTATTTTCAACCTCATTTGATGGGTTTGTTTGTTTCCAGATATTTTTCCTTCCAACTTCATTGAGGAGCAGCCTATACAAAGTCTAACAGGGACATTCTATGGCGTTCATGCTCATATAGGGGATGGAATACTCTCCAAGATTGCCCCCTCTAAGCTTGCTCGTTGGAGAGTTTTTTTCTACACACACAACTATATAGTGCCCACATAGGCCAATGGGTTTGGTAAGCTTGAAGAAATCCCCTCCCCTCCTCTCTCTAGCCTTGAATGGCCAACACCTGCTGATGTTTGGACTATGATTGCTCTTAAGGCAAAGATGGCTAGTGATATACACCAAGGCCTCAAGATCAGTGGTTCTTACTTGGGCTTACCCTATGCATGCGTTTGCCCACATGTTTCAGGCCTTTGAGTGCACACAAATGCCCACCATGTACATGTGCAAGGTTGTAGGTGTTGAAGAGATGGTCAATTTACTTGGCCAAGGGTGGGACCTTGTGGAGGGGGAGCACAAAGGGGAGAATTTCAAGTGCAATGTAGTACAATTCAGTGTCTCCTTTCGATTCTTACAAGCACGTGCCACTTTGTGCATTAGATTTTGTTATGAGTGATGGATGAGGAAGAAGGGAGCATGGATTCCCTTACAATATCAAGAGGAGGTTATGGAGCCCATAGCTCTCTCGATATGCTTACCAAATGTGGGGGTAGAGATTGTACCTACGCATCTTGGGATACAAGGGAATGATTCCTTCAAATTGCAAGGCAGGAAGGTAAGGGTTGTTTTCTCTTTAAACAAATGTATTTTCTCATAACTATTGTAGTTAACTGACAATGAGGTGTGTTTGGATAGGTTGGAAGGCAGCTAGAAGCAAGCACCAAGGTGTCCTCAGATTGGGGGTAGTATGATGTTACTTTGGCTTGAGGAACCTAAGTTGGAAGTGTCCATTTAGTAATCTCACTACTTTTTGGGCAGATGTTTTGTAATCTCACTCCATTTTGGAGTTGGTCTATAGTCTCACTCCATTATAGATTTTTATAAATATATTTACTTTCTATGGTACTTTGGTTTAATGAATAGGCATATTGGTTTATTGAAATTGTGGTTTTGTGGTATGGTTGGTTTATTTTCATACAAACCTTCTATACATACCCAAGGCCCTTTTAGGAATTTTTTTTGGTCCAGTGTAATAGGATACAAACCTTCTATAAATACTCGAGGCCCCTTTAACATATTTCTTTTTGCGCAACCACAAGAGCACCGAGGCACCAAAACACCTAAAGAGCCCTCCTCATCATGACTAAAGAGAATGTGGGAGAGAGGGAGAGCTTCAAACCCTAGCAAGAAAACACACTCACACACAAGAGAGAGCAAGACACAAGAGAGAGATGGATAGCTGAATTTTCTTCTATCTCCTTCTTCTTTACTCAACCAACATAACATAAAGATAAGAGTACACACTATATGGGTTAGTACTCTATATGGGTTAGTACTCAACTACTACAACATACAAGGGTCAGTCCATAATATGAACCCAACTAAATAAGCTGGCGCTATAACTATGCCAGTCTCTAGTAATCCAAAATGGCTGTCACACACATAGCCTATCATCCCACTAGCCACATATCACCCGTAATCTCACCAACCATGCCAGTGGTGTAGATGTGGAAGCTATCACCCAAGCGGGTCATCAATGTCGGCCGTAGCACTAGTTAAACTCGATATTTCAACACTCTCCCTTAAGCTCAACTCCACACACTGCACTCCAAGTAAGCTCCTAAACCTGTGGAGCTTTTCTGTGCCCAATGCCTTCGTAAAGATGTCAGCCACCTGATCCTCTGTGCTGACATATACCAGATCTACATCTCCTGCTAGAACCTTCTCCCTCATAAAGTGATAATGCACCTCAACGTGCTTCATTCTAGCATGATATACTGGGTTACTAGCCAACTGTATGTTGCTGATGTTGTCATAATATATGACAACTGCCCTATTCACGGTGTGAGATCCCTATCCCTACCACGCAATGGATTTGGGGTGCTAGCAGCGGAAGTAGCACTTCTTGCATGGGGCAAGGTCCCACACTCGGGGCCTCGTTCCCACCACGGATATCCGGACAAGGGACTAATCCGTCGGTTTTTTCCAAAATCGAACCCGAAAAAAACTTTCTTTACCTGGAAAGCACGGGCGATTCCACCAGGATAACTTCTTACTCTAACGTAGTCAAGACCATTACTGATCCAGCTGATCTGACTGCACCTATAAAGATACTCGGTAAGATCAAGGAAGAAACTTGCACTTGGATCATTGGGATCAACGCTTTTTTCCCTATCAAGAGGCACAGCCGTTGATTCCTATCCATAGAACAATTACTATCCGAGATTTACTTTATCTATCGTAATAACAGAAATTGAGTCTCGATTTATCCATCAGTCCAGCCTAACCCCATCTAGTCCCATGGGTTAGCCAACCACCCAACCACTGTAGTGATGGGATCCAATTAGGAATTTGGTTAGGTTTTGTCCCGGGTACCAGGGAAAAGAGTTCCCAGGCCCCCTAGCCGGAAGTTCATGCAAACATAAAACTAGTCACACCACTTACACACCCAATATGAAATTGCCTTTTTCTCAACATCAACTAACTTTAAAACAATCCTTTAATGAAACCATTATGTCACTGATGACAATCCTCAAAATCTCTGGTTGAATCCATATTTCCAACCATTCATTCATCGGTGTACTTATGGCATCATTGGCAACCAGAACGCTCACCACTTGTTCACTCAGGGGCCTTTTCAATAGTTCCTAACTCATAGTACCCGGTAATATTTCCACATATAAAAATCAAGATGGAATCCTTGTTGAAGATCAGCAAGATCAATCAACAGATCCATATAAGAGAGCCATGGACTCATCCGTTGAGGACCAGCAAGGTCAATCAACCAGATCCATGCCCGGTTTCAGAAAACAACTCTTACTCCTTGTTCCAATATCTTCCACGACGCACGTGTGGGTATCTTCGACGACCCAGAACCCGAGCACGTATGGTCAGCACCCTCTAGGATCCTTCGCAGGTGACCTAGCGCTTCACTCATAGGCCGCTTCCTTGGTCCCTCATCCACTGTACCGGAAGCTCACCATTTAAATCAAACCGAGGCTGGTGAAGACCTCGGTCGACCTTGCTACGCGAGACGTCCTCCATTGACTCTCCGTCAGCAGTTGTAACTTTATCAGTTAGGTCTCCACCTTAAATTTCCACAAGACGGTCAAAATGCTTCCCCAGCATTCTTGACATAAAACAGTCATTTACAAACAGGTCACAAAATACAGTTTCTATATCGAACTCTCGTCTTTCCACATTATCCCTCATCAGTCCACATTACTTATTCCACATTCCATTCATATGTGTACTCATTCTCATCCATTCACTCATATCGACGACACATTATTTCACATACGCATTCACATTCATTATTCTACATACACATCCATGTTCGTACATCCACATCATACATCCAATCCCATATCCGCATTCATACATACACATCCATATCCACATCCATACATCCACATCCACATCCACATTCACATTCACATCCATATATCCACATCTACATGCATACATCCATTTTCACATCCTCATTCATACATCCACATCCACATACATACATCCACATCTGTATCTACATCCATACATCCACATCCACATCCACATTCACATCCATACATACACATCCACATTCATACATCCACATCTACATGCATACATCCATTTTCACATCCTCATTCATACATCCACATCCACATCCACATACATACATCCACATCCGTATCTACATCCATACATCCATATCCACATTCACATCCATACATACACATCCACATTCATACATCCACATCTACATGCATACATCCATTTTCACATCCTCATTCATACATCCACATCCACATACATACATCCACATCCGTATCTACATCCATACATCCACATCCACATCCACATTCACATCCATACATACACATCCGTATCTACATCCCATACTCATTCTTATCACATCTCATATAACTCTTAACTCATCCTATCAGATCTCATACGCATCTTATCACATCCTAATATCTATTTATAGAATACAAGAGAATTCTTATATTTGATATAAGATTTCTTTATGCATCTATTTATGCATAAATTCCATTTTAAGGAGAATAACACTTTCGAATATAAAAATCAATCTTTTATGCATCTTCCTATGCATAAATTCATTTTAAATGAGAATGACACTTTTGAATTAAAAATCAATCTTTTATGCATAATTCTAATTTAGTAGAAACTACACTTTTAGAATAAAAGAATTTCTCTTATGCATCTAATTTATGCATAAAATTATTTATGATTAAAATCACTCTTTTGAATTAAAAATAAAATTCTTTATGCATCTTTCTATGCATAAAATATAAATTAATAAAAATAACACTTTTTGGATTAATTTAAATTCTTTATGCATCTATCCATGCATAAATCCAATTTAGTAGAAATTACACTTTTAGAATAAAAGAATTTCTCTTATGCATCTTATTTATGTATAAAATCTATTTTGATAAAAGTAACACTTTTATAATAAAATAATAATCTTTTATGCATACCTCTATGCATGAAAATCAAATATGATAAAAGTAACACTTTTAAAATAAAATAATAATCTTTTATGCATACCTCTATGCATGAAAATCAATTATGATAAAAGTAACACTTTTACAATAAAATAATAATCTTTTATGCATACCTCTATGCATGAAAATCAATTATGATAAAAGTAACACTTTTACAATAAAATAATAATCTTTTATGCATACCTCTATGCATGAAAATCAATTATGATAAAAGTAACACTTTTACAATAAAATAATAGTCTTTTATGCCTAAAAATCCATTTTGATAAAAGTAACACTTTCATAATAAAAGAAAATTATTTTTTTATGCATAAAAATCTATTTTGATGAAAGTAACACTTTCATAATAAAAGAAAATTCTTCCTTTATGCATAAGAATAATAATAATCAATATGCATCTTCTATGCATGAAAATGACACTTTTAGAGTATAGAATTGATAGGAATTACTCTTTTAGCATAATAAAAGATAATTCTTATTTCCAAAAATTTCGCCATAACCTCCTTTGTATGACTGACCATTTTTTAATTTTTCTTACTTAATTTTGTCTTAAAAATGAACTCTAATTGATTTAAAGTAATCTAAACTAATCAAAATTCACTTATAAAAGAGAAAACATTATAAAAAGTTTAATTCCAACAATTATCACTTAACTAGGATAAAGAAGGGTTGATTCTAAGAAGAGAGAGGGGAAAAGCCTTTCGATCAAGGCATAACATCCATTTATCACTTCAAACAATCATAAACATTAGAAAAACATAAAATCAATAAAGAAAAATACAAGAATCTCTACTTACATAATTTCTTGGAGCTTTCCTTTGGCTTGATGGTTTGAGGGTTCAACTCTTATTTGTAACAAGAGTGTCCACCAATCTTTGGAAGAGGGAAATGTCAAAAACTAGTGAATTATTAATAAATTCACAGTTCTTAGCTTGGGAGGAGTAGAGTAACAATGTATAAACACTATTGAGTTTTCAACAAAGGGGAGGGCTTCTATTTATAGGAAAAATTGAGCTCCTAACCAAACAAACTGATTCTAGAATTTTCCAACTCAGTTTGGTCACTTTTTGGTCAGTTAAGCTAACTTTTTGGAACTAGACTTGAATTAGGAGAGAGGAGAGATAAAATATCTCAATTTTTGAAGATTTAAAAGTCAATTGCACATGTGAAGTAGGCGCCTCATTCATGAGGGGGAAATCTCCATGCAGAGGTGTCAAAAATGCATCATTACTTCTAAATATCTCCCCTTTTTAACTATTAGCCTTGTCCTTAGTCAACTCTTCATCTTATGTGAGTATTTACTCATTTTTGGGAGATTTTTCTTTTATTTCTTCATTTATCTCCTCCCTACATTTGGATGAATCTTATTGGTCCATAGGAACCTTAATTTAAAATTTCGAAAAAATCTTCACCCCCAGGATAATGCCTCTTGAACAGATTATACTTAATTTCTAATGCACCTTCTGAAAATCTTTTTGAATTTCTGTTTCAGGGGAACTTATTTTAATAAGATGAGGTATTTTTCTATCCAAAAATATTTAAAATCAAAATATTATCTCTCTAGAATATTTTCGCTCTCTAGGCCAAAACAGGTAGAAACAAGATCTTTTATATTTCTGAAGAGGGAAATGAATTACAGGGGAAGATATTGGACATCATGAGGGCTGGGGGGGGAAGGAATCTTACATTCTACCCCACTTAAAAAACGTGAGATGTCCTCATCTCACAGGTGGAGTATGATCTCTTACATCTTCTTCTTCTTCTTCAATCACTTCCAGCGTTACTGCCTTGGAAGTGGACGACCGATTTGGAAACAACTCACTTTGACTTCCCCTATTCTGAGGTGGAGGTCATGCATTACTTTGGGTTGAAACTGCAGGTTGAATAGAGGGTCTACCTCTGGGACTTCCCTGATTTTGGCGGATAGAACCGTGATTACTCTGGACGGAAGGGGTTGGAGTTTGGAATCTTGATCCCTGATATTCTTGCCCTGAAAACCTTGATCCAAAAGAAGTTGGGCAATCTATGCTGCGATGTCCAAATCCTTGACAGTTATAGCATTTCACTCTCTTGCTCAAGGGTGGAACTTCTGAAGTTGAATTCCAAGGGATTGAGTTTCGGGAAAAGGACATTTCTTCTATTTTGGAACTTCCCATATCCTGGGTTTGACCCTGATATCTCTTAGGTGGAGGAAGGTTGGAATCACCTTCTGGGAATAAAAACCTTTTGAAAGATGATGGTGCTGGCTTTGGCGGGACTTTGACATCAAAGGCTTTGGTGAAATCCTTCGCCATCCGAACTGCTTCGGCCATGGAAATAGGTTTGTCATTCTTGACTCAAGTATCTAATGGTTCGTTCATTCCCCAAATGAACCTGGCCATCAGCTGCTCTTCATCCAATTGAGGGGAATATTTAAGGAGAAGGGCAAAAGCCTGATGGTACTCTTCAATTTTTCGGGTTTCCTGTTTTAGTTCTAAGAACTCATTCATCTTAATTTCAAGAAAGCCTGGGGACAAAACCTCTTTCTGAGGTAAGCCTTGAGATCGGCCCCCAGGTTTGGGTATTTCGGTCGAGACGGTTTGTCTCGCAGTGGTTTCTCCATGCCACTCTAGCTGTCTCCACTATTTTCAACCTTGCAAGAGCCATTTTGCTCTTCTCATTGTACCCGGTGACATCGAAGTATTCTTCCATTGATTCGATCCACTTCTCCACAGTCTCGCCCAAGTTTTCCCCTTCACCCTTGAAAGGTCCAGGCTGCGAACTATGAAGAGTTTTACGAACATCCAGGTCGAGCTCTTCTTCATCGAGTTGGGGGTTAACATTTCTACCACGACGACCTCGGTCCATGTTCCTATCAATACGAAAATTCTTGTTTAAGTCTCTTTATTTATGATTCAATCCGAATTTTGATTTAACTGATTCCGGGGTTCTCTAAATAGGTCGGCTCACACAGAATCAAGGGATAAAGATACTCATATAGAATGCATTATCAGATAACAAATCATTCAGAATATCTCATTAATATCTTTATCACAATAATGGTCCATTAGACTAAATTTTTCCATCTGAACAGTCCTCCATGGGGATTTCAATTTTTCAGATTTTTAATTTATCATCCCTTAACTTGATCCACTGATCAAAAGTTAACTTGATCCACTGATCAAAAGTTAACAGTAGCAATCTGCCAGTACAATCCACTAATCTCATAGTGATTGGCTGAAGTCATTAACGTCATTCCAGCTACGAACATTATCACAGGGGCTCGTCCCATTCATCCTCATTGTGGTTTTGCTCAACTTATTACATTTCAACCAATTTTCAGGGATCATCATTTTTCAATCAGAATCCAAATCAACTCATCAGTTCTCAACCAGAATCTAAAAATCATATCAACCATTTATGCATACCTCTATGCATGAAAATCAATTATGATAAAAGTAACACTTTTACAATAAAATAATAATCTTTTATGCATACCTCTATGCATGAAAATCAAATATGATAAAAGTAACACTTTTACAATAAAATAATAATCTTTTATGCATACCTCTATGCATGAAAATCAATTATGATAAAAGTAACACTTTTATAATAAAATAATAATCTTTTATGCCTAAAAATCCATTTTGATGAAAGTAACACTTTCATAATAAAAGAAAATTATTTCTTTATGCATAAAAATCTATTTTGATGAAAGTAACACTTTCATAATAAAAGAAAATTATTCCTTCATGCATAAGAATAATAATAATTAATATGCATCTTCTATTCATGAAAATGACACTTTTAGAGTATAGAATTGATAGGAATTACTCTTTTAGCATAATGAAAGATAATTCTTATTTCCAAAAATTTCACCATAACCTCCTTTGTATGGCTGACCATTTTTCAAATTTTCCTACTTAATTTTGTCTTAAAAATGAACTCTAATTGATTTAAAGTAATCTAAACTAATCAAAATTCACTTATAAAAGAGAAAACATTATAAAAAGTTTAATTCCAATAATTATCACTTAACTAGGATAAAGAAGGGTTGATTCTAAGAAGAGAGAGGGGAAAAGCCTTTCGATCAAGGCATAACATCCATTTATCACTTCAAACAATCATAAACATTAGAAAAACATAAAATCAATAAAGAAAAATACAAGAATCTCTACTTACATAATTTCTTGGAGCTTTCCTTTGGCTTGATGGTTTGAGGGTTCAACTCTTATTTGTAACAAGAGTGTCCACCAATCTTTGGAAGAGGGAAATGTCAAAAACTAGTGAATTATTAATAAATTCACAGTTCTTAGCTTGGGAGGAGAAGAGTAACAATGCATAAACACTATTGAGTTTTCAACAAAGGGGAGGGCTTCTATTTATAGGAAAAATTGAGCTCCTAACCAAACAAACTGATTCTAGAATTTTCCAACTCAGTTTGGTCACTTTTTGGTCAGTTAAGCTAACTTTTTGGAACTAGACTTGAATTAGGAGAGAGGAGAGATAAAATATCTCAATTTTTGAAGATTTAAAAGTCAATTGCACATGTGAAGTAGGCGCCTCATTCATGAGGGGAAAATCCCCATGCAGAGGTGTCAAAAATGCATCATTACTTCTAAATATCTCCCCTTTTTAACTATTAGCCTTGTCCTTAGTCAACTCTTCATCTTATGTGAGTATTTACTCATTTTTGGGAGATTTTTCTTTTATTTCTTCATTTATCTCCTCCCCACATTTGGATGAATCTTATTGGTCCATAGGAACCTTAATTTAAAATCTCGAAAAAATCTTCACCCCCAGGATAATGCCTCTTGAACAGATTATACTTAATTTCTAATGCACCTTCTGAAAATCTTTTTGAATTTCTGTTTCAGGGGAACTTATTTTAATAAGATGAGGTATTTTTCTATCCAAAAATATTTAAAATCAAAATATTATCTCTCTAGAATATTTTCGCTCTCTAGGCCAAAACAGGTAGAAACAAGATCTTTTATATTTCTGAAGAGGGAAATGAATTACAGGGGAAGATATTGGACATCATGAGGGCTGGGGGGGGAAGGAACCTTACATTCTACCCCACTTAAAAAACGTGAGATGTCCTCATCTCACAGGTGGAGTATGATCTCTTACATCTTCTTCTTCTTCTTCAATCACTTCCAGCGTTACTGCCTTGGAAGTGGACGACCGATTTGGAAACAACTCACTTTGACTTCCCCTATTCTGAGGTGGAGGTCATGCATTACTTTGGGTTGAAACTGCAGGTTGAATAGAGGGTCTACCTCTGGGACTTCCCTGATTTTGGCGGATAGAACCGTGATTACTCTGGACGGAAGGGGTTGGAGTTTGGAATCTTGATCCCTGATATTCTTGCCCTGAAAACCTTGATCCAAAAGAAGTTGGGCAATCCATGCTGCGATGTCCAAATCCTTGACAGTTATAGCATTTCACTCTCTTGCTCAAGGGTGGAACTTCTGAAGTTGAATTCCAAGGGATTGAGTTTCGGGAAAAGGACATTTCTTCTATTTTGGAACTTCCCATATCCTGGGTTTGACCCTGATATCTCTTAGGTGGAGGAAGGTTGGAATCACCTTTTGGGAATAAAAACCTTTTGAAAGATGATGGTGCTGGCTTTGGCGGGACTTTGACATCAAAGGCTTTGGCGAAATCCTTCGCCATCCGAACTGCTTCGGCCATGGAAATAGGTTTGGCATTCTTGACTCAAGTATCTAATGGTTCGTTCATTCCCCAAATGAACCTGGCCATCAGTTGCTCTTCATCCAATTGAGGGGAATATTTAAGGAGAAGGGCAAAAGCCTGATGGTACTCTTCAATTTTTCGGGTTTCCTGTTTTAGTTCCAAGAACTCATTCATCTTAATTTCAAGAAAGCCTGGGGACAAAACCTCTTTCTGAGGTAAGCCTTGAGATCGGCCCCCAGGTTTGGGTATTTCGGTCGAGACGGTTTGTCTCGCAGTGGTTTCTCCATGCCACTCTAGCTGTCTCCACTATTTTCAACCTTGCAAGAGCCATTTTGCTCTTCTCATTGTACCCGGTGACATCGAAGTATTCTTCCATTGATTCGATCCACTTCTCCACAGTCTCGCCCAAGTTTTTCCCTTCACCCTTGAAAGGTCCAGGCTGCGAACTATGAAGAGTTTTACGAACATCCAGGTCGAGCTCTTCTTCATCGAGTTGGGGGTTAACATTTCTACAACGACGACCTCGGTCCATGTTCCTATCAATACGAAAATTCTTGTTTAAGTCTCTTTATTTATGATTCAATCCGAATTTTGATTTAACTGATTCCGGGGTTCTCTAAATAGGTCGGCTCACACAGAATCAAGGGATAAAGATACTCATATAGAATGCATTATCAGATAACAAATCATTCAGAATATCTCATTAATATCTTTATCACAATAATGGTCCATTAGACTAAATTTTTCCATCTGAATAGTCCTCCATGGGGATTTCAATTTTTCAGATTTTTAATTTATCATCCCTTAACTTGATCCACTGATCAAAAGTTAACTTGATCCACTGATCAAAAGTTAACAGTAGCAATCTGCCAGTACAATCCACTAATCTCATAGTGATTGGCTGAAGTCATTAACGTCATTTCAGCTACGAACATTATCACAGGGGCTCGTCCCATTCATCCTCATTGTGGTTTTGCTCAGCTTATTACATTTCAACCAATTTTCAGGGATCATCATTTTTCAATCAGAATCCAAATCAACTCATCAGTTCTCAACCAGAATCTAAAAATCATATCAACCATTTATGCATACCTCTATGCATGAAAATCAATTATGATAAAAGTAACACTTTTATAATAAAATAATAATCTTTTATGCATACCTCTATGCATGAAAATCAAATATGATAAAAGTAACACTTTTACAATAAAATAATAATCTTTTATGCATACCTCTATGCATGAAAATCAATTATGATAAAAGTAACACTTTTATAATAAAATAATAATCTTTTATGCCTAAAAATCCATTTTGATGAAAGTAACACTTTCATAATAAAAGAAAATTATTTCTTTATGCATAAAAATCTATTTTGATGAAAGTAACACTTTCATAATAAAAGAAAATTATTCCTTCATGCATAAGAATAATAATAATTAATATGCATCTTCTATTCATGAAAATGACACTTTTAGAGTATAGAATTGATAGGAATTACTCTTTTAGCATAATGAAAGATAATTCTTATTTCCAAAAATTTCACCATAACCTCCTTTGTATGGCTGACCATTTTGCAAATTTTCCTACTTAATTTTGTCTTAAAAATGAACTCTAATTGATTTAAAGTAATCTAAACTAATCAAAATTCACTTATAAAAGAGAAAACATTATAAAAAGTTTAATTCCAATAATTATCACTTAACTAGGATAAAGAAGGGTTGATTCTAAGAAGAGAGAGGGGAAAAGCCTTTCGATCAAGGCATAACATCCATTTATCACTTCAAACAATCATAAACATTAGAAAAACATAAAATCAATAAAGAAAAATACAAGAATCTCTACTTACATAATTTCTTGGAGCTTTCCTTTGGCTTGATGGTTTGAGGGTTCAACTCTTATTTGTAACAAGAGTGTCCACCAATCTTTGGAAGAGGGAAATGTCAAAAACTAGTGAATTATTAATAAATTCATAGTTCTTGGCTTGGAAGGAGTAGAGTAACAGTGCATAAACACTATTGAGTTTTCAACAAAGGGGGGGCTTCTATTTATAGGAAAAATTGAGCTCCAAACAAACTGATTCTAGAATTTTCCAACTCAGTTTGGTCACTTTTTGGTCAGTTAAGCTAACTTTTTGGAACTAGACTTGAATTAGGAGAGAGGAGAGAGGAGAGATGAAATATCTCAATTTTTTGGTCAGTTAAGCTAACTTTTTGGAACTAGACTTGAATTAGGAGAGAGGAGAGAGGAGAGATAAAATATCTCAATTTTTTGGTCAGTTAAGCTAACTTTTTGGAACTAGACTTGAATTAGGAGAGAGGAGAGATGAAATATCTCAATTTTTGAAGATTTAAAAGTCAACTGCACATGTGAAGTAGGCGTCTCATTCATGAGGGGGAAATCCCCATGCAGAGGTGTCAAAAATGCATCATTACTTCTAAATATCTCCCCTTTTTAACTATTAGCCTTGTCCTTAGTCAACTCTTCATCTTATGTGAGTATTTACTCATTTTTGGGAGATTTTTCTTTTATTTCTTCATTTATCTCCTCCCTACATTTGGATGAATCTTATTGGTCCATAGGAAGCTTAATTTAAAATTTCGAAAAAATCTTCACCCCCAGGATAATGCCTCTTGAACAGATTATACTTAATTTCTAATGCACCTTCTGAAAATCTTTTTGAACTTCTGTTTCAGGGGAACTTATTTTAATAAGATGAGGTATTTTTCTATCCAAAAATATTTAAAATCAGAATATTATCTCTCTAGAATATTTTCTCTCTCTAGGCCAAAACAGGTAGAAACAAGATCTTTTATATTTCTGAAGAGGGACATGAATTACAGGGGAAGATATTGGACATCATGAGGGCTGGGGGAGGAATCATACACACAGGCAATCCCATGTCACCAAGTAGCGTCTAAAACCAAGCTACCTCACAAGCTACTATAGTAGCACCCCTGTACTCTACCTTTGTACTCGATAAGGTAACTCTTGGCTGATTCTTACTACTCCAACTCACAACAGCACTCCAAATGAGAACATAAAACCACTAGATATCCTGTCTACAATACTACCAGCCCAATTAGTATCTGTGTGTCCATGCAACTGTATCTCTGTACCAGCCTCATAGAAAAGTCCATAATCGACTGTGGACTCTATAAGATTCCTCCCCAGCCTCTCAAGATGTCCAGCATCTTCCCCTGTAATCAAATCCCTCTTCAGAAATATAAAAGATCTTGTTTCTACCAGTTTTGGCCTAGAGAGAGAAAATCTTCTAGAGAGTGATAATTCAGTTTTTAAATATTTTTGGATAGAAAAATATCTCATCTTATTAAAATAAGTTCCCCTGAAACAGAAGTTCAAAAAGATTTTCAAAAGGTGCATTAGAAATTAAGTATAATCTGTTCAAGAGGCATTATCCTGAGGGTCAAGATTTTTTCAAAATTTTAAATTAAGGTTCCTATGGACCAATAAGATTCATCCAAATGTAGGAAGGAGATAAATAGAAGAATAAAACAAAAATTCCCCAAAAATGAGTAAATACTCACATAAGATGAAGAGTTGACTATGGACAAGGTTAATAGTTAAAAAAGAGAGATATTTGGAAGTAATGATGCATTTTTGACACCTCTGCATGGGTCATGAAGGAGGCGCCTATTTCACATGCTTGAATGAGTTTGAAACTCCCAAATAATGAGATATTTTTATCTCTCCTCTCTCCTGTTTCAACTAGATCCAAAAAGTGAGCAAAATTGACCAAAAAATGGTCAAAAATTGATCAAATTGATCTGGAAAATTCTAGAATCAGTTAGCTTGGTTAGAAGCTCACTTTTTCCTATAAATAGAAGCCTTCCCCTTTGTTGAAACTCAATAGTGTTTTGCACTATTACCCTGTCTCTCCCAAGTGCCAAAAACAGTGAATTTTACTCATAATTCATTAGTTTTTGACCTTCCCTCTTCCAAAAGATTGGTGGCCACTCTTGTTTCAAACAAGAGTTGAACCCTCAAACCATCAAGCCAAAGAAAAGCTCTAAAATTCCTTAGTAAGTTGGAGATTCTTCTCTTTTCCATTCATTTTATGGTTTTTTATGGTTTTTTTTATGATTTTTATCTTCTCTAAATTGCAAATTAGTCTTATTATAAAAGTATTACTTTCATTACTATTGATTTTTATGCATAAAAGTATGCATAAAAGATTACTTTTTTATTATAAAAGTGTTATTTTTATCATATTTGATTTTTATGCATAAAAGTATGCATAAAAGATTATTATTTATAAAAGATTATTTTTTTAATTATAAAAGTGTTACTTTTATCATATATGATTTTTATGCATAAAAGTATGCATAAAAGATTTTTTTTTAATTATAAAAGTGTTACTTTTATCATATTTGATTTTCATGCATAAAAGTATGCAAAAAAGATTATTTTTTTAATTATAAAAGTGTTACTTTTATCATATTTTATTTTTATGCATAAAAGTATGCATAAAAGATTATTTTTTAATTATAAAAGTGTTACTTTTATCATATTTGATTTTTATGCATAAAAGTATGCATAAAAGATTATTATTTTTAATTATAAAAGTGTTACTTTTATCATATTTGATTTTTATGCATAAAAGATTTTTTATATAAAAGTGTTACTTTTATCATATTTGATTTTCATGCATGAAAGTATGCATAAAAGATTCTTTTTTTAATTATAAAAGTGTTACTTTTATCATATTTGATTTTCATGCATAAAAGTATGCATAAAAGATTTTTTTTTATAAAAGTGTTACTTTCATCATAAATGATTTTTATGTATAAACATATGCATAAGAGATATTTTTAATATTAAAAGTGTGATTTTCATCATAAATGATTTTTATGCATAAATGGGTGCATAAAAGATATATATTTTTATATTAAAAGTGTGATTTTCATCTTAAATGATTTTTATGCATAAAAGATATTTTTTATTAAAAGTGTGATTTTCATCATAAATAATTTTTATGCATAAACATATGCATAAAAGATATTTTTTATATTAAAAGTGTGATTTTTATCATAAATGATTTTTATGCATAAACATATGCATAAAAGAAATTCTTTTATATTAAAAGAGTGATTTTCATCATAAATGATTTATATGCATAAACATATGCATAAAAGAAAGTCTTTCATGATAAAAGAGTGATTTTCAACATAAAGGATTTTATGCATAATTAGATGCATATAGAATCTTTATAATTAAATAAGGGATCTCCTTAATCCTCTGTTTAGTTTCCGTAAAAATTGAAAAAATGAATAAGTAGATAATTTGTGAGAAGAAATGCTACCGTTTCATATTCACTAAGATGGTAATGAGAAAAGTCAATTAAACTATCGAAGTCGGAGATCGAGATAAATGATTATTTTATTCCTCAGAAGAAATTCATGTTTTAGAAATCTGTAAGCAAATATTCGTTGAACAAAATTTAGAAAAAGAGAAATTGAAATAGTACCTTTCGAGAAAGATAGTTTAGGAAGAACCTTTCCAGACCCAAACTCTGATTCAGACTATTGACCAAGACCTAATTCCTTCGTCAAATTCAATCAATGACGATGTGCCCAGTTCAAGAAAAATGCACTCAGAACACCCACCGAATCTAAAACTAAGTTAAGACTTTTGATTTTGATCTAAGGATCAAGTTAACAGAATTCGAGGAATTATGTTTGGAATTCAGACTTGGATCTAGAAGTATTTGGGATATTGATTTAAGATTATTCATGGTTTTCAAACAAAATCAAGACTGAAAACTTGCATAGAAACCCTGTTTTCTTAAAGGACTATCTTACGCCAGAATGCTGGTGGAGGGAGCATTTAGCATATATGTTTATCTAAGGGAAGTTCGGTTGCAAGAGCTGGCGGGGAGTGTTCGAGGGACAGCTCACGCGGCAAAAACCTATCCAGGTCTTGACCAGCCTGGGTATGGTGAAAAATGGTGCGCTTCCGGTACGATGGGCGAGGGCCGACAAAGCGGTCCCTGAGTGAAGTGCCAGGACACCTAAGGAGGATCCTGGAGGGTTCTGACCAGGTGATGCATGGGCTCGTGGTGCTTAGGACACCCATTCGTATGTCGAGGAAGATATATATATGTATGTTGACGAAATGAATATTGCAATCTGTTACTGGATCTCGTTGCTGACCAGCTGGTCCCAACCGGAGAGTCTAGTGTGGTACTGTTTTTGTGAAACAAGGGATTGAATAGAAATTTTAAACTATGAAATCTGTGATCATATCTGTTTTGTCAATGGATTATTTTTATATTAAAGTTTTAAGAGGAGTGTGTGCGTATCTGTTTTAGCTAAAGTTAAGAAAGGCATTTCAATTATGGGTGGGTGAGTACTTGTTTGGTTCCACCGATTCCAGTGGTAGGGTGGTGGCTAACCCATGGGCCGGATGGGGTTAGGCTGGAATCAGTGGAGTTTTAATAATCAAACTGAAAAATCTTAGGATTACGTTAGGATTCGAATAGTTAGTTAATTCCCTGATAAATTTCTCAATTGAGTGAATCAATGGCTATGCCTGATCTTGATTAGGAAAAAAGCGTTGAATTTACTCAGATGATCAAATTATATTAGTGATAGTTTCCTTCTATCTGGTTTATTCAGGTGAAGGATAGTTTAGAATTGATCTCGTTAAAAAAAAAATTCGTTAAGAAAAATTCAAAAAGGTGGAATCGTCCCCGCTTTCTGGGCATGGAAAATTTTCCCGGTTTCGGTTTTCGTAGTGACCACCAGCCTAGTCTTGTGCCCGGACATTCGTGGGCGAGGCCCCGAGTGAGAAACCCTGCCCCGCGCATGAGGGGGTTGCTTCCGCTCTATCAGCTACTACTGGGAGTTCGGTGCGCGGAGGGGACAGAGGGATCTCACAGTTGGTATCAAAGCGAAAGCTAATAAGGATAAACAAATTCTTATCAGAAATTGATAATAAAAACTCAGAAAAAGCATTTTTCATAATGTATTTTCATTTCGTAAGCTTCTTTAATGAAGAATTTTTAATCAAAGAAATTGTTTTTATAGATGGAAATTCCCTATTTATCTGGTATTCCTGACCTCACCCAGTCTCAAGATATGACTGCGTTCGCCTTCGAGCATCTCATTTCTTCCGCTTCAACTCGAACAAGCCGAGCAAGACTCGCACGCCATTTCGAGGATTTATATTTTCCTAACCCAGTGGAGAGACTACAGCATAAGTGGTTTGCAGGGCAGTATGTCCACGCCTCTTGCGACCACCGTGCAATGCTGTGGCAGAACCTCTCATTGGCTATGATTCTGTTAAAGCTGAAAATGGTGCGTGGCGTCATTCTATATCATTCGACGCCTCAGAATTTCAGACTTTCATGCCAAGTCTACAGACTCCTTAGTTGTTTTATTCCTAAGGAGAAAATAATAGCTCCCTTGTCAGTAAGTGAACGTTTGTATCGGGGCATGCCTATGGCCCAGTACCGTCGTCTTATGCATCTCCCGAGGAGATTTTGAATTTTGGAGCCGAGCTGCTCTATGTACATATTGCAACTTTTATATAAATATAGAAATGTTTTCTGGAGAAAAAAAAATTAAAAAAAATTCCCTGTTGTATAAGTGATTGTTTACGGATGATCTGATAAAGAAAAATCTGTTATTGGACATATGTCATAGATCTCCAATAAGATCATTGTCTTGTTTAAGAAATTGTTTTCCGAACCTCTTAAGTCTTAGGATCTCGTGGATGATATCAAAATAAAAATTTAATAATATATAAAATTTTGGCAGAATCATGAGACGAGGAAACCGTGGCCGTCAGCTAGACCCTCTCTCTGAAGATGACGAGCTTGACCCTGATGTTCGCAAGACTCTTCATAGGACTCAGCCCCAGGACCCTTCAAAGGAGAAGGGGAGAACCTGGGCGAGGCTGTGGAGAAATGTGTGGAAGCCATGGAAGAATATTTTAACGTCACAAGCTACAATGAGCGGAGCAAAATGGCTCTTGCCCCCGGCTGAAAATAGTGGAAACAGCGAGGGTAGCATGGAGGAACCACTGTGACACCAACCGTCTGGACAAAAATACTCAGTCCTCGAACGACCTAAAAACCTATTTAAGAAAGAGATTTTGTCCCCCCTGGATTTTTGGAAACCAAAATGAACGAATTCTTAGAGCTAAAGCAGGAGAGCAAAACCATCGAGGAATATCACCAGGCCTTTGCTCTTCTACTCAAATATTCACCACCTCTAGATGAAGAACAACTCATGGCCAAGTTCATTCGGGGAATGAACGAACCCTTGGACACACTGGTCAAAAATGCCAAGCTAGTGTCCATGGCTGAAGCAGTAAGAATGGCAAAAGATTTTGCCAAAGCCTTTGTAGTAAAGGTCTCGCCAAATCCTACACCCTCTAACTTTAAAAGATTCCAAGCCCAAGGAAGTACTTCAAACTTTCCACCCCCAAAGAGGTAGCAAGGCCCGAATCAGAATCAGGATGCAGGAAGATTCCGAAGTGAAGGAAGACCCTTCCCCCAGAGTACTTTCTCAGCAGCCCCACCTCTTTCAAGAAATCAGAGGGATGAGCTTAGAAGTGAAAACCGATGTTTTGGATGCCAAGGTTATGGTCACCAACTGAAAGACTGCCCGACTCCTGCCATGTCAAGGGGACAGGGAAGTCAAGGACCCCGAGTTCAGAGACCAACCCCTTCATACCAAGGTAATCAAGGTTCGTTTCGCCCAAGCCAGGGAAACCCCAGAAGAACTCCAGCCCCCAGCCATCTGCCTCTGTCCACAGCAACCTCAGAACTCCTTCCCAAAACTAGGGCAACCAAAGAGAAAGAGTTCCACCTCAGACTGCAGAGCAGTCACAATTTCAGATGTAGTAGAAGAGGAAAGAGGGCATATCTATGCTGCAATTGAAAACCAAGGGCCTAACCATCAGTTCTCAGTCATCCATACTCCAGCAGAGTATTAGGGTAAGCCTTTTAAGCTTTTGAGATTGATTCAGGCAGTTCTCATTCATTCATTTCCCCTGGATGCTTGCGTAAGCTAGCCTTAGTACAGAAATCAGGGAAACCTATGCAAGTTGAATTGGCTAGTGGGAAGATTCTTTTCACTCACCATGAGATAGATCTTATCCAGTTCAATCTAGATGGTAATGTAACCGACTGTCAGTTCAAAGTCTTACCTCTAGGAGTTTTTGACGGGATCCTTGGAATGGATTGGCTCCACAAAAATCAAGCTGACATACATTGTCACAATGGAACCATTTCCTTCCATGACCTTCACGGGAACAAAGTTCAAGGAACTGGAGTTTTCGGATCCCCAGACCTTCAATTAGTAAAAGCTTCTAGGTTGCTGAAAGGACTTAGGAAGAAGCAGCAAATTTATGTTGTCAAAATGAACCCAGTAGACTCAAAGCTTAAGGCTAAAGAACCAGAATGGTTGAGTGAGTTTGATGATCTATTCCCAATAGAACTAACTGAAATGCCTCCAATCTGGGAAGTAGATCATGTGATTGAATTAACCCCCGGAGCTCAGCCAGTAGCCCTACGCACGTACAAAATGCCAGTTCCTGAAGCCATCGAACTCAAGGAATAGCTTAGGTAGCTGTTAGAACAAGGGTTTGTAAGACCCAGTGTTTCACCTTGGGGAGTGCCAGTTCTCTTTCAGAAGAAGAAAGATGGAACGCTTAGACTCTATGTGGACTACAGAGGTCTAAATCAGCTGACAGTTAAGAATAAGTATCCTATCCCAAGAATTGATGAGCTTCTGGACAGGCTAAATGGAGCCCAGATCTTCACAAAGATAGATCTCAAATCCGAGTATTACCAGATCAGGATCAATGATCAAGATATACCAAAAACAGCCATCAATACTTGCTATGGGCATTATGAATTTACTGTCATGCCGTTCGGATTAACTAATGCCCCAGCTACATTCAATCACCTAATGCAAGACATCCTCAGAGAATACTTGGATGATTTTGTTCTAGTCATGCCGTTCGGATTAACTAATGCCCCAGCTACATTCAATCACCTAATGCAAGACATCCTCAGAGAATACTTGGATGATTTTGTTCTAGTTTCTTTGATGACATTCTGATTTACTCAAGGAATGTAGCTGACCATGAGACTCATGTCAGAAAAGTTCTTGAGATTCTAAGGAAGCACCAACTCTTTGCAAAAAAGAGCAAATGCACTTTCTCTGCCGACCATGTTGAATACTTGGGCTTTCTAGTAGATGGAATTTCTCCAGATTCCACAAAAGTCCAAGCAGTCATAGATTGGCCTGAACCAAAGACAGTGAAAGAAGTCAGAGGACTCTTGGGATTGACTGGTTGGTATAGGATTTTTATACCAAAGTATACTCTCATAGCTTCCCCCCTGACTAACCTTCTCAAAAAGAATACCCCATTTCAGTGGTCTGCCACCAGGTGTAAGAGTGCTTTTGATAAGCTGAAGACCGCCTTGGTAATAACCAGTCCCGTTCTGAAGCTGCCAGATTTCTCTCTACCCTTTGAGGTAGTAACTGATGCAAGTGGTTTTGCCCTGGGAGGTGCACTCATGCAGGAAGGTCATGCAGTGGCCTATGAATCCCGAAAGCTCAGAACGCATGAGAGGAATTATGCTGTTCATGACCTGGAATTACTTTCAGTAGTTTATGCCTTAAAGTTGTGGAGACATTACCTACTGGGAAAAAGATTCACTTTGATGAGACAGACCATCAGAGTTTAAAGTGGATATTCACTCAGAAGGACCTCAACATGCACCAAAGAAGGTGGATGCAGACCCTGCAAGAATCTGATTTTGAAATCAAGTACCGCCCAGGCAAAGAAAATGTGGTAGCAGATGCCCTCAGCAGAAAAGCCTCCTTGCTTGCAATTACTGTAATATCAAATCCTTTGATTATTGAAGCAAGAGAGAAGATCATGCAAGATAGATTCTTTGGCCCTATTACTACCCTACTTATGCAGGAAAGCAAAACTCCTCAGGAGTTGAACAGAGTTCAAAGGTACAGCCTGGATGATGGCATTATGAATTATAATCGCAGGGGCTATGCATTCCCAATGATGAGGGAACCAAGGGTCAAATTTTGAATGAAGCCCATGACAGCCTTATAGCAGGACATCCAGGTTTCATCAAAACCTACATGTCTGTAAAGAAAAGCTTCTTTTGGCCTGGTCTGAAAAAGGATGTACTGAATCATGTACGTCAATGTCTGACATGGCAGAAAGTCAAAGCTGAAAGAGTAAAAATGTCTGGGAAGTTACATCCATTAGACATCCCCCAGATGAAGTGGGAATGTATCAGTATGGATTTTATTACTGGATTACCTTCAGTGCAATC
Organism: Cibotium barometz; assembly: GCF_041138505.1. Lineage (NCBI taxonomy): Eukaryota > Viridiplantae > Streptophyta > Polypodiopsida > Cyatheales > Cibotiaceae > Cibotium > Cibotium barometz. Next base: position 52,453,067 of record NC_141074.1, read on the forward strand.
AGGTTACAACTCCATTTTCGTGGTAGTTGACAGACTAACCAAAGTTGCCCATCTGATCCCAGTAAAAGAAACCTACACTGCAATGGATGTGGCCAGGGTGTTCCTCAAAGAAATCTTCATATTGCATGGCCTACCCAGGAGAATAGTAAGTGATCGAGATCCCAAATTTACTTCAAGGTTCTAGACTGCATTTTTCAAAGCAGTGGGAACTTTCTTGGATCTCAGCACAGCTTATCACCCTGAGACCGATGGCCAAACTGAAAGGGTAAACCAAGTAATCGAAGATATACTTTGGTCATGCTGTGGGGCAGGGAACCCAGGAAGTGGCTAAGCTATCTGCACCTAGTCGAGTTCGCCTACAATGCTTCTTATCATCGAAGTATCGGGATGAGCCCTTTTAAAGCTTTGTATGGACAAGATTGCTTAACTCCATTAACTTGGTCCGACCCATTGATTAGGGTCGAGATGTCTAGACAGATGCTTGATGACATGGAGCAGCAAATGCAGTCAATTTGTAAAGATATAAAAACTACCCAGGATAGACAAAAGCAATATGCAGATAAGAAGAGGACATACAGAGAATTCAAAGAAGCAGATATGGTCTTCATTCGAGTACGGCCCAAAAGAAGTTCTTTATCTCTTGGGAAGTACAAGAAGTTATCCCCCAGATATTGTGGGCCATATCTGATTACAAAGAAAGTAGGTGACAGCCTACGAGCTTCTTCTGCCTCCTCATCTCAAAGTTCATAATGTATTTCATGTAAGCCTTCTAAAGAAATATGTGCCAAGCCCAAATCATGTACTTGATGATGAAATCCTAACCTCTTCAACCCAAGGGCAGATGGAACTCTAACCTGAAGAAATTCTTGATGTTTGAGAAAAGATTCTCAGGAACAGAACTCTCAGAGAATTATTGGTAAAATGGAAGTTCTATCCTTTTGAAGATGCCACCTGGGAGAATGAAACCGATTTGTTTCGGGATTACTCCCAATTTGCGAGATGAGGGCATCTCGCATTTTTCAAGTGGGAGAGAATGTAAGATTCCTCCCTAGCCTCTCAAGATGTCCAGCATCTTCCCCTTCAGAAATATAAAAGATCTTGTTTCTACCAGTTTTGGCCTAGAGAGAGAAAATCTTCTAGAGAGTGGTAATTCAATTTTTAAATATTTTTGGATAGAAAAATATCTCATCTTATTAAAATACGTTCCCCTGAAACAGAAGTTCAAAAAGATTTTTAGAAGGTGCATTAGAAATTAAGTATAATCTGTTCAAGAGGCATTATCCTGAGGGTCAAGATTTTTTCAAAATTTTAAATTAAGGTTCCTATGGACCAATAAGATTCATCCAAATGTAGGAAGGAGATAAATAGAAGAATAAAAGGAAAATCCCCCAAAAATGAGTAAATACTCACATAAGATGAAGAGTTGACTATGGACAAGGTTAATAGTTAAAAAAGAGAGATATTTGGAAGTAATGATGCATTTTTGACACATCTGCATAGGGGAATTCTCCTCATGAAGTAGGTGCCTATTTCACATGCTTGAATGAGTTTGAAACTCCCATATAATGAGATATTTTTATCTCTCCTCTCTCCTGTTTCAACTAGATCCAAAAAGTGAGCAAAACTGACCTAAAAATGGTCAAAAATTGATCAAACTGATCTGGAAAATTCAAGAATCAGTTAGCTTGGTTAGAAGCTCACTTTTTCTTATAAATAGAAGCCTTCCCCTTTGTTGAAACTCAATAGTGTTTTGCACTATTACCCTGTCTCTCCCAAGTGCCAAAAACAATGAATTTTACTCATAATTCATTAGTTTTTGACCTTCCCTCTTCCAAAAGATTGGTGGCCACTCTTGTTTCAAACAAGAGTTGAACCCTCAAACCATCAAGCCAAAGGAAAGCTCTCAAATTCCTTAGTAAGTTGGAGATTCTTCTCTTTTCCATTCATTTTATGATTTTTTATGGTTTTTATGATTTTTGTCTTATCTAAATTGCAAATGATGTTATGCCTCATTGAAAAAAGGCATTCCCCTCTCTTCTTTAGTAAATCCAACCATTCTTATCCTAGATGAATGATTAATGATAAAATCAAGTTTTTCATAATGTTTCTCTTTGATTGTTTACATTAGAATGATTTAAATACTCTTGGTAAACTTCTAATTAATTTTAGTAAGTTAAAAATTGAAAAATGGTCAGCCATACAAAGGAGGTTATGGTAAAATTTTTAGAAATTAGTGAAATAAATTTCATCTTTTATTATTCTAAAAGAATAATCCTTATGGTTTCTATATTCTAAAGTGTCCTTTTTCATGCATAGAAGATGCATTTTGATTATTTGTATAAAAGAAATTTAGTCCTATTATAAAAGTATTACTTTCATTATTATTGATTTTTATGCATAAAAGTATGCATAAAAGATTATTTTTTAATTATAAAAGTGTTACTTTTATCATATTTGATTTTTATGCATAAAAGTATGCATAAAAGATTATTATTTTTTAATTATAAAAGTGTTACTTTTATCATATTTAATTTTTATGCATAAAAGTATGCATAAAAGATTATTATTTTTATTATAAAAGTGTTACTTTTATCATATTTGATTTTTATGCATAAAAGTATGCATAAAATTATTATTATAAAAGTGTTACTTTTATCATATTTGATTTTTATGCATAAAAGTATGCATAAAAGATTTTTTTTGAATTATAAAAGTGTTACTTTTATCATATTTGATTTTCATGCATAAAAGTATGCATAAAAGATTTTTTTAAATTATAAAAGTGTTACTTTTATCATATTTGATTTTTATGCATAAAAGATTAATTTTTTAATTATAAAAGTGTTACTTTTATCATATTTAATTTTTATGCATAAAAGTATGCATAAAAGATTATTTTTTTAATTATAAAAGTGTTACTTTTATCATATTTGATTTTTATGCATAAAAGTATGCATAAAAGATTTTTTTATATAAAAGTGTTACTGTTATCATATTTGATTTTCATGCATAAAAGTATGCATAAAAGATATTTTTTTTAATTATAAAAGTGTTACTGTTATCATATTTGATTTTCATGCATAAAAGTATGCATAAAAGATTATTTTTTTATAAAAGTGTTACTTTCATCATAAATGATTTTTATGTATAAACATATGCATAAAATATATTTTTTTATATTAAAAGTGTGATTTTCATCATAAATGATTTTTATACATAAATGGGTGCATAAAAGATATATTTTTTATATTGAAAGTGTGGTTTTCATCATAAATGATTTTTATGCATAAAAGATATTTTTTTATTAAAAGTATGATTTTCATCATAAATGATTTTTATGCATAAACATATGCATAAAAGATATTAAAAGTGTGATTTTCATCATAAATGATTTTTATGCATAAACATATGCATAAAAGAAATTCTTTTATATTAAAAGAGTGATTTTCATCATAAATGATTTATATGCATAAACATATGCATAAAAGAAAGTCTTTCATGATAAAAGAGTGATTTTCAACATAAAGGATTTTTATGATGATAAAGGTGTGAATTTCATCAGAATTGGATTTTATGCATAATTAGATGCATATAGAATCTTTATAATTAAATAAGGGATCTCCTTAATCCTCTGTTTAGTTTTCGTAAAAATTAGAAAAATGAATAAGTAGATAATATGTGAGAAAAAATGCTACCGTTTCATATTCACTAAGATGGTAATGAGAAAAGTCAATTAAACTATCGAAGTCAGAGATCGAGATAAATGATTATTTTATTCCTCATAAGAAATTCATGTTTTAGAAATCTGTAAGCAAATATTCGTCGAACAAAATTTAGAAAAAGAGAAATTGAAATAGTACCTTTCGAGAAAGATAGTTTAGGAAGAACCTTTCCAGACCCAAACTTTGATTCAGACTATTGACCAAGACCTAATTCCTTCGTCAAATTCAATCAATGACGATGTGCCCAGTTCAAGAAAAATGCACACACCCACCGAATCTGAAACTAAGTTAAGACTTTTGATTTTGATCTGAGGATCAAGTTAACAGAATTCGAGGAATTCTGTTTGGAATTCAGACTTGGATCTAGAAGTATTTGGGATATGGATTTAAGATTATTCATGGTTTTCAAACAAAATCAAAACTGAAAACTTGCATAGAAACCCTGTTTTCTTAAACGCCAGAATGCTGGAGGGAGCATTTGGCATATATGTTTATCTAAGGGAAGTTCAGTTTTGCAACAGCTGGCGGGGAGTGTGTTCGAGGGACAGTTCATGCAGCAAAAACCTGCCCAGGTCTTGTCCAGCCTGGGTATGGTGAAAAATGGTGCGCTTCCGGTACGATGGGCGAGGGCCGACGAAGCGGTCCCTGAGTGAAGTGCCAGGACACCTAAGGAGGATCCTAGAGGGTTTTGACCAGGCGATGCACAGGCTCGCGGTGCTTATTAGGACACCCATTCGTATGTCGAGGAAGATATATATATGTATGTTGACGAAATGAATATTGTAATCTGTTACTAGATCTCGTTGCTGACCAACTGGTCCCAACGGAGAGTCTAGTGTGGTACTGTTTTTGTGAGACAAGGGATTGAATGGAAATTTTGAACTATGAAATCTGTGATCATATCTGTTTTGTCAATGGATTATTTTTATATTAAAGTTTTAAGAGGAGTGTGTGCGTATCTGTTTTCTAAAGCTAAAGTTAAGAAAGACATTTCAATTATGGGTGGGTGAGTACTTGTTTGGTTCCACCAATTCCAGTGGTAGGGTGGTGGCTAACCCATGGGCCAGATGGGGTTAGGCTGGAATCAGTGGAGTTTTAATAATCAGACTGAAAAATCTTAGGATTACGTTAGGATTCGAATAGTTAGTTAATTCCCTGATAAATTTCTCAAGGGAGTGAATCAACGACGCTGTGCCTGATTGCATTGGATATTTGAAATCCAATGGTAACAAGATACTCCTCGATCTTGTTTGACCATGCTCTGGGTGCTTGCTTCAAGCCATACAAGGCTTTGCGTAACCTGCACACAAAATCTAGATGTGCATCACGCTCATAACCTAGTGGCTACATCATGTACACTTCATCTTGTAAATCACCATGCAAGAAAGCATTCTTTACATCCATTTGATGTAGAGACCAACCCTTCGCTCTGCTGCAGCCATAGCAATGACAGCTCTCACAGTTGCCATTCTTGCAACCACGCTAAATGTCTCCTCATAGTCTATGCCATAAGTCTGCGCATAGCCCTTGGCAACCAATCTTTCCTTGTACTTGCTCTCACTGAACCATCAGCATTATGCTTGACTTTATACACCCACTTACATCCAATTGCCTTCTTTTCCTTAAGCAAACCCACTAACTCCCATGTTGCATTTGCATCCAATGCTGCCATCTCCTCATCTATGGCATCTTCCCATTTCTTTTCCAATTGCCTGCTCAAAGAAAGTGGCCTCCTGTATTGCTTTTACCATGTAAGCATAATGATGGGCTATATATCCATCATATCTCAACTTGTCAACAGGGTATCTAACCCTCGTAGACCTGCATACACCTAGATCACTGCCAGGTGTCCTCAAAATATCCCTGGTTCTCCTTACACCAGGAGTACCCTCAGACGGAATGCTAAGCTCCTCACGAAGGCTCTACTCAGAGTCACTAAAGTCCATCCACATATGAGTGACCAGCTGACAGAGGTAGCACAAAAGGTTGATCTACCTTTTCCTTCTCTTTCCATGATACATGTGTACCTGCATCATTCCTCAACTTGCTTGACCATGGGCTAACATTAGATCCACTACTCGAGGACTCCCCATGTCCACTTAGCACCTGTGATTGCTGCTCTACATGTGGTGCAAAATTAGCACTTCTTACATCTGCATCTTCCGTTGCCTTCACTGCTGGTGCATACCAGCTACTCATCTCATAATCAAGCTCAAAGAAGCTTAATCAAGATGTTAACTTTGTTAGTCAAAATTATAAGGCATAATTGACCATCAAATGTGTATTAACTATGTTTTGTGCGATTATTTCTTTACTAGGATTATTGACTGATCACATTGATTAGCATTAATCTTTGCTATAATCACTGTCCACGTCCAACTATTTGTCCTTTTTCAATGAGAACATGATAAATTGAAGCCAGCACTAGCCAGTGCACTATTCTAAGACCACCCAACTGAGATCTTATATTCCATGTACACATTGATGCATCAAACTTCGCTACAGGATGCGTATTGGCACAGCTTGGTGAGTTCAAATTGGACTACCCAGTTTCCTTCGCTAGTCGCCACTGAATGATGCAAAGGTGTATTTTATGCTAGAATTGCCAGACCATTATATAGGCTACTCATTGTCTCTGAATGGAATGAAGAATGCCAAGATGCATATGATAGATTGAAGCCAGCACTAGCGAGTGCAATATTTTGAGACCACCCAACTGGGATCTTATATGCCATGTACACATTGATGCATCAAACTTTGCTACAGGATGTGTATTGGCACAGCTTGGTGAGTTCAAATTGGACAACTCAGTTTCCTTCGCTAGTCACCCAGTGAATGATGCAAAGGTCAATTATACCATCACAAAACGAGAGGGTTTGGCCATGCTTTATGCTGTCAAGAAGTATCGACATTACCTATTGGCAAAAAAAAAATGTATTCTTTGTGGACCATCAGGGTATATATACTTGGTGAATAAGCCTTGCACCATGGGACGAATCACATGCTGGTTGTTATTACTATTGCAATTTGACTTCACCATCACGGGTGAGAAAGGGAACACAACATATGTTGGCCGATCATATGTCGAGAATTCCAAATGGGGAACCAATAAATGGTGTTGATGATGACCTCCCAGATGCTTGATTGTTAAAACTAGACATGGTGCCTGAATGGAGTGAAGAAATAACATGTGCTCCGGAAAGGACAAGTCAGACATGAATTGTAGCATTTCGTCATACCGGCTGGGTCTCTCTCCTTCTATGAGGAAAAATTGCGTATTTGGGAAATCGCCTTCCATCCCTTCTTCTGGTTCCTCACTTGTTTTCAAGTCTTGTAGGAAGTCTGCCACCCACTGCATGCTTGTTCCCAGAGGTGTGCCTTATGTTGTTGAACTCAAATTCCTGCAACAAGAGAATCCATTTAGCCAACTTTCCTACGAGATTTGATTTGTTTATTAGGTACAAGAGAGCTTTGTGATCTACATGAAATTCAAACATCTTACCTAGCAACTTTTTCCTGAACTTCTTGATGGAGTAGATAATTCTAGTGACTCCTTCTCTACAATGGACTAGTTCTTGACAACATCTCTACTTACTTGCATCTCACGAGTGGTAGGGTTATAGCATCTATAACCTTTTTGCTCCATAGCATAACCAATGAAGATGCATTTTTCTGCCTTTGGATCCAACTTTATTCTCACTTCATCATGAACATGTACATATGCAATACACCCAAACACTTTCAAGTGAGACACATCTGGTCTTATGCCTATAAACGTCTATTCAGGAGTCATACCATGAACAACTGCAGTGAGTGTCCTGTTCATAATGTACACAGTAGTTGCTACTACTTCTACCCAAAAGTAATGTGGCATATTCTTTTTTGCCACCATCAAGGCACGTGCCACTTCTGCAATGGGCCTATTTTTCCTTTCTGCAACACCATTCTGTTGCGGAGTGTACACTTGCTTGATGGTGAAATTTGTGGATAACAGATGTACAGTTCAGGATAGAAATGATGGTTATTCTATCATTGCCTCAGGTACCTTGTTTCACATGTGAAAAGATGCAGGGAAGAAGAGAGCTTGAGCTCTTGCAAGCACACACACACTCACAAAACCCTAAAAGAGAACACACACGGTGAGAGGCTAAAAATCTTCTTCTTCTTCACCCAACACTCACCATATACAAAGATAAGAGTACACACATATGAAAAGGTACTCAACCAAATACATACTAGGGTTCTCTGTAGTGTGAACCTAACTAAATGAGCTGGCGCTATAACTATGCCAGTCTCTAGAATGGCTGTCACACAGCCTGTCATCCCACTGGCCGCATATCACACATGATATCACCAGCCATGCCAGTGGTGTAAGTGTGGGGCCTATCCCCCAGGCGGGTCATCATTGTCCATCGCCTCACTAGATGAGCTTGATATCTCAACACTCCCCCTCGAGCTCAACTCCATCTCATGTACACCAAGTGAAGCCCTGAATCTGTGGAGCTTCTTTGTACCCAATGCTTTGTTGGTGAAGATACCAGCGACCTGATCCTGTGTGTTGACATAAACAAGGTCAACGTCTCCTGCCAAAACCTTCTCTCTGACAAAATGGTAGTGGACCTCTATATGCTTCAAGCGAGCATGAAAAACTGGGTTCTTGGGCAACTGTATACTACTAATGTTGTCACAGAAAATGACAACTTGTCTATCCACTGATAGACCCAAATCTGCAAAAGTAGCTTTCTCAACCAAGCTACCTCACATGCTGCCATAGCTGCATGTGAGTACAGAGGTGCTGTAGCCTGCCATAGCAGCACCTCTGTACTCGGCCTCTGTACTGGATAGAGCAACCGTAGGTTGCTTCTTGTTGCTGCTCCAAGTCACAGCAGCACTCCCCAAAGAAAACATGAAGCCACTAGTAGATCTTCTATCTGAGATACTACCAGCCCAATCAACGTCTATGTACCCATGTACACATATCTCTGTCCCAGTTTCATAAAATAGTCCACAATGCAAAGTAGACCTCACATACCTTAGTATGCATCTCAATGCATCCAGCCTTCCGAGGAACTTGCATAAACTGACTCATCAACCCAACAGCATAGCTCAAATCTGGCCTGGTGATTGTCATGTAGATCAAGCTTCCTACTATGCGCCTATACATAGTAGGATCCTCCAAAATCTCTCCTGAATCTGCACTCAACTTGCCATTCTGATCCAATGGCACTGAGATAGGCTTACAGCCTGTCATACCATACTTGGACAACATGCCCAAGCCATACTGTCTCTGCAGTGATCCAATACCATATGGTGACCTAATCACCTCAATGCCCAAGAAATATCTGAGCTCCCCCAGATCCTTCATCTCAAACTTCTGTCTAAGCAAGATCTTTACATCAAAGATCTCTACATCATGGTCCCCCGTAATGATCAGGTCATCTACATAGATTACAACAAGCATAACCCCTCTATCATTGTGTCTCACATACAACAAGAAATCTGCATTGGCTACATGAAAGCCAATAGTGACAAGATATTTAGAAATCTTGTCAGACCATGCTCTTGGTGCTTGTTTTAAGCCATACAAGGCTTTCTTCAACCTGCAAACATGCTCGGGGTGACTCACATCCTCATAACCAGGTGGTTGCAACATATACACCTCTTCCTCATAACCAGGTGGCTGCAACATATACACCTCTTCCTGCAAATCCCCATGCAAGAATGCATTCTTTACATCCATTTGATGTAAAGACCATTGCTTTGACGTAGCCACTGCTATCACAACTCTCACTTGCCATCTTGGTAACTGGGCTGAAAGTTTCCTCATAATCAATGCCATATGTCTGTGCATATCCTTTGGCTACCAATCTAGCCTTGTACCTGCTTATGCTTCCATCACTGTTATGTTTTACTTTGTACACCCACTTGCATCCAATGGCTTTCTTGTCTTCAGGAAATTGCATTAAATCCCAAGTCTCATTTCCATATAGTGCATCCATCTCCTCATCCATAGCTTTCTCCCAACACACATTTCCAATAGCCTTATCAATGCATGTGGGCTCTACAACCTGTACAACTTTTGCCATGTATGCATAGTGATGTGCCACATAACCATCATAGGCTAAACCTCTGCACAGGATTCTTCACTCTCCCAGATCTTTGTAGCTTTGCATTCATGGCTTCCATAGCCTTCTTTACACCATGTGTTCTCATAGTTGGTATCCCAAGATCCTCATCAAGGCTCATCTCTAAGCCACTAGACTCTCCATCAACATGAGAATGCCCTGCAGAAATGTCAAGCATACTAAGGGACTCAATCACTTTCTCTTTGCCTTTATGTGATGTGCTAATTACATTTGTTGTAGGACTGGTATTATGATACAGCCTGCCACTCCATGGTCTATCAACTGAACCACTAGATGAGGACTCTCTTGGTCCACTCAAAGACTGTGATTGCTGACTTGCATTCTGTGCAACCACATTTCCACTCACATCAGCCCCAATAGATTCTTTTTCAGCAGCATACCACCTGCACATCTCATAAAAAATAACATCCCTGCTTACCCTCAACTCACGTGTAGCAGGGTTATAACACCTGTATCCCTTTTGCTCAAGGGAATACCCAATAAACACACATTTTTTAGCTTTTGGATCCAGCTTAGTTCTCAGCTCATCTGGCACATGCACATATGCAATGCAATGCATCCAAAGACTTTCAGATGAGACAAATCAGGTTTTCTGCCAGTAAACCTCTCCTCTAGAGTTACATCATATATGGCTACAGTTGGAGTCCTATTCATGATGTAAACTGCTGTAGAAACAGCCTCAGCCCAATAGCTATGCAGCATATTCTTCTCTCCCATCAATGCTCGCGCAATCTCAGCAATGTGCTTGTTTTTTCACTCAGCAACTCCATTTTGCTGCGGAGTGTATTTGCATGTAAACTGTCTTTGAATACCATTCTTCTTCAAAAATTCAGAGAACTCACTCTCCCCCTCCATCTGACCTAGGCACTTTACATGTTTCCCTGTTTGCTTTTCAACCATAACTCTGAAATTCTGAAAATGAGTGAACACCTCACCCTTCTCCTTCATGAAGTGTACCCACACTTTCCATGTGTGGTCATCAATAAATGTCACATAATACCTGCAGCCTCCCATAGACATGGTCTTCGTAGGACCCCATACATTTGAATGCACAACAGAGATGTTATCCATGTTCCAATCATGGATCATCTTTGTTTCTCTCATGAAGGGCCGTCCTAGGATGCAATCATAGGAAACCGGTTTTGCTGGCCAAGGTCATCACCACAAAGGTGTGTCGAAAACTGGTTCCGTGAATTTCAATCTTCAAATTCCGCAGAAGACCTATAGGCTTTGCAGCGGCTCCATCAGCTAGTTTCACAATCAATGTAGTGCCAATGGCCCTCTTTGAGACACAATGTATATAAATTCTCACCATGATTATGTAGTCTATGCAATCATGCCCCCATGATTGACATGTCACCCAATCAGGTTTACAAAAGCACACCTACTATTGAGAAACATGGATTGAGCTCTCCTATAAACAAGATGACTACCTAATCAGACTAATCCTACACTAATGATATAACTAATTTAAAAATGATTAACATGACTGATCTAAGGTGGATGCAACCTAAGAATACTCAAAATAATGAATAAACTAAACTAATCAACTTTAGACTCAAGCACAATTCGATTATAAGATTAAGACTTGTACTCTTATAAGGTTTTCAAACACCCTAAATTAAAGGGGGATGTGGGAGATGGATGACCTCATCTATGTTATATTAGTTTTATAACCTTAGCCTATTTAAGAGGTATCTCATGAATGAGAATAATAATCAAGTTTATTGTTTTCATCTTGCTCTATGAATTATGTGATTAAGCTCTTGTTAATCAGCCTTGTTTATGCTATGCTTGAAGCTATGGCAATTATCATATTCAATCCACCCTAGCTATAGCTTAGGGATCCTTGTTATTGCATCATAAATAACAAACGATATAAGAACCCCTTGTTATTTAATTTACAATGGCATTAAGCAAGAATCAATAGTAGTAAGAAATAGCATTAATCCTTTTGCACATATATTAGAAATAGCATTACGGAAGAATCCAATCCATTAGCTGTTGTGATTTCTTACCAGTCTACCATGGAAAATCTTGTAACCTTTCATATTGGAAGTATATCCATGGTGGCACAATTGCAAATTCAATGCTAACCCTTTCATCTTTTAATGTTTTGTTACATGTTTGGCACAAGTGTACTGCTATAGACCTAGCAGTAGTAGTGAATCTTCTTTTGCAAGTCTCCCACTCATTGGATAGATCTTGCAAGTGCATAGGTTCACCTTTAGCATTTGGTATTTTTTTCAAATGTTGATGTGATGTGTGTCCCAATCATGGATAATCTTGGTTTCCGAATGTAGATGTGATCCATGTTCCAATCATGGATCATCTTTGTTTCTCTCCATGAAGGGCCGTCCTAGGATGCAATCATAGGAAACCGGATGCTAGCCAAAGGTCATCACCACAAAGGTGTGTTGGAAACCAGTTTCGAGAATTTCAATCTTCAAATTCCGCAAAAGACCTATGGGCTTTGCAGTGGCTCCATCAACTAGTTTCACAATCAATGTAGTGCCAATGGCCCTCTTTGAGATACAATGTATACAAATTCTCACCATGATTACGTAGTCTATGAAATAATGCCCATGATTGACGTGTCACCCAATCAGGTTTACAAAAGCACACCTACTATTGAGAAACATGGATTGAGCTCTCCTAAACAAGATGACTACCTAATCAGACACTAATCTTACATTAATGATAAAACTAATCTAAAAATGATTAACATAACTAATCTAATGTGGATGCAACCTAAGACTACTCAAAATTATGAATAACTAAACTAATTAACTTTAGACTCAAGCACAATTAGGATATAAGATTAAGACTTGTACTCTTATAAGGTTTTCAAACACCCTAAATTAAAGGGGGATGTGGGAGATGGATGACCTCATCTATGTTATATTAGTTTTATAACCTTAGCCGGGTATCTTATAAGATTCCTCTCTCTAGCTTTTGAGGTGTGCAGGTATAAGAACCTCCCCTTCTAATCTTATAATTATTTCCCTCTCTGAAATAAAAGAAAGATCTTGTTTTACCCTGTTTTGGCCTGGAGAGAGAAAATTTCTAGAGGGAGGTAATTCAAAATTGAGATATTTTTGGATATAAAAATCCTCCTAGTGTCAAAAATGGTTTCCCTTGAAACAAAAATTCAAAAAGAACTTTCCAATGTGCAATTGGAATTAATTGAAAATAGGTATAAAGGACCTTAGCCTAAGGGTCCTGATTTTTAGAAATTTTTAGATTATGGTCCAATTAAGGTTCCTATTGACCAATAAGATTAATCCAAATGCAGGGAGGAGATAAATTAAAGAATAAAAGAAAAACCCCCAAAAATGAGTAAATGCTCACATAAGATGAAGAGTTGACTGAGTACAAGGTTTATTAGTTAAAAATTAAGAGATATTTAGAGAAAATGATGCATTTTTGTTGACACCTCAGTGTGGGGATCTCCCCTCATGAAGGAGGTGCCTATTTCACATGTGTGGAGGAGTTTTAAACTAAAAAATAATGAGATATTTTCATCTCTCCTCTCTCCTATTTTAACTAGATCCAAAAAGTAAGCTAAACTGACCCAAAAATGGTCAAAAATTGACCAAACTAATCTGAAAAATTCTAGAATCAGTTTGCTTGGTTAGAGGCTCACTTTTTCCTATAAATAGAAGCCTCCTCCTTTGTAAAAGCTTAATGGTGTTTATGCACTGTTACTCTGCTCCTGTCCTGAGAGCCATTTACATTGAATTTTTAATAGTTCAATTGTTTTTGGCCTAATCCTCTCCAAAGTGAATTGGTAGCCACTCTTGTTTCAAACAAGAGTAGAACCCTCAATCCCTCAAGCCAAAGGAGAGCTTACAAGCTCTATGTAAGTTAATTTTCTTACTTGTTTAAATTTAAAATCTATGGTTTTCTTGTTTTTTATGTTTTGCAGTAAATTGAATTAAATTCAAATGCTATGCCTTGATGAAAAGGCCATGCCCTTCTCTTCTTTACATTCCAGCCTTTCTTAATACTAGAAAGATTAACTAAAGGATTAATTAAACTCTTCTTATTGTTTACTCTCTTGAATTTAGAAAATTATGTAGATTAGAGTTCTATGAATCTAATTTGGGTTAATTTAAGTCAATTAAAGAATGACAAAAATGAGAAATGGTCAGCCATACAAAGGAGGTTATGGTAAAATTTTTCGAAATTTTGTGGAAAAGAAAGTTTGTTTTTATGTTATTCCAAAAGAGTAATTCCCACCATTTTTGCATCTAAAAGAAATATCCTGATTACTCCATGTACATATTCACCTATGAATATGCATGGATATAACTGATATTAATTATTAAAATTGATTTTTATGCATAGAAAGATGCATAAAGAAATTATTTTTATTTCAAAAGTGTTATCGTCATTAAAATTGATTTTTATGCATAGGAAGATGCATAAAGGAATTATTTTTATTTCAAAAGTGTTATTCTCATTAAAATTGATTTTTATGCATAGGAAGATGCATAAAGGAATTATTTTTATTTCAAAAGTGTTATTCTCATTAAAATTGATTTTTATGCATAAGAAGATGCATAAAGGAATTATTTTTATTTCAAAAGTGTTATTCCCATTAAAATTGATTCTTGTGCATAAATAGATGCATAAAGAATTTTTATATCAAAATTAGAATTCTCTTAAATTCTATGAATATAATGTGAATGAATGGATGGATGTAATGTGATGTGAATAGATGTGATGAGATGCGATGTGAATCAGATAGATGTGAATGAATGGATGGATGTAATGAGATGTGAATGAATGGATGGATGTAATGAGATGTGAATGAATGGATGAGATGTGATGTCATGTGAATCAGGATGTAAATGAATGATATGGGATGTGAGTGGATGATATGTGATGAAAATGGATGTGAATGTGTATGTGAAGAATGGATGTAAATGAGTATGTGAAAGAATGGATGTGAATGTGTAGGTGAAGAATGGATATGAATGTGTATGTGATGAAAATAGATGTGAATGTGTATGTGAAGAATGGATGTGAATGAGTATGTGAAAGAATGGATGTGAATGTGTATGTGAAGGATGGATATGGATGTGCATGTGAAGGATGGATATGGATGTGTATGTGAGAATGGATGTGAATGTGTATGTGAAGGATGGATATGGATGTGTATGTGAAGAATGGATGTGAATGTGTATGTGAAGGATGGATATGGATGTGTATGTGAAGAATGGATGTGAATATGTATGTGTATGTGAAGAATGGATGTAAATGTGTATGTGAACAATTGATATGGATGTGTATGTGAAGAATGGACGTGGATGTATGTGAAAGAATGGATGTGGATGTGTATGTGAATCTTGAAAGAAAACTAGCTATGGCAAAAGAGAAGAATACTAGGATGACATAAAAGATTAAGGAAGCTATGTAATATTAAGAATCTTATGCTAGGCTTATCTCAAATTCATAAACGTGTATTTGTTATAGTGTAAGTAACAATGTATGCTTTGTTTTTTATTATAACAATGTCATGATTATTTATTATTGTTCTTTATACACATGATGATTCGTACTAAGGTGTTATTTTCTATTGTTCAGAGAAGTCTTGATGGAGCAATTGATGCAAGAGAAATGTTATAAAGCAGTGAAACATAAATTTATCAAGGGTTTTTTGGAAGAGAATGTTGTGGAGGAAGATGTTATTCAGTCTGCTCTTGATAATGTTGGTATAAGCAGAGATGGGTATTCTCGGATATATAAAACCTTGAAGAAGAATCTTAAGAATGAAAACATTACAAGTAGTCTTCTTCCCAAGCCTTCCAATGTCACTCAAAATCATGCTGCACAATGAATGTGCACGCTCTTCAATTCTTGGGAGAAAACATTTCATATTAAAGATGTTTATCATGGACAAAAGAAAAGACTTGATCTTCAATGAGTTCAATAATATATGAATGCGCACGCTCTTCAATTCTTGGGAGAAAACATTTCATATTAAAGATGTTTATCATGGACAAAAGAAAAGACTTGATCTTCAATGAGTTCAATAATATATGGATAGATCACATCACACTTCAAAAAGAAATGGTCAAATTTTATGAAATGTATCAGGGTGAAAGCATGATAAGGTGGACTGAAAACTTGTGTCTTGGACAATGGTTTACAACTAGTTGTGAAACACTTTTATGCATAGTTAGAGAATTAAAACATGGTTGTTTAATCTTGTTTCACATTTATTATATCTAAAAGGCACTAGATTGTGAAACACTTTTATGCATAGTTAGAGAATTAAAATATGGTTGTTTAATCTTGTTTCACATTTATTATATCTAAAAGGCACTAGATAAATTGCTAAATACATCTTATGATGATATTAAATCCACTAATATTGGTTGTCTTCAAGTGTGGTAGCAACCAATGCCACTGGTAGAAAGTGTACCACCTTATCATGCTTTCACCCATCAAGCATGTGATGTATTAAATTTGTCATCAATCTAGATAAGGCAAAAATACTAAAAAACTGGAAGCAAGAAAGGGTTTCAATAACATTAATGAATACGGCATTGGCCCAATGATTTTACCAAAGATCGTTCATCATATTTTAGTGTGCAGTTAGAGAATAACAATTGGTGGCTTGGGACCTTTAAGGTAGCATTAATGAATAAGGAATTGGACCCAATGATTACCAAACATCATTCATTATATTTCACTATGCAGTTGGAGAATAACATTTGGTGGGTTAGGGCCTTTGAGGTAATTTTCATTCTAAGGTTTGATAAAGATAAACGACTTTGATTTTTTTAGCCATTTGATAGCATAATAGATTTGTCTATTATACTATCATTTCTATGAAGGTTGATACAAAATATTATGCCATATTACATTGGGTCTTTGTAAGGTCCCTGTCCCCACCGCGCAATGAAATCAGGGTCGCTGGCAGCGGAAGTAGCACTTCTTGCATGGGCTAGGGTCCCTCACTCGGGGCCTCGCCCCCACGGATATCCGGACAAGAGACTAATCCATCAATTCTTCCAAAACCGAACCCGAAAAAACTTCCCATTGCCCGGAAAGCACGGGCGATTCCTCTAGGATAATTTTTTTCTAACATAGTCAAAAAGTCTTAACTAACTGAACTGATCTGACCAAACCCGTAAGTCCCATAGTCAGATCAGGAAAAGATTGCACTTGGATCATAGAAACCAACGCTTTTTTCCTCATTGAGAGGCACAACCGTTGATTCTTTTCCATAGAACAATTTTTGTCCGAGATTTACTTCATCTATCGTACCATAACAGAATTGAGTCTCAATTTGGGGATCTATCAGTCCAGCCTAACCCCATCCAGTCCCATGGGTTAGCCAACCGCCCAACCACTGTAGTGATGGGATCCAATTAGGAATTTGGTTAGGTTTTGTCTCGGGTACTAGAGGGAAAAGAGTTCCCAGGCCCCCTAGCCGAATATTCACGCAAACTTAAAACTAGTCACACCACTTACACACCCAATATGAAATTGCCTTTTTCACAGATTCAGCTATCATTAAAACAATCATTTAATGAAATCATAGTCACTGATCATAATCCTCCAAAAAATTTTCGGTTGAATTCTAATTTCCAATCATTCCTTCTCTCAGAGTGTACCTATGGTATCATTGGCAACCAGAACGCTCACCACCTGTCCATTCTCAGGGGTCTTTTCGATGGTTCATAGCTCATGCTACTCGGCAATATTCACATATCAAAATGGAATCTTTGTTGAAGATCAGCAAGATCAACCAACAGATCTATATAAAAGAGCCATGGACTCATCCGTTGAGGACCAGAACGCTCACCACCTGTCCACTCAGGGGTCTTTTCGATGGTTCCTAGCTCATACTACTCGGCAATATTCACATATCAAAATGGAATCTTCGTTGAAGATTAGCAAGATCAACCAACAGATCTATATAAAAGAGCCATGGGCTCATCCGTTGAGGACCAGCAAGGTCAATCAACCAGATCCATGCCCGAATTCAGAAAACAACTCTTACTCCTTGTTCCAATATCTTCCACGATGCACGTGTGGGTATCTTCGACCACCCAGAGCCCGAGCACCGTATGGTCAGCACCCTCTAAGATCCTTCGCAGGTCTCCTAGCGCTTCACTCATAGGCTGCTTCCTTGGTCCCTCATCCACCGTACTGGAAGCTCACCATTTTAATCAAAGCGAGGCTGGTCAAGACCTCGGCCGACCTTTCTACGTGAGACATCCTCTATTGACTCTCTGTCAGCTATTGCAACTTTATCAGATTAGGTCTCCACGACCTCATTCACAAGACAGTCAAAATGCTTTCCCAGCATTCTTGACATAAAACAGTCATTAAAAAAAAACGTCATAAATACAGTTTCTATAGCGAACTCTCGTCTTTCCACATTGTTCCACATCATTCCTCATTTATTTCATCTATATTTCCTTTCTCATCACATCATAATCATTCACATCACAATTCACATGACACCACATCAATTCTCGTCTGTCACATTCAATTACATTACATCCATTTACACCCTTCATATCTATCACTTCACATCTACATATATTCATGTCACATCACATTATTTTTCATCACATCACATTCCTTTGCATACACATCCACATCACATTCTTTTACATACATTCACATCCATTATTTCACATACATCAACTCACATCCCATATCATTCATTTACATCCTGATTCACATGATATCACATCTCATCACATCTCTTCACCCCTATTCACATCACATGCATCCATCCATTCATGCACATCTATCTGATTCACATGGCACATCTCATCACATCTATTCACCTCACATCTCATCACCTCTATTCTCATCACATCTATCCATCCCTTCATTCACATCTATCTGAATCACATCACACATCTCATCACATCTATTTACCTCACATCTCATCACCTCTATTCACATCACATCTATCCATCCCTTCATTCACATCTATTTGATTCACATCACACATCTCATCACTTCTATTTACCTCACATCTCTTTTTCTTCCTGAATTATCTTTCTCGAAAAGGGGTTGATATTTCAATTACTAATTTACTAAATTTTATTCATTGAATATTCACTTAACTGATTTCTAAATTAATCACAAATTTTGATGAAGAATAAATTAATCATTTATCTGAATATTTTGACTTCGATAGATTTCCTAAATTTTCTCTTTACAAACCGAGTGAATATGAAGCGATAGAATTTTCCTTCTCAGAGTATTTACTTATTCATTTATCAAATATTCATGGAAATTAAACATAGAATTAAAGAGAATCTAATTTTGATATAAAAATTCTTTTTGCATCTATTTATGCATAAAATCAATTTAATAGGAATAACACTTTTAAAATAAAAAGATTTCCAATATGCATCTTTCTATGCATAGAATTTAAATCTAATGAAAATAACACTTTTATAATAAAAAAAATTTCCAATATGCATCTTTCTATGCATAGAAATTGAATCTAATGAAAATAACACTTTTATAATAAAAAAAATATCCAATATGCATCTTTCTATGCATAGAAATTGAATCTAATGAAAATAACACTTTTATAATAAAACAATTTTCAATATGCATCTTTCTATGCATAGAAATTGAATCTAATGAAAATAACACTTTTATAATAAAAAAATATCCAATATGCATCTTTCCATGCATAGAAATTGAATCTAATGAAAATAACACTTTTATAATAAAAATTTCTATTATGCATCTTTCCATGCATAGAAATTAAATATAATGAAAATAAAACTTTTATAAAATAAAAATTTCTATTATGCATCTTTCCATGCATAGAAATTAAATATAATAAAAATAACATTTTTATAATAAAAATTTATATTATGCATCTTTCCATGCATAAAAATTAAATATAATGAAAATAACACTTTTATAATAATAAAAATTTCTATTATGCATCTTTCTATGCATAGAAATTGAATCTAATGAAAATAACACTTTTATAATTAAAACTCTCCAATATGCATCTTTCTATGCATAGAAATTGAATCTAATGAAAATAACACTTTTATAATAAAAAATATCCAATATGCATCTTTCTATGCATAGAAATTGAATCTAATGAAAATAACACTTTTATAATAAAAAAATCCTTTTATTCATCTATTTATGCATAAAATAGGAATAACACTTTTAAAATAAAAAGAATTTCTTTTAGAATGCACAAATGGTGGGGATTATTCTTTTTGAATAACATAAAGATAAAACTTATTTCCACAAAATTTAAGAAAATTTTACCATAACCTCCTTTGTATGGCTGACCATTTCTCAATTTTACATTCTAAATTTACTTTAAAGTTTATCCCATGATGAAATAAAGCACTCTAATCTAATCAATTTTTCACTTCTAAAGAGTAATCAATAGGAAATGTTTAACTCAATTTATTTGTTACTCATTTGAGGATAAAAAAAGGCTCAAATTCTTAATGAAGAGAAGGGGGAAGCCTTTTCATCAAGGCTTATAATCCATAATCACATTAAAAAGTAAAGAATTCAAAAAACTATAGATTAGAATTATAAAAAAGTAAAATTAACAACTTACATGGAGTTTTGTGAGCTTTCCTTTGGCTTGAGGGATTGAGGGTTCTACTCTTGTTTGGATCAAGAGTGGCCACCAATTCTTTGTAGAGGAATTAGTCAAAAACAAGTGAATTCAATGTTTTTTGGCTCTGGGGAGGAGTAGAGTAACAGTGCATAAACACTATTAAGCTTTTACAAAGGGGGAGGCTTCTATTTATAGGAAAAAGTGAGCCTCAAACCAAGCAAACTGATTCTAGAATTTTCCAGATCAGTTTGGTCAATTTTTGACCATTTTTGGGTCAGTTCAGCTTACTTTTTGGAGCTAGACTTGAATTAGGAGAGAGGAGAGATGAAATATCTCATTTTATTGATTTAAAATGGAAAGCAATGATGAGAAAAAAGTCACCTCCTTCACGAGGGGGAATCCCCACTCTGAGGTGTCAAAAATCAGTTTTTTAACTATTTTCCTTGTTCCTTAGTCCATCCCAGAAGTGCCTCCACCAGCTATGCCTGCTCACTTAGGTGATCTAGCAACGTTTGCTCAAATGATCGGACGATCTATTGTGGAAAAGCTTTGGAAAAGGCTCTATCGAATATAGGATTACATGAGGGAAATGTGCATATTGAAAAAGATATTACTTTCACATCAATAAACATGATGTGCCTACCAAACCATCTATCGGTGGTGTCAAAAGCATAAGATTCATGTTATTCCATGGGGACCAGAAGAAAGTAGGCAAGAAACGATAGTTAACAATAAAATATAGAGCATGAAAACTTGTACAAAATGTCGTCAAGGATTTTTGAGACAATGGAAATGCAAGAAATTGCAAAGCTAACATGTGGTTAGAGCTAGGTAAACTTTTTTTTTTTGGTGAGAAATCTGAGAAGTGGGAGAGAGAAAAGACCATGAGGAGTTTAAGAAATCCATGAAAGCTTTCCACAAAATATTCAAAGAATCTTGGACAAGCAAACACTTTACTCATTACATGGTAAATAAGAAAGATCTATTTACTGAGATGTTTCATGTTTTTGTTTTACAATATATTATATGCAATCATTTGCCATATTTTCCAAGTAAATATGAGAGTCTAGATCTTGTAGCTATATTTAGTGGTGATGTGGTGTGAACACACTAGGACCAACTAGGGAACTTTTTCTCTCGTTTTAGGAGGTTTTTTCCTCGTGCTAGTATACACCCATCTGGGGGTATACTTATCATTTTTGTACAATACACATTCATTATCTATCTATCATCTCATTGTGTACTCCCTTGAGCTTCTCCACTCTGTGTGTGTGTGTGTGTGTGTGTGTGTTTATTTTTGTGTGTGTGTGTGCATTCCTATAACTCTATTTCCAATATTTAGTATCAAATCATATACTCGTCACCCCTGTTCTGTTGTCTACCCTTCACCCCGAGTTGCTTGTCTTCTTCAATCAAATCAAGGAGCCCTTAAGAGAGAAGAAAGAGGACAATAAAGTGTGTAGTTCTTTGTACTACAATTTTTTTGTCATATTTTCATTCTAGGCACGTTTTGGGAGCCGTTGTGTAATTTTTACATCTTTAGGGACCAAATTTACACTATTCTTCATCAAATTCTGGAGTAGTATTGTCAAATCTACTATAGATGGGTGTGCGGATACACGTGAAAGCATCATCAGACATTCACAACATCAGATCTTATCTACAAGCTACACTTTAATGACATCGATCTCTACATCTTATGAGTATAATTTCTACTACAGATGGGTGTGTAGATACACGTAAAAGCATCATCAAACATTCACAGCATCGGATCTTGTCTATGAGCTACACTTTAATGACATTGATATCTACATCTTATGAGTAAAAATTTTACTCACTTTGCTATGCATTTCTTTAATACACCTTTCTTATATAGCTCTCATCATCCACATGCTCCATGCACCCTTGTGCCATCCTTATGTTCATAGATGCTCAGACATGTGCTCCCTTGCACTTTCCATGTGCTACCTTTTTTACCTTTAATTTCACCTTTTACAAATGACCATACAAATTAACCTTTGCCAATGTACCCTTAGTTTATCCTTTTCTAATGTGCATGCTCCTCCCCTTGCTCTATTCATGTTGCACCCTCACACATACCTTTTCTCAACATTGTTCACATCATCACTCCCAGGTGGGATTCATAGCCATATTTGGTAGTGGTGTGTGAACACACTAGGATCATCCCACCACTGGGGAACTTTTTCCCTCGTTTTTAGGAGGCTTTCTCTCTCGTGCTAGTATGCACCCATCTGGGGGTATACTTATCATATTTATACACAACACACATTCATTCACAAGACTGTAGCACAACATGCATATGTAATAAAATGAACAAGGAGATACCTTGATCATGTTATAGAGCTCGTGTGGAGGGCACTATTATTGAGGTGAGGTTCTTCCCATGGTATGAACTAAAAGTCCTAGAAAAGAAATAACTTGAATACAATGCCTTGAATGCACCTAAAAATAAGTTTCCTTCAGTGGCATTGGTCACCGTCGCATGTCCCCAAAGCATGCCTTTTAAGGCGACATCCATTGGTACATGACCCGATGAGTTTGAAGATGCCTTGGTGCCATGGAAAGAATGGAGGGAACAACCCCATATCATGGGGATTTGGCCAAGTACACTCAAGAGCACAAACAACTCAATGGAGAAAGTAATATATCGTGTTGTAGCTCACAAAGGTAAGATCAAGGTGTGTCACTCACCTCGTGAAAGCTGATTGCCTGGGATCCTTGTAGGTAGCATTTTCGCCACATAGAAGCATCCAAAAGCTCCACTCCCTTGCCCCACCGCCCTACTGTCACACTCCAATGGAAGCTTAATCCTCATCACACTCCAATGGAAGCTTGACCCTCCTCACAACTCAATCTCACATACACTCACTCTCTCACATACATGCAAGCAAGCACACAAGAGCTCAACAAACAAGAGGTAAGCAAGCAACAAATACCCTAATATAAGTAGAGAAGAAGAGCGCTCTATTGAATTAGCATAAGATAATACAAGACCATGATAGTTTGGTTTTCCTTTTTCCTTATCTCTTGCATTTCTAGGGTTTACACCATTTGGGCCGACAAACTTTAAAAATAAGGTTCTTGGGTGCTCGATTATAAGCCAGTACCCAATATGCACAGTTAATGCATTACATTAATGGTCATCTAAAAAGTGATATTTGTGTACTAAGATCAAAAAGGTTGTCATGATTTTATGTTTGGCATATGCAAGGTCTTTGGAGGAGATGTCGCAATAGGTCACATGTGGAGATGTGTGAGTATCACACTCTTATCCCAATAAAAGACTGGTGATGATAGAGAGGGTCCTAAATACTCATCAAATGAGAGCTTGAGTGATGAAGAGGATACTAGTGGTCCCATATATGTAGGTCATCATGATAGATAGATTGATGCTCTTTGTGTAGGGGGATAATTTTTTTGTTAATGTTGAGGAGGAGAATGAAGAAGGTGCATATTTTTACCTAGGCAAATGCTACATGGAAAAGGAGTATACCACTAAGGTGCAGTAGGATAAATGGGGCAATGTTGTTGATCCACACTCTTAGTTTATTAAGGGATACTTCTATGGGCATGTAGAGGATGACAACTACCAACTCCTTGATACCTAACCACTTGTTTTCTTATACTCACATTTATTGAGAGTAATCAAGTTTCCTATGGAAATAGGAGAGGGTGTAACCAACTACTTTAAGCTTTCAGTTGAAATACATGAGGAAATCTATAACATGTATTTTTCTCTTTAAGCCACTTTGTAATTCTCTAAGTAATACAATCATGAGTCTTTTCTAACACTACAATATCCCCTCTCTCTTCTATATACATGAGAGCAACACTCAAAACAATCTGTGACATCCTTAACTAACTTGTTTATTACTACTTATGCTACTTTTTTTATTGATAGGAATGAGAGAGATATAGAGAACTTCAAAACATACTTTAACAAACTATTGCGTACTATTATGATTGCTTTGAACTAGTCTATTTACATGAGATCAACACTTTAAAGCAATCTGTAATGCATTGTTTTGAAAGACTTCTTTAAAGCAGTCTTAAGACTACATTGGACTGCTTTAAACAAGTCTTAAGACTAATTTGGACTGCTTTAAAGTAGTCTAATTTGGACTGCTTTAAAGTAGTCTAATTTGGACTAATTTAAAGTAGGCCAAAGAGTAAAAATCTATGTTAAATCATTGACTGCTTTAAAGTGGTCCAATGCATGCTTTTACAAACTAGGAGTCCCCTAGGAGTGCATTTCTTGCGATTGCTTTTTAACGAATCTATTTACATGAGAGCAACAAATCAAAACAATCTGTAATAATGCGTTGTTTTACATTGCTTAAAGGACTCCTTTAAAGCAATCTAAGTTACTACTTTGGACATATTTAAAGTATTCTAAGGAGTGAAAAGCTATGCTAAAGTAGTACAAAGCATTGATTTGAACTGCTTTAAAGTAGTCCAAAGCATGCTTTGACAAACTAGGAGTGCACTACTTTGACTACTATTAACTAGTCTATTTAAATGAGAGAAGCACTTCAAAGCAATCTATAATGCATTGTTTTGCACTGCTTAGGACTTCTTTAAAGCAGTTCAAATTAGTGCTTTGGACTACTTTAAAGTAGGCCACAAAGTGCAAAAACAGTGAAAAATTTGGAATGCTTTAAAGTGGTCCAAAGTATACTTTTACAAACTAGGAGTGCACCAGTCTATATCAATTTGAGAAAGATTGTAATAAACTTTGAGAACAAATAGATGAAATGAGAATAAGTAAGTGGAATATCACAACACTTTACTGATATAATGTAGTTTATAAAGCCAATAATATACATGGCAAGTATATTATCAATTGAAAATGACACTTTATAAAGTAAGCCATGAAAGATTGTAACTTGATCAGACCAACAAAAATATTATTGAACCTATCATAATAATAAGTAATTCTCTTCTCTGTTTTTGATCCTATAATCTCCATATGGTCTTCAATGAAAACATTTAATCTTAAAATTGATTAATTATGTCTTCTCCTTGCAACCCTCAATCTATATGGACATGGAAGAACTTTACACTTTATATTATTTCAAACAAGTGTATCTTTTATCACCACACAAAAATTACTTCATAACCTTATTGTCACATGCCATATACACTTCATCCACTTCTAAACATGACAAGAAATCACCCATAACTTCATTTCATATTTTTTGACAAAGTTTCTTGTGATTAGGATCTCTCAAGATTCGAAGGATCTGACCTTGCTTCAAATATGCCTTTAGCGACTCTTGATTTGTATCTCCACCTTCTTCACTCATATCATGAAAGAAATTTCTATAAAAAAACACATCAAAATAATATTCATAAAGACATGGCAAATTAAACATTATAAACATATATAGCAGTAGGGAAAATCACATAATATTCATAAATAAATGTTCTCACCTTAGGTCCGGCACACGTCTCTTCCATGCACCTCCTTACACCTCCTTACATTTCTAGAATTCCAATGGGAAGAAATTGCCACTTTCTTTGTTTGTATCCCATTGGAGTGGATTTTACTCGATACAACTTAGATTTTGCCTTTTTATTCTCTTCTTGAAGTTTTTTTCTCTTTCTTTGATACTTTCATAGTCTTGTTGTTATAAACTAACAAATTTCTCTTGATCTTTTGCAAGAGCTGCACGGACTTGGGCATCTTCTTCCAATCATTGAGATAGAGTCATCACTTCCTCTTCCAACCTATGGGGAGACATTCATATATTATTATGCATTATATAACATAGCATTTGTAAGGTTCCCCCTTCCAAAAAATGGGGGAAACACTTAAGATAGTCCACTAAGTCTTATCTTGGAGAAAATTTCCTACTCATCGACACCTTGACCATGCAGAGATTCAAGGATACGATTCATAGGTAAGACCTAGTTCTATCCCGCAGGGGAGGAGCGTGGTCTTCTAAAAGTCAAATCACCTATAGGATAATTTATCATAAATTGGGCAACTACTAGACTTGATTCCTAGAGACAATGCTTTTTTCCTCATCCATGCAAGGCACAGCCGTTGGCCTAGTCTTCTAAAATAGAATTGCCCAAGAATCTAATTATCTAGCGTAGGGCTTTCACTTAATCTGTTGGAAAGCTACCCGACTAATCGGGTCCACCCGTCCGTAGGATGGTGCCGTCGGGGCATTCCATCCTCCCACTTTCCACCCTACTCACGTGTCAATTTGTTTACTAATTAATCCTACCACACTGTTTGACGTAAATAAACATGTTCCTTAATTAAAGCCCTTTTCACAAGGTTTGTTAAGACAGCCTTTTTACACAATACAATAATGCCAAGACAAGATTTAAAAGAAAATTTTACACATGAATCAATTTCATACAAGCCAAACCGGCTCTCTTATTCTTTTCCTTTATACCAATGATCTAGAATTCGGCCTTCCAGCCTCTACATGCTGGGCAAAACCCTACGGGACCATACACCTCATCGTCGGCCGCTGGCGAGGACTCGAGCCGGCCTGTTGCCCTCTCAGGCTCCATCGCTCGATCCTCCCGCCCCTCAGAGGGATGTCTGCGCACTAGGGTGGGCTAATTCACCGCACTAGCCTGGGCCCTCAGAACTAGGCAGCATCACAATTACTCGCCTCAATCGGCGAACCTCATTCTCCCTATGGTATGAGGGATACCATGGGCCAACTCCAAGCCTTACTAACGTCTCCACCGTCCGGCTACAGAAGCACAAGAACGGGGCAGCGTCAAGGCAGGGAGAAGTTGTACCTGTATCTTAATTTAACCAAGATAACAATCCATTTACTCACTAAACCATAAGACTAGAATCCATGTTACCTTCTTAAAACACCATATTGGGGAATATGGGAATTTCCCATAAGTTTGGGACACGTGGTCAAAAGTTTGGATTAAACTTGAACACCACTAATCCAAAATGAGTGCTTTATAGCTCTTTAGATTCCATTTTTCAAGCGCTTTCCAACGATAGGTCATATGATAGGATTTTGAGAAACTTACAAACATGTTATCCATGTCCCCTTTTTTAAGTATTCAAAAATGGGAATTGGAAAATTCCCAAATTCACTAATATGGTGTTTTAAGAAAACAATCCTTTTCTCACACAGATTTTAGCATTTCAACTTGAGATTGCGATAAGACATTCTTTATTAAGGCATATGCTGTTGTTTAAAAGAATACAAACTTTAAATGGTAAATCAATCAAATAGATCACTGTAACAATCAATAGAGAAGCCGGGGCCATACCTCAACCCCTAAGAATGATATATAATTGAAAAACAAAATATGTATATACCTTATAGAAATTTGTCGTTTATCGTTGTCTTTGCTCGTATTAACAAGAGCTTTAGAACTTGACATATGAGAATAGAGTCTTCTAATACCTTGTCTTACGATTGAAATCATCCAATTATCCCCAAGCTTTATCTCCTCTTACTCGTACTGTGACTCTTCTCTCTTTCTAAGATCTATGGCAAAATAGCCTTCTCTTACAAGGCTACGGCATACTATTCTTTCTCTAAAAGAAAAGCTATGGAGTTTTGGTCTCTTCCTCCAAAAGACTATAGCAATCTAAGCTTCTTTTCTGAGATATTAGATAAGAATGAAGGGATATATGTATCTCAAACTCTAGGATTACCTTGAGGCTACTTGCTGTCTTCTCACAGTTTTCTCTATGTAAAGACCCTGACAGAAACAGCAAATTGTTTCGGCTATAACTCTCTGATAAAAACTCAGAATATGGTCATATAACCAGTCAAAAGAATGGGAAGGCATCTAGTCTACAAGCCATCGCGGGCAGAATAGGCAAAAACGTCTGTATATAGCCACGAACGCGCCATCTTTAGAAATGCGTTATTTTTCTATATTTTTAGTATGCATGGACTCAAAATGTGTAAAAGTACTCTAAATATGACCTCTTATCACCTAAACTCGAAATTCTATTTTTGGGAATACTTATCTCTTAATAGAACTATTCTTATGTTCTTATTTCTTTTAGGATTTTTGGAGCTAATATTTTTATTCTAACACTTTCCTAATGTTTCTAGCCTTGTTGTCTCACTCTTCTCTAATTACACTCTCTTTCCTTATTGAAATCTATATTAAAAGAGACACATACATACATGGCTTGGGAGGGACCTTACAATCTCCCCCACTTAAAAGATTCGAGATGTCCTCATCTCGCGAGCTGGGGTGGTATCTAAGTAAATCCTTTTGTCTCTTTCAAAGTGGTGTCCCCACTAGGTAAAAATCTTCTTTTATCTAAACATTGTTCTGAGTCCCTTATTTCATGTGTTTGGCTTGTTTTGTTGTGCCTCCAAAAGGTCTTTATTATTCTAAAGTTAATTGGTCTTATTATCCTAATTTCATATATCCATATACCTCTCATATGGTATGAACCTTCTAATTCCTTATTCTATACCCCCATGTTATTAATATGGTACTTAACAAATTATCATGAAAAAACGTAAAGAAATCAATTCTTTACGCAATCTAACCTCTGATAGGAATTTCATAATCTTAGTATCGTCTTGTAGAATACCTCTATTCATCATGCACAATTACTTCACATGAATCTTGCACCAATCCTCTTCTATTTACTCATAGAAATACTTGTTGAATTCGGTTATCTTTAACACTGTTATCCCTATTTCTTGACCTAATTTTTGCTCTAGCTGATGATTCCTTGTAGCCAGGGGTGGGCTTGATGTTCCTCTTGAATTAGGAGACCTCTTCTTGATTAACATGGAAGGACTCATGTCCTTCTCGACACTTTCTATATTTAAAAAAACTTTATCACAGTCTCTGGCTATAATTATGGCTTCTGAAATAGAGGATGGTTTCGCATTCTTGATGAGGTTATTCAAAGGTAGATTAAGCTTCCAAATGAATCGATGGAGAAGAGTTACCTCATCCATCTCTAGAGCAAATCGCAGAAGTTTAACAAAAGTTTGGTGGTATTCTTTTAGGGTCTTCCTTTCTTGGGTTAGCTCAAAAAAATTCATTCATTTTATCCTCTCGAAATCTTGGAGGACAAAACCTTTCACGAAGGTGTAATTTCATGGCATCTCATATAACTGATTCTAGTTCTAGTGTTTAGATTGACAACAGTGCTTCCAACTAATTCGGCTTTTCTTTCAATTTTTAGGCGAGCAAGAGTGAACTTGCTTCTTTCATTATATCCATGAAAAGTTCAAAACTATCAAATACTTATCATATTGCCACATCTAAAGGCACTTTGGATTAATATATGTGAGATCTTCATTTTTTTTTGGAGAATTACACATCTGGTGGCCTTGGGATTGACACATCCAAAGATTATCAGGATTGACATATCTGAGATGATTAGTTTTCTGAAAATTACACATCTAGTGACTTCGGATTAACACATCTAATAGCATGATCCTCTGGGAATTACACATCCAAAGTTAGACCCATGTTTGTCTGAGATGGATTCAAGATCTTGGATGATCGTCCTAGTGTAAAGTATCGAATGGATGGCATTCACACGTCAACTATTCAAATCTTAATGGAGTTACAATCTTGATAATTTATAATATGCAAACTAATGAGATATATCCTAAAAATTTCTCTAAATAAAGTTTTGGTCTATCCTTCTATTCAGTCTCTCTCACTAGTTTCTTAATTTAATCACCCTATGTTTTTCCTCACAAAAGGTTTTCTCCCTAATCTAATTTCTCAAATTTATTGTACAAATATCTTGCGTGTGCACCCCCAAGATACAAGCACAATTTCATAAGATGATTGTCTCAACATGTGAGGATATTCAAATCACTTCTATGGCCAGTAGAGATGATTGATTCGTCCTCATATGATAAACAATCACTTGTTTTAATCCCTTGATAGTTAACCTTTGAAAAACAAATCCTAGGAACTAAGCTCGGCTCTGATACCACTTGTAAGGTTCCCCCCTTCCAAAAAATGGGGAAAACACTTAAGATAGTCCACTAAGTCTTATCTTGGAGAAAATTTCCTACTCATCGACACCTTGACCATGCAGAGATTCAAGGATACGATTCATAGGTAAGACCTAGTTCTATCCCGCAGGGGGAGCGTGGTCTTCTAAAAGTCAAATCACCTATAGGATAATTTATCATAAATTGGGCAACTACTAGACTTGATTCCTAGAGACAACGCTTTTTTCCTCATCCATGAAAGGCACAGCCGCTGGCCTAGTCTTCTAAAATAGAATTGCCCAAGAATCTAATTATCTAGCGTAGGACTTTCACTTAATCTGTTGGAAAGCTACCCGACTAATCAGGTCCACCCGTCCGTAGGATGGTGCCGTCGGGGCATTCCATCCTCCCACTTTCCACCCTACTCACGCGTCAATTTGTTTACTAATTAATCCTACCACACTGTTTGACATAAATAAACATGTTCCTTAATTAAAGCCCTTTTCACAAGGTTTGTTAAGACAGCCTTTTTACACAATACAATAATGCCAAGACAAGATTTAAAAGAAAAGTTTACACATGAATCAATTTCATACAAGCCAAACCGGCTCTCTTATTCTTTTCCTTTATACTGCCGATGATCTAGAATTCGGCCTTCCAGCCTCTACATGCTGGGCAAAACCCTACGAGACCATACACCTCATCGTCGGCCGCCGCTGGCGAGGACTCGAGCCGGCCTGTCGCTCTCTCAGGCTCCATCGCTCGATCCTCCCGCCCCTTAGAGGGATGTCTGCGCACTAGGGTGGGCTAATTCACCGCACTAGCCTGGGCCCTCAGAACTAGGCAGCATCACAATCACTCGCCTCAATCGGCGAACCTCATTCTCCCAATGGTATGAGGGATACCATGGGTCAACTCCGAGCCTTACTAACGTCTCCACCATCCGGCTACACAAGCACAAGAACGGGGCAGCGTCAAGGCAGGGAGAAGTTGTACCTGTATCTTAATTTAACCAAGATAACAATCCATTTACTCACTAAACCATAAGACTAGAATCCATGTTACCTTCTTAAGAAAACAATCCTTTTCTCACACAGATTTTAGCATTTCAACTTGAGATTGCGATAAGACATTCTTTATTAAGGCATATGCTGTTGTTTAAAAGAATACAAACTTTAAATGGTAAATCAATCAAATAGATCACTGTAACAATCAATAGAGAAGCCGGGGCCATACCTCAACCCCTAAGAATGATATATAATTGAAAAACAAAATATGTATATTCCTTATAGAAATTTGTCGTTTATCGTTGTCTTTGCTCGTATTAACAAGAGCTTTAGAACTTGACATATGAGAATAGAGTCTTCTAATACCTTGTCTTACGATTGAAATCATCCAATCATCCCCAAGCTTTATCTCCTCTTACTCATACTGTGACTCTTCTCTCTTTCTAAGATCTATGGCAAAATAGCCTTCTCTTACAGGGCTACGGCATACTATTCTTTCTCTAAAAGAAAAGCTATGGAGTTTTGGTCTCTTCCTCCGAAAGACTATAGCAATCTAAGCTTCTTTTCTGAGATATTAGATAAGAATGAAGGGATATATGCATCTCAAACTCTAGGATTACCTTGAGGCTACTTGTTGTCTTCTCACAGTTTTCTCTATGTAAGGACCCTGACAGAAACAACAAATTGTTTCGGCTATAACTCTCTGATAAAAACTCAAAATATGGTCATATAACCAGTCAAAAGAACGGGAAGGCATCTAGTCTACAAGACATCACGGGCAGAATAGGCAAAAACGTCTGTATATAGCCACAAACGCGCCATCTTTAGAAACGCGTTATTTTTCCATATTTTTAGTATGCATGGACTCAAAATGTGTAAAAGTACTCTAAATATGACCTCTTATCACCTAAACTCGAAATTCTATTTTTGGGAATACTTATCTCTTAATAGAACTATTCTTATGTTCTTATTTCTTTTAGGATTTTTGGAGCTAATATTTTTATTCTAACACTTTCCTAATGTTTCTATCCTTGTTGTCTCACTCTTCTCTAATTACACTCTCTTTCCTTATTGAAATCTATATTAAAAGAGACACATACATACATGGCTTGAGAGGGACCTTACAGCATGATACTACTGATGTAAAGAGTTATTTTCATGCAATCACTATTTGGAATCACCTAGTAACCCATGATCACCATCACCAATAAAAGTGGCCAGTGATGGTAGACCAAAATGGTGGACTCACGTTGTGCAATGGATCATGTGGATATAAACTACCAAAATCAATGTTCTTCTTCTCTTGTGCATGATACAGTGCAGTCAACATTGATGACTTTCTTAGTGTTTAAACCTTTACATGTTGCATACTCCTCATTAACATGGATGTAAATATTAGCTTTATGCTTGCATGCAATTAGTGATATTTGCAAGTGGCTGCATTTTACTGATTTAAACAATTAAACAAATGGGCAACAATTAGAAGTTAAACACTATAATAAAGGACATTAATAAGACATATATTATCAATGAAAAATAGAGGAATGAAAAGAAAATAAATGATTTTTCATTTCAAAAGGACATCAAAAGAAGCTGTGAAAAAACACGAGTTGCTTGATTGAAGATGTAGAAAGAATTGATAATAGAAAACATAATGAGTGATAGCGACAAGGATGGTTTGAAATCTTGTAATAGCATGATTTAGATGGTTCAAATGAGGATTATGAATTAAAAATGGAACTTTATGGGGGGCAAATTTGAAGTTGTAAAAGATATAACCATCTAGTGTGGATTTTGACGCGAAAATGTGATTTTGGATTTTACATAGGTATTTGGGAGTTTTGTAGATGACATATTCTACATTTTGGTGGGGAATGTTTTTGAAAAAAAAGGGTTACTTTTTGGGCATCTTGATGAGGTGGCATGGGGGATGGGACCAATGGTGGGAGAGGGGAAAGAGAAGTGGTGAAAAATTAGGAGGGAGGTAGGGAAAAAGAAAGGAGGAAGTCTAGGTGTTCACTGGAAAAGTTGGAGAAAAGGAAAGGGGAAATACTTGGGGTCCACTGGAAAATTAGGGGAAAAAGAAAGGGGAAAGACTATGGGTCCACTGGAAAACTAGGGATAAAGCTAGGAAAGAAAGGAGTAGGTTTCTACTTTTTCTAGCCATGGGCCCATTGGAAAATTAGGGAGTAGGGGGATAAGATTGCCTTGAGTCAAAGCTCTCTTCATGGGTCTGTCTCTACACTAATCTCTTTTTTAATCCCATTAATCCATTCCTTATTATGAGGCCCTTTTTGAGTCCATATCCCCCCTAATGGGTCAGTACTTTCAAATTTGAACAAGTTATTCATGGCCATGAAAAACTTTAGTCTTACACATTGAAAAAGTCTTTTGTCATTTGACCAGATGTAGGCCCTTCCCACATCTCCTACAAGGTGGTTACGCCTTGAATGATAGGGTTGAAGTACCTTTTTTAGGCATGAAAAATTTTGAATTCACATCTGAACATTTCCTACTTTTTCAACAAAAAACTTTTGAATTTCACACCTATGAGCTAATTCCTTGAATGCTTTGATTATTGTGAAGCACTTTGCATGATTTTTACTACTTTCAGACCACCTTTTTTGGACGTGAAAAATTTGAGGTACTCACGATTGTGAACTTTTACTTGAGAAAAGTTTAGATTTTTATCCATTGCGACCTATAGGTAATATGACCTTGTTCATGAAGCAAGAAAAAATCGAGAACCCTAAAATTTTCAAAGTCTACAAAAATACACACACATAGGATTATTCATCATGTGCGACTATCTTTGGAAAGTCACATGTAAAATTCTCACCTATTCATCATGTGGTTAAAGGATGCCTTTTCTTAACTTTATTTGAGTCTTTTTATTTGAGTCTTTTTCCCCCTCATCTTCAAGGCATAGTATCATCTTCCTTTTCTTAACTTTATTTGAGTCTTTTTCCCCCTCATCTTCAAGGCATAGTATCATCTTCCTTTGTTTCACCATTTAGGGATACTAATGTTAAAGATGCTCTAGTTCCTTTGTTGAATTTTGCATCTCCTCTTCCACTCCAACCATTGGATGAAACTAGTTGTTAGATCCATGGCAAGATCTATAGTAGGTTCTTCCTCCACTTGTTTCTTACATTGCACTAATAGTTTC
This sequence comes from Cibotium barometz, assembly GCF_041138505.1. Lineage (NCBI taxonomy): Eukaryota > Viridiplantae > Streptophyta > Polypodiopsida > Cyatheales > Cibotiaceae > Cibotium > Cibotium barometz. Next base: position 52,487,658 of record NC_141074.1, read on the forward strand.
TTCCTCAAGACCAGTTTATCTACGTCCTATTTGTAGTCACCTTCCCCTTACCGGTCTTGGTTTCTTCATTCTCTAATGTTGGTTGACCCTTGGTGTCTTTGTGTTCTTAACCTTTATCTTTTCTTGCTCTTGCACCCTCTTAGGTATCCAAAGCTTTTTGGATCCTTTCTTGTAGTATCCCTGTGTTGTTAGCATAGCATTTCGTACACCCAACAACCTTGACTCTATTTTGTTGGTTCCCTTTTCTACTATAGTTGTTGGTGTTGTAAACTTTTCTCACTCTAGTCTAGGGACTTCTTTTCCTTCTTCTTAGGTACCAAAACTTGTTGTTTACTCCCTTCATAATAGCCTTGTGTTTTTTGGAGTTCCATAGGAACCCATCTCTTTTTCTAGTTGGTTGATTTGAAGGGCAACAGTTTATAAGAGTAATTGGAGTTGTTACCATGACCAACCTTTTCTCAGTGTAGACCTCCTAGCCTCTTTCATCATCCTTTGAGCTTGCAAAACCTTGGTCTACTACTGAAGATAAGCATTTCTTAGAACTTGGAGACCGAATTGGTACAATCACTCTACCTCCCTATTTATATTTAAATGGTTTGTTCTTTCCATCATATGGCATAGTTAATTGTGCCAATTTGTGCTCTTCCTAGTAGTACTTGCTCTTCCATAACACTTACAAGCATGACATATAACTTTTTATCCATGGGTTATCATTGACAAGGATTTGAACTTTAAAATAACCTTCAACCTTTACCATAATAGCATGAAAACTACAAGCATTTGCATTGTCAACTCTAAGTTTAGTTTACCTAGAGATTCCCATGTTTCATAGGACATCAAGTTGTGACTTTCTCTCATGTCAATCAAAGCTATGCTTGTGTTCTTATTTTAGCCTATAGACATTTCAATGTTGACCCTTGTAGGCTCCATGGATGATAGCATAGCTGTGTTGGTGATTAGTGTCTTTCCCATTTGCCATTGTTTTTCTTTGTTATTGATCTTGACTATAGCCTCCTCTTAGGCAAGTCTTTTCATCATGTCTTGCTCTTTTTCTTTCTTTGATCTTATGGATTTGAGCAAACATGTCTTGGGGGTCAGGGATCCGCAATAGTTTTTTAGCTTACTCTTGTTAATATATACATTTTTCTTGATACCATGTCTCAATTTTGACTACCATTATGGAGTAATTTTAGTGATTTTGAATGGTCTCAATCCCTTGAGTTTTGGCTTTTTCCATTTGTTTCTCCCTATTCCAAATAACAACACTGGGTTTTCCTCTTTAAGCTCCTTGTCCTTGACATTTTGGTTAAACCATTTTTTACATCAGATCTTTTCTCTGTAAGGTCCCTAACCTAAAAAGGGGAATCCTTAAGATAGTCTACTAATCCTTTGAAAGAATTTCCTAGTCATCATCGACACCTCAACCGTTGTAGAGATACGAGGATACAATTACTAGGTAAGACCTAGCTCTATCTCGCAAGGGGAGCGTGGTCTCCTAAATGATTCTAAAAATCGAATCACCCATAGAGTGATCGACCTATCTTGGGCAAATTCTATCCTTGATTCCTAGAAACAATGCCTTTTTTCCCATCTATGCAAGGCACAGCCTTGCCGCTGACCTAGTCCACTAGAATAGAATTTCCCAGGGACTTATTTACCTAGCATAGCACGATTGATTAGTTTTATTGAAAAGCTATCCAAATAATCGAGTCCACCCATCCATGGTGTTGTCAACGCGATCCACCCCCCCACTTTCCACCCAACTCACCCGTCATTTTTGTTTCCTAATAAATCCTACCACACTATGTGACATTAATTAGGGATCTTACATGGTGTTCATTAAAATAGCCACTTAACTTAAAATAATGATATATAGACAAGTTCATTAATTAGGGATCTTACACGCTGTTCATTAAATAGCCACTTAACTTAAAACAACGATATATAGACAAGTTCATTAATTAGGGATCTTACACGGTGTTCATTAAAATAGCCACTTAACTTAAAACAATGATATTACAATACTAGGAAACAAAGGATTTAATAAATTATTGATATATAGACAAGTTCATTAATTAGGGATCTTACACGGTGTTCATTAAAATAACCACTTAACTTAAAAACAGCCACTTAACTTAAAAACAGCCACTTAACTTAAAAACAATGATATATACACAAGTTCATTAAAACTTAAAAACAATGATATATACACAAGTTCATTAATTAGGGATCTTACAGAGTGTTTATTAAAACATCCACTTAACTTAAAACAATGATATGAAAATACTAGAAAACAAAGGACTTAATAAAAATTAATTACAAAGGTTTCAAATCCAACTATAACCAAATCTAGGCTCTCTTATTCCATGTTTTATTCCACACACTGATAATCTAAAATTCGGCCTTCCAGTCTCCATAGACTAGGCAATCCCTACAAGACCATACACCTCGTCGCTCGTCGTCTCAGTAGTGGTGAGGACTCAAGCCGGCATGTCACCCTCTCAGGCTCCATCTCTTGATCCTCCCGCTCCTCGGAGAGATGTCTATGCACTAGGGTGGGATTATTCACCACACTAGCTTGGGCCCGCAAAACTAGGCAGTATTCATAACTCTCCGCCAAACCGACAAGTTCTAACTTCCCAATGGCATGAGGGATATGTTGGGCCGACCCTGGGCCTCATAAACGTTGCTGCCCAGCTACACAAATAGAGAAATGGGATTAGCATCAAGGTGGGGAGAAGATGTACTTGTACTTTAAATTTAAGCAAGATAGCAACACAATAGTTCAATCCAATCTTATATGACACAAAAAACCACATTAGATTATCTTTCAAATAAAGCAACAATTCGACAAGAAATTTTTAAGTTTAGATAATTATGGAAGCCTATATTCTCCAAAGCAAGGAAAAGTAGCATTCTTTATCTTTCTTAATTTATGCTACGATTAAGGATTAATAAAAAAAACTCTTTTTAGATGATTATCAAGTCAACTTGGTCATTATCTCCATGATGGATTCCCAACAAGGGGTGGTGGGTTGGGGCCGCGTTCGAAACATTCCCTCTTGTGTCATTGTCATGCACGCTTCTCAAGGTAATGTTTTGGCATCTTCGAGGAGGATCCATAATGTCCACTCTCTCATAGCTTGCGGAATCATGAACTTACTGCTTCAGACGGATTGCAATTTGGAGTCTGTTTTCTCACTTTATGAGAAAAAGACTCACCCATGGAAACCACCTCTTAGAGCAAAAGTGTGCTTGATTAAGTCTCTTTATATTGGGGGGGCACAAAAAGTAGTGTCTTTAAGTTGAGAGAAAGGCTGGCTGGAAACTGAACAAGAGGGCTGGGGGGACGAGAAGGGTTCTCCCCTTAAGTCTTTTCACACGAGGGAGCAGTGTAGAGGGAGCAGTGTAGGAGGATGCTCCCTCCACATGACAAGAGGGTTGGCTCTATGAGAGCTTGGCTGGAGAGGGTTACTTGAGAAATCTTGGTTGGGGAGGGTTGCTGGACAGAGCTTGGCTACAAAGAGCTATGGAGGAGAGCCTCCATGCACAGAGACAGCTTCCAGGCATAGAGGGGGGGTTCTGGTGCTAGGGGAGTCTATCTAGAGTATGGTACGGGTGCAGGTACGGGTAAGGACATAGCAAAGAGGGATGGAAAGGATGATGTACAGTGAAAGGACGCCGGTATATAGTTGCATTGGCCTATAAAAAGAGTGGTGCCTGTGAATAACCGAGCTAAAGGTGGGGTACGCATGTACCTTCTATGGCAGTGGGTGGTCGCATGGGTGTCCATGTGGTAACGGCCAGTGGAGATTCTACACTAGGGCGGCCAGTTGTTTGGTCCGTGTGCGGGCACCCTAGTATGTGTAGGATCTAGGGTAAGGTCCTTTGATGCATGCTTCCCAAAGGAGGTATCTTTTGGGGCGAGGATCTCTTTTTGGGATGGCGGCCTCAATATGCGTACAGGTGCATTCGACATCAAAAAAATTTTAGTGAAATTATGGTGTTTTTTTTATGGTAGAGGTGCAATCTGTTTGTCAATTGGACACCCAGACATGCATTTATTAAGGTCAAAAGTTTACTACAATTTAATTAAAATTTTAATCCTGTATTAGAGTAAAATCACGCGTAGATTTCAAACTTGAACTCAAAATTTTAAGATTCCAAGTAGAAATAGCTGCGTTATTAAAATGTTAATTTTTACACTATAAAAAGGACAATATTTTCATCTATTAAATGGACATTTATTATTATTGAAGATGGGCATGTTACATTCTCCCATTAGCCTGTGCATGGCTAGTAGAGTCTCTTCTAGTTTTTTTAGGTCAACTAGTCTCTCAACCATATCATTTTTCATTAACCTCTCACTGACTATAATTCTAAAACTAGAATCATGTATTCCATGGGCATCACAACTTTAACCCCATAGGTCAACCAAAATGAGGTATACCCAGTTGTATAATGTTTGGTAAGCCCATAGTGCGGTTGTGGGTATACCCAATTAGGTAAGCCCATATAGTGCAACTTTTAGCTTATGTATTCAACTCGTTCTATTGTCTTGAGCGATCTTTGTCAAGGTGACACAGAATTTTGTTCATGCTCTCTCTACCTAGCCATTTGATGACTTGGAGATAGTATGTTGATGACTTTCTATGAACTATCATGAATCCTTTCATGAGGTCATCAATTATGTCATTGACAAAATTTGACCCTTGGTCACTCACTATCTCTTAAGGGAATCCAAATCTAGAAATGATCTACTCATATAGGATTTTAGAGGTGGTATGCATCAGCCATCTTGGTAGCCCTGCACTTGGTGAAATAATATGTTGAGTTTTATGTGTGGTAGGACTAATGAGTCTTGCAGAGTCAATTCACCAGTTCTTATTAAAAGGTTGTTAGACTATAACAAAATAGGGTTAGTACTATAATGTGGCGGTCTTGAGTTTTATTTGTGGGAGAACTATTGAGTCCTACAAAGTCGATTTCCCATTTCTTGAAATGTTGTTAGACTATAAAAATATGTTCAATATAGCCTTAAATGTAATGCATGGTTACATTTGACTTTTTTAAGTCCACACACTTGTAGCTTTCCATTTCTTTTTTTTGGACCAATAATACATATATTATTAAAGGAAAAAGAGAGCTTTACATAAAATTATTTCCATGCCCAAAGTCAGCCCCATCAACAACATCAGCATAAGAGTCACCATTAAGCAGGCTACACACTAAATCCCGTCTATCATCCTCTAAAGCAAAAGAAGATTCATCCCAAGATAAGTGATACCCAAGCAAAATACAAGCCTCAAACAATCAAAGCTTCAGATGTGCAACCCCTAGGGGTTTGTTTTTCCAAGATCCCACCCTTCACCTCCCCTTTTTTGAAACCATAATTTAACTGTTGGTCTGGACCCCACTGGATTTTCAATCAATGCCACAAAGATTTAGCTAACTTGTTTAACCTTCTTATGCCATCTCTTTGTTCTAGGTCCATGCCAGGTTGTCTTAGTCTTCACCCTTTACCTTATGAGACCCTGCACATCAATATCCAAGTAGTTAGGCATAGCCCAATATGTCTACAAAAACAACTGACCCCCCCATGGAGAAGGCTCAGATGATAGCACACTTCAGAGATTGAATCAGCCGAAATAGCTCTCCTCCACTCATTCTATTAATCAAGCATACATACCAGCACATACAAATACATTTATGCATCAATCCACTAATATCAATCCCTATATCACAAGCTTTCTGAAACACAATGCAGTTTTTGGAATTCCATATTTCCCATAAACAGCAGCACCTAATAATATTAAATATCACATCCACATGTTCATCATTAGCCATCCATCTGCCAAACAACCAGTCCCCCCCATTGGCCATGCACCCCTAGAAAGTTCTGGACCAGTTTCCTAATATTAACCCAAGCTCCTCTAATAGCAAGGCAATCCCAAAATGTATGTTTCCCATCTTCCAAGGTAGTCTTGCATCTGGGGAAGCATCCACTTGTGAAGTTCCTTTGAATCAATTTTGAACCAATGGGAAAATCTCCCATACAAACTCTCCACAGGAACACTTAAGATTTAGTAGGTATTTCCATTTCCCATATTGCCTTCCACTTCCTTCTTCAACAGTTAGAGCTCCAATTCACTTTCCATATTATGTTACAGTAAAAATGACATTGTCTTCACTTACCCTCAAAGCACTGCACAAAACTCTAGTTATACCTTTATCCAACTTAAAGCCATTAAATCAGGACCAATCCTTGATCCAACAAGTATCATCCATAGCAGTGGATGTCCAGCCTTTCTGCACTTCCTCCAACACATACATGACCAGCTGTGCTTGTTATATGCACATTATGTGTGCATATACTAGGAGGCTAACCCACATTAGGCTTGTGAGCATGGGAGCATGGGAACAAGCTCTAGTGGAGCATGGATTAGGACTAACCTTAAGGGTTAAGGTTAGGGATAGGCATCCAAGGGTCACACATGGGAAATGGAGAGTCAAGAGTCACTTGAGGGCCCTCCTATATGATAGCATGGGGCACACTCAAGGGGGGCTTGGAGGCTTGGGCTTATGAGGCCAAGACTATGTTATGCTCTCTTGTGTAGAGGTTCATATCTACTCATCTACCATTTCACACTATAGCTACATGCTATTGGATTGGAGTTATACCTCTTGATGGTATGGGACATCAAGGTAGAGGTATGATGTATTTCATTTATAATTCATGTGTGCATCCCTTGGGCTCGGGGGTGGTTGGGTGGTTGAGTTCATGCCTGATTAATGCATGTATATCCATAACAATTATCTAGAGAGATCTTAGGGTTTTAACAGTGGTATCAGAGCAATCTCTATTTAATTGCTGTTGATTTTTTTAAGTAAATTTTAATATTTAAAAATAAAAATATTATTTTGTTGATTTGTATTGATGAATTGCACGTGGATCATCGATATGGTGATTGGAACGTGTGTTACTACAATTCAATGGACGAATCGACGTTGCGGGGGAATTCCGTGAGTTTAATGCTATTTTTCCCTATTTTTTATGGTTAAAATCAAGCATTAATGGAACTTTATACAAAAATACCACATATTTTATGGTGGATATTTTTGGTAGAATGGATTCCCTGAATTTCTAGAATTTTTAAATTTTTTTTCTAATTTTTTAGGAATTTTTTGAGCATTTTTATGATTAAAAATATATTTTTTATACATTTTTGCGAGTTTTTTCTACGAGTATGCGATCAAATTTCTGTCTATTTTCTGCTGAAATGCAGTAGGGGACAGCATGTTGATGCATGAAATGCTCTCCCATGTGTGTGGGATCCAATTCTGATTTTTCCTTCATTTTTCCGTGTGAATTTCTCTTAAAAGGGATTTTTTTATATTAATCATAATTTATGTTTAATTATGATTAAGATTAATTAAGACATAATCAACCTCCTCTCTAAACACAGAAGGAGAGGGTGGAGAGGGAAGGTATTGGAGAAGGTGGAGAGGAGAGAAGAGTGAAGAGAGAATCTACTCTCTCTTCCTCCTCCATTTCTTCTACGCGCAGGCGGCGGGAGATTAATTAAAACAGATTAATTAAGACATAATCAGCCTCCTCTCTAAACAGAGAAGGAGAGGGTGGAGAGGGAAGGTATTGGAGAAGGTGGAGAGGAGAGAAGAGTGAAGAGAGAATCTACTCTCTCTTCCTCCTCCATTTCTTCTACGCGCAGGCGGCGGGAGGGGGGGACTACGCAACAACCGGCGGAAAAAAAATGCCCCCCCTAAAAAAATCAAAAACCCTTAATAAGCTTAAAAAGCTTATTTTTTTAAAAAATGAGTTTTTTATTATTTAAAAAAAGCTTTTGGAAAATTTTCACCTGAAAAATATGGGATTTGAGAAAAAAATCTCTGAAAATTTCTTCTTGAAACTTTTTGGATTTTCATCTTTTGGAAAACCTTTGGCTTTCCGTCTTCCCGAAACCTTTTGGCTTTTCGAATTCCGGAAAAACTTTTGCCTTCCGTATTCCGGAAACTTTTGACCTTTCACATTCTGATTTTTTTGGTCTTTTCATTTTCCCAAAACTTTTGGCTTTCCGTATTCCGGGAAAACCATTGGAATTCCGAAATTTTTTTGACCGTTCGTATTCTAAATGCGTTCGAGGTAATTTAAAAAGTTTTAAAAATTCATGAAAATTAGTGAAAAATTAGACAAAGGTTATTTTAAATTTTGGAAAAATGTGGGGTTGGTGTTTGGCATGTGGTGTGTCCATTCGCGCGCCCGCACGTGACCATTCAAAATCCTTTAAAAATATATTTTTTGACCCAAAAAATTAGAAAAATCCATTAAAATTGTAAATTTTCATTGGATTTGAGAATTGTTGGGCGGAATTGGAAATTTCGTGAACGATGGGATTCTCAAGAAAAATTAGGAATATTCTAGATATTATTTTTAGAAATCCTAAAAATTGGTATTTTTAAAATATCAATGGTATTTTGGCAAATTTAATTGCTAAAAATTTTCTAGAAAAATATAGGTTTGGAATGCCATAAGATAGGTTTGGTGGAATTCAAAATTATCATATTTTGAGGTCCTAGAAAATTAGAAAAAATTAGGAAAAAATCATGATAATTCTTTTTCTCGAGAATTTAATATTTTTGAGGGTTATTTAATGTTAAAGTACGTTTTCTCGTGCTGACATTAGATAGATGCGGATTATTCGCATATTATTAATACGATTATATCTCGTATTAATGGATATTTATGTTTGGATTAATTCTAAACGATGTATTCATGATTTTTCACCATTGTTTAGCCTTTTTTTTTGACATGTTCCTTAATTTCTTTTGATGGCTATAATTTACGTTCAAAGTGTGTTTCACCTTTGACACTTTTCCATGATAATTTATTTTGCACTTATTTAAGTGTGGATTGTGCTTAATTTCTTAAGCCTAAGACAAATTCTATCATGGGTTAGTTGATCGGTTTGTTTTGGTGGATTTTATTGGATGTTTTCCAAGTTTTATATAGACTCATCAAGTTCTGCCTAGATCACTTGTGTCTAGGGTTTTCTTATTGAGTGCTACACACATGTGTTTCACTTGTGTCTAGGGTTTTCTTATTGAGTGCTACACACATGTGTTTCACTTGCTTACTTTGGAGTTTTGTTTGAACAACACAATGTTCATATACTCCGGATTGATGAGTTGGCCACCAATTTTAATGCTTCTTTTGGCATGATTAATGTCCATTAGATGGTATGCATTGATTTTTATGATCAACTATGGTCTTTATGGATTTGAGGAGCTTCTATGCTTTTATCCATGGTTTTATAAGGATCTTTTGATCTTTTGAATAATTACATGTGCTTTGAAGGTAGCATTTGCCTTCGTTTTTTACACGTAATTTTGGAGTATATTTCTTATACTCTTGTACATATTCCAACTCGGATACCTAGTTTCTTATGTATCTAGGTGAGTTATTTTTCTACCCTAACTTTATTGTGTTTTAGGTAGTTATCATTAGAAAGGCGCCAATAATTCAAAATTCTTTTCTAATGATGTACTCAATAAGGATTATTCCTTGATGTAGTCTTAGGTATATAGAGACAGGTTTTAGTATGTGAAAGTCTGGATAAGGCCATCTTATTCCTTTTATACAGGATTTTATTCATATTTCCTAGACGGCATACTAGGGAGTTTCAAATTGTTAAGGTATGTATGGGTGGCATGGGACGCTTATGATCCTTCACATATATTATCTTATGGGATAATTTGGGCTCAAGATTGTCGCTTTGCTTACATCACTTAGCATGTTGTTGCCACTTCAACATTCAAAGACAATCTCATTTTCTAAATTCACTAGAAGTTATAGTGTGGACATTCTCTAGATAAACTTATTTTATCTTTAGCCTGCATGTTGTTATGAGGGTAATCTCATCGGCATTTTCACTTGTTGAAATCTCTTTCTTTAGAGTTCAAACAAGTTTATCTTGTTGTGTTTGGACAAGGAAATTTGGATTCTTCCTTTGTTGGCATTTCTTTCTCTAGTTCCGTACTTTAGGTGATTTATATAGTCAACCTGATTGTTTACGGATGGACATATGTGACTCATCGAGACGCTGATGACTCTCTATGTTGATATGGGTAACTCGAGACGTTGATTATTCCATATGCAGATGTGGGTATATCGGGGTGCCAATGAATCCCTGGTTTCTGCTGTGTTATAATGTCATGTTTTCCTACTTTATTCGGAGGAAGTTACTTTGAACGTGAATTGCTCTGATCATCCGCAGTAGTCTGATGGGCAAACAGAGTGTAAGAATCAGATTGTAGAGTATATGCTTTGTGCATATGTCTCTAGAAAATCATCATATTGGAAAATATTCCAATGATGGAATTTGCCTATAACAGTTTTAAATATACGGCTATTGGTTTTAGTCCGTGCATACTTATATATGGGTATTAACCCAGGGCACCTATTGATGTCGGTCTTAAGAACATCGAGCTTGATGCATCTAGGGATTTCTTGCGTAATATACAGGAAATTCTGACCTAAGCTCGGGATTGTATCAGGAGTGCTCAGGATAGAGTACGATTTTATACTGATACGGGACGCTCATCTCGGTCTTTTGAACCAGGAGCGTTGGTTTATTTTAATGTTCCTAAAGATTCTCAGACTTTGTCAATAGAAAAATGCTCGAATTTATCTCCTAGATATTGTGGTCCATTTTCGAGTTATACATCGGATTGGCACGCTTGCGTTTGAACTTAAAACTACCTCCACATGTTAGAGTTCATCCAGTCTTTCATATCAATAGATTGAAAGGGAAACTGGGAGGTGAGAATAACACAGTTACCCCTCAAGAACTCGTTGAAGTCAAAGATTTATCCTATGTTCCACATGAACCTGATAAGGTTCTTGAATTCAGGGAAAGGAAACTTTGTAGTTGACTAATCCCTGAGGTTAAAATTAGGTGGAAAGATAGGGAATTTGACTTGGGAGTCGGTTGAGATTGTGCAGCGCAGTTCTCCTTCTTTTCATTTTGGAGTGCAATGTTTTGAGAGAGGGGAAGTATGTTATATGCACATTATGTGTGCATATACTAGGAGGCTAACCCACATTAGGCTTGTGAGCATGGGAGCATGGGAACAAGCTCTAGTGGAGCATGGGTTAGGACTAACCTTAAGGGTTAAGGTTAGGGTCAGGCATCCACCAAGGGTCACACATGGGAAATGGAGTCAAGAGTCACTTGAGGGCCCTCCTATATAATAGGGGCATGGGGCACACTCAAGGGGGGCTTGGAGGCTTGGGCTTATGAGGCCAAGACTATGTTATGCTCTCTTATGTAGAGGTTCATATCTACTCATCTACCATTTCACACTATAGCTACATGCTATTGGATTGGAGTTATACCTCTTGATGGTATGGGACATCAAGGTAGAGGTATGATGTATCTCATTTATAATTCATGTGTGCATCCCTTGGGATCGGGGATGGTTGGGTGGTTGAGTTCATGCCTGATTTATGCATGTATATGCATAACAATTATCTAGAGAGATCTTAGGGTTTTAACAGTGCTTCTATGTTAGATAGAGCAAGATCCATCTCCAATTGCTCTGGCTCTTTCCATCCCACTGATGCATTATCCCAGCAGTCCTTAAATCTCCTCATCCCCTTATTATTCAATCTTTTGGCTATTCTGGGGTCTTGTAAGGCTAAAGGGGGATTGAACTTATGAGTCCACCATATCCCTAAGAACAATAAAGAGTTCCCTGAGGCTCTACCACAACCATCCTAGACCATGAGTTCCAACACCTCTTTCCATTTAGAGCACAGCATCCTGCACAGTGGACCCAATTATTTTGAGAGGGGCACGAGAAAACACTTTATCTTTCTAGCTTAGACCTTGCCACACTCCATCGAGATACACAGTTGAACATTCCACCAATTCCCTTGACATCTTAGACTAGACATTTAGGCAGAAACACAGCCAATCTTGCAATGGTATAAGAGGGGAGGTGAAGAATGCCAAGCCCACCTTCAGATTTAGGCATGCAAATTTTACCCCAGGCTAGCCAGGCAACAAGAGTCTTCATATTGGACCCTCCATTCCTCCACACAAAGTCTCTAATAGGCCTGATTATCTTCTATCACTACCCTTTTCCCAAAAACCAGCACAGGGCAGAGAAACGTAATATAAGCATTCAATATTGTGTTGCATATAGCCACCCTATCATGAAATGGGACCCTGATATCCTCCCACATCTTTAATTTTATAAAACAATGTGTCTAATGCCCAATCAATGAGTTGTTTATTTGTCACATCCACCCCAAATGGGACCCCTAGGTATCTGACAATCTAACCTTTCCTCACCACCTCACACCCCCATCTCTCCAGATCAAAGTTATTGTCCTCAGACAAACTGATCAGTTTAGACTTGTGAATATTTCATTTGGAGTCTAAAGCATCCGCAAACTCTTGTATAATATCAAGAGCCAATCTAATATTATCATTATCAGCTTCCAAGAAGAGTAGGGAGTCATTAGTAAAACATTGTATAACCAATTACTCCCCATTGAATAACTTCAAGCCCTTCACCCTCCCACTAGAGGAAGCCATCTCAAGGGCTCTAATCAAGGGGTGAGAGGCAATAGCAAAGAGAAGGGGGGCAAGGGGGCAGCCTTGTCTCACTGATCTGTGAACCTCAAATCCTCCAACAACTCTTCCATTCAACAGCAGTAAGCTAGACTTGCTCCCCTGGGTGAGAGTAAATATGCAAGCATAAATTTTGGAACCAAATCCCAATTTGTCCATTATTCTAGCCACAAAGAACCAGTGCACCACTCTATCATATGCCTTCTCCAAATCTAGCTGCAGAAGAATACATTTTTGTGTAGTCTTTAAGGCCACATCCCTACCCAACATAGCAGCATAGATGTTGTCACAAATGGATCTCCCCTTGATAAATCCATGCTGTTTCTCATAAATTATCTCCTGAAGAGTAGGGGTTAATGGCAATGACTTTGGATAAGATTTTGTATATGATAGCCAGTAAAGTGATGGGCCTCCAATGATTAAACTTGTCACAAGCATTCTGCTTAGGGATCAGTTTCACCAGCCCTTCCTTTAAATCTCTATCTAAAAGGATTAGAATATATCACATGGCTTAAGCCACCGGATTACTACCCTAGTTATTCCTCCCTACCTCGCCCCCACTTGCCTTTTTTCTAGCCTCGTCTTTAGCTTGTCTCACATTCATTTTCCCCTTTACTGTCTTCCATCCACCCTCTCCCCTAGAGCCCCCAACATTTTCTTCAATATTTTTACCCTTATCCACTAGGCCTTTACCCTTACCTCCCTCCATCTCCCCATTTTTCCTCTCACCCTCCAACTTATCCATGTTTTCAACCTCTACTCTCACCAGATTCCCTTTACCGCTGCAGTTTCTAGCAATATGCCCGAAACCCCACATTAAAAGCATGCATCGGGAAAGGGACCAAATTTGAGCCTCAACTCCAACTTTCCTAGTTCACCTAAATCCACCTCTACTGATTTAGGGGTTTCAATTCCTCTATTCCATGCAATGCAAATGCTATTGCCTTGCTTATTACTAGCTTTATCCTTAAGGCAGATAAAGTACTGGCCTAATTGCACAGGCAGTTTCCCTCAAGGCGGGATTAAGCCAGGGGGAAACCCTAAGATTTCAACCTACACAAGGCAAAATTCAGCCAAGATTTTATTAACATAAAAAAAAAGGGATCAAAAGGAATCACATGCATCAACCTATGATCCATGAACAGGGGGGCTCTGGCAAAGAGTTTTGGGACAACTTGCGCCTTTGTAAATAAAACATTAAAGAAGCCTTTCCCTAAATAAAAATCCAGAGACACCACACTACCATGAAGAACATCATCTTGTAACCATCTCGCTACCTTGGCTTTCAAGGGGATCCTTCCTAGGAAAAAAACAATCACACTACACAAAGCAAACAATTCAATCTGGCTCCTCACCAGCTCGGAATACACTTTCAGACATACCTTTTCACCTCTTGTTAATGGTGCATGTCCTCTTCATCTCATTAGACACTCCATCCCCCCAATCCCCCCCAGCCATTATCTCCTTCTTCCAGTTTGATTCTCCCAGAGACAATCTATGCATGCGTCTCATCACCTATCACTATAGGTACGAGGACATGCACGTACAAGTGTGAGATAACCCCCCACTCCCCCACTCATCTCACCTAGTACCCGCTATAATTGTCACTTTAACTCTCGCTCGTCCTAGCACAAAAGCATCTTTCCATTTCTCTTCGGCTTGCAATGACAATGGGTGACTCCCAGTCAGTGTGCTCTATTTCATAAATGAATTCCACAAAAATAAGTTTGTCTATCTCTTCTTGCACAATTATGAAATATTTGGGATTCATTTGATAAGGTCTTTGCCTTGTGGGTTTGATTCTTCCCTTCATGTCCATGTATTTCTCGGGTAAAGCAATCCTTGAATTCTCTTAGTAGTTCTACCACTTCATTTTCCTCATTGAGAGTTAGATCCTTAGAAATGAACATTGGTTTGGGCTCCTCTCCAAGTTTCACTAAGTCTACCTCGGACCTCCTTGACCTCAGTGGTGTAAGATTCCTCCCCAACCTTCGAGGTATACAGGAGTAAGAATCTCCCTTTTTGATCTTATAATTATTCCCTCTCTAAAATAAAAGAAAGATTTTGTTTAAAAAAGGAAGACCCTTTCCCTAGAATACTTCTCAGGAGTTCCAACTGTTTTAAGGATTCAGAACAATGAGTTCAGAAGTAAAAATTGGTGTTTTGGATACCAAGGTTTTGGTCTTCATTCGAGTACGGCCCAAAAGAAGTTCTTTATCTATTGGGGAGTTTAAGAAGTTATCCCCCAGATATTGTGAGCCTTATCTGAATTCAAAGAAAGTAAGTGTCTTAGCTTACGAGCTTCTTTTATCTCCTCATCTCAAAGTTCTTAATGTATTTCATAGAAATATGTGCCAAACCCAAATCATGGAAAGACGGTAAAACTTCAGTGGCAAGATACCATTGGCTTCTAAGTTACGCTAGCTCCTTCCTTTATATAAGTCGTAACTTTTACTTGTCGCTCACAGTAATCTTACTCCCATCAATCTCCTTCTTTCTTAATCTCCTTCATGGCTTGGCAACAAGAATTAGTTTTATCCATGATGATTTCTCACCTTCAAGACACAAGCGAGTCTGTGAAGAAGGATTTTATAGAACAGTATGAGCGCTCACTTTTCCCTCACTTGGGAACTTCTGTAGCTCAGACCAAATGGCGGACCTATCAAAACATAACTAGGGTAACACCCTGGGGTCAGCAGCACTTTCGTAACAATGTTCGCTTGGCCATGGTTATTGAAGCTTTGGGTTTGGGTCCCCGATACTACTGCGTCATGAGATCAAGACATCTTGGGTTTTCTGAGCGGGTCTTCTTACTGGCGTGTTTTCTTCCTCATGAGAAGATATGCCTTTACCCCGTTTTTGGCTTACCTCTCAGAGGTCCTTTTGTTAGAACACCTCATACCACTGAGATAGGCGCGGCAATAACCAACAGAATCATTCCCATAGATGAGTTACCTTATACGTGCGCAGCTTGCGAGCGCTGCTTTTGTGATCATATGATGGACGGGCTTATGGAAGTGTAAAGAGTTCTTTTATCTTTACTGTATATGTTCCAAGAATGAATAAAGTTTAAATCTTGTTCTTGTCTTGATCCTTACTCTCTTTGAGACTTTTTTAATTGGTGATTAATCTTAATTAAAAAATTTCTCTCAGTCTCATACTTGTGCATCTTGCGAAATTACCCCCAATTTGTGAGATGAGGGCATCTCGCGTTTTTCAAGTGGGAGAGAATGTAAGATTCCTCCCCAGCCTCTCAAAATGTCCAGCATCTTCCCCTGTAATCAATCCCTCTTCAAAAATATAAAAGACTTGTTTCTAACTGTTTTAACCTAGAGAGAGAAAATATTCTAGAGAGAGAATATTCAAATTTTTAATATTTTTGGATAGAAAATTATCTCATCTTATTAAAATAAGTTCCCCTAAAACAGAAATTCAAAAAGAACTTTCCAATGTGCAATTGGAATTAATTGAAAATGGGTATAAAGGACCTTAGCCTAAGGGTCTAGATTTTCAGAAATTTTTGGATTATGGTCCAATTAAGGTTCCTATGGGCCAATAGCATCAATCCATGTGTAGGGAGGAGATAAATCCAATTTGTAAAAGAAGATACCCAAAAATGAGTAAATGCTCACATAAGATGAAGAGTTGAAAATGTACAAGGTTTATTAGTAAAAAAAACTATGAGCAATATTAAAAATATGAGATATTTTGGGTATCCAAAAATGAGTAAATGCTCACATAAGATGAAGAGTTGAAAATGTACAAGGTTTATTAGTAAAAATTTAAAGGAGGTGCATATTTCACATAAGATGAAGAGTTGAAAATGTACAAGGTTTATTAGTAAAAAACTATAAGCAATATTAAAATGATTCCATTATGACACATATGTAAGGAAGGGGAGTTCTTTAAAGGAGGTGCATATTTCACATAAGATGAAGAGTTGAAAATGTACAAGGTTTATTAGTAAAAAAACTATGAGCAATATTAAAATGATTCCATTATGACACATATGTAAGGAAGGGGAGTTCTTTAAAGGAGGTGCATATTTCACATGCTTGAATGAGTTTTAAACTCATAAAAATTGAGATATTTCATCTCTCCTCTCTCCTCATTCAAGTCTAGTTCCAAAAAGTTAGCTTAACTGACCTAAAAATGGTCAAATATTGACCAAACTGATTTAGAAAATTCTAGAATCAGTTTGTTTGGTTAGGAGCTCAATTTTTCCTATAAATAGAAGCCTCCCCCTTGTTGAAAAATAGATAGTGTTTATGCATCGTTACTCTACTCCACCTAAGCCAAGAACTATGAATTCATTAATAATTCACTAGTTTTTGGAGCTTCCCTCTTTCTTCAATCCCCATTAGTGGCTCCATCAACATACTTAACCAATTGATTGGTTGGGGGCCTCTACCATGAACAAAGAATCAAGGAATTTGTAAGGTAATTAGTGAATATTGATCTTTTCTATAATTTCTCAATGTTTCTCTCTTCTCAACCCCTCTCAAGCTTGAGAAGCTTAATTGGTATGGTTTTTTAAATGCTATTGAAGTTAATTGGTGAATAGTAGTGAAGAGTTACATAATTTAATAAATGCTATTGAAGTTAATTTCCATTTATGTTTAAATTCTAATGGTTTTTATGTAATTTCTCTCTCTCACTCAAGAAATGGTCATACTCATGACCCATTCTCAATCCAAATCAAGCTTTTCATAAAGCTTTCCTTAACCCAAGATTAAGCTATGCTTGAGGCCAAATTAATGGCTTTTTTCTATGCTTTTAGTCATGAATATTGATGATTCAATCCATTATGGATTAAGGATCCAATTAGGGATCACTTTAATTATTTTCTTAATGATAAGCTTTATCCCTTAGAAAAATTGAGATTTATCAATCATAGCAGCGGAGCTATGGCAAAATTTTTATAAAAATTACGCATAAAATAATTTCATTCAAAGCATGAAAAGAGGACTTCCTACCATATTCTAGGAATTATCATCCTAGATTAATTGAAAGATATTCATTGTAATCATAGAGAAATTGATTTTTATATTATGCATAATTGATTTTCATGCATAGAGGTATGCATAAAAGATGATTACTTTAATGTAAAAGTGTTACTTTTATCATATTTGGATTTCATGCATAGAGGTATGCATAAAAGATGATTATTTTAATGGAAAAGTGCTACTTTTATCATATTTGGATTTCACGCATAGAGGTATGCATAAAAGATGATTATTTTAATGTAAAAGTGTTACTTTTGTCACAATTGAATTTCATGCATAGAAGTATGCATAAAAGTTGATTATTTTATTATAAAAGTGTTACTTTTATCATATTTGGATTTCATATATAGAGGTATGCATAAAAGATGATTATTTGGATTTCATGCATGTTATAAAAGTGTTACTTTTATCATATTTGGATTTCATGCATAGAGGTATGCATAAAAGATGATTATTTTAATGTAAAAATGTTACTTTTGTCACAATTGAATTTCATGCATAGAGGTATGCATAAAAGTTGATTATATTATTATAAAAGTGTTACTTTTATCATAGTTGGATTTCATGCATGGAGGTATGCATAAAAGATATTCTTTTTATACTAAAAGTGTGATTTTCATCATAAATGGATTTTATGCATAGCTGAGATGGATAAAAGAAATTCTTTTATTCTAAAAGTGTAATTCCTACCAAATTGAATTTATGTATAAGAAGATGCATAAAAATTGATTTTTAATTCAAAAGTGTCATTCTCATCTTAATTGAATTTATGCATAGGAAGATGCATAAAAGATTGATTTTTAATTCAAAAGTGTCATTCTCATCTAAATTGAATTTATGCATAGGAAGATGCATAAAAGATTGAATTTTAATTCAAAAGTGTCATTTTCATTTAAAATGAGTTTATGCATAGGAAGATGCATAAAAGATTGATTTTACTTCGGAAGTATTAATCTCCTTAAATGGAATTTATGCATAAGTAAATGTGTAAAGATCTCTTATATCAAATATAAGAATTCTCTTGTATTCTATAAATAGATATGAGATGTGATAAGATGTGATAAGATGTGATAAGATGAATTAAGATGTGATAAGATGTGTATGGGATGAGGTAAGAAGTGTATGTGATAGGATAAGATGTATATGGGTTGTGATAGGGCGAGAATGGATGTGATAGGGCGAGAATGGATGTGATGTAAAAGATTAGATGTGAAGGCATATGGGGTTATATGAATGGGAATGTGGAAATGGATGTATGTATGTGGATGTGTGGATGTGGAGATGGGAGTATGGATGTATGAATATGAAAATGGGTGTATGCATGAAGATGTATATACATAGATGTGAATGTGGATGTAGATGTGGATATATAGATGTGAATGGGAATGTGGATGTGAATGTGGATGTAGATGTGGATGTATAGATGTGAATGGGAATGTGGATGTGTATGTATAAATGTAGATATGGGATGTGGATGTATAAATGAGGATGTGAAAATGGAGGTATGCATGTAGATGTGGATGTATGGATGTGAATGTGGATGTGGATGTGGATGTGGATGTATGGATGTGGATATGGATGAGTATGTATGAATGTGGATATGGGATGTGGATGTATAAATGAGGATGTGAAAATGGAGTTATGCATGTAGATGTGGATGTATGGATGTGAATGTGGATGTGGATGTGGATGTGGATGTATGGATGTGGATATGGATGAGTATGTATGAATGTGGATATGGGATGTGGATGTATAAATGAGGATGTGAAAATGGATGTATGCATGTAAATGTGGATGTATGGATGTGAATGTGAATGTGTATGTGAATTAATGTGTCGTCGATATGAGGAATTGGATGAGAATGAGTACACATTGAATGGAATGTGGAATAAGTAATGTGGACTAAGGAGGGATAATGTGGAAAGACGAGAGTTCGATTTAGAAACTGTATTTTGTGACTGTTTGTAAATGACTGTTTTATGTCAAGAATGCTGGGGAAGCATTTTGACCGTCTTGTGGATTAAGGTCATGAAGACCTAACTGTTAAAGTTGCAACTGCTGACGGAGAGTCAATGGAGGACGTCTCGCGTAGCAAGGTCGACCGAGGTCTTGACCAGCCTCGGTTCGATTTAAATGGTGAGCTTCCGGTACGGTGGATGAGGGACCAAGGAAGCGGCCTATGAGTGAAGCGCTAGGTCACCTGCGAAGGATCCTAGAGGGTGCTGACCATACAGTGCTCGGGCTCTGGGTTGCCAAAGATACCCACACGTGCGTCGTGGAAGATATTGGAACAAGGAGTAAGAGTTGTTTTGTGAAACCGGGCATGGATCTGGTTGATTGACCTTGCTGGTCTTCAATGGATGAGTCCATGGCTCTTTATATGGATCTGTTGGTTGATCTTGCTGATCTTTAACGAGATTCCATCTTGATTTTTATAAGTGATTATATTGCCGAGTATTATGGGCTAGGAACTATTGAAAAGGCCCCTGTGTGGACAGGTAGTGAGCGTTCTAGTTGCCAATGATGCCATAGATACTCCGATGAAGGAATGATGGGAAATTATGAATCAACCGGATAAATTGGAAGATTATGATCAGTGGTACTATGGTTTCATTAAAGGATTGTTTTAAAGTTAGCTGATGCTAAGAAAAAGGCAATTTCATATTGGGTGTATAAGTGGTGTGACTAGTTTTATGTTTGCATGAACTTCCGGCTAGGGGGCCTTGGAACTCTTTTCCTTGGTACCCGGGACAAAACCTAACCAAATTCCAAATTGGATCCCATCACTACAGTGGTTGGGCGGTTGGCTAACCCATGGGATCGGATGGGGTTAGGCTGGACTGATGGATCCGTAAATCGAGACTCAATTTCCGTTATTACGATAGATGAAGTAAGTCCTGGATAGTAATTGTTCTATGGATAGGAATCAACGGCTGTGCCTCTTGATGGGAAAAAAAGCGTTGAACCCAATGATCCAAGTGCAAGTTTCTTCCTTGATCTGACCGAGTATCTTTATAGGTGTAGTCTGATCAGTTTGATCACTATTAATGGTCTTGACTACAAAAGAGTAAAAAGTTATCCTGGAGGAATCGCCCGTGCTTTCCGGATAAGGGAAGTTTTTTCGGGTTCGGTTTTGGAAAAACCGACGGATTAGTCTTTTGTCCGGATATCCGTGGACGAGGCCCCGAGTGTGGGACCCTGCCTCTCGCAAGAAGTGCTACTTCCGCTGCTAGTACCCCGAATCCGTAGCGCGGTGGGAACAGGGATCTCACAGTTGGTATCAGAGCGAATTGGTTAATAAAGATCAACTGAGAAGCCAAATATGTCAAAAATTTATCAAGAAGCACAAAAAGGTTGTAATTGTGTGATATAATTCATACAATTTGATATTCAAACTGAAATTCGTAATTTGGTAATTGGGTCTTCAGATGGAAGTACCGTAATTATATAGAATCCCTGACTTGCTTGAGGCCTAGACATGATTCCAAGGGCCGTGACTACCCGTATATACCGAGAGTATACTGCAGCTCTTTACTGACAGTATATACGAGTAAATCTAAGACTTGAAATTATAAGCGTTAATGCTATCCAGAGGATGATTTCGAATGTGGTTGATATGATTTTTAATTCTATTTGAGAATTGATGAATTGATTTGGATTCTGATTGAAAAATGATGATCCCTGAAATTTGGTTGAAATGTAATAAGCTGAGCGAAACCTCAATGAGGATGAATGGGATGAGTCCCTGTGATGATATTCATAACTGGAATGATGATAATGATTTCAACAAATCACTATGAGATTAGTGGATTGTGCTGTCAGATTGCTATTATTAATACTTGACCGTTAGATCAAGTTAAGGGATGACAAATTGAGAACTTACTTGACTGAAATTCCCGTGGAGGAATGTTCAAAAGGAAATTTTTCGGTCTAATGGACCATTATCATGTTAAAGATATGAATGATATGATTTGAATAAAATGTTGAAGAGTTCAAAGGGATATTTATCCCAGTATTCTCTTGGGTTGACCAGAATATAAGGAATCCCAGAATAAAATTGGATCTTAAGAAAAAGAGTTATCCTCTACCTTGCGAGATGAGGACATCTCGTACTTTTTTAAGTGGGGTAGAATGTAAGATTCCTCCCCAACCTTCGAGGTATACAGGAGTAAGAATCTCCCTTTTTGATCTTATAATTATTCCCTCTCTAAAATAAAAGAAAGATTTTGTTTAAAAAAGGAAGACCCTTTCCCTAGAATACTTCTCAGGAGTTCCAACTGTTTTAAGGATTCAGAACAATGAGTTCAGAAGTAAAAATTGGTGTTTTGGATACCAAGGTTTTGGTCTTCATTCGAGTACGGCCCAAAAGAAGTTCTTTATCTATTGGGGAGTTTAAGAAGTTATCCCCCAGATATTGTGAGCCTTATCTGAATTCAAAGAAAGTAAGTGTCTTAGCTTACGAGCTTCTTTTATCTCCTCATCTCAAAGTTCTTAATGTATTTCATAGAAATATGTGCCAAACCCAAATCATGGAAAGACGGTAAAACTTCAGTGGCAAGATACCATTGGCTTCTAAGTTACGCTAGCTCCTTCCTTTATATAAGTCGTAACTTTTACTTGTCGCTCACAATAATCTTACTCCCATCAATCTCCTTCTTTCTTAATCTCCTTCATGGCTTGGCAACAAGAATTAGTTTTATCCATGATGATTTCTCACCTTCAAGACGCAAGCGAGTCTGTGAAGAAGGATTTTATAGAACAGTATGAGCGCTCACTTTTCCCTCACTTGGGAACTTCTGTAGCTCAGACCAAATGGCGGACCTATCAAAACATAACTAGGGTAACACCCTGGGGTCAGCAGCACTTTCGTAACAATGTTCGCTTGGCCATGGTTATTGAAGCTTTGGGTTTGGGTCCCCGATACTACTGCGTCATGAGATCAAGACATCTTGGGTTTTCTGAGCGGGTCTTCTTACTGGCGTGTTTTCTTCCTCATGAGAAGATATGCCTTTACCCCGTTTTTGGCTTACCTCTCAGAGGTCCTTTTGTTAGAACACCTCATACCACTGAGATAGGCGCGGCAATAACCAACAGAATCATTCCCATAGATGAGTTACCTTATACGTGCGCAGCTTGCGAGCGCTGCTTTTGTGATCATATGATGGACGGGCTTATGGAAGTGTAAAGAGTTCTTTTATCTTTACTGTATATGTTCCAAGAATGAATAAAGTTTAAATCTTGTTCTTGTCTTGATCCTTACTCTCTTTGAGACTTTTTTAATTGGTGATTAATCTTAATTAAAAAATTTCTCTCAGTCTCATACTTGTGCATCTTGCGAAATTACCCCCAATTTGTGAGATGAGGGCATCTCGCGTTTTTCAAGTGGGAGAGAATGTAAGATTCCTCCCCAGCCTCTCAAAATGTCCAGCATCTTCCCCTGTAATCAATCCCTCTTCAAAAATATAAAAGACTTGTTTCTAACTGTTTTAACCTAGAGAGAGAAAATATTCTAGAGAGAGAATATTCAAATTTTTAATATTTTTGGATAGAAAATTATCTCATCTTATTAAAATAAGTTCCCCTAAAACAGAAATTCAAAAAGAACTTTCCAATGTGCAATTGGAATTAATTGAAAATGGGTATAAAGGACCTTAGCCTAAGGGTCTAGATTTTCAAAAATTTTTGGATTATGGTCCAATTAAGGTTCCTATGGGCCAATAGCATCAATCCATGTGTAGGGAGGAGATAAATCCAATTTGTAAAAGAAGATACCCAAAAATGAGTAAATGCTCACATAAGATGAAGAGTTGAAAATGTACAAGGTTTATTAGTAAAAAAAACTATGAGCAATATTAAAAATATGAGATATTTTGGGTATCCAAAAATGAGTAAATGCTCACATAAGATGAAGAGTTGAAAATGTACAAGGTTTATTAGTAAAAAACTATGAGCAATATTAAAATGATTCCATTATAACACATATGTAAGGAAGGGGAGTTCTTTAAAGGAGGTGCATATTTCACATAAGATGAAGAGTTGAAAATGTACAAGGTTTATTAGTAAAAAACTATAAGCAATATTAAAATGATTCCATTATGACACATATGTAAGGAAGGGGAGTTCTTTAAAGGAGGTGCATATTTCACATAAGATGAAGAGTTGAAAATGTACAAGGTTTATTAGTAAAAAAACTATGAGCAATATTAAAATGATTCCATTATGACACATATGTAAGGAAGGGGAGTTCTTTAAAGGAAGTGCATATTTCACATGCTTGAATGAGTTTTAAACTCATAAAAATTGAGATATTTTATCTCTCCTCTCTCCTCATTCAAGTCTAGTTCCAAAAAGTTAGCTTAACTGACCTAAAAATGGTCAAATATTGACCAAACTGATTTAGAAAATTCTAGAATCAGTTTGTTTGGTTAGGAGCTCAATTTTTCCTATAAATAGAAGCCTCCCCCTTGTTGAAAAATAGATAGTGTTTATGCATCGTTACTCTACTCCACCTAAGCCAAGAACTATGAATTCATTAATAATTCACTAGTTTTTGGAGCTTCCCTCTTTCTTCAATCCCCATTAGTGGCTCCATCAACATACTTAACCAATTGATTGGTTGGGAGCCTCTACCGTGAACAAAGAATCAAGCAATTTGTAAGGTAATTAGTGAATATTGATCTTTTCTATAATTTCTCAATGTTTCTCTCTTCTCAACCCCTCTCAAGCTTGAGAAGCTTAATTGGTATGGTTTTTTAAATGCTATTGAAGTTAATTGGTGAATAGTAGTGAAGAGTTACATAATTTAATAAATGCTATTGAAGTTAATTTCCATTTATGTTTAAATTCTAATGGTTTTTATGTAATTTCTCTCTCTCACTCAAGAAATGGTCATACTCATGACCCATTCTCAATCCAAATCAAGCTTTTCATAAAGCTTTCCTTAACCCAAGATTAAGCTATGCTTGAGGCCAAATTAATGGCTTTTTTCTATGCTTTTAGTCATGAATATTGATGATTCAATCCATTATGGATTAAGGATCCAATTAGGGATCATTTTAATTATTTTCTTAATGATAAGCTTTATCCCTTAGAAAAATTGAGATTTATCAATCATAGCAGAGCGGAGCTATGGCAAAATTTTTATAAAAATTATGCATAAAATAATTTCATTCAAAGCATGAAAAGAGGACTTCCTACCATATTCTAGGAATTATCATCCTAGATTAATTGAAAGATATTCATTGTAATCATAGAGAAATTGATTTTTATATTATGCATAATTGATTTTCATGCATAGAGGTATGCATAAAAGATGATTATTTTAATGTAAAAGTGTTACTTTTATCATATTTGGATTTCATGCATAGAGGTATGCATAAAAGATGATTATTTTAATGTAAAAGTGCTACTTTTATCATATTTGGATTTCACGCATAGAGGTATGCATAAAAGATGATTATTTTAATGTAAAAGTGTTACTTTTGTCACAATTGAATTTCATGCATAGAAGTATGCATAAAAGTTGATTATTTTATTATAAAAGTGTTACTTTTATCATATTTGGATTTCATGCATAGAGGTATGCATAAAAGATGATTATTTTAATGTAAAAATGTTACTTTTGTCACAATTGAATTTCATGCATAGAGGTATGCATAAAAGTTGATTATATTATTATAAAAGTGTTACTTTTATCATAGTTGGATTTCATGCATGGAGGTATGCATAAAAGATATTCTTTTTATACTAAAAGTGTGATTTTCATCATAAATGGATTTTATGCATCACTGAGATGCATAAGAGAAATTCTTTTATTCTAAAAGTGTAATTCCTACCAAATTGAATTTATGCATAAGAAGATGCATAAAAAATTGATTTTTAATTCAAAAGTGTCATTCTCATCTAAATTGAATTTATGCATAGGAAGATGCATAAAAGATTGATTTTTAATTCAAAAGTGTCATTCTCATCTATATTGAATTTATGCATAGGAAGATGCATAAAAGATTGAATTTTAAATGAATTTGTGCATAGGAAGATGCATAAAAGATTGATTTTACTTCGGAAGTATTAATCTCCTTAAATGGAATTTATGCATAAGTAAATGTGTAAAGAACTCTTATATCAAATATAAGAATTCTCTTGTATTCTATAAATAGATATGAGATGTGATAAGAGGTGATAAGAGGTGTATAAGAGGTGATAAGAGGTGATAAGATGAATTAAGATGTGATAAGATGTGTATGGGATGAGGTAAGAAGTGTATGTGATAGGATAAGATGTATATGGGTTGTGATAGGGCGAGAATGGATGTGATAGGGCGAGAATGGATGTGATGTAAAAGATTAGATGTGAAGGCATATGGGGTTATATGAATGGGAATGTGGAAATGGATGTATGTATGTGGATGTGTGGATGTGGAGATGGGAGTATGGATGTATGAATATGAAAATGGGTGTATGCATGAAGATGTATATACATAGATGTGAATGTGGATGTAGATGTGGATGTATAGATGTGAATGGGAATGTGGATGTGAATGTGGATGTAGATGTGGATGTATAGATGTGAATGGGAATGTGGATGTGTATGTATGAATGTAGATATGGGATGTGGATGTATAAATGAGGATGTGAAAATGGAGGTATGCATGTAGATGTGGATGTATGGATGTGAATGTGGATGTGGATGTGGATGTATGGATGTGGATATGGATAAGTATGTATGAATGTAGATATGGGATGTGGATGTATAAATGAGGATGTGAAAATGGAGGTATGCATGTAGATGTGGATGTATGGATGTGAATGTGGATGTGGATGTATGGATGTGGATATGGATGAGTATGTATGAATGTGGATATGGGATGTGGATGTATAAATGAGGATGTGAAAATGGATGTATGCATGTAAATGTGGATGTATGGATGTGAATGTGAATGTGTATGTGAATTAATGTGTCGTCGATATGAGGAATTGGATGAGAATGAGTACACATTGAATGGAATGTGGAATAAGTAATGTGGACTAAGGAGGGATAATGTGGAAAGACGAGAGTTCGATTTAGAAACTGTATTTTGTGACTGTTTGTAAATGACTGTTTTATGTCAAGAATGCTGGGGAAGCATTTTGACCGTCTTGTGGATTAAGGTCATGAAAACCTAACTGTTAAAGTTGCAACTGCTGACGGAGAGTCAATAGAGGACGTCTCGCGTAGCAAGGTCGACCGAGGTCTTGACCAGCCTCGGTTCGATTTAAATGGTGAGCTTCCGGTACGGTGGATGAGGGACCAAGGAAGCGGCCTATGAGTGAAGCGCTAGGTCACCTGCGAAGGATCCTAGAGGGTGCTGACCATACGGTGCTCGGGCTCTGGGTCGCCGAAGATACCCACACGTGCGTCGTGGAAGATATTGGAACAAGGAGTAAGAGTTGTTTTGTGAAACCGGGCATGGATCTGGTTGATTGACCTTGCTGGTCTTCAATGGATGAGTCCATGGCTCTTTATATGGATCTGTTGGTTGATCTTGCTGATCTTCAACGAGAGTCCATCTTGATTTTTATAAGTGATTATATTGCCGAGTATTATGGGCTAGGAACTATTGAAAAGGCCCCTATGTGGACAGGTGGTGAGCGTTCTAGTTGCCAATGATGCCATAGATACTCCGATGAAGGAATGATGGGAAATTATGAATCAACCGGATAAATTGGAAGATTATGATCAGTGGTACTATGGTTTCATTAAAGGATTGTTTTAAAGTTAGCTGATGCTAAGAAAAAGGCAATTTCATATTGGGTGTGTAAGTGGTGTGACTAGTTTTATGTTTGCATGAACTTCCGGCTAGGGGGCCTTGGAACTCTTTTCCTTGGTACTCGGGACAAAACCTAACCAAATTCCAAATTGGATCCCATCACTACAGTGGTTGGGCGGTTGGCTAACCCATGGGATCGGATGGGGTTAGGCTGGACTGATGGATCCGTAAATCGAGACTCAATTTCCGTTATTACGATAGATGAAGTAAGTCCCGGATAGTAATTGTTCTATGGATAGGAATCAACGGCTGTGCCTCTTGATGGGGAAAAAAGCGTTGAACCCAATGATCCAAGTGCAAGTTTCTTCCTTGATCTGACCGAGTATCTTTATAGGTGTAGTCGGATCAGTTTGATCACTATTAATGGTCTTGACTACGTTAGAGTAAAAAGTTATCCTAAAGGAATCGCCCGTGCTTTCCGGATAAGGGAAGTTTTTCCGGGTTCGGTTTTGGAAAAACCGACGGATTAGTCTTTTGTCCGGATATCCGTGGACGAGGCCTCGAGTGTGGGACCCTGCCTCACGCAAGAAGTGCTACTTCCGCTGCTAGTACCCCGAATCCGTAGCGCGGTGGGAACAGGGATCTCACAAGTGGGTTCGTCATATGAAATTCCTTTTTCACTTCGTTAGATTGTCGGGCTATGAGGAAAACAACTGCTCATTCACCCACAATACATAGATCATTGACAACATGGCCATCCAATTTTTACTAAAATCTAGAGGAGGGAGGATGCATATACATCATATTCTCCTCCTCACCCTTGTTTGGAGCAATTACTAGTTCTCATACTTGTACTAATGTGGTATGATCATTTTCACTCATGCATGTCCCCTTCCATGGGAAAAAGGTTTGAAACACAAGCACTTGCATCACTCCTAAAAAGTGAGCACAATATCCTATGGCTCCTCATAATAGTCATGATTTAGTTCAGACTCATGAGGATATTCCCGTTCTTCTAGCAGCTCTTTGACCAAAACTTAATTGATCGGGGAAACCAAGGACAAGAGAAAAATTTCTCTAGAGGATCAAACTCGGGTAGAGAGGAGTATCATAGAGAACTAATCTAGGAAGCAGGGAGGGGAAGAGGAAGAGGGAATATACACTTCATAGAATGAGCACTAGCATCACTCCTTACATAATGAAAAAATCGAGCACAACAAAGGCTTTGGCAAAGTCCTTTGCCATTCTTACAGCTTCGGCCATTGAGACAGGTTTGGCATTCTTCATCACTAAGGTGTCCAATGGCTCATTCATTCCTCAAATGAATCTGGCCATCAGCTGCTCTTCATCCAATTGTGGGGAATATTTGAGGAGAAGGACAAAGACCTAATGTTACTCTTCAATTGTCCGCCTATCCTGCTTTGGTTCTAAGAACTCATTCATTTTGGTTTCAAGGAAGCCCGCAGGACAGAACCTTTTCCTGAGGTATGCTTTAAGATCTGACCAGGTTTTTTGGGTATTTCTGTCGAGACGGTTTGTCTCGCAATGGTTCCTCCATGCGACCCTGGCCGTTTCCACAATCTTTAATCTGGCAAGAGCCATCTTGCTTCTCTCATTATAGCCAGTTACATCAAAGTATTCTTCCATTGCCTCAATCCACTTTTCCACTACTTCACCGCTCCCCTTCACCCTTGAAGGTTGGGATCTGTGCAGGGCTTTACGAACATCAGGATCTAACTCTTCCTCATCGGTAAGAGGATCCGGTTGCCTTGCACGGGCCGCGCGCCTCATGATTTTGACAAAATGAGATTTTTGTCAACTTAACTTTGACAACATTTTTAAGATTATTTACTTTTTGTGATTTATTCTTTAAATAGATAATTATTTCATCATACTTCTTGAAACAAGATTTACTCTGATAATTTTATTAACCATATTCACAATCATGAAAACAATTTAGAATTTTTTTGCAAAACATCGTTTATTATCAAAAGTTTGAGATATATACATAGAGCATCACGGCTCCAAAGTCACTACCTCAATCGCGTACGCATAAAGAAGCAAAACTGCGAAGGAGACATGCCATGATAAACACGATTCATCACTGAAAGAGGTGCTGTAATTCTACTTCTAGGAATAAAGCGGCTAAGAAGCCTAAAAACTCGGCAAGAAATTCTAAAATTCCTAGGCGAATGATTAAAGAGTTGTACATAATGAACAACCCCTAGCCTTATCTATTGAAATTTGAGCATAATGATGAGCTATGGTGGATCAAACACTAGAATCAACATAATTAACAAAGTGATTAGCAAATGATTAAGACGTAATTAGTGAATAATTAGCACATAGATTAATGTAGGCATGGATACTCAAAAACCAGCAAATTCTCATTAGGGCTATGCCTCAATTTATAGAGTTTACATCAAGCATCAAATCCCATTGATTTCTCCATGATTCACTCCCAGAATATCTCCACCTTTTGCCTGATTCTCTCCACCTCTTCTCTTTTCCCTGAATATCTCCCAGAATAACTCCACACTCCGAAATTCCCTCATGCTACCCATTATTCTCTCCCAGTAGATTCTTCTAACCTTTTCACAGGTTCTTTCACAATTACATCTCCTCTTTTACAGCCTCTATCCAAGAGCTTGTTCCCACACACACCCTATTCACTTGTATATTTCAACACCTCCCCTCAAGTGAATAATCCTAGCACACCTGGACCCTGTATCAAGTTTCCCTCTTACTTGATAGCCTGCGACCAGTGCCTCAAGTCCCTAAACTCCATAGTCCTTAACACCCTCTCTCTCTATGTGTCCAAGGCTACTATAAGTGCCCGCGACCTTGACTAAAGTGCTCACACATACATCTACCACGTGGCCTACATCATCGGTGGCTCAGAGGTGGTTTTACTTTATTGGGGTAGGTTACATTGGGTTGTGGGGTCTCTCTCTCTCTCTCTCTCTCTAAGAAAAGATGATCCGACTCCACTTCCCTTGGAGCCTCCATGAAGTTTGCCGATGTCGTTCCTTCTTCACTGGGTTTGCTGTAGCAGTCTCTCGCCATGTGTCCTGGCTTTCCACATTTGTGGCAAGTGAAGGTCCTCCCTCCTACTCTGCCTCTTCCTCGTCCTCGTCCTCGAGAGAATCCTCCTCGGGTGAAGAATGCTTTTTCCTCTCCTGCTGTTGAGTCGAGCTCTTTCTTCTCTTTGCCTCTGCTCTCTTGCTCCAGTAGAGCTGCTTCTATCTCATGTATCTTCAATTCAGGTACATTCTTTAGTGTTGCTACAATGTTTTCATAATCTCCTTTGTCCACACTCTTCAGAAGTACAGCTAATGCTTCATCATCTTCTACCTTTTTGCCAATAGCTGCCAGCTGTTGCTTAATGCTTTTATATTTGTTCAAGTGTGTGATTAAAGGTTCACTTTCCTTCATGTCCAATTTGTAGAATTGCATTAACAGATTTATCTTGAAATTTTTTGCTTGTGTACCAAATAATTTATTGAGTTCATCCCATGCATCTTTTGCCCACTGTATCCCTGTGATATGATGAATGATTTCATCATTTAAACTGAGTGCAATAAGTCCCAATGCTTTTTCATTCCTACTCTTCCACTCATTTTCTCCTCTCTCTGGGCATTCATCTCTCCCTTCAACTAATCCCCACAGATTTTTCCTCATCAGCAAATACATGGTTTTTGTCTGCCATGTATAAAACTGTTCCCCATTAAATTTGGCTATTTCCTGTGCTGAATTCATGGTGATGTGAAGGGGGTCTTACCTCTTGATCAAAATTCAAGATTCAAGGGCAGTGTCTACCCTTTTACAACTCAATCTGGTGTTTAATAGATGATTACAACAATTTTATCAACATAAAATCACCAGAAATTACATTAAATTGAGGGTAACCAATTTGTACGGGATGGTTGGAGTATCAAACCAACTCCGATTTGAAATCTGAAGTTATAGGGATCTGTATCAGATACCTAATGGTTAATTTGAACCCTCAATTGCACCAAAATACAGTGATTAGCACTGATTAATCACTGATTAGCAAATTAATGCTCTGGTTTGTGTGCAGAAAATAGAGTATGTGGGGAGTCCAGATCTGGTGCCTTCCACTTCAAATGAGCTCAAATGCTTTCAAAGGCATCAATAGCAATGAGTCTAGTAGAGGATTAAGCCAAGAAACACAAGATTTGACCAAATAATTAAAGCTTAATCTCTATTTTACCAAAGTCACCTGCAGATTTGATGAAGAGCTTGGATCTCACTGTAGACTTGATGAAATTGATTTCTGTCTTCACCAGCTTGTAGAGCATGATTGATTACCCCTTGGTCTAAGAGGAATTAGCTCAATTTGATTTGATGAGCTCAAGATTTGCAGATTACTCCCAGAAACAGGCGCCTACGAAAATGACGATTTCTCCCTCGTTTCTACGCGGTTTGATGCGCCGTCTTGCTGAGCATGAAGCTAAGAGTGTTAGCTAGCTTGTGTTAAAAGCTCAAGACCTAATGTTGACTGTGCAAGAAGAATGGAGTCCTCCACTGGCTGGGGGTGAAGGGGAGAAGTGAAAGCTCACTAAAAAAATTGATTTTTTGCTAATCTTCTACTAATCCTAATTAATTAACTAATGGGCTCATAAATCTGATAGATTCTAGGCATGGCTCTGATACCATGTTGAAATTTGAGCATGATGATGAGCTATGGTGGATCAAACACTAGAATCAACATAATTAATAAAGTGATTAGCAAATGATTAAGACGTAATTAGTGAATAATTAGCACATAGATTAATGTAGGCATGGATACTCAAAAACCAGCAAATTCTCATTAGGGCTATGCCTCAATTTATAGAGTTTACATCAAGCATCAAATCCCATTGATTTCTCCATGATTCACTCCTAGAATATCTCCACCTTTTGCCTGATTCTCTCCACCTCTTCTCTTTTCCCTGAATATCTCTCAGAATAACTCCACACTCCTAAATTCCCTCATGCTACCCATTATTCTCTCCCAGTAGATTCTTCTAACCTTTTCACAGGTTCTTTCACAATTACATCTCCTCTTTTACAGCCTCTATCCAAGAGCTTGTTCCCACACACACCCTATTCACTTGTATATTTCAACATTATCAAGATCATGGCTAAGGAAATATTTTGCCTGAGTCTCTGACGCTGATTGGTATTGAAATTAATACATCTTCCTCCAAAGAACCACATATATTGACGTCGCTCTATAGGATCAGGGAAGTATAGATCCTCAAAGTGACGGGCAAGCCTCACTCTGCTTACACGGGTTGTACAGAGTTGACGAGATGTTCGAAGGCAAAGGTGATCATATCATCCTGACTCTGGGAAAGTCCAGGAATGCTAGACAGATTTGGGGTATCCATCTAAAAATCCAATTCAATTTATGAGTTTTCAATTTATGAATTCATTTCAAACATAATCTTAGCAAGTGAAAACATTTTTTTTTCGTAGATTTACTTTAGAATTTTAGGCAGTTTCTACTGTTGTTTCATAAGTTCACAACAGCACTCTAATACCAACTGTGAGATCCCACTGCCCCCTCCGCGCATCGAGCTCCCGATTGCTGGCACAGCGGAAGCAGCTCCCTCCTGCGCGAGGCAGGGTTTCCCACTCAGGGCCTCTCCCTCGAATGTCCAGGCACGAGACTAAGCTGGTGGCTATTCTGAAAACCGAAATCGAAAAAATTTCCCATGTCTAGAAAACGGGGACGATTCACCTTTTTGAATTTCTTATCGAATTTTCTAATGGGGTCAAGAGACTAAACTAACCTTCATCTGATTAAACCAGATAGAAGGAAAACTATCACTGACTTGACTTGAAGAAATCAACGCTTTTTTCCTAATTCAAGATCAGGCACAGCCGTTGATCTATTCATTTGAGAAGTCTTCAGGTTATTATTTAACTATTCGAGTTCTAAGCGTATTCCTATTGTTCAATTTCCTTATTAAAACTCTACTACTAATTCCAGCCATCTGGCCCATGGGTTAGCCACCACCCTACCACCCACTGGAATCAGTAAAACCAAATAATTACTCACTCACCCATAATTGAATGCCTTTCTTAACTTTAGCTTTCGGAAAATAGATACGTACACACTCCTCTTTAAAACTTGAATGCCTTTCTTAACTTTAGCTTTAGAAAACAGATACGCACACACTCCTCTTTAAAACTTGAACTCATAAAATGCTCCATTGAACAAACATTTATTGATTACAGATA
Organism: Cibotium barometz; assembly: GCF_041138505.1. Taxonomy (NCBI): domain Eukaryota; kingdom Viridiplantae; phylum Streptophyta; class Polypodiopsida; order Cyatheales; family Cibotiaceae; genus Cibotium; species Cibotium barometz. Next base: position 52,521,320 of record NC_141074.1, read on the forward strand.
TCATAACTCAAAATTTTCATCTAGTTCCTTGTTTCTCAAAAATAGGTATCACTCTGGACTCTTTGTCTCTCGAGACCAGTTGGTCAGCAACGAGATACAGTAACAGATTACAATAATATTTTTTTTCGTCATCATACATATATATCTTCCACGACATACGCATAGGTGTCCTGAAAGCACTGTGAGCCCGTGCATCGCTTGGTCAGAACCCTCCAGGATCCTCCTTAGGTGTCCTGGCACTTCACTCAAGGATCGCTTCGTCGGCCCTCGCCCATCGTACCGAAAGCACACCATTTTTCACCATACCGAGGCTGGTCAAGACCTGGGCAGGTTTTTGCCGTATGAGTCGTCCTTTGAACAATCCCCGACCAGCTATTGCAATCGAACTTTCCTTAGAAAAACACATATACCAAATGCTCCCTCCCAGCATTCTGGCGTAAGACATTCCTTTAAGAAAACAGGGTTTCTATGCAAGTTTTCAATTTTGATTTTCTTTTGAATACAATGAGTATATCTTAAATCCGTATCCAAGACTTCTAGATTGCAGGTCTGAATTCCAAATAGAATTCCTTGAATTCTGTAACCTTGATCCTCAGATCAAAATCAAAGGGTCTCAACTTAGTTTCAGATTTGGTGGGTGATTTGAGTGTATTTTTCTTGAACTGGTCACATCGTCTTTCCTTGAAACTGATGAAGGAGTTTGGCCTTGGTCATAGCTTGATTCAGGATTTGAGTCTGGTAAGGTTCTTCCTGAACTATCTTTCTCAAAAGGGGTGATATTTCAATTTTACTATTTTTTTGAATTTCATTCATTGAATATTTGCTTAACTGATTTCTAAACTAATCACGAATTCCTATGAAGAATAAATTAATCATTTATCTGAAATTATGACTTCGATAGTTTTTTTTAAGTTTTATCATTACCATCCGAGTGAATATGAAACGATAGAATTTTTCTCTCACAGAGTATTTACTTATTCATTTATCAATTATTCATGGAAATTAAACATAGAATTAAAGAGAACTCTAATTTTGATATAAAAATCATTTATGCATCAATTTATGAATAAAATCAATTTGATGAAAGTAACACTTTTATAATAAAAAAATTCTTTTATGCATAAAAATCAATTTTGATGAAAGTAACACTTTTATAATAAAAAAATTCTTTTATGCATCACTTTATGCATAAAAATCAATATTGGTGAATGTAACACTTTTATAATAATAAAAAAATATTTTATGCATCACTTTATGTATAAAAATCAATATTGATGAAAGTAACACTTTTATAATATAAAAAATTCTTTTATGCATAAAAATTAATATTGATGAAAGTAACACTTTTATAAATAAAAAAATTCTTTTATGCATCACTTTATGCATAAAAATCAATATTGATGAAAGTAACACTTTTATAATAAAAAAAACTTCTTTTATGCATCACTTTATGCATAAAAATTAATAATAATGAAAGTAACACTTTTATAATTAAAAAAATTCTTTTATGCATCACTTTATGCATAAAAATCAATATTGATGAAAGTAACACTTTTATAATAATAAAAAAATTCTTTTATGCATCACTTTATGCATAAAAATTAATTTTGATGAAAGTAACACTTTAATAATAAAAAACATTCTTTTATGCATCACTTTATGCATAAAAATCAATATTGGTGAAAGTAACACTTTTATATTAAAAAAATTTCTTTTATGCATCACTTTATGCATAAAAATCAATATTGATGAAAGTAACATTTTTATAATAATAAAAATTCTTTTATGCATCACTTTATGCATAAAAATCAATATTGATGAAAGTAACACTTTTATAATTAAAAAATTTTCTTTTATGCATCACTTTATGCATAAAAATCAATATTAATGAAAGTAACACTTTTATAATAATAAAAATTCTTTTATGCATAAAAATCAATATTAATGAAAGTAACACTTCTATAATAAAAAAATTCTTTTATGCATCACTTTATGCATAAAAATCAATATTGGTGAAAGTAACACTTTTATAATAATAAAAATTCTTTTATGCATCACTTTATACATAAAAATCAATATTGATGAAAGTAACACTTTTATAATTAAAAAAAGTTATGCATCATTTTATGCATAAAAATCAATATTGGTGAAAGTAACACTTTTATAATAAAAAAATATTTCCAATATGCATCTTTCTATGCATAGAAATTAATTCTAATGAAAATAACGCTTTTATAATAAAAATATTTGCAATATGCATCTTTCTATGCATAGAATGAAAATAACACTTTTAGAATACACAAACGGAGGGAATTACTCTTTTTGAATAACATAAAGATAAAACTTATTTCCATAAAATTTAAGAAATTTTTACCATCACCTCCTTTGTATGGTTGACCATTTCTCAATTTTTACATTCTAAATCTACTTAGAATTTACCCCAAGATGAATAAAACACTCTAATCTAATCAATTTTCACTTCTAAAGAGCAATCAATAGAAAAAGTTTAACTTAATTTGTTTGTTTCTCATTTTAGGATAAAGAAAGACTGAAATTCTTAATGAAAAGAAGGGGAAGCCTTTCCATCAAGGCATAACATCCAATTTCACATTTAAAAAAAAACAAGAAATCTACAAACCATAGAATAGAATTTTAAAAAAAGTAGAATTCCTAACTCACATGGAGTTTTGTGAGCTTTCCTTTGGCTTGAGAAATTGAGGGTTCTACTCTTGCTTGGATCAAGAGTGGCCACCAATTCTTTGTAGAGGAATTAGTCAAAAACAAGTGAATTATTAGTGAATTCAATGTTTTTGGCTCTAGGGAGGAGTAGAGTAACATTGCATAAAACACTATTAAGCTTCTACAAAGAGGAAGGCTTCTATTTATAGGAAAAAATGAGCCTCTAACCAAGCAAACTGATTCTAGAATTTTCCAGATCAGTTTGGTCAATTTTTGATCATTTTTTGGTCAGTTTAGTTCACTTTTTAGATCCAGTTTTGAATTAGGAGAGAGGAGAGATGAAATATCTAATTTTAATGATTTAAAATTGAAAAGCAATGATGAGAAAAAGGCACCTACTTCATGAGGGGGAATCCCTATCCTGAGGTGTCAAAAATGAGCTTTTTAATTATTTTCCTTGGTCCTTAGTCCACTCTTCATCTTATGTGAACATTAACTCATTTTTGGGAGGGTTTTTCTTTTATTTTTCAATTTATCTCCTGTCTACATTTGGATTAATCTTATTGGTCCATACGAACCTTAATCTAAAATTTTCAAAAAATCTGGACCCTTAGGCTAAGGCCTTTTGAACAGATTATAGTTTATTTCTAATGCACATTCTGAAATTCTTTTTGAATTTCTATTTCGGGGGAATTTATTTTAATAAGAAGAGATATTTTTCCATCCAAAAATATCTAAAAACTAAATAATCTCTCTCTAGAATATTTTCTCTCTCTAAGCCAAAATAGGTAGAAACAAGATCTTTTATTATTCTGAAGAGGGGATTGATTATAGGGGAAGATACTAGACATCTTGAGGGCTGGGGAGGAATCTTACATATGTGAAGAATGGATGTGAATATGTATGTGAAGGATGGATATGGATGTGTAAGTGAAGAATGGATGTGAATGTGTATGTGAAGGATGGATATGGATGTTTATGTGAAGGATGGATGTGGATGTGGATGTGTATGTGAAAGAATGGATGTGGATGTATGTGAAAGAATGGATGCGGATGTGTATGTGAAAGAATGTGATGTGATGTAAAGAGATGTGATGTGACATGAATATATGTGGATGTGAAGTGATAGATATGAACGTATGGATAGATGTGAGTAGTCGTACATGTGAACGATTGGATGGATGATGATGAATGAGATGAGATGTGTATGAATGAGAAATGATGTGGATAGAAGTGATGTGATATAATGTATGTGATGGGATGGTTATGAGAATGAATGTGGTGGATATGAATGAACGCATCATTCGAATTGGGATGTGAATGAATGAGATATGATGTCATGTGAATCGGAATGTGAGTGAATGAGATGTGATGTAAATTGAGATAGATGTGAATGAATATGATGTGATGAGATGTGGATATGGGTAGATGCGAGTGATGAGATGTGGATATGGGTAGATGCGAGTGATGAGAACTGGTGAAGATAAATGAGAAAAGATGTGATGAGACGGAAAATGATGTGATGTTAATGGGAATATATATGAAATAAATGAGGATTGATGTGGAACAATGTGGAAAGACGAGAGTTCATTATAGAAACTGTATTTATGACCTGTTTTTAAATGACTGTTTTATGTCAAAAATGCTGGGGATGCATTTTGACCGTCTTGTGAATGAGGTCGTGGAGACCTATCTGATAAAGTTGCAATAGCTGATGGAGAGTCAATGGAGGACGTCTCGCATAGCAAGGTCGGCCGAGGTCTTGACTAGCCTCGGTTTGATTTAAATGGTGAGCTTCCGGTACGGTGGATGAGGGACCAAGGAAGCGGCCTATGAGGGAAGCGCTAGGTGACATGCGAAGGATCCTAGAGGGTGCTGACCATACGGTGCTCGGGCTCTGGGTCGTCGAAGATACCCACACATGCGTCGTGGAAGATTTTGGAACAAGGACTAAGAGTTGTTTTCTGAATTCAGGTATGGATCTGGTTGATTGACCTTACTGGTCCTCAACGGATGAGTCCATGGCTCTTTTATATGGATCTATTGTTGGTTGATCTTGCTGATCTTCAACGGACATTCTATTTTGAATTTTATAAGTGAAAATATTGCCGGCTCCTATGAGTTAGGAACTATAAAAAAGGCCACAGAGTGGACAGGTGGTGTGAGCGTTCTGGTTGCCAATGATGCCATACGTACACCGATGAAGGAAAAATTGGAAATTAGGATTCAACCGGATATTTTGGAAGTTTATGATGAGTGATACTATAGTTTCATTAAAAGATTGTTTTTAAGACAACTGAATCTGTGAAAAAGGCAATTTCATATTGGGTGTGTAAGTGGTGTGACTAGTTCTAAGTTTGCATGAATATCCGGCTAGGGGGCCTGGGAACTCTTTTCCATGGTACTACCTGGGATAAAACCTAACCAAATTCTTAATTGGATCGCATCACTACAGTGGTTGGGCAGTTGGCTAACCCACGGGACTGGATGGGGTTAGGCTCTGGAGGACTGATGGATCCCTAAAATGAGACTCAATTCTGTTATGGTACGATAGATGAAGTAAATCCCGGATAAAAATTGTTCTATGGAAAAGAATCAACGGCTGTGCCTCTCAATGAGGAGAAAAGCGTTAGTCTCTATGATCCAAGTGTAATCTTTTCCTTGATCTGACTATGGGACTTACGGGTTCAGTCAGATCAGTTCAGTTAGTTAAGGCTTTTGACTACGTTAGAGTAAAAATATCCTGGAGGAATCGCCTGTGCTTTTCGGGGGAGGGAAGTTTTTTCGGGTTCGGTTTTGGAAGAACCGAGGGATTAGTCTCTTGTCCGGATGTCCGTGGGAGAGGCCCTGAGTGAGGGACCCTACCCCGCACAAAGAAGTGCTACTTCTGCTGCTAGCACCCCTGAATTCGTTGCACAGTGGTGGGGACAGGGATCTTTTCGATAACACTAATCAAAACATGATTAACATGACTAATCTAAGGTGGATGCAGCCTAAGCATACTCATAATAATGAATAAACTAAACTAATTAAGGTTGAAACTCAAGAACAATTAGGTTATAAGATTAAGACTTGTACTCAACACCCTAAATCAAAGGAGGATGTGGGAGATGGATAACCTCATCTATGTTTTATAACCTTACCCTATTTAAGAGGTATCTCATGAATGAGAATAATACTTGGGTTTATTACTTTCATCTTGCTCTATCAATTATGAGTTTAATCTCTTAGTTAATTTAATCGTCCTTGTTTATGTTATGCTTGAAGCAATGGTGATTATCATCTTCATTCCACCCTAGCTATAGCTTAGGCATCCTTTTTTTACGTCATAAACAACACAAATGGTATTAGCACCCCTTCTTATTTAATCCTTTTACACATGTATTAGAGCAATAGCATTAATCCTTTTGCATGTGTATTAGCAATAGCATTAACTAATAATCAAATCCATTAGCCATATCTGTCTCTTTTTAGCATTCTATAGTAACCTCCTTCACCTTGTCTCTTTTTAGCATTCTATAGTAACCTTCACCTTGATATGGAGCCTTGAATTCTCAACATATGGGCCACCTCAGCTTATCTTAGCTTCCACCTCCACTCGGAAAAGATAGAGGGCTCATAGGCGCTCAATTTCATAGCTTCAGTATTACTGCAAATTGTGCACATGGCAGTAGCATTGCACTTTCTATGCAGACACCTAGAAAGTTGAGAGAAACACGTCAATCTTCTCCTTCACACCAAAGTAAAGCAAATCAAGCTAACCTTGGGGCTTTTCCAACATGGCGAACATGTCCAGAAGGTCAAAATCTATAGAAAACATCGCCATTAAAGCTTCTGCATAGTCCAATATTGTATGTAGTTATCACAATTATTAACCTTAATAACAGTGATTATAATGCTTAATCAAAGATTTAGAATGCTTAAACTAAGCTTTAATCATTTCTATTTAATCTCCTCATTTCATTATTGACAAAGTATGAAGCAATCTTAGAGATTTTCATCCTCCAGGTTGACCCATTTTTCTATATAGAGATAGTGTGTGTTCACACCTAAAGTCTTAATGCCCACTTCATGTAAGCCCATGTGAAAAAATTGAAGGTTAAGATAAAACTTAAGAAACCTAACCCATTAGAAAACCCAAACCTAAGAAATGCAAGCCCATTAGAAAACCCAAATTCATGTAAAAATCAAGAAACCTAAACCTATTAGGCAACCTAAATCTTACATATGCTAAAGGGTTTGGATTTTTAGGATTTTTATGCAATAATATACGCACTTATATGAGGGAGAATTCTAGAGCTTCTTGCTCATTAAAAGGGAGTTGCTTTTCGAATGCTTGATTATTTTAGCATCTTTTTGTAAAAGCATTACACACTACTGCCTTGAGTTATAAGCCAAGAGGTAAGAGTCCCCAAGAAAAAAAGAAGGGCTTATCTTCGCCAATTGGCTATTTTTTAAGGTTTTTCCAAAACATAATTCACTCGACATCTTAAAACATTCGCCTAGATTTTGGTCGTTTTGAAGGGGTTTAGAAAATATTCACCCAATTTTGGAAATTTTAGCGCATTTTTTGAAAACATTTGCCCCCTTTTCTATTATTTTAGATTTATATATAGGAGGAATAATCACCAACCCATCTACACTTATATATTCATGAAGGCATCTTATTTTTTACCCGAGGTAAGACCATGCTTAAATGGGTTCCAAGGGTCACACAAATGAATTTGATATATAAATTTGATGGGAAAAGGCTATAACACTTGAGAGACCAACGTGAAGTTTGTATTGATAAAAAAGGGACTTTGGAATTTTTCAAATACAAATTTATACACTTTGACTAGGTGATTAGCACCCCATTACAGGTTTTTAACTAGATCCTTGCCCAATTTACAATGGTCACAAGTCCGGTCCAATTGGGTTTTGACGAGGTTCACAACTCGTGCTCTGGCCATGTCCCAACTTGGTCGGGGGAAGCTTGACAATTAGGGGTTTGGGGGATGGGGTGTTTGGTAGCGGTGAACTTGGGTATATCACTAATGAAATTAATTTTTGTAATAGTCAAAGTACTAGTGGTAACAGATGTGCCTAAATTTGGCCGTTGAAAGTATTGTGGTGCAAAAGGGCATGCAAGATGTAACTGTGTGTCGGTAGCTTTGGTAGGATAGACTTACCTATTGCCTTTATATAGCTTATGAGCTATCAAGAGATCCTTGGGTACCATCTTTGAGTGGTTGTTGCTTGAAGACAAGGTGGGATTTTTTGATGTCATTGATTGGATGGTGGCCTTCTTTAGATGTCCTTATACTGATCTTGTGGGTTCGAGTTTCTTGGGTACTGGCCAACGTGAGGTTTTGGTAGTTTTTCTATGTGTTGGAGCCTTTGGTGTTGTCGAGGCTTGAAAGGTAAGTTGGGATCTCTTGGGGATCTACATGGTAGTAGCACCCTCGTAACCTCCTACAAGACGATGAGGAAATTCTTGGGTACCCACTAGTGAGTATTTGTGGATAGCTTCAATGTTGGGGTCTATGCAAAAACTATTCGAAGACGTACCATCTGGTAGTTAGTAGTGTTTCAAAGTTAGCGGGTTTAGAAATTGGCATTAGCAAGGCTTGGCATGCTGTGGAGTTTGGTATTGATGAGACCTCACTAGAAAGGGGCTTATGGTAAAGTATCAGCCTCGTGTTTGGTGGTACAATCTTACCTTTTTTAGTGATTATAGGTGTTGGGACTACTGAAGGGGATGATATGCCTTGTTGCAGTGGAATCCATGGCTCTGGCTCTTTGTCTGTCTCATGAGGACAATAAGTTTCCCTAAGGAAAGTTATAGTGTGTCCGTCCTTGCATCCCTAGTCAATGTGACACCTGTAGCTAATTCACCCTTATCCAAGGAGGATTTCTTCTTACATCATATCTGCACAAGCATGACATAGAACTTTCCTTCTAGGGGGTTATTTCCTATGTGAGATAGAACTATAATAACACCGAGGAATTTAACACAATTTGAATCAACGATAGTGATTGTGGCCGGGGTGTGGAGTAAAGTTGGTTGACCTAGATAATCCCATGTGCCATAGAACATTAAGTTATGAGTAGCACCAATGTATAATGGTTCTAACTTTTGGGTAAAGCTTATCGATGTGGACATTTGTAACCACAAGCGAGCAAGTTTGACTTTCCAGTCTTCTTCTTCTAGGTCTACTTAAGCCATGTTCACAGAGATTTACTTTCCTCTAAGTTTGGCTTGCCTTTCCCTTTGTTCTACCTTTTTTACCTCATTTTGGTTTTTTACCTTTTTGAGATGAATTTCTTGCAAGGCGTTCTACATAGTCTATAGTAGCATTACAATTTACTACCATTGAAATAACCTACCATTTTGATGTCATCAAGTGTTTCGATGCATACAACACCTTGTGGGGTTGTTTTAATTATAAGGAAGAGTCCTAGTCCTCTCTATTTAAGCTTCCTTTTGTGGTTTTTAATGCCATAAAGAAGGACCATATCCCCCTCATTTATCTCTTTTTCTTTGAGTTGGTCTCATCAAACCATTGCTTGTGCCTTAGTTTTTCTACAATCATGCCATATACAGCTAGACATGTTTCATCAAGTTTCTCAAGCTCAAAGAGTTGATCACTCAAAACATTCCCAGTGAGCCTTTCTTGTACCGCAACCCTTAATCTTGGCACCAAGAATTCCATAGGCATGACCATGTTAGTTCCATATGTTAAGTTGAAGGGTGTTGTGTTAATGGCCACTTTGTATGCTATCCAATAAGCCAAGAGTGCAGTCGGCAACTTCTATCTGAGTCATTTGTGACTCGCCTCTATAGTCTTGGTTAAAATGGCATGTAGAGTTTCATTAGTATTTTTTGCTTGGCCATTAGTGAGGTAATAGGGTGAGGATTTACATTGCATGACTGACAAATCTTATAGCAAGAATCGTATTGCCTTGTTTATGAAATGGATGCCATTGGTGCACTGACAAGCTCAAGAGGACACTTGAGTCGAGTGTGTCATTAGGGAAAAACGGAGCTCATTTTGGGGCCCTGTAAGAAATTCACTATTTTTCGATTTATTTCTCTCCTAAAAGATCTCAAAAATAATAAAATATGGAAACGTGGCTCAGAACTGTCAGTAAGGACCACTGAACTGTCAGTTCAGAAAAGAATAAGATAATCTTTTGTCTAACTAACACGATTTTGCATTAAATATCTCCTTAATTTTTTTTGTTTCTCGAAGATTTCGCATCTCTTTTGACGACGTGTGCAGGCCTCTCATAAAGAATCCATCATTGAACTTCATGATTGTATGGATACCGCCACACTTCCACAATTCATGTTACAAAAAGACTATGAGATTGACAAGCCAACTTTGCAACCTCAGAAGCACAAAAATGGCCGATACTAGTGAAGTACAATCTCAGAAGAAGCGATTATATCATCTTCACATCGACTTAGAAGAACAATATGCTCCAGCACAAAAAAGACGAAAGGATACGGTGCTAAATGCTCAACAACGGGAAAATATGAGAAGAGAAGGGCTCCAACATATTGACTTATGGTGTGATGGAAGTATATATCCAAAATGTCTAGTACAAAACTCTACACCTCCATTTGTCAATCCAACCACACTATTGAGGTTTGCGGGCGATGGACAAAATGGACTTCTTGGTTATATTTCAGCACAGTCTGCATTTGCAGAAACATATAAAACAATGTACCTACAAGAAAAGGGAGCCAGGATTCAAGAGATAGCTATTCGTGCAAAATTGGAGCAGCAGTTGCAGAATGAAATTGAGGAGCATTCAAAGAGTAAAAAAGAGTTAACAAGATCAAGAAGGAAGAGAACCATGCTTGGAGACAGACAACGAAGTAGGAAGATTAAAAACATTGCAAATTTGAAGGCTGGGACTGGTGGATGCAAGCGAAGAATTCAGGAAGCAAGGTTAGTTTGTAATTTTTTATTTTTTAAACTCAAAAATACTCTCAAATGACTATGTATTTTGTCCATTAATGCAAAACAGGATTGGAAGTGTTGAATAATATAGGCATATTGTGTTGTTACTATATTGTTACTATAGGAAATTATTGGAGCCTGCAAAAGAAAATATGGATCCCAACCTTCTTCCAGTTAAACAAATGAAAGGATTGCTTTCTTGTGGTGTAGCAAAAGGTTTGATTGAAGAAAAAAAATACAAAACAATCAAACGCAATGTTGTAGAGGACTTTATATCCAATAATCAAGTTGATGGTACTACAATCCAAGAGGCTCTTGATATTAGTGGAGTTAGCAGGAAGGGATATAGTTCGATTTTCCATGCGATATCCTCAACTTTGAGAGATCAAAGGATTAAACGAGTTTTACTGCCAAATCCAGCAACAGTGTGGAAGATAAGAGGTCATTTGAATGAAAGTATAGATGAGTTTATTGGACCATATATCCATATTGAAGATATATTTCATGGTGCTAAAGGAACCACCGTGTATGACCCTTGGAACAATATATTTGTAGATCTACAACAACTTCAAAGAAGAATGGTCGAGTTTTATGGAATAACATTTGAAGAGTGCAAAGGCATTTTGAAATTTGTTATCAAACTGGATGAGTGTGAGGTTGTAAAGGAAAAGAAAATGGAAAGGATTACTATCACATTGATGAATGGAGCACTTGATACATCATTGAATGAAGCGAGTTCGAAGTATTTTAGTGTGCAGTCGGAGAAACACATATGGTGGTTGGGCTCATTCCAGGTATGATCATTTTTTATTTCGTACTTGATTTTAGTCAATGTTTTCAAATCTTTTATAGTAAGACTTTTGTTTTGTATAATCACAGGTAAAGACAGAAGACCATGAAACACTAGATTGGGTGTTTCACCACACGGAAATACCAAGAATAATTAAAAGACAAGTGCAAGGAGAGAATCTCCATGTTGCAGGAAAAGGTGATTTTCAAGTAGAGTGGCACATGGCGGGGGATCTTAAAACACTTAAGTGCATGTATAACGTTAGTAAAGGAGGTAACTCAAAGTCTCCTTGTCTTTACTGCAAAGAATCAGCGCAAGTAATGGATTCTAAATGGTGGAAGAGAGCACCTAATAGAGATAAAGTTGACCCTGACTTCAAGGCCATTCTTGACATTCCACTATGTAATGTTCACATATGCACATGTATTGCATGCTCTATGTCGAATTATTGAGAAATTGGTATTTTTGTATATTGGATTTGCTTGGAAACTCCGTCCCGAAAGAAATAGAAAGGATGCTCTTCATGCATTGGAAAAAGTGTTATCCGATATAGGTCTGCATGGAGGTGATGTTCATATCACAAAGGATTTTAAAAAGTCTAGCAATGGCAAGGAGGTACCAATCAAGCCCTCTATTGGTGGTGTTAAGGCAAGAAGATTCTTGTCTCGACCCAAACACAATAGTAAGCAAGTAAGGCAAGGTAAAACAGTTTCAAGGATTAGTTATGGATTGTGGAAGCAAGTCCATAATGCCGTGAAAGATCATGAGGCAGATGGGGAAGCACGAAATGTGAAGGCAGAGGTGTGGAGGTCTCTTGATCAACTCTTCATGTTCTGTGACAATGTAACATGGACAAAGAGTGATTACAAGAACTTTGAAGAGGCAATAAAACATTTTGGGAAGTCAATGAAAGACGCATGGACAGCCTGCAATATAACTCACTACATGGTAAAGTGATGTCTTCTTTTTTTTACTTAAGTGTGATCCTCTTTTCTTTTATAACTTACTATGCATTCTTATGTCTTTGTGAAAACAGCATATCATCTACAACCACCTTCCCTATTTTGTCAAAAAGTATGGATACCCAGCAATTTGGTCTACCCAAGGCATGGAGAAGTCTCACTACATGGCACGTAATGCATTTTTCAGACACACACAACACTATGGAGGGAGTCAAAAGGCAAATAGTCTGAAGGAAGTCTTCCAATGGTTTTACCGAGGCATTCTACAAAGGCTGCATGCTAAAAGAAAAGTTGCTAGCTCCAAAGTCAAGCTTGCTTTTATTCTAGCCCAAAAGCAAAGACGAAGACAAACTTTGGACAATTCAATGGCAGCAGAGAGACATAGACAGTGGAGGGATTCGAAGATATTTAGAAACCATAAATGGACAAGTAAACATGAATAGCAGTTTGTAACTTATTGGTGTTATGTCCACATGTTTTCAAACTCAATCAATAGATTTTTATTCTGTGGAACAAGTGACTCTTGGTGTAATGCCTATATGTTTTGAGACTCCATCAAAAGTAAGTCTTTTGTGAAACATGTGATCTATATTAACAAGCATCAATACATCCATATATTAACACACAAAAAATTCAATCAATACTACTTAATTATGCTAGACATACTGTTGATCCTTACCAATAAAATACTGAGTGTCAAACACTTTTAGAAGCTTTTGAGTGTGGGAAGAGTACTGAAGTGTCTAAGGACAAGGAACTGATGAGGATCAAAGACTTTGTACAAATCAGTTCAACTTCAACATAATGTTTGTGCTATATTTGATGACTAAATCCTATTACTCCCAAGGCTTGCGAGTCGGAACTCTCTTTTTGAACTTGATTGGACTCTTTTTCTTCCTTATTGGCTTGATGTCGACTTTCTGTTTATCAATGCTTGCCTCTGTTGCTTGTCTGAGAGGGGTATCCTTGTCTTCAGCTATCTCCACATGTTCTTCTTCTTGGATTGTGTGGCCTGATGCAATCATGGGTGGCTCTTGAAACCTTATGAGCTTGTGTTTTCCATAGCCCTCTAGACATTTGGGCTCCTTAACACCACATGCTAATGCATAAGAAGTGTAAGACAAAAAGTAAGAGGCCCTAGAGGCCTGCTTATTCACATAATCCCCAAATATATCTATGGCGGACAACCTCTCTATTAAAATGATCTTTTCCTTTTGCCATGGAAGATCATGTCCACCTAATACCCTAGACAAACATTTAAAGAAGTAAACAATGGCTTCTCCATTGTTACTCAACTGCCTATGGTAAATCAAGATCTTAGCACTACCTAGATCATGAATATAATGAGCTAGGCTTGACATTTTGCCAAACCCAGCTGGCCTGCTTCCACTTGATCTCTGGAGGAATGTGTCATCCTCAATTTGTAGCTGCCATGTATCAAAAGATTATAGTGAGACAATGATACATAACTACAAAACATTTAAACACAACATAAAGTATTTGATTTAAAGTAATAATATCATACCCTCTCATTTTCATCAGCAACAAGAAGTTCATCTTTCCAAAGATTTATTCCTCTCCCCTCCAGTCCAGCCTCTTCTTTAAGTTTTTCCTTATGAAGTGATGAGAGATTCATAGCTTCCTGGGTGAGCTGGAAGGCAGCTTCATCTGGCTCTTGGAAACTTTCAGCCTCTTTGAAACAAATAGTAAGGGCCTCTGCAGGATCAAAGGTTGTTTCCAAAGCTAGCAGTCAATGGTCATCCTCTATGCCAACCTCCTTGTCAAGCCTTGAAGCCTGGGCAATAAGGGAAATGGCATAGTCCTCCCTCAAATTGAACATACACTCTATATCATGGAGGAAAACATAATCTTTACCACCAATCAAGACACCTGGAAGCATGGGCACTGCATAGTTGCTGCTCTGAACATCAAAGTCTTCAACTGGCTGTGCTGCCCTAAGAGTCTCAGTCCTTAGCTGAACAAGGTCAAGAGCAGCCACTTGCAGCCCCTCATCCTCGAGGTTGATATCTTCTTCCTGCTCTGCTATATCTGTTGCCATAGGAATATCCTCTTTTACCTCTGCTATAGATATATCTTCTTCTTCAGTCTCCTGCCCTTGCTCTTCTAGAGATTGCTGTTGGAAGACAATGTACATAAGGAATGCCATGTTTTCCTCAAGCACTCTACACTTTCTGGTGTGCAAGTTACAACTGAATTTATATTCCTCAGGCAGGCTTTCAAACCTTCTATTCACATGGTACCTCAGCTTGTCAATGGAGACAATATGATTTAAATGCACAAAAACCTTTTCACCTTCCACAATCCTTCCTGCCTCTGTCAGTTGTTTGAAGGTATCCCAATGGTCTGAAAGGAAATCTCTGTGATGGTCCAAAAGAGAGCTCATAGTGAACTCCCTGTTGAAAATACTGTGGTATATGTGGAAGTTCCTTTGAGCCTTGCACTTGTGAAGAAAGTCAAATAGGAGCAAATCTGGAGATTTGTCCTCTTCTGGTTCCCTTTGTTTTGAAAGGGAAGACTCAGCTTTCTGCTCTAGTCTCTTGCTTTTGCCTGAAGCAAAATTTATATAACATGAATTCTATATGCTCACATATGCAATCAGATAATGTATAGGATATCACCAAACAAAACTCTTCATCAGCACACATGAATCACCTGGTGATTGCTGTGGTCTGAGTATAGCAGCAGAGAAGTCCAACTTCCTCTTGAAAGGAGGGGCCTGAGGATCAACTGTTCCAAAGCAGAAACATTTCTCATCATCAAGAAAGACATCTCCATGGACATAGAAAGCAAAACAATGAGCAAACAGTAAAAACCAAAAGAGACACAAGACTTTGCAACAAAACGCGATGCAGAACCATTTGAAAAATGTAAAGTGTTCTCCTCGCATTTTATTGCAAATTCTGAATTTCTACTGACATCCACTTCCAATCTAATGCTAGGGATATCTCACAATGTTCAGGACAGTAAATGATGCAAGGAGGAATTCCCCAATGCAAAAGAGATTAAAAGAAGGAGAAAAAAGAAAAACTAGAACAAATATCAGAATTTGCAGCAAAACGCGATTTGGAGCATTTGGAAAACATAAACCTGTCTAATCGCATTTTGTTGCAAAATTCTATATCCTACTCATATCCATCTCTAATCAAATCCTAGGGTGATCTGCCAGATTTCTAGGCACTGAGATTTAAGAATTCTACAGATGGAAGAAACATATGTCAGAAAACATTGGAAATGGTATAGATCTCTGACCTTTCTTTTCCTCTTCCATACTGATGGAATAGCCCTGGAGATTGTCCTGCTCTCTTCCAAAACTGAGCTGTAGCACTGGTAACCTGGAGATCTGGTAGTGGTAGTAGTCTTCAGACAGGTTGCAGAGTGGATGGAGTGTGTTGGATAGAAAGTGGTCAAGGTGGGAGAGAAGAGGATGATGGGAGGGTGCTGGCAGGGATGGAATACGGGGAGGGAAAAGTGTTAATGGATCTAATTATGAAATCATGATTGGCACAATTTCCAAGGCAAAAAGTGACCCACAAATTTAAAATCCCAAAAGATTTGGTGGGACCCACACGTGTTAAAAAACGACTATATCTCACACGTGTGGTATTAATAACTCCATTATTTGTATTTTGTAATAATCTACTCTCCTAACTCAGTTCTCTTGCATCTCTACCTCTCTACTCCACACCATCAGCATCCAGACCAACAGCAGAGATTCATACCCAGCACAGGATACTCATCATCAGCACAGAACACTTGCAGATAGCTTCCAGGTTAGTAAGAAAATCTTTTTCCTCTTCTTCTTGTTTAATAGTATATTAGGGTAAGGAATTGATTGATGTGATGTAGGTTACATATTATGATAAATACTATATGCATTTTTTAGATTTTCTCCACTGCATGTAGAAGTAGGAAGACTTTTTATTTGGCCCTGTTGAATGAGAGTTTGATCACTTCTTGATGTCTATAGGCTCAATCCATGTTGCACCAAGCTGCATACACACTGAAATGACTAAATGCATGCTAAAGTATGTTGTCTCTAGGATTTGCAGCAAAACGCGAGGAGGGTATTTTAGAAATCTCAAAATAGTTCAAATCGCATTTTGTTGCAAATTTTTAAATGCTTCTTCATCCACCCATTTCAAGCCTGCATAGTTCTTCTATAGACACAATACATATAGTTTATAGTTGGAAAGATAGAGAATTCATCATATGAATGCAAAAGCATGTTGTTTCAAGCATTTGCAGAAAAACGCGATTTTGAGCTGTTACAAATTTCAAATGTTCATAATCGCCTTTTGTTGCAAATTGTTCAATTTTGCTTCATCCAAGTTGTCATCACCTTCTTTAATCATTCTATGTTCTCCATGTTTCTAATCTTTTACTATTGTTTTATATGGACCTTTTCAGAGTGATGGCAAGAACCAAGGCAACTGCAAGGAGGACTGGCAAGGGGCCAGGGCTTGCAGCAGCAGCAGCTGGGGCTGATGTCAAGGAATCTAGTGTGCCTACAAAAGGAAGAGTTGCACATGGCAGGAAGGGGAAGCCAATGAGCATGCTACAGCAGAAGTCCAAGAGGTTAAAGCATTCTGCTAGTGTGCTAAAGGAGATCAGGAAACAGCAAAAAGCTATAGGCTTTGCAATCCCCAAGGCACCTTTCCAGAGGCTAGTGAGAGAAATTTGTGATAGCTGGCACCTTGGTTTCAGGTGGAACAGGACTGCCATTCTTTCCTTACAGGAAATGGCAGAGGATTACCTGGAGAAGTACTTTGAAGATGCAATGCTTGTAGCAGCCCATGCTCACAGGGTAACTCTGATGGCCAAGGACTTCAACACATTGTCCAGAGTGAGGTGGAGGTATGACAAGCTGGTCCATCCTGTGGAATGGCAGGACATAAAAATGAGAGACATATTATTAATTCCACCTACAAGGAAATTGAAGGCAGACAAGGTGAAGGTTGTTGAAGTGACCCACTCAATGAGCACCAGAGGGAAAGCTGCTTATGAGGAGTCACCGAAGCAGCAAATAGAGGAATCCAAGTCTGCTATAAATGTGGAGACTGTACAGATGGAGCTACAGATACAGAGAAGGTTGCAGGAGCTGGGCCCTAACATAGTTGTCCATATTGAAGATGATTTTTCAGAGAATAATTTTGACTTGACAAGAGCATGCTTGGCAGCATTGGCTCATAAGAATGAGTATTGCTCAGATACTATCATTCTTGCAATGCTCTAGTAAGTGTCTTTTATTTTACATTTGTTTGCAAAACAATCCTTATTGTACCTCCTCCCTTACACCTTACCTTAATTATTGTTTTGTCCAATGTAGCATGATGAGAAGCTGGCTGAACCATGCTGTACAGCATACAGTTTATATTATTGATCCTGCAATTTCCTTCAAGTTGAGAGATCCAAAGGAAACTCCCATGGATATTTCCAATTGGTTCAGACACTGTGATTTTGATCATGTTGATATTTTGCTACTTCCATACCATAACAAGTATGTGTGTGGCTGCTTCTTTTGGGATTTTCCTTCAAGATTGAGTACTCTTGTAGCCTTTGATTTCTTAATGCTTTTTTCCTTATGCAGTGACCACTGGAGCTTTGCTTCTATTGACATCCAGCAGAAGCAATGCTTTTTATTCAACTCTCTTAGAAACACACACAGAGAGGTTAAATTGTAAGTGGTTTGTGTGCTATTTTTAACTTTAAACTTCATTATTTGGATTTAATGCACACTAACTGAATTATATGTATTGCAGTTGTATTAGAAGACTTCTAGATGCATTGGATCAGTGTCCTCCTAATGTCAATCTTTTGGATTCAATAGAGCCAATAGATTTAGAGGTAGAAAGTTGCTCCCTCTACTGATGTCTATTTCATGCTATGCCTTTGAACTTATTGAATAATTTTATTTTGTTCAGACATTAATAGTTTCTAACATATCTTTCCAACTATCCAGACACCACAACAAGATGATTCAAGTAGCTGTGGCTGGAGAGTGCTGATTAGTGCCAAATATATACTTTCAAGCTATTTTGAGATAGGACAGCCAGAGCTTGTAAGAAAAAATAATTTTAATTTAGCTTCAAAAAATTTGATATTGGTACAAAGTGTTCTAAATCATCATATCTCATTGCAGATGAGAGAAGATAGCTTCAACTCGAGCTATGTGTATAGTTTTAGAGCTGATATAATTTGGAAGTTTTTGAAGTATGCCTTCCCCAAACTTATTGTACCAGCTACTGTCGAGTTAGGTGAGAGCTCTAAAGTCCGAGAAGGTGTCATACACCTTGATGACACAGATGATGCAGATGTGGTGCCACAAAACAAAGACCTAGTGCTGATGAGGAGAAGCCACAAGAACAAGGACCTGTTGCTGCTGATGTTATTGAGGAAATGATGGAGCAACAGCAAACAGATGCTCCAAGGGTAGTAGAGGAGACAATGGAGCAGCACCAAGAGACTGTACACGACAAGATGGAGCAACAGAAAGTAGATTCTCCAAATAAAGATGATACGGTGAGCTTGGACCATGTAGAGCAGCCTCTAGATCAACCTGTAGATAAATAGAAAATTGTTGTCAAGAATATGTTCTACATATGTAATTAAACACTTCTGTACAGAATTTTACATTTCTGAATATAATACCTTTGTTTATAGAGTCTGTGTTATCTCAATTTTAAAATTTTCAATGTCTTTGCATTTTATTGATCTCTCTCTTCTTTTGAGCACCTGCAAAAAAGCAATATGAAACAATAGGGTAAAGTAAACTAATAGCAGTGCTTAATGAGACTAGGATAAGTCACATGGTATACCTTCTTATTGTTGTAGATAAATAAAAAGTCCTTTGAAATAGAACCTTCTGTCTCAAATAGAATGTCATTGCGCAATTGAGCTAGGGAGCAGCATTGTCTTAATGTGATATTGACTAGCACATCACCATTCTCAACAACATCAATATCAAGAAGTTTATTTTCTGCACCAAAAGAATCTTCATCTTGATCCATAGGGACTAGTTTTGTACCTAGCATTCGACTGCGCTTATAATAAAAAGAAAAAATGAAATTTTGTGATGCAACCATGTACTTCAGTTGCATAGAAGGTTGGACAACCTCACAAAACACTGAACTACATGTCTTCTTATCCCAACCTTTATCCAAAAATTGTGGCATGCATGCCAGACTTGTTGCTTTAACTGTGAACATTGTTTTTGAAACCTTCACTGGAAAGGTATTAAACAAGTCTACAAAAACTGTGAGAGGCATGCACAAAGAAATTTTTATTATCCTTGTGGCAATATTGGGCCTAAGAGCTTTCTGTACTTCTTTGAAAAGCTTGGCTCTATATGCCTCTGTAACACTAAAATGTGGGAGAGGCCAATCCACTGAATTCCATGCTGGAAGGTCTTGTTTTCTTAACACACCATGTGTGTTTGCATTGTCCAGCAACTGATAAAAATGATCAGTAAAAAATATACCGGATTGAGCTAGCTCTGTTGCACATCGACCTTCGTATTGTTGTTCTCCTATCGATCCATGCAAAACATCTATAAATCCCAGAATACAATCGATGTTTTGCCATGTCTCATACGATGAAGGGTATAAATCTGAAATAAAATAACACAAGAATATCAATAAGCAAAGAAAGAAA
Source organism: Cibotium barometz (assembly GCF_041138505.1). Lineage (NCBI taxonomy): Eukaryota > Viridiplantae > Streptophyta > Polypodiopsida > Cyatheales > Cibotiaceae > Cibotium > Cibotium barometz. The sequence continues at coordinate 52,541,374 of NC_141074.1, forward strand.
GCTTTGTCTTAAAAATCCATGCACCTCATAAAAAACAAAACCACAATAGAAAAATATACAATTAGGCCTGTGTTGCGGAAGATCATTTGGATAGTCTCGCAAGACAAGTTCTTTATGCATGTACACATGCTGAATCAAAACTTCTTTCACCGATATCTTTCCTCTGGTGATTTTAAAATCTCGTACTCTTCCCTTCCATGATGCCAAGAAAATATTTTTTGTCTGGGGTCTCTTTCTTTTACTAGGTTGCATGAGCACCCATGCTCCTTTCGAAACAGTAAACCTTTCCCAAGTTCCTTCCGTTTTGACTGTACTTGAATTCTCTACCGAAGAAATAGAAGAAGCAGGTCGACGGGGTAAGGATGTGTGGTATAATTCTGCCTTCATAGCATTATCATCCACAGAGCGTCTTCCACAAGAACGACCATAGTTTTTATTCACCATGGATACCTTGTGAATCTGTAACCACAGCAAAGTAATGTAAACAAGATAACAAAGTGAAGTTTCAAGTAAGAGAAAGTAGGCAGACAGATAGTTGACAAGAAACATCTTACTCTAAGCCAAACTGGATCAAGGGAGCAGTTTTGGAAAAGAAGAGGTTACTGCACAATGAGGTAGTGGTGTAGAATGGTAGACCTTTCGAAGGAAAGGCAGCACAACAATTCAAAGTTCAAAGGGAGGTGGAAGCGGGAAGGCCCTTGTCAGAGAAAATGTCAGACTAGATTCTATCTTCATGTCCAAAGATCTTGTGAGAATAAAAAACCAATCTCCACATTAATGCAGCACGCTTGTACCTACATAAAATATTGTTTCTTTTATCTATTTTCTTTTATTTTTTGAATTTCCAACGTTACGTTGGCCCTCTGTTCATTGGTTGAGAGCTTATTTTTCCAAACCGTAAAAGGCCCCAAAATGAGCTCCCTTTTTCCCTAATGTAATCCCATTTTGGATTAACAAAGATACTCCTTTCATTAGTATGTAACGACACTATAAATGTTGTACATTATCAGATACCCAGCCAAGGTTTTAGTTAGTGAGTTTTAGGTGACCAAGCCTGAATAAGGCTAATTGTATAGGCAATTTCTCATAATGAAAAGACACAATCCGTGTTTGTGTTATGAGAGCTCTTGTCTTGTCTTGTGTATGTGTGAAAGAGAGAGTGTGTGTATTCTAGTGCATGTTCCTCTTCTATGCTTGGGTGTGGGGGAGAGTGAGAGGATAGATTACTTGCATTGTGGTGTGAGCAACTCCGTTGTGAGACAGAGCGAAGGTGGAGATTGGAAGATTGGAGCTTCTACAAGCGAGCTTGGAGAGCCTCAAGGGACATGAGCTTGGAACTTGGTAAGTACCCTACGACAGTTGTTGTCTATTGCTTGTTCCATTGGTGAATGTGTGGAGTTCATTTGGGAGGTGCAGTAGGCCATAACATTTTTGGTGCCTCTATCAGGGAAACCACCATTGTTTGTTCCATCTTCCTAGAGCTCCAGCTCCCACTATGCAAGTTTCATTCTTGTGCCTTTGCATTTTGAAAGTGCATTGTGAAGTACTGTGTGGATAAGTTTTGTGTGGAAGTGAAGGAACTAGATTAGTTGTGAAATTTTGTGTGTGTGTTGAAGTGTGTGTGAGTACTTAGTAATGCTTGGAGGAAAGCAACACTTGGGTTTTCTTCTGATTTTGTTGTTTTTATCACCAACTTTGCTATCATGAGTTAGTAGTTGGTGATACTCTATTTTCTGTTCTTTCAAAAAATCACAAAAGTCACAAAAATAAGGAGCCATTGGTTGTGTTTATTACTTGCATTGCATTCCTTTTGCTAGGCACGACCATTCTGGATGCATTAGGCAGGGAAATCAAACTCCAAACCACATTCTATTATCTTGATTGACAAACGCATAAAAGTGCAGGAAAGCATTTCATGGCGTGAGATCCTATCCATCTTAGCGTCGAAAATCTCAAGATTTCCTTACTAAAGATAGTGCATCATATCCTAACATGCACATGAGAAAACTGAAAAAATCTTATCTCATGAAATGGGTACAGCTTATGACATGAAATGCATTCGCATCTCATGTTGTGAGATAGAACTTCTAGTTCACGACGTGAGACAGGTTGGATTGAAGGATTGTCAAATTAGGGGCAAGAGAGAGTCATAAGTGCACTATAGTAATCTCCCCATCACTCATATTAACGCAATTATAGCGTGAAATTACAAGGATTGTCAAATTAGGGGCAAGAGAGAGTCATAAGTGCACTATAGTAATCTCCCCATCACTCATATTAACGCAATTATAGCGTGAAATTACAAGGCATGAAACACAAGCGGTTCGTGACTTGAAGTACATCTCACGACGTGAGAACCAGTTCACCACATGAAACCCATTTCACAACGTAAAATGTCAGTCTGATAGATAACTGAGCATACAAGTTGTAGTGAGTTGGCCTGTTGAACTATTTTCTCATGCACTTGAGGTTATGAAATGTCACGTGAAAACTTATTGGAGATAAAAATACCCCTGCTGGCGGCGAGAGTGAATCTAATTACCCAAGATCTTACTACCATAAAAGTGTTGGCTCAAGTCACTCATCAGTGACCGCTCAATTAAGTGTTGTAGCTTGGAGAAATCTGACCACTGTACAAACCAGTAGTAGTGAATAATCCATGGAAGAAGGACTAAGGTTCTCTACACATGGAGAGGCAGGGAAACTATTTCTCCTATGAAGTCCAGTGGAATATTTGATATAGCCAGAGGATTCTTTGGTCTCCAACCTAGCACAAAAGATGAAGCTCAATCTCACAAGGGTCCGTCAACACATGGGACACGGTCCAAAATTAGACTTAACAACACCTCTAGCCCTAATGTCTGGCCCCCAAGAACACTACCACCTTGAGACTTAGTGGAAAATTCTATAAGGATGGGTCAAGAAACACTAACACCTTGAGACTTAATGAAATTACTCCTAGGGTTTGGCAAGACAAGGAAAATGCTATAGCTGGGTCAAATCTTCTTCCCCACATATGAGGAATTAGAGGTTGACATTAAGATGGCTGAGGCAAAGCGTCAATTGTGACTTCTAAGCTTAAAAAGGCAAGATCTTGATACGTGTAGAATGGTGGCGAAACAGAGAGAAACTAATAACTTGCTTCTATTACAACCCCGTGGCAAGGATGTAGAAACATCTAGAGATACCACGGATAACATGGGGATTGAAATTATTATAGGAGGGATACTAGTCCTAGAACCCATAAATGAGGAACCCAAGGTTGAGGAAGACCTCAAAATGCAAGAAAAAGAGGACGATCAACCTAGGGCATTTGCAGGAGAAGAGGATTGGCTCTACACAAGGGAGGAGATAAATGAGATCATCAATAATCCCACATTCTTGTATTCACCTAGTGCCGGACCATTTCAAAACTTACACCATCGACGATGAGCGAAAAGTAGTCGAATTGATGGCCAAAAGAGTGAAGTAGAATGGCCATTCCATGTCCTACGATGAACAAGTAGAAGTTAAAGAGGTAGACATTGCTGAGCCAGGGGAGGATCCCAAACCTATCTACATTGCTAAAATGATGACTATTTCTGAAGAAGAGGAGCTCATTTCTCTCTTGAAAGAGTTCAAATATTGTTTTGCTTGGAAGTATACTGAAAAGAAGAGGAGCTCATTTCTCTCTTGAAAGAGTTCAAATATTGTTTTGCTTGGAAGTATACTGAAATGAAGGGTGTACCACTCAAGGTGGTTCAACACACTATTTTGATCATAGAGGGATCGAGACCATTCAGGCAAAAACTTTACCATATGAATCCTAAATACACAACTATTGTAAAGGAGGAAATTGATAAGCTCCTAGCTGTGGATTTCATCTACGAGATTGAGCACACAGATTGGCTATCACCAATATTGATCATGCCAAAAAAGAATGGGAAGCTTAAAGTGTGTGTTGATCTCAAAAAGGTCAATACAGCTACCATGAAAGACCACTACCCATTACCATATACGGAACATGTGTTAGAACGGGTAGCAAGTGACGAAGCCTACAGCTTCTTAGATGGTTTTTCGGGCTACAACCAAGTGTTGCACTAGAGGACCAACAAAAGACAACCTTTAACACAATGTGGGAGACCTATGCTTATGAGGTTATGCCTTTTGGCCTACTAATGCCCCTTCCAACAACGATTGATGTGCACGGCTTTCGAGAACTACTTTCAAGAGTGACTTGAGTTATTCATTGATGATATTTATGCACACTCACAATGGACTGAACATCTGGCTTGCTTAAGAAAGGTGTTTGAGAGATGTAGATTGTATCGCATATCCGTAAACCCTTTAAAATGCCAATTTTGGGTCAAGCACGGTGTTGGGACGACACATTGTGTCTAAGAATGGTATTTCCACTGATGAGGGCAAGGTGAAGCTGATTCTAGAATCACTCCCACCAACCGTAAACTACAAGGGTGTACAACGTTTATGGGACATGTTGGGTACTATCAAAGATTCATTATATTCTATGCTGAAATCAGTATACCATTATATAGATTGCTCATAGTCTTTGAATGGGCTGAAGAGTGCCAACAAGCATATGATCAGTTGAAAAGGGCACTAGCTAGTGTGTCAATTTTGAGACCACCTTATTGAGACCTTGTATTCCATGTGCACATTGATGCATCAAATTTTTATATAGGGTGTGTATTGGCGCAACCTAGGGAATTCAAATTGGATTACCCGATTTGCTTTGCTAGCAATCAACAATGAACTGATGCAAAAATCAACTATACCATAACTGAACGTGAAGAGTTGGCCATGGTATATGCTATCAAGAAATACAAAAATTACTTGTTGGCCAATAAGTTTGTATTTTTTGTGGACCATCAAGCCTTATTATATCTGGTGAACAAGCCATGCACCATGGGAAGGATCACACGTTGGTTACTCTTACTCTTGGAATTCAACTTTACAGTCATGGTAAGGAAAGAATCACAACATTTTTTGGTAGACCATATGTCAAGGATTCTAAACAAACAACCTGCAAAGTGCTGTGGATGATGACCTTCCAGATGCATGTCTATTCAACGATCGATATGGTACCTGAGTGGAATGAGGAAATATCTGAGTACCTAGCTTATGGTTTTCCACAAGATCGGCCCTTGAACAAGGATAAGATGTATTGGCTTATTAAGCTGGCTGCACCAATCAACTATTTAAAATGAATTTAGTTTCCCCAAAAGATAATAATGAAATGTTTTGACTTTATAGACCATGCCCAACCCTTCTCTTTCTGTGGTGGTATAATTTTGTGCTGCTTCGTTTGATTGTTGCTGATGACTAACAAAGCTAATAGGGAAGTCCCTATTGTGTTCTCCTAGTTGTGCTAGTACATAACCGATTGCAAAAGACAAAGCATCTATATGGACATGAAATATTATTTCTTAATTGGAGGATCTTAAAAGAGGAGCACTTGAGGGTATCATACGCTTATTGCCACTCCTCTGTCCATTCAAAACAACTAGAAGCCTGTAAAAGAAGATGAGCTTTGTTGGCACATAAAGATGAAACTCTAGTAATAACCAACATGCCCCATAAATTGTTGGAATCCCTTAAAGTTGGTAGGGGGTGGTAACTCAAGAATGAGTCACACCTTTCTATCATCTATAGAAATTCCATGTTCTAAGATAATGTTTCCCAAGACCACTCCATGCCAAACCTAGAACTGGCATGTCAAAGGGTTAAGAAAGATTCTGTAGAGTTTACATCTCTCTAATACTTTTCCCAAACACCATAGATGTGATTTTCATGTAGAGTTGACATAGAGGTCATCGATAAAAACTTCAAGGAATTTTCACAGATACCCATTGTAGGCTATGCACATCATGCGTTGGAAGGTCCCTAGGGGCATTGGTCAAACTGAATGGCATGACACATTCACCATGGGGGGGAGGTACATTTTCCATATCAATGTATTTCCAGGCGAAGCAGTTTTGGAATAGGTCTCTCTCTTCTATTGCGGAGAGGTCTTTCCCAATATAGATGTCCTAGGATTTCCATCAAGGATTCGTTGAGCCTTCTTATATTGTACAAAGCAGTCATCCACCTTATAGGCTTTGTTTGGTCTCTTCCGCTTTAGCGCTTTCCTCATCTATTCTTTTTTTGGCCTCTCTCTCTCTCTCTCTCTCTCTCTCTCTCTCTTGATGTGCACCAACTTTTTGTGTCATGTTCTATGAGCGGAGCGACAGAGCTTTTGGGGTTCTGATTGTGAGTCAAGTGACTCCTTCCCTTTAATGGTTACCTCATTAAAACTGAGATGGGGAACTCATTAAGCTCCTTTTTCTAGACTTCGTAGAAGCTATAATGTACATCAATGGCCTCTACATACCTTAGCCAATGTTCTTTAGATTTTATTGGGAAAACATAAGCTTCCTTTCCTTTGAAATCGCTTGTTCTAGGTGCCTTACATGTAGATGTACCTTGTAACGGCCTTACTTCTTTAATGCTCACACACAGGTTTATGGCCCATAGTGTCAGGCATATATGTGGTACTCCGCATATAGAGAGAGGTGCGTTCTTACTCGTCTGCCATGGCAAATCTTTACCCATTCATTTTGGAAGTATATCCATGTGGTGGAAAACATGTGTATCCAATTCTCATAATCTTCTGGATCTAGCAGAGGTACAAATTCCATACTATCCCTTTCATCTTCCAATGTTTTCTTACATGTTTGGCACAAGTGTACCTGGTAGTAGTCAATGAATCTTTTTCCAAGGGTCCCCCACTTATTGGATAGATCTTTTAAGTGCATAGTTTCACTCACTGGATAGACCTTCCAAGTGTATAGGTTCACCTTTTTTTAAATATAGATGTGATGCATGTCCCAATCATGGATCATCTTGGTTTCCAAATGTAGATGTGATCCGTGTCCCAATCATGGATCATCTTGGGTTCTCTCATAAAGGGCTATCCTAGGATGCAATCATAGGAAATTGGTAAAGAGAAGGATATATATATATATATATATATATATATATATATATATATATATATATATATAGAGAGAGAGAGAGAGAGAGAGAGAGAGGTCATCACCACAAAGATGTGTCGGAAACAAGTTCCGAGACTGTTAATCTTCAAATCCTGCAAAAGACCTATGGGCTTTGTAGTGGCTCCTCTAGCTAGTTTCACAATCAATGCAGTGCCATCCATAGGAGGTTTTCCCCATTTTTCCCAGCATTGCTTAGTAACAATGCTCACTCGCGCACCACCATCCAAGATGGTGGGGACTTGAATCTTATCAAAAGCTAGGGGCAGTGTTGCATTAAGTTTATCTTCTTCAAAATACTACCTTAACACCCGGACCGTAGGTATGCCTACAATTCTGTATGGTTCTATGGATCATTTGACTCATGGGACTCTCTAGTTCCTCTCACTCCTCCATTCTAGCTCCAAGCCTTCCTTCCATCCAATCCTTCAAATTCTTCCATAGACTCGAGCTACCTTGAAGTAAGGTGCCAGTGGGAATCTGGACTTGTGAAGACAAAAAGGAAGAAAGACCAATAATGTCTCTTAGAACGGGGGTGGGCTCATGAATCTAATAATCCCTATCCATGCTTAGGCTTCTCAAAGTGTATGGTATAGGGACATGAACATCAGTGTCTAATTTTATTGGGTGGTCATCCCTCAGATCCTTAAGATAAGCAACACAAGGTCCACCTCATGCAGAACTATTACTAATTCGTGGTTCAATCTTTTAAGGGAGATCTATGAAGATTCCCTAGTAGTTAAGTCCTTTGTTTAGCTCATGGGTTTCATCAATTGGTTCTATGTTAGGCATCAAGTAACTTCCTGTAGCCTGAATTGCCTGAGATCCCTCCTCCAATTGAGCTTGGCATTCCTTGACTAGATCTTGAGCCGCCTTTAGCATAATTTTCCTCTAAAGTGGGTTTGGGTACTTAGCCAATTTCCTAGCAAGACAGTTGAGGTTTATCTTTTCCCTTTCTTGAGGGACGGATGGTAGCATCTTTTCCTCATAAGATGAGGAAGATGACACATTTGTAGTCGTCCCCTCTTCGGATCCACTTTTTATAGTAACACGGATATCTCCTTTGCCAATCTTTGTGGCCCTTTTCTTTTGAGTACGCCTAGTTATTTATGTTTACTCAAGAACCTCTTTGGAACACAATACCCTTGCTTGTCTTGGGATTTCCTACTTCTTCAAAGTGGATGCTTTGATGGAGGCATGAGCAGCATGTCTCCTCCCCTTCTTTGCATCCATGTGACTACATTAAGAGGCACTATGTGGATGAAGCTATCCTTCACACTCTCAAGAGGGGGGGTGGGGTGGGGGTCAATCTATTAACCCCCTATGTGGCACGTGCGTTCAAGGGGTATTTAAAAAACCCTATACTTTTACGGATTTTTGAATTTTAAAAACACCCCTTCTGTAACACTTTTTACAATAAAAGTACCCCTTATATACCAAAATTTTCACCATTTCAATTAAAAATCCCCTTATGTATGCAAATTTATGTAACTCCACGAGAGAAAAAAACCCCTTTTGTTGAATGCACATGCTATCTTACATATTTCTAAGTGTCTCCTCAAGTGCACACTCAACAAGTTGATGCTAGTGCTTGTTGTAGCTTCATTTCCTTTTCAAGTACAGCCATCCTCAATGGGCAATCCTTATACATGTGATCTATCCCACAACTTGTGCATAAGGGACTCAAGGCAAGGGTCCTTACAGGAGTACTTGCTATCCCTTTCTTGACTAAACATTTAGCTATTTGGTGAGGTCCAGTGCAATGATAACATTGCATAGGTGGTCATTTAGACATACTATTCAAGTCCCACCCACACGATGTTGCAGCTAATAGTAGGTACATGAGGTATATATGCTCACCCTCCATCACATAATGACTCAAGATATATGGGGGTGGGCTACTTGGTTCAAGTGGCTCAAAAAAAGTATTGTCAGTCATCTCTCCCTCCTCACCTTCTTTGAAAATTTCTATCAAGGTCAACTGGTGAACGGGGGTCACTCAAGGTAATGGAGGTTGTGGTGGAAGGACTGGAGCTAGAAAGGGTATGTCCAATACCCTGAGGATGCATATTTGGGCCACTTCATGGGAAAGCTAAGGTGCACTGTGATGTGCCGGTGCTAGCAAAGCCAATAGTTGCCTTGGATTAGGCGGTAAGGCCTATGGTAAGGAACTTGCTTGAGTAGCTCTTTGGTGATAGTAGTTTGATGTTTCATAAGTTCCCCATCTCTAGCAGTAAGCGGAGTACATTGTTAGTCTAGGTCTCAAATTCTAGGTCTCAAATGTGGACACTCTGTACTAGTGTGGTTTGCTTAGTAAATCGAGCATCATACTATTTCTCTCTTGGGATAAAGATGAGGTTGATTGGATTGCTCACGACCTTGACCTATTTTTCATTGTTGGGTCATTTGTTGCATCAATGTAGCTTCTAGCTACTTTACCTGTTGTCTTGAAGAGGATTCCTTCCCTTTCCCTTCAGATTTTGTGCCTGTGGTTTTAAAGGAAGCTTAAGAAGTACCTTCATGTAATTCTTGGGAGAACGAGTTCCCTTGACATTATCTTCAAAATCCATGGTGCTTCTACAACATTACTTGAAGGAGGCGTGTCCAAGAGCATATAGGGAATTATGCAAGGCTACATCTTCAAGTCCCTCTAGGAATCAACTGATCAATCTTTCATCAAAGAACTTGTCCTTATCTCACCCGGTTGATAGAGTCTCAAATGGATTCTCCCTCCTTGTGCTTCATATTATGCAATTTCTCAATGGAACTCCATCAAATTTATAATCTCACATACCCGAACTCCCCGACCAGACTCCATCAAATTTATAATCTCAAATACCCGACCTTAAAAGACTCTTTCAAAGCATCAAAGGTAGCCCTATCTTCTGGTCTTAGTGATTAGAACCACTTTCTCACTTTTCCATCAAAGGCGAGGCCAAAGTCACTCACCTTTATATGGTTTTATACGTGGATGAATGCTTCACAGATCTAGGTGAACATCTCCAAATGAGGTAGGGGATTCCGTCAAACTTAGTAATTATTTTGGAGATATGGGTTAGTTTATTCCTTTCTGGTATTCATAATGGCATCAGTTGTGTGGGTAGTGGTATCATCCCTAAAACTAACCCCCTCCCTATTTCCATGGCTAACCTCAACATTTCAAGTGTCAATATTGTAGCGGCCAGAGCTGTACAGGTAGAGGTACAGGAGGTGGTAAAGCAAACTTGACTGGAGGGTAATATATCATTTGTGGATCATGCCTCAATTGTGGGCTATTGTGCACTCCATAGGGATCTATATGGTATCCATGGTACACCTCTCGAGGTGTGTAGTTACTATACATGGGTGTCATGTGTGAGCTGGGGTGCTCTAGGTGGAATATCTCCCCTTGGTAAGAGGTTTCAGGCCTGGGTTAGTGGGTTCTTGACCTAGGCTTGGAATTGGTCTAGGTTCTTGAAATGAATATGTTGGAAAGGCAGTCAGCATAGCTCCCCAGACTATTGGATCAGATTAGGTTAGGTTATCTAGGCCATGTCCCAGCTCTAGTCTTGGTTTCCTCGGGGGTGTTAGGTCTCTCATGTTGGCAGTCCATGCTTGTTTCTTGAGGATGAGGCTCTTCTGGTTGCATGTTCTGGTTGCATGTTTCCTAGGATTAAGTTGCTGTAAATTGGGGGCCACTTCCCGATAGGTCACCCATCCTAGTAGTGTTCATGCCATTACATGCTTAACCCCCACCATTCTAATCCTTTCCAAGCCATGAAAATTGCCTCCACCATTGTAATCCCTTACAAGCCATGAAAATTGGAGGGATGATAATGACCCTAGTCTTCTATTATTTATGTATGATTTCATTATCCTTGGCACTATGATCCCATTATCCCTTGGCACTATGCATGTGGTATGTAGATGGCCAGGCTATGACCCTCCCTCAATGGCTAGGACAACGTAGGACACCCAAATGTTCAATGACACTTGGCTCAGAGGTTTGCCTACTCTCATACATTGGGTAATCAATCCACTTGCCCCTAAGTCAAGGGTGGTTCATCCCATCCTTAAGTGCTCTTCACTTTCACACTGGGTGCTATCGAAGACCAATATATCGTGGCTCCATGCAGTGTTAACTAATGGGTCAAATCTAGCAAGAGATTGTGTGTAGGAGGGTTTGGTAATAATGGGTTATTTTGCACCCATTTCCTTGAGCATAGGTGCATGAATGTGCTGAGTGAAGGTGCAAAATCACACTCTAGAACAGGGAGTTTTTTCCCTCTGGGAGTTAGGAACGGCCATTTGTTCTCAAAGGAATGGATGCTCATCTAGGTGGGTATGAGCGTGGCTTAACAAGAGCCGCAATCATTCATCTTCTCAAACATGGGGGTATGGTCATGGACAAGATTTTGGGAATGGACATTCTCTTGCTATAAGGAACGAATGTTTGCAAGTCACGGTTCAGACGTAGGACTAGGGAACGAATGTTTCCTTGTGGAGGAATAGACGCTTGTTAGTCTGGAAGGATGAGGCCATGGATAGTTCGAGGAACAGGCATTCTTCCACAGAGGAATGAGCGTTTGATTTGGAGAAAGTGCAGCCATGGATAGCATGGACAAAGGATGCTCGCTAGTAGGGAGAACGATTGTGGACTGATCTCAAGTACAGTCATTCACTCATGTATAGATGCTCGTTTGTCTATGAAGGAACGTGCGTTCACTCACAAACTGGCAAACTTGTGTCTTAATAGTGCCAAAACGACATATCTCTGACAATCGCCTCTGAATATATTCTCTTGAGAGAGTCAACTGCAAACATTTATTCTCTTTTAATTCCCATTACTCCCATTCATGAATTAGATTTGGAGAGATTCTCAAACTAGAAGTGAACGGGCGTGGAGGTACAATTATTCCTCTATGAAGGACTGGGCGTTCATTTCTCAAAAATACAACTCGAGAGTGATTTACATCTGGTTTTCTCTTGCTTTTTGCCATATTTTTTCCCCTTGGTGATGATTTTTCAAGGTTTTCTTTTTATGCATAGGTTAGGCTAGTCCTAAGCTACCTAATGATACAAGGACTCATTTCTCAGAAATGCAACCCGAAAGTGATTTGCACCTAGTTTTCTCTTGCTTTTTCCCATATTTGCCCCCCTTGGTGATGATTTTTTGAGGTTTTCTTTTTATGCATAGGTTAGGCTAGTCCTAAGCTACCTAATGATACAAGGAATGTCTAGTTTAACCTAATATCCTGGGATTAATGGTGTAATTAAGCTAACATGCAATTTCTCTATCTACTTAAAGAAGAAAAAATTAGAAACCAAAAATCAATGGAATCAATGTAAAAATTAGGGCACTTACTTATTGCTTATGCCTTTGATGTAGCCTCTGAAGGTCCTATTGCTCCCAATGCTCCATTACAACTCCATTGCTCAAAGAAAAGCAAAAAAGAAACACAAATCAAAATAGCAACTCATTCTAAGCTCATACAACTGATGGATTTGCATTCCATATTAGCATGACCAATGGTTAAGCTGATATACCATGTAGTTTAAAGAGTCAACTTTTTTGTACTTCATGGTATATCAACTTGGCCAATGGTCAAAGAGCACTTAATTGTTCTTAGTGGATAAAAATCACATGTCATGATGGAAAGTAAAGCAGGTTAAGTCCACACAATCCTCTCACAACCTAAGGGATACATTAACGAACAACATGTGTGCATAAAGGTTTGCTTGTTAATGCTCCTCCAGACCTCTGCCTCTCTTCTTCCATTACTAACAGCCATAGAATCCCCACTCACCTCAATAAACATTGTAACCTTGCACGTGATTTCCAAAAAACCAAAAAAAAGGAATAAGACAAGAAAAGAAAAAAGAGAAAGAAATCACATGAAATGGCCTCCACCCCAATCCCATCTGTTATTAACTTATTAATTTACTAACTAGCTTTTTCATCCCTCTGAAGGATCAAAGCAATGTAGCATCTACTTATCAGCACCACCTTGACAAAGTCTTCAATCTGATCATGAGATGATGTGATCAACATCAAAAGGGGGAGAATGTTAATCCCATTTTAGGATTAACAAGGTTTTCCACACCATATTATATACCAAAGCATAAGTAATCTACACACAAGCGACTCATGTACAAACAAGACATGAAACAATGGTGTCCAAATCTCAAACTTGGATGGGCACCTGTAAAGGTTTGGCAGATAATTAATGTTGTTTCCCACTCCAAGAGCATATGGTAGTGAGCTAGGATGTGATCCCTAGTGTTGTAATGCATCAATGTATTATGAGATGAAGCAATGTACAAGCAATAGGCCAAATAGAATCTTTGGGCACTTTCTCGACCACACATTAAGTGTGTGTGAACACTTATGGCCATGTATATAAGGCAATTTCTCTCGTAATGCAAGAACACTCTCCCATTGTGTAATTTAGTTTTCCCTCTTGCTAAACCTCCCTCTAATCTTCTCTCTAATGCATGCTAGTGAGTGTGTGTGAGTGATTTAAGGTGAGAGAAGGGAGTAGTGCTCGTAGTATAACGTGACGGTGTGACCCATGATGGTGTTAATCTTGGAGACCTTAAGGGTTACAAGCTTGGCCACCATCAGAAAGATCCCCATGACACATTGAGGTGAGTAGAGGTGGTGGTTTCCTATTTGCTATATCTTAGCCTTAACAAATATCCCTGCAAAGCATCTTCTTGCATACTAGAACCTTATGTTTCTTCTTCTACCCTTCTTCGTTGATTCATGTTTCTATGTCCTAAAATATCTTAATAGCCACCTATAAATTATTCTCAGCTTGCTTTTGTGGACATGTCAACACCATTCTTGTTATGCCACATGCATCATAGTTTCCCAGAACACATTTGTGTACATATGAAAGGTAGATCCATTGGGTTTGGGACAAAGTATGGATTCCAAAATAGTTGTAACACTCTTATATGCATCCAATGAAGATTTGCAACCACGTGTTCCTATCTCATCAAGACATACACCACAAGTATATGAACACAATGCCCCATGGATCCCAAAATGATGATGGCACATTTAATTGATTGCGTCCTTGAGAAATATCATTTGAACATATGAAATACAATAACAAGTATAGTGGTCCCTTCAATTTGCGCACAAAAAATGGCTTCAAGCTTTCAAAACATCGTTGTGAGATCTCCAACCCTGGATATAATTCATGGAATTTACGGAAGAGCTAAACCTACCATGAAGAAAATACATAAAATAGGTTGTCATAAATTAATGAAGGTAATTTAAAAGTATAATGTCATTGCTTTAAGCACTATAAGTTGCTTTAAGCACTATAAGAAGTGTCCCTCACACATTGCTTTTAACAAGTAGTACAAAGCAATCCCTGCACTATTTTAAAAGCAGTATGCTAGGACTTACAACCACTACAAAGGAAAATGCACTTTATAAATGTGTAAGTTATGTTTCCAACCACTTCTTGAAAGTGGTCTAGGAATTGCTTCAAAAGAAACATATGCACTATACAACAATCTGTGGACTGCTTTAAAAGCACAACAAAGTAGTGTCCATACTCACTAGAAGTGTGGAGAGTCCTTTCAAGAAAGATGCACTTTCATAAAAGTGTAAGTTATGTTTCCAACCACTACTTCAAATCGGTCTAGGCATTGCCTTAAGCAGTGACTCCCTTTTTTTAGCAGCCCAATATTCTCCTAATACCTTGTGATTTGCAATGATAGTTCCAAAAGTTGAAAATGCACATTACATGTGCAATCTCCATGACCTGATAAGTAATGAGATGATCAAGAGAAAATGTTAGTGCATATTAAGAACTCACATTAGAACAACTATTCAAAAAGCTACAAAATATTGACTACTTTACATTACTAATCATTCTTGATTGTTCACAACATCAATGCTGCTAATATTTTTTACATAGATATGCATGCACACACACACCCAGGAAAGGGCCTAAAAATCGAGAGAGAGAGAGAGAGAGAGAGAGAGAGAGAGAGAGAGAGAGAGCCTCCATTAGCCTCAGCCCACTTTCTCTAAAGAGAGAAGGCAGGACCACGTAATAGTTACAAGAGAGTGGGACATTCTATTTTTTTTTTTGAAATTTAACTCCCACCTTACTTTCAATACTTTTAAGAACCAAACAAATCAATGTCCTTGACACTACTTTTGAGACCACTTATCCATGCTTCTACCCCCCTAGTTTTATTTATAAGGGTAATTATAAAGTGTTAGAATTAAAGATATGATGTTTTTAAAATGCCCCCCTTGAATGCATTAATATGCATGGTCCTCGTCCCCTTGAGAAATTTTTGAGTTGATCCATCATTTCTTTAGTGTGTGCATTCTTGTACATTAAACCTCTAGCTTAGGGAAAACCTTAAAATTTTTCTCAAAGATCTAGAAGGTATTTATATGATTTCCAAAGGTAACTTGATAAGACATGTCTTCTTGTCATAAGAGAAGGGCCTTTGTCTTGAGTTAGTTGATACCATGCCAAATGTAAAGGTTTGGCCACTTATGTAAGTGTTTTTGTATTTGCAAGTTAAGTATAATTATATAGTTGTGTGTGTATTTTAAGAAAGTATGTTAAATGTTTTTTTAGCATTTCGTAAATATTACTATGCAAATAGTTTTCCATGAATCCATACTATTATATATAGCCCCGGTGCTAGTCAACACATGCATGGATTGAACAAAATGTGTAACAAGGTTGTTCAAATGGCTTTGGAATCAAAGCGCATAAGAAGGTGGAACACGAATGTCTATGGTTGGTGTCATGGTGTTTAGATCCTTTTGATTTGTGAATCACATCAATGACTATTATTTGGGACACTAATGTCTATGATTGGTGTAGACCCTTTGCATTTGCCAACTAGATTAAGAGGTAAAGACTAACACCTATGGTTGGTGCCACAAAGCATTGCCAATGAAATTTTTATACTTTCCATTGGTCTAGTCCATAGTGCCTTCTTGAAAGCCACCTAGCATCTAACCACTCGAGTTTATCATCATGTTAACACACGTAGATATCCTAGGTGTTCCTAGCATTCAACATTTTTTTTTAGTTGGACGCATTTTGTGAAACTATGAAATATAAAAGGTAAATAGTGTTAGCTAGCTCTTGCTTGAGTGTGTTGGTATACCCAAGCTACAAATGTGTAGGTCCTAGGTTTGAACTTTGGCACATCCTTTACCACCAAATATCTTACAACTTA
Organism: Cibotium barometz; assembly: GCF_041138505.1. Lineage (NCBI taxonomy): Eukaryota > Viridiplantae > Streptophyta > Polypodiopsida > Cyatheales > Cibotiaceae > Cibotium > Cibotium barometz. Next base: position 52,557,615 of record NC_141074.1, read on the forward strand.
AAAAAAAAAGGTGGATGGAATTCACCTTGCAAGGTAAAAGCAATATAAGATTACATACCATTACCTATATTATCCCAACCCCATGCTAAAAATTAAGGTAAATACCCAATGCAAACAAATGGGATAAACCTTGGCACATCCTTTAGTACCAAATATCTTACAGCTAGAAAAAGGTAGATGGAATTTACCTTGTAAGTTAAAGGAATATGAGATTACATATAATGACCTATATTATCCAAACCACATGCTAAAAATTAAGGTAAATAGCTAATGCAAACAAAATTTTATGGGATAAACCATGTGAATAGAGGGAGACTGCAAATAAATTTTAAAGTGTCATTGAAGGTGCGTTAGTAAAGGTGTGTGATTAGACAGGGACGGCCTTCAAGTGTGATTACTAATGCACCTTCAAGTGTCCTTGAAGGTGTGTTAGTAAAGGCATGTGATTAGACAAGGACTACCTTCAAGTATGATTACTAATGCACCTTCAAGTGTCCTTGAAGGTGGGTTAGTAAAGGTGTGTGATTAGATGGGGGACTATAAATAACTTTCCAAGTGTCCTTGAAGGTGGGTGAAGGTGTCTTAGTCAGGAAAGGCATGTGGGTGAAGGTGGGTTATTTAGGAAAGGCATGTGATTATATGTGCTTGTTGGCACCTCAATCCTTCAAGGTGGTTTAGTACAGAAAGGCATGTTATTATATATATGTGTGCTTTGGCAACTCAATCCTTGAAGTTGGGTTAGTTAGGAAAGGCATGTGATATAGAGGTGGTATATGTGCTTGGCAACTCAATCCTTGTCGGCATTTGAGATAGGGCTCCACAACTCCTAGTAAAATCATGGAGCCCTTAAAAGGTGCGGTTCTTGTCTACTTTCAGCATACTTCTAGGGAAACAATGTAGGTTGTGAAAGCTAAGGTTCTCACATTGTTGTGAGATATAAGCCATCCAATTTGTGAATTCTTGTTCCACCCACTCACAAATTCGACGAAGGACATGACATGTTCATTAAATGATCACAACCATGTGCATGAGTTCCAAGTTACCACCACCCAATGAAAGGCAATGAAATAAAGTGATGTGATAACCATCAACTTTGTAACTTGGAATTTAGCCCCAATAGAATTTTCACCTACCTCATTTGAATGTTCTTTGTGTGGGAGCTTGTGTGAGAGGCATCGAAAACCCAATGTGACAAAAGCATTACATATTTTGTGCATCACACGTTTTCCATTGATTCTTTTAATCTTACCCTAGTATAGCTTTTTGCCATTGATTCTTTTAATCTTACCCTAGTATAGCTTTTTGCTTGCTATTATGTATTCCTTATCTTTCTCTTGACTTTTCATTGGCAATCACATCATTCACAATCAAATTAAAGTCTAGGCAATGACTTCATGTGGATAATCACTTCAAAGGAAACCATCTTGTGAGATATTTTATTCCGGTCAAAGTTAAAAGCATTAAAGGTAAGCTTGCCTTTCATAGCCATTGTAAATAAGAGATGTCAAAATTGCCCTTTGCTCTCGCATATTTTGCTTGGATCACATGAAAACAAGGCACAAACCCCCTACGTATTTATACAGGCTCATAGGATTGCATCTAGATACCCCTGTCGCGCAGCTTGATGGTATAGAACCCGAGCCCTTTGCAATGGGACCCAACCGTTCTATCAACTCGCCTACTGTGTTGTGAGCCGATATATATATATATATATATATATATCTTCCCGGAGACACATGATTGCATCTAGATACATATTTGCTAGAGAAAGTACCATGACCCAATGCATATTTAGATAGGTCCATTGGATTTCACGAAGTTACATGTTTGTCAGAGAAAGTAAATCGTGTAGTGCCAAAGGTTAGAGAAAGTGATCTGAATACTTCATTTTTGTGTATGATAGCAAGAACAACTTTGCGGGATAGTAGATGACCCCACAAAGATTTATGCTTTTGGCCTTCGCCTCAACGATAAATAACTTCATGGGTGACGTGTGTTGGCAAACGTTTTGTGAACCTAATTAATTTACTCGTAAGGTTTCACATAACTTGAAAGGAGAAGGCAAATAATAATACACTCGTCATGCCATTATTATTATATATATTACTGTAAGCATTCTCTTAATTTCGTAATTTACACTATGTCAAAGTGTACACTAGTCATGCCATTATTACTGTGGGCCCCACTAGGAGGCAAACCTATCCAGGACATGGAGTTTCTGTGGTTGTATGGCGTAGAGGGTCGTAGACAGCGATGTAAGGGAGGAGGACAGAGCCAATCCAAAGGCGTCCGTCCGGCTGCTCGTCAACTTCGCTGGCGTACTTCACAACGCGCCCGCCTGCATCCTCCAGCACCGCCAACAGTTGGCCTCCTTCACTATACTTGGCGAGGATGCCGTGCGGGCTCCCGCCATTGAAGAGACGGTACACGTGCTTAAAGGGGATAGGCAGCTGCAAAAATGCGCGCCTCAGCCACGGCAAGGAACCCGATATTCGAGTGGGCCAGTTCCTACGGCAATGCATTGCCACCCAGAACTCCCCGTGTGAATTCCTCCTTACGTTGTCCGGGTACCCCGGCAGCACGGCCAGAACCTCTGTCAGCCCGGCTTTGGGCCCCTTCAGCCAGTGCCGTAGCAACCTTCGTACAAAAAAATTTAAATTACCACAACCATAGGTTAGCCAGTTGAAGAACGTTAGCCATCAACTAATTAATCGATTTCTTTTTCACTCATCTGTGAGCCCCTATTTCTAAGGTTTAGAACGTTAGGTGGGCTTGACAACTAGGTTGATTTTTGGTGTTTTACCTGCCTGGCACAGATTCAGCAACTACCAAAAACGTCTCGTCGCCGCTCAGCGCCACTCCATTGGGGAATTGCAGCCCCTTCAACAGCACACTGGTCTTCCCTGTGCTGGCGTCGTACTTCAACACTCTACCAGAGTCGTCTCCTGATAACACCAGCAAGAAGAAATTCCTACGCGTGCAGATCGTTCACTTAAGGTTAATTGAACCTAAGGTTTGTATTAGCCATTGAAGATTGAACCAAGGATTATCGAAACGTGAAGTGACTAGTTTTTGGGGATTTACCTTCTCTGGTACTTGGAGCTGCTGTCGGTGAAGTATACAGTCCCATCTGAGGCTAAGTCGAGGTCATTGGCGAACCTCACAGGCAGCCCATCTGCCTCACTTGCAAGGCGCTTGGCCAGCCCCCCCTCAGGCCCAACAGAAAGCAATCCAAAATAGGCATCTGCTATGTACAAATCCCCACTTCCGGCGTGGAATCGCAAGCCCAAGGGCCTCCCACAAACGTGCTCCGTTTGGATGATTTGCGGCAAAACCTTACCGGCCTCAGTACAAGCATTAGACCTGAAACCCAAAAATTAAAAGGATATGTCCAATTATATTGATCCCCATAAGCTAATGCTGAAGCCGCTCAAGCATATTAAGGTTAATTATTATCACCTGTTAGGCGACGTGTAGGCGAACTCCTTCCAACCGCCGCCGCCCTCTTCCCATTTCATAATGCGGCCGTCGGCCACACCTGTGTAGGGGCCTTGTCCGGCGGGGTCGAGGGCTAGACTTTCAGGACCCAAGAGGCCATCGACGGACCATTTGCTTGCAAGCCCGAGCTTGCTCTGGGGATCTCGCGGGAGGCCCCGGACAAGCGAGAGGGGAGGCTGCTCTACGTATTTGGCCTCAAAATTGGGGAGGTTGCCCAATATGCTCAAGCTGAAGGGGTCCCAAGACACAATGACTGCAACACACAGGACCAAAATCAGAGAGACACAGCCTGCCTTGGACATGCCGGAGCAACCACGAGCTGCCATAGCCATTACATGCCCAGAGTAGGCACGGGAGGCAGCAATTATTTATTTTGTTACCCCACCGTGTCACATACGTCGGGGTATGGCGTCTCCTCCCATGCATGGATATGATAGATGACATGCATGCTTCACGCCTCATCCATCCCATTGATGCACGACGCATTCCCACTCCACTCCTCCGTTTATATTGTACTCTTTGAATCACCTATTTTCCACATGCAATCAATCTAATGAGAGTTTATATTACATCATATGGCTTGAAGTTTTGCAACCCTTGCCCTTTTACCTTGGACTTCAAGAATGACGGCTGCAAGAAGGCGAATGGAATCCATCACTAAACAGAGTGGTTTGAAAGTTGAAACCCAATTTTCAAAGGTGGGTTTCTTCAGATGGACCTTGGAGCCCACTCAAGCCTAAAGATTTCAACACTCTGCCAAACTTCCCTGGAAAATGGATGTGTGAGAATAGCATCAAATATTCATTAGCAATTTAGCTCTGAGTTAAAAAAGATTTCATGACGTGGTCCCATAGTGGAACGATTTGAAATGCATACCACTTTTAATGTCCGGTCTGACTCACTAAAGTAGGCTAGGTTTTCCTCTCTCTCTCTCTCTCTCTCTCTCTCTCTCTCTCTCACACACACACACACACACGTTGTGCATGCACATGTGTGAAGCAACATTTGATTATTTTTTTCTATTTATGTAATGGTCTATTGAAAAAATTTCTCCAATCCATTAAAAATACAAGGAGAATAAACATTGCAACCGAAGTTTCTCAAAGTTATAAAACTTTGAAATGCAAGACCATGCGAACATCTTGCCAAGCATGATTATAAATTCAATATTTCTACTATACCTTTTTGCTTTTATGTAATATCTTTACCATATTATGTACTAATAGGGTCCAAATTTGTGTATTAAATGTATAGTATTACGAGTGATTAAGTAAAAATTATTTAATGTACATCTATTGCTCTTTAATTTATTAAATGATCCTAATTAATTCATCAAACTATGTGTGGTGTATATGTAACCATAATAATTATACTTCTTTTTTACCTTGTTAGCTAGACATTCTTTGAAATTTCTTACTAGCTATAAAAACAAGTGCCATCTTGAAAGCAATAGAAGTTTGTATATTTTTTAGGAATCTTTATTGCTCATACAACCATCTTGAAAAGAACCATACTTCTTATGGCATGGAAAAACACATAATGACATTGGCATAATTCCTCATTTCTGCAAAAAGTTTTTTAAACAAAGCATTGAGAAAATTCACAGTCAAGGACGAGAAATGAACAGAAAGTGAAACATGAGCATTGAGAAAAATCACAATCAAGGATTGAGAAATGAATAGAAAGGGAAAGTCGTCATATAGCACTAGAGACAAGAGAAACACAATATGATAGGTTGAAAAGTATCGTTAAAGTAAAAGAGTGTTGATGAAAGGTTTGCCTTAACAATCATATGATGCAAGTCTTAATTTGAATCATGGATTTAACTTTTACAAGTGCATGCAATCAGATCCACAGAGAGAGAGAGAGAGAGAGAGAGAGAGAGAGAGAGAGAGAGAGAGAGAGAGAGAGAGAGAGAGAGAGAGAGAGAGATAATGATAGAGAAAATGTGATAGAGAGAAAATGAGTGATAAAGAGAGAGAGAGAGAGAGAGAGATAATGATAGAGAGAGGAGAAAGAATGAATGATTGAGAGAGAGAGAGAGAGAGAGAGAGAGAGAGAGAGAGAGAGAGAGAGAGAGAGAGAGAGAGAGAAGACAGAATGAATGATAGAGAAAATGTGTGAGAGAGAGAATGAGTGTGTGTGAGAGAGGGATGGCCTTTGGATTTCGTGGCACCTCATAGGTTTTATCATGGCTTGTGAGGCACATCTAAAGACCTTCCCCAAGATGATCATGCTCTTAGAGGCTTCCTGCGCACAGTCAGCTTCATGGACACAGAGATCCCCATCCCTCCACCATGCATCTTGTCACATCATTGGAGAGCATGCTCAAGAATTTGCATTCCCTCGATCATATAGAGTCTTTGACAATATGGCTAGAGACATAACAGGGTGGACATGATTGTGGCTTATCTCACCGAGAGGTTTCTAGAGTAGAGTGCTAGGACAGTTCAATTGTTAGTTCATGAGGATGGGTGAGTCATGACTACAGGGCTGCTTAAGGCAGCTTGGTGCACCACCTCTGGCTTCTAGAATTTAACATTGACATTGTGAAAGACCTAAAAATAACCACCAAGAATATGGCCTTACTAGATCAACAAAACATAGATATGTGTGTTGATCCTATAATAATTATATCTATATTTCATTAGTTTAACCTTCATCAATAGTATGCTCAATTTACGATCATGGTGAAGAGTACTACAACAGATGATATAAAAAATTTCGTACAGCTTTCTATTCTAGAAAACCTACCCTGGGTGCTTGCCATCATATTAAATACCATACATGCTAGTCTAAAAAGGTTCTAAACATAGGGGTGCTTAAAAGCCTATGATACACACTTATACCTTAAAATTCATGAAAGTATTATATACCCCCCACATGGCATTCTAAAATTATATCAATATGTTTACAAACATCTACAAGCCATGCATACTCTATTACTCATATCCCTAATTTGTTAATAAAAATGGGTGGGCACAATTAGAAAACTTTTTTGATTCAAAGAAGCCACCACAACTGCCTAATACTGATGAGGGGAGATATGAGGAGGATATGCCTCAATGATGAGGGGAGAAATGAAGAGGGCATGACTCAATATAGTTACCCTTACAAACTATCCTCTTACTACTAAAGCTAATACCTTATCACTCCATTCCTCAATCACTTGTTGTCGACAATGTCACTCACATTCACACTAACATTTCTTATTCTCCTCCATAAGTAGATTTTTTCACTAATGCTCTAGACCAGCTCTGGAGTACGTACATATTCCAATCAATGTGGCAAGTTTATCATAGGATTCTCAACAATAAGCTCCTCAAGTGGTATAGGCCCCCACATACTAGGATGAAATGCAGGCTTTGCGTGACTACTAGATTATGAAGAGCTCATCTAAAACAGTAACCAAATCAGTTGTGGGAGTTTTACCATCATAAGTAGAAAAATTTAGAGAGAGAATCTTTAAAAAAAATAAGGTTAGTTTGAAAATGCTAGAGACTTGTTTTATGAGTGCATAGTTATTGTGCACATTGATAACCAATTCTTAGGGTGTAAAATTGATATAAATCAACACAGTATTAGGAAAATTTTTAAGTAAAATATACCTCTTATTAAGTTAGAAATTAAGGGTGATTTACCCTTAAAAGGGTAACATACATACACAACTAAAGGCCTAAATGTGTCCTAGGAAATTTATGGACTGACTTGACCCCAAAAGTGCAAGTAGAAATTTGAGATAAAATTAGGACAAAAAATTATGTCTAAAACATAGTTAATGAAATGCTAAAGAACTTAAGATAACTTTATGGTAACCCCATAAGATCTTCTAGATACGGCCTAAGTTCTAGACTAGAAACCATAGATAAAGGACCCATTTATTCTTAAAAAATATAGATTTATGACCATAAGATTCTTAGAGACCGTAAGCATCAAGGTGATGAATTTCAAATAAGAGAGGATCACCTTAGAAGACCATAGATGAGAGAGAGTTGATATCTCTGGGTGTAATCCCACATATTAAAGATTAATGTCAATAAATAGAGGAAGAAATGATACTTTTTACATTCTCTTGTATATGGGTCCATCGTATGGAAGAGTACTTTTAATTTATTCGCATAGGAGAAAGGGAAAACTTATCTTGTCCCATAAGAAAAGGGTTCTCTTTTGGTTCACAAAGAACTTGCATAAGGCAAGTCTTACTAGTAGATGAGCCATTCTTGAAACATAGTGACTCACCGTGATGGTGAAAGAGGGTCTGTCAAAGAATAGAACTTAGGTTTCATTAAGTTCTGTTGATGTTAAGAGAAATCCTTATTAAGGAGTAGTCATAATAAGCATGGTTTTAATACCGCGAAAGTAAGAAATATTTACATAAAAGTTTATTCTAATGACCATTTATGTGATCCACAAGCTATGGTTAAGTCTAATTCTTTAAAGTTAATGCATAGAATAAGTATAGAAGTCATAAGGAAGTTGATAATCTTACACTTATTGATCTTTGTGGAAGCTAAATATTTATAGACTCGGTGATGCTAGCCCCAAATTCTTAGTTAGAATGGTTAGGTTCATTTCCTTTCATAGTTAAATAAGATGGTAGATGTGCTAATTTATGTATTCAAATGTCAAATACCTAATGTTGAGGTAGCATAACTCACATCTAGGAAAGGAGAGTCACTTGTAAAATGCACATAAGATTGTATGAATGAATCATGTAAAAGGTCAACTCTTAAAAAAGTAATATCTAACCTATACTTCTGATTCCTCATTAGATTAAAGGAAGGCTTATGTTGGAAAATTATCCATAAAAATCAAGGGGAAGAATCCCTTAATTTATGGAAGAAAGATATCTTGCGCTGATTTGGAAAAATAGCCTTATAAAACTATAGAGAATGCATACCCTTGTTTTTTTAAAAGAAGTGGTGTGCGAAGGGTTTCCAAACTCAATCAATCTCATAGAAGAGATCTATCTATGATAAATTGCAAGTACTGATGATGATTTAATAATGTTTCAAAAATGATCCTAGTCATTGAGTGGTGGTTGAAGTTGTGGGATGCTATCAAGTGGAAAATCTGTTTGATTCGACACTCTACTTGAGAAGAAAATTTCCAAGCTAGATTATATTTTCCATTATTTAGTTAACTATAAATGTAATTTTTAAAGGGATAAATCTTTCATAGTTAACGGAATGATAAAACCTTCGTCATGATTATGAGCCATAATAATTTAATTGAAAGAAATACTTAGAAACACATGGATACTCTAGAAAATGACCTAAATAAGAGGAACTAATTCTAGTGTCTATCAGAAATGTGATAGACTTAAGCTAAACCTAATAAAGTTTTTTGAGGAAGGAACCCAAAAATAAAATAATTTTTTGATCACCCTTATAAAGAAAGTCGAAGTGTTGTAGGCATATTGTTTCAAAAGTAAACAAAGTCAATAAGTAAATCCAATCGCCACCCATATGAGGTAGTACCCCGAAAGATCCTTAGTGGTAAGGGATTTATCGTCGCCCATAAGTGGATCCTTATGGGGGCTCCCTCTGTTAATCCCATTTTGGATTAACAAACATGATCCTCCAATTGAAGACATTAATAAGTGTCATGAAACAGCATTATAAAAGTTGTACATTATCAGATATTGGCCACCCAAGGCCTAGTTAAGTAAGTTTTGGGCGCCCAAGTGTGAATAAGGGCCAAATGTCTATAAGGCATTTTCTCATAATGAAGAGAAACAATCCCCTTTGTGCTATAGAGAGCTCTTCCTTGTGTCTTGAGAAAGATTGAGAGAGAGAGATAATTCTAGCATTGTTCCCCTTCTATGCCTGTATGATTCATGCTTGTGTGGGAGAGTGAGAGAGAGTGATTACCTTATGCGACGGTGCGAGCGACTCTACGGTGACAACGTGGAGGTGGAGCTTGGAGGTTAAAGCTTAACAAGTGAGCTTGGAGGACTCAAGGGACTCAAGTTTGAAGCATTGGTAAGTTCCCTCTACGATAGTTGTAATCTATTGCTTATCCTTTAGGTGAATGCATTGAGTTCCCTCTTGGAGGTGTGGTAGCGCTATAACACTTTTGGTGCTGTAAGGAAACACCTTTGTTTCTTCCATCCTCTTGGAGTTTCAACTCCCATTGCATAAGATTCATGATTGCCCTTGCATTTTGGTAGTACATTGTGTAGAAAATGAATGGATAAGATTTGTGTAGAAAATGAATGGATAAGATTTGTGTGGTAGTAAGAAATCGTGTGAAATTGGTTGTGATAGTGTGTATGTGTGTGGTGGAGTGTGGTAGTAAGAAATCGTGTGAAATTGGTTGTGATATTGTGTATGTGTGTGGTGGAGTGGTCTTAGAATAGAGCTTCACTATTTTTTCTTGTTAATTTTGATATTTGCATCATTGGAAGCATCAACGTAAATGAACAGGTTGGTGTTCCGTTTTCTTCTTTTTCCAAAATTCACGAAAATCAAAAACATAAGGAGCCATTGACTGTGCCATGAACTTATATTCCACTCCTTAGGCATGGCACAATCAATTTGGGATCCGTTGGTGGATAAGTATTTTGCACCCAAAAACATAACATTCGATGCAGGAAGTTTCCATGTGAAACTGAAAAAAATGCTTACACCGTGAACTTTTTCTGCAACTTCACACTGTAAATCACTCCCGACATTAGCGTCACAATTAACGCCACAAATCACGGGATTGCCTTGCCAAAAATAGGTAATCTTATCTTGACACCTTTGACACCACACGAAGTTTAACAAAATTTTTGAACACGTGAAAGTTCAAAAAAGCTTTCATGCCGTGAACTTCTTCAGAACTCTTCATGGCATAAACCAATTTGTTCACGGCGTGAACCAATTAGAAAACCTTCACGACGTGAACCTTTTTTGTTCATGAGGTGAACTTTTTCTGCAAACTCACGACTTAGTCCGATCCAATGAATAGTCAGGCAAAGGCTACGAAGGCTGGTAAGGGAGGGATGCCTAAAACAAGGATGAGGGGTTTAGAACCTAAGCGTAAAATTTTTTGAACACATGAAAGTTTAAAAAAATGTTCACATCATGAACTGTTTTCTGAAACTTCACGCTGTGAACTATTCTCTACAGTCTCCCAGCTTCAGAAACATAGAGATAGAATTAGATCAAAATCAAATTGGGTCAACAAAAAGTAACTTATCAAATCATACATACATGCACTTAAGATCTGGAAAACTTATCAAATCATACATACATGCACTTAAGATCTGAAAAACTTATCGAAGACGATCTTACACCTAAAGATAGTGCATTGAATCACCCAAGATCTTCCTATCAAAAAAGTGTGGGTTCAGATCATTCAGCAAGCACACACCTAAGTGTCTTAAGGAACCTAACCACCGTTGAAACTAGTAGTGAAGAATCCATGGAAGAAGGGTTGAGGTACTCTAGGTTTGGGGAAGAGGAGAAACCACCCTAACCATCGTTGAAACTAGTAGTGAAGAATCCATGGAAGAAGGGTTGAGGTACTCTAGGTTTGGGGAAGAGGAGAAACCACCCTCCCCAACCAGGTCCATTGATATCATTGATATTGCCTGAAGATTTTTTGGTCTCCAAAACCAGTCATAAGATTGGTCTCCAAAACCAGTCATAAGATGAAGAAACGCAACCTGTGGACATGGGTCTATCAACTAGTGCTGGACTCGGTCCATGACAAGAAGTGCCCATCCAAATGTCGAATTCTAGGTTGTCAAACATCGGCACCCCAAATGAGACGAGACATGGAAAGTGCGGCTAGGACGGGTCAAATATTCTTCCCCACCTCCGAGGAAGTAGAGTTAGATCTCAAAAGAAGTGAGGTGGAACAACAGCTACGAGAGTTGAGCTTAAGAAACAAGAGCTCGATACTCAAAGGGTGAGAGCTGAGAATAAGGAAACGAGAAGTTTAAACCTGCTCCAATCACGGGGTAAGGAACCGGAATTGGTTATGGGAAGAAGTGAGGGAGAAATTCCAAACTTGGAACCCATAAATGAGGAGCCCAGAGCTGAGGAAGGGTTTACAACCATAGAAGAAGAGGATAACCTAGCAAGAGTGGTGGGCGAAGTGGAGGACCGTCTGTATATAAAAAAGGATATATTGAGTAGATAATCAATCATCCTACATTCCTACAAGACATGTAACTTCTTATTTGACAAAGGCGTACAGAGGCGACTAATGATGATGAGCCACTCCAAGGTACAGCGACAGAACCATCCCATGGACCGAAGATACCTAGAAGAACCAATACAGGAAGGGGACGAGGTCTATGAAGGGGGGGAGAAATTCCTCAAAGACCAAGGATGGATCCAACCATTAACCTTAATGCAGCCACAAGGATAGATCTACTAAATATGGCGACAGAGATGGGCCGAGGAATGGTTAAAGAACTAGGCATTGCTCTAGAATCCCGACCCTCCCAGATGAAGCCACATATCATTTCCAAACTCATCCAAAAATTCTTTGGGGATGGAGATCCTAACATGTAGAGATTTTCGAATCCACATGTGAAACTTGCGGGCCTATCAGTGATGTACTTAAATTCAAGGTGCAAACTACGGGAGAGGTTAACTGACGATCAATTATTGCCTTGCTTCCGGAGAGGGGTTAGAGACCACAAGATGCATGATTATATGGTACTAGCCAGACCCACTACTGTTGATGCATGTTGTAAACTGGCAATCGAATATGAAGATAATATGCTATAATTGCAGTAACTAGAAGATGTCAAAACATCTTCAGCAACAACTACGACTTTGCGTGTATCGAGTCACTAAGAAATCGAAACTCAGAGCAAGCAAGTCTAAAACATGACGGTGGATGAGCTCATTAATGCTATAATAGAGAAATTGAAAGTAAAGGAGGGAAGAGAAACATCTAGGCAGCATGGGCATAATCATCTTTACCCCCGCAAGGAATTGGTGTGGTGCTCTTGAATCACACTACCACACCGAATGTCCATAATTAAGAGCAAGGCCATTACTCTATTGTGTCCACACTGTGTAAAATTAGAAAATCATGACACTTCAATGTGTAGATATCCAAGATTCTAAAATGTTGCACAGCTACCAGCACTTAAAACTCCTTTGGCTTTACGTGCTCCATCTGTACAGATCACCCGCTACTGCTGGACAACCCAACTCTTCCTACTTACCTAGGGGGATGTTCTGGGTACAAGACGCTTCACCTCTACCCCCACCAATTCTACCAACACAACCATCGCAGGCTAAAATCAATCAAGTATTGATTGAAGAGCCATTAGAAGATGTTGATATGGTCTGTGAAGTAGAACTTAGTGGAGAGTGCTATGAGGAAACGACGGAGGTCACACCTGAATGAACTACGTCCTACATAATAACACACCAGCACATGTGTTTCAAACCATGGTACAGTGGAAGGGCAAGGACATGAACTTGAACTTGAGAAGAGGACTGCTATAATGTTTTGGCTACAGAGGGCCGCATCGAGTCACCAAGTGCCCAAACAAGAATATGGTTCATATGCACCAACCCTAAAAAGTAGTTGCTACGCCCAATGACATGCTAGTTCTCACCTTTACTAAATGTGGAATTGATCATTTGATCAAGGATTGTCCATACCGCACAAGTGGTTCGACTTCTACTGCCAATCAGGCCACCATCCAAACCATTAGTGTGCAATCTGGAAACATCACACCACTCAATGTCCTAACAAGAGCTCAAGATCAATTAGGAGACAAGGGAAAGAACCGAGTAGATGCGACTATTTCAAGAACTGGCCGCAGGAGGAGTGAAAAAAGTGGGTAAGGGTGACACAAGGGTCACAATCCAAGATGGATCCGAAGAAGATACAATTGACACCGAATCCACCCAATCGAGAGAAGAGGGAGATCAAAGGATCAATCACAAGGGGCCGAACCTAGAAGAGCAAAGGAAGCAACCAACAACTCCTAAAGAAGTCGGTGAATACCCCAATGCTAACGAGGAAATAAGAAAGCTCAAAGAAACCATGGCCTTAGTCAAAGAATGCCAATGGCTTCATGAAGCCAAGCTAAGGACTAACCAGGTCAAGGATACAATTTATCCACGAAACAAGCCAACCAGGGAAAAGGAATTGGATGTGCCTACTCCAATTCTAGAAGAAACAAAAGAAATAGAAGAGGGATCTCAAGCAAACACAATGTCCAGAATGTTTGAGGAAAATGCATTGGGGAAGTCCATCCATTCCTTCCCTATGGAGAAATGCAAGTCACGCACATGGGGGGAGAATCCTCTATCTCCAAAGAACCCAGAGACATAAGAAGTCTCGTGGCTGTACTGTCCACGCCTATACAAATGCCATTAGGGCAGCTGTTACGCAATTCACCAACCCTATGGACATATATAAAAGAATGGGTAGAAGGCCAGACTAAATCCAGGGACTAAAGCTAGGCGATACTATAGATGAGGCTCTGCCACCTCTGGCAGAAAGAACCTTGAGACACATAAGCAAAACTTGAGTCGTTAAGATACCAGTTATTAACTGGGGCGTTATTACAAAAGCGACGATAAAAATGCTACAATCCTGATTCATCATAATGGGTACCAGGCATTGGCTATCTTGGATGGTGGGGCGAGGGTTAGAATCATCATAAAACGTTGCTCTGGAAAAATTGGGGGAAACCTGATCTAAAAAAAGTAGATCTAATCGTTAAAATGGTTGACTAAACATCTTTGAGGCCCATTGAACTTCTAGAGAATGTGAAATTCAAACCCTTTACGTTTCGCTACCATCATACATTTGTGGTCAGACTTCCTGCACCAACCTGATTCACATGACATAATATTGGGGAGACCCTTCATGAGGGAATCCGAATTGGTGCATGATTGGGCCTTAGATCACGTGTATGTACGTAGGGATTCGCAAATTTTAAAGATAGATCTGAGAACATGGAAAGCACACCCCATGGAAGGGCAATTGTTTGGTAATGATTCAGTCGTTTCGTCACAATGGAACGGACCACCTCTGTACAAATATGCCAGCCCTCGGTGGGAAATCTCAAGGAAGAAGAGGAAACGAAAATGTATGCATCACTTCCTCCTTCGGACTTCAGTGAAAACTAGATGCATGTGTTGCTACCATATATGTGATGCAACTGAGGAGGACCCAGTATGTGGAATCTAAAATCGTCCCCAACGACCTCTATCTGTATGGTTAATTGGCAGACCATTGATGAAACATCATAAGAGGAGACATCGAGTATAGAAGGGACCATAGCACTAGCACAAGGCCATACCAATGCTCAATGCCTTAGAAGGTGGTGAAAGCAGAAACAATATATTTCCCAATGAAATGCCCTATTACAAAGAAAACCCACGGATGCCTAGTGGGCTGAGATACCTTGAGGCCACTAAGGTACATGATGAGTTCTCTAAGGATTGGGGTGAGGAGTTGAGTAAGATATCGCTGGAGGGAAGACACGAGGAGAAAGTCACCCTTCAAGAGCTAGAAACACCCAAGCTTACAAAATCTGGGTGTCGAAAACGCAATAAAGCCTTGGTAGAAGCAGAACGTGAGGCTAGAAAGATCATGACTAAAACCAAAAGTGAAAATGAGGACAAACCAGACTTGTTCTTAGTACCTGACCACTTCAAAACCTATACTGTTGACGAACAACGGAAAGTGGTCCGAATGACGGCAACAAGGGGATATTGCGGCCCACATCATATGATGTTCCGGCAGAAGTTAAGGAAGTGGATATTGCGGGACCAGGGGAGGAAGCTCGACCCGTATACATTGCTAAGGACTTGACTTTGGCTGAAGAAGGTGAGCTCATTGCTCTCCTTAAGGAATTTAGGGACTGTTTTGCCTGGAATTACAAGGAGATGAAGGGGGTACCACCTGAGGTAGTACAGCATACGATTCCAATCATGGAAGGGTCGAGACAGACAAGCTCATTGTTGCTGCGGATTTCATCTATGAAATCGAGCATACAGACTGGTTGTCTCACCAATCATAATAGTGCCAAAAAATAATGGAAAACTTAGGGTATGTGTTGATCTTAAAAAGGTCAACGTAGCTACTAGGAAAGACCATTATCCACTACCATATATACGGAACATGTTTTCGAAAGAGTGGCTGGGGAAGAAGCTTACAGCTTCTTGGATGGATTCTCCGGTTACAATCAGGTGTCCATAGCACCAGAGGATTAGCATAAGGCATATTTCAATACGGGGACATTTACATATACAAGGTTATGCCCTTCGGCCTCACCAATGCCCCATCAACATTTCAATGGTTGATGTGCATAGCCTTCAAGGACTACTTACAGAAGTGGTTGGAGGTATTCATTGACGATCTATGTGCACACTCTCGATGGGTAGACCATCTGTCCTGCTTAAGGAAAGTGTTCGAGCGATGTCAATTATATCATAAATCCCTGAACCCTTTAAAGTGTCAGTTTTGGGTCAAACATGGTGTGATTTTGGGACACACTGTCACAAAGAATGGTATATCCATAGATGATAGCAAGGTCAAGCTGATATTGGAGCTACCACCGCCCACCAATTACAAAGGTTTGCAAAGATTTATGGGCCATGTGGGGTAGTATCGCCACGTCATAATTTTCTATGCTCGAATAGCCAGATCATTGTACAAGCTCCTCATTGTCTTTGAATGGACAGAGGAATGCCAGGAGGCATATGATCGGCTAAAGCAAGCATTGGCTAGCGCGCTAATTCTACGACCCGCCAATTGGGATCTCAAATTTCACGTGCATATTGATGCATCAAATTTTACTATTGGTTGCATGCTAGCCCAGCCTGGTGAGTTCAAATTGGACTATCCATTCTGTTTCGCTAGTCGTCAATTAAATGATGCAAAGGTGAACTACACCACCACAGAGAGGGAAGGATTGGCCATGGTTTATGCCGTCAAGAAATATCGATATTACCTCTTGGCCAACAAATACGTATTCTTCGTGGACCATCAAGTCTTATTATACCTGGTGAATAAGCCTTGCACCACGGGGAGAATCACACGATGGTTGATATTATTGTTGGAATTCAATTTATAGTCACGATAAGAAAAGGAGCACAGCATGAGTTAGCCAATCATAGGTCAAGAGTTCCAAATGGGGAACCAACAACTGGTGTTGATGATGATCTCCCTGATGCTTTTTGTTCAAGTTGGACAGGGTACCCAAATGGAGCGAGGAGATCTTAGGTTATCTAGCTCATGGTTTTCCGTAGGAAATACCTTTGAACAAAGATAAAATGTGGCAGCTTATCAAGCTTGTTGTACCTAATCGACTGATTGGCGGGAGAACTATATAAACTAGGAAAAGATAATTTGCTAAAGAAGATGCGTTAGAGAAGATGAGTTTGTCACAATATTGGATGAAGCTCATCTAGGGATAGCAGGCGGGCATTTTGTTGGAGAGATCATAGCTCAAAAAGTGCTTCAAGTAGGACTATGGTGGCCTACGTTATTTAGAGATGCCATAGAATTTGTCAAAAGGTGGGAAGAATGTCAACGTTTCGCTATCCCACAACAAAAGGACAATATGCCGCTCACCCCTATTATTGTAAGACAACCATTTGAGAAATGGGGAGTAGATTTTATTGGACCTATTAGTCTAGCGGCATCCCCCAAGCCCAATACGTGATCATGGCCATGGACTATTTCATAAAATGGGCAAAAGCCAGAGCCTCAAAGCAAGTTGATGCATGAACAACAGTAAAATTCTTATACCGAGCAAATTATCTCGAGGTTTAGTTGCCCATTAGAATTAGTTAGTGATCGTGGCTCACATTTTATTAATGAGGTGATTAATCATTTATTTGCGGGATTCTTAGTGGTCCATCGAAAATCATCACCTTATTATCCACAGACCAGTGGTCAAGTAGAGAGTACAAACAAAATTTTATGTAGTACTATCTTGACAAAAACCTTGGAAGCAAGTCGAACAGACTGGGAACATAAGCTGACGGTAGCCCTATGGGCCTATCGAACATCATATAAGGTAAGGACGACGGGGTACACTCCCTTCCATCTAGCTTATGGTGTTGAAGCAGTTATGCCTATGGAATACCTAGTCCCAAGCTTAAGGATTGCAGTACGAGAACGTCTAAACAGAGAATGCATTAGTTGAAAGGCTAATTGCTTAGAGAAGCTTGAGGAGATCAGGCTAATAGCATCACATGGACTTATGAGATAGATGGGAATGAATGAATGGATGGATGGAAGTGATATGAATAGAGGTGAATAGATGTGAGATGTGATGTGAATCAGATAGATGGGAATGAATGAATGGATGGATGTGATGTGAATAGAGATGATGAGAATGTGAGGTGAATAGATGTGATGAGATAAGATGTGAATTAGATAGATGATGATTGGATGGATAGATGTGATGTGAATTAGATAGATGCGAATGGATGGATGTGATGTGATGTGAATAGAGGTGAATAGATGTGATGAGATAAGATGTGAATGAATGAATGGATGGATGTGATGTGATGTGAATAGAGGTGAATAGATGTGATGCGATAAGATGTGAATCAGATAGATGATGAATGAATAGATGAGATGTGATGTCATGTGAATCAGAATGTAAATGAATGATATGGGATGTGATGAATGTATATGATGATAATGAATGTGAATGTGTATGTGAGGAATGGATGTGAATGAGTATGTGAAAGAATGGATAAGGATGTGTATGAGAAGAATGGATGTGAATGTGTATGTAAAGAATGGATATAGATATGTATGTGACAGAATGTGATGTGATGTAAAGAGATGAGATGTGACATGAATATATGTGGATGTGAAGTGATAGATATGAATGTATGGATAGATATGAGTAGTCGTACATGTGAACGATTGGATGGATGTGGATGAATGAGATGAGATGTGTATGAATGAGATATGATGTGGATAGAAGTGATGTAATTTAATGGTGAATGAGAATGAATGTGATGGATATGAATGAAAGTGAATGTGATGGATATGAATGAATATGATGTGATGGGATGTGAATCGGGATAGATGTGAATGAATGAGATGTGAGGTAAAATGAATGAGATGTGATGTGAGTGAATGTGATGTGGTCTAAATGGATGAGATGTGAGTGAATGTGATGTGGTATGAATTGATGAAATGTGAGTGAATGTGATGTGGTATGAATGGATGAGATGTGAATGAATGTGATGTGATGAGATGTGGATATGGGGATCTGATGAGGATAAATTGAGGAAAGATGTGATGAGATGACAATGATGTGATTGGATGAGAATAGGAATACTTATGAAATGATTGTGGAATTAATTAATGTGGTTTGATGTGGAGCAATGTGGAAAGACGAGAGTTCGTTATAGAAACTGTATTTTTGAACTGTTTTTAAATAACTATTTTATGTCAAGAATGCTGGAGAAGCATTTTGACCGTCTTGTGAATGAGGTCGTGGAGACCTAATCTGATGAAGTTGCAACAGCTGATGGAGAGTCATTGGAGGACGTCTCGCGTAGCAAGGCAGCCGAGGTCTTGACCAACCTCGGTCTGATTAAAATGGTGAGCTTTCGGTACGGCGAATGAGGGACCAAGGAAGCGGGCTATGAGTGAAGCGTTAGGTCACCTGAAGGATCCTAGAGGGTGCTAACCATATGGTGCTCCAACTCTGGGTCGTCGAGACGATACCCACACGTGCATCGTGGAAGATATTGGAACAAGGAGTAAGAGTTGTTTTCTGAATTCGGGCATGTCTCTGGTTGATTGACCTTGCTGGTCCTCAAAAACGGATGAGTCCATGGCTCTTTTATATGGATCCGTTGGTTGATCTTGCTGATCTTCAATGGAGATTCCATTTTGATATGCCAATGATGCCAGTTACTATGAGCTAGGATCTATCGAAAAGACCCCTGTGAGTGGACAGGTGGTGAGCGTTCTGGTTGCCAATGATGCCATAAGTACACTGATAAAGGAATGATTGGAAATAAAGATTCAACCGGAGATTTTGAGGATTATGATCAGTGCCACAATTGGTTTCATTAAAAGATTGTTTTTTTTAAAGATAGCTAATCCTGTGAAAAAGAAAATTTCATATTGGGTGTATAAGTGGTGTGACTAATTTTAAGTTTGCATGAATATCTGGCTAGGGGGCTTGGGAACTCTTTTCCCTAGTACCCAGGACAAAACCTAACCAAATTCTTAATTGGATCCCATCACTACAGTGGTTGGGCGGTTGGCTAACCTACGGGACTGGATGGTAGGCTGGACTGATGGATCCCTAAGTTGAGACTCAATTCTGTTATGGTACGATAGATGAAGTAAATCTCGGACAAAAATTGTTCTATGGAAAAGAATCAACGGCTGTACCTCTCAATGAGGAAAAAAGCATTGGTCTCTATGATCCAAGTGCAATCTTTTTCCTGATCTGACTAAGGGACTTACGGGTTCGGTCAGATCAGTTCAATTAGTTAAGGCTTTTGACTACGTTAAAGGAAAAATTTATCCAGGAGGAATCGCCCGTGCTTTCCGGGCAAGGGAAGTTTTTCTGTATTCGGTTTTGGAAGAACCGATGGATTAGTCTCTTGTCCGGATATCCGTGGGGGCGAGGCCCCGAGTGTGGGACCCTGCCCCGTGTAAGAAGTGCTACTTCCGCTGCTAGCACCCCCGAATTCGTTGTGCGGTGGGGACAGGGATCTTGCAATATCAATGAAGTCACTTGCAATGGCCCAAAATGGACAAGTACATGGAAATAAAATGGGAGCCTCTAGCTGAATAGAGAAGAACACTCTGATCATCATGTCACTATGGAGTCACTCCTACATTGCTCTACCTCTTATTCTTGGATAGTCCTCACTTGATGGGATCCTCTAGCTGAATAGAGAAGAACACTCTAATCATCATGCCAGTAGTCTTGCTGCGATCCTCTAGCTGAATAGAGAAGAAAACTCTGATCATCATGCCACTATGGGGCTAAGGCATCATAATGTTCCATCCTCCATTTCTCTACCTCTTATTCTTGGATAGTCCTCACTTGATGGGATCCTCTAGCTGAATAGAGAAGAACACTCTGATCATCATGCCACTATGGAGTCACTCCTACAAGGAATTGAAGAAGTCCAATCCCATACCTTTATTGCCAATAAAGGTAGGACGCAATTGCAAGCGTGCGATGCTCACAATCATGACATGGTACAAGGGGTGGAATTGTGAACAAAATAGGTAAACAAATGCGATGCTCACAATCATGACATGGTACAAGGGGTGGAATTGTGAACAAAATAGGTAAACAAATGCACTCTCACAACAAACCTCACCCAAGTATGCATATAAATATCACAAGTGGGTTTGGAAGTAAGGAATACTTAACGCCCCTTAAAAGTTCCATCCTGTACTTTTGGCATCCAAAATGACACTGGTATCGCATCAAGAGAAATCCATTTCTCAAGAGGTTAGAAATTCAAACATGCTTAAAACATTTGATTCTCTGGAAACATTATCTTTGTAACTGTTAGTTTTTATGCTCCTTTCCATCTCTCTTAAAAAATAAATAAATTGTCGTGAGGGTTAGGTCCTATAAGTATGTACAGATGTACAACTCCACATTTTGTGGAGTCAACATTTTTCAACAATCTCCCTTTGTATATGAGCATGAAGAATTTTTAGGGAGTAAAGATTCTACAGGACATAGATATAGAAGTTAATAGAAATGCCTCCCTTTATGTCTCATGTTATCCTTGGACTTCACAAAGACCTGTATACACCTTTTGTTGTTGCAGCCATCCCTTTTGGCTTTTATTCATGGGGATTCTTGATTAAGAGTACAAATGATTGCCTCTAATGGTATTTGGCATTCAAGGATTAAAGGTGGCAAGGTACTTTCATAGGCATGTATTGGATTTCCAAGTTCTTGGAAAGGTGGTGATGTTAATGCAAGAATTTGTCAGTAGTCTTTTCCTTGGGTGGTGGGCTTTCTAGATGTATTTGTGTAGATGTAGCCTGACTTGATGTTGAGGAACTAGTATATGTTTTGTTGGAGTTGAAGGTTTGGTCTAACTCTCCCCTTCGTAAGCTGTATTCCATCCTATTGCCAGTCTTAGGAATCCAAATCTTTTGAGAGACTAGTGAGGAAGGTTTGATTTTGATTTGGTTCTTCGCTTTGTCAATTTTGGTACTATGAGTGGATAAGATTGAGGGTTGGCCCATACATGTTGCTTTTGTTGATGAGGTTATAGGAATTTGCTTTCTTTTAGTAGCCTTGAGCTTGAAGAAGACGAGTTGGAATCCATCGAGAGGTAATATATGGTTTGAATTGATTTTTGTTGCGATGCCTCCTAGGTTTCTTGATAGTGGGTTGGCAATTGAGAACTAGTGGAGAAGCTTTAGGGACCCACTTAAGAGTAGGTTGTGGCTTTCGCTGATGCCCTGCTAGAGGGTTCTTTATAGAGGTAGATGCAGATGTGGAGCTTGAAGATGAAGAACCTTGTGGTGGTGAAGTGGATATCGATGTGGAGGGGATGACATTGTATTGTGTTGATGTTGCGGCTATTTAGTTACGACATTCAAATTCTTTGTTGTGCTACTGATGTGGAGGCAGTGTATGGAGTGTAAAACTGTAGGGTTAGGATTTTTACCACTGAGAAACTCCTTGTGGCCCAATAAATTCTACATTGAGCTATGATCATCCAGGTCTATCCACAAGAATGATATGTTCTTTTAAAGTGAGGTGTTTTGAGAGGTGGAATACGATCATTCATGTTGTCAATTACCTCTCAGTAAGTCTAAGTTTTACTTCTCAATGTTGTTGAAATTTTGTCTATCTTTCCTTTTCCTCCTATTGGGCTTGGGTCTCCTTTTGTTCGGCCCTTTCCTTGGCAACTTGTTTGTCATGAGAGAAGTGTGTAAGGATTTGATATGAGGTCTATAGTATTTCTTAAACTTACTACCATTAAGGAAACTGACGGTCTCAACTCCGTCAAGAGTCTTAACATGTATAGTACCTTGTGGTGTAACTTCACAAATCCTAAACGGTCTCTTTCCAGTGTATTTGACCTTTTTTATTTTCATTACGGACCCCATACATAAGTGATGAAAAACAAGTAGAGGGAGAGAAGACACAGACACAGGAGCAAACCCTAATGTATATTGCAAACCCTAACCATAGAGGGAAGCCATCTCCCTTCTCACACAATGCATAAGGCCATAATCCATAATAAACAACACACACTATGTGTTGTGTCCACACACAGCTAACCCTAGCTAATGTCCACACACACTATGACCAGCTGGACGCGGTCATTTATGTCTCACACATGGTGCTACCTAACATGCCAGCACATAGCACAGCTGGCACATGCTGACATCGAGCTTGAATCTCAACAGCCCCTCTCAAGCTCATGATGTACTGCCATAGATGAAGATGTAGATGAGCTTGGGCTATCAAAGCTCTCAACACTCCCCCTCAAGCTCATCCCACGTACTCCCAACATAGTACGGAAGTACTCAAACTTCTCCCTGCTCTGCTGCTAAGTGGCTTTGTAAAGATGTCGGCCACCTGCTCTTCAGTCTTCACATACTGCAGATCCACTATACCATCCAAGACTTTCTCTCTCACAAAATGATAGTGGACCTCTATGTGTTTGGTCCACGCATGAAAAATTGGATTCTTGGCCAACTGTATGCTGCTCATATTGTCACAATGAATGATAGCCTTGCCATCAATAGGCTCACCCAAATCAGCCAAGAGACTCTTTACCATACTCCTTCACATGTAGCAATGGCTGCACCCCTGTATTCAGCCTCTGTACTAGATAAAGCAACAATAGGTTACTTCTTACTACTCCAACTCACCACTGCACTTCCAAATGTAAAGGCATAACCACTAGTAGACCTCCTGTCATACGAGCTACCTGCTCAGTCTTCATCTGTGTAGCCATGTATATCCAAGCCTTTACCATGCTCATAACCACTAGTAGACCTCCTGTCATACGAGCTACCTGCTCAATCTTCGTCTGTGTAGCCATGTATATCCAAGGCTTTACCATGCTCATAAAGAAGACCATGATGTGCAGTGGTCTTTACATATCGCATAATGCGTCTCACTGCATCCAAATGAGGTTTTCTGGGGCTCTGCATAAATTGGCTTACTAGCCCCATAGCATAACTGAGATCCGGGCGTGTGATAGTCATGTAAATATAAGGCTTTCAACCATCTTTCTATACATAGATGGATCATCCAACTCTTCACCAAAATCAGCCCGCAACTTCACATTCTGCTCCAAAGGTGTACTCATTGGCTTACACCCTGTCATCCCATATTTTGCCAACATATCCAATGCATATTGTCGTTGCACTAACCATGTATCTACATGGTCTTTGATCACTTCAATTCCAACAATTCACCCAAGTCTTTCATGTCGAACTGCCCACTCAATGCCTTCTTGACATGCATAACATCTGTAGCATGATCTCCTGTGACAATCAAGTCATCCACATAGATGACAAGTAAGACAATCCCATGATCTGTTTTCTTCACATAGAGTGAAGAATCTACTGAAGAAACCTGAAATCCAAGGGAGATAAGATATCGGCTTATCTTATCACTCCAAGCACGAGGTGCTTGCTTCAAACCATATAATGCTTTCTTTAATCTGCATACATGAGTGGGATACCTCAGGTGTACATATCCTTCTGGCTGTGCCATATAAACTTCCTCTTGTAGATCACCATTTAGAAATGCATTTTTCATATCCATTTGATGCATTTCCCAACCATTTGCTGCAGCCATAGCAATGATTGCTCTCACTGTTCCCATCTTTACAACTGGACTAAATGTTTCATCATAGTCCAAGCCTTGGGTTTGTGCATAACGCTTAGCTACCAATCTCGCTTTATGGCGTTCAATGGAACCATCTGACTTGCATTTCACCTTGTAAACCCATTTGCAACCAATGACATTTTTGCCTTGTGGTAAGGCAACTAAATCCCATGTTTCATTATGAACCAAAGTGTCCATCTCAACATCCATTGCCTTCTCCCATACATGCTTTCCAATAGCTTCTGTAGCATGTAGGTTCCACATGCTTCACCAAAGAGGTCATATATGCGTAATGCATAGCAAAATCACGATATGTCAACCTATCAAATGGATACTTGGCCCTTTGGGATCTCCGCAATGCATGCGGATCACTCTGAACACCTGTCACTCTAGCATGTGGAGGCACATATCTATCCTGCCTTGCACCAGTTGTGCGTAAAATTGGTATACCATGTTCCTCATCCAAACTCTCTGAACTTGACGACTCATAATCGTAATGCCAATTTCTTTGACTTTCACCACAGCACTACTCCTCCCAGTGCTCACACTCTCATGCCTCAAGCGTCCTGACCATGGACGTATAGTGCTACTCTAAGACTCTACTGGCCCAGACATAGAAATAGAACTTGCTTGTGGCAAGTTCACATGCACATCAGCATCAAGAGAATCAATGACACCCTCATCCTTTGCTTTGTACCAACTAGCAAGTTCATCAAACACCACATCTCGTGAGATAACCACTTGCCTAGTTTGTGGATTGTAACATTTATATGCCTTGCGATCCTATGTATATCCAACAAACACACACTTTTCTGCCTTAGGATCCAACTTCCTTTTCGTCAGGCACATGTACATAACCTATGCAGCCAAACACTTTGAGGTGTCCAATGTCTGGCCTAAAACCTGTAAGCTGCATCTCTAGCGTACTTCCATGTATGGCTGCTGTGCGTGTCTTATTAAGTATATACACCACGGTGGCACACGCTTCTGCCCAATAATAATCTGGCATGCTCTTTTGATTGAGCATTGCCCTGGCCACATCACAAATGACTCTATTCTTTCTCTTAGCAACACCATTTTGCTGAGGTGTATACCTGCAAGTTAATTGCCTTCTTATGCCATGCTTTCTCAAGAAATGCTCAAAAGCATGTGAGGTGTATTCACCACCTCCATCTGTCCTCAAACATTTTATCCAAGAGGCATATTGCTTCTCTGCAAAAGCTTTGAAGTCCATAAACTTTCCCAACACTTCACTTTTCTCTCTGAGAAAGTAAATCCAAGTCATTCGGCTGAAATTATCAATGAATGTCACATAATACAAGCTGCCTTTAATGGATGGGTTTTGTGCAGGACCCCATACATCGCTATGAACTATTCCAAGTGGCCTGCTATACTGATGTTGCCTTCTCTAGGAAACGGCAACCTCGCCTGCTTTCCAAACTGACAGGCATCACAAACATGCATATTCCTATCATAATTGAATCTAGGTAGCCCACTAACAATGTCTCTTGCCTGCATGTTCTTTAACCTTTGTATGTTCACATGTCCAATCCTCTTATGCCACATGTCAATGTCCTATACCACATTTTGGCTTTTAGAGAACATGGCTGATTTCAACTCAGGAATCCCAGCATCCAGCTTAAATAATTTTCTTGCCTTTAGCAATGACTCTACATCCACTTTTGAAATCCTCAACGAAGTAACCGTGCTCGTTTTGAAACGACCCTATAAACCTTGTTCCACCATTTGACCAACTGAGGCCAAACTTTTTGTAATAGAAGGCACATACAATACATCTGCCATATACTTTGTTTCACCATTGTGCATAACCAATGGTACACTTCCAACATGTGTGATAGCATGTTGGGTATCATCTCCTGTCTCCACATAGCCTTTCACATCCATCATAGGCTTTGACATCCACTTTTAGAAGGAGTTTTGAATGATGTTTCAGAACCATTAATCTCATTTGGAGGTCCCATTAGATTATCATCATAATTAATGGCATCTAAGACACATTCATTAAACGTCCTATGTCTTCAAGCGTAGAGGGCATCGTGAAGCTTCTCGCTCTATAAACCTTCTAAGAATAGAGAGATCAACCATGTCGAGCTGGGCCTTTCCTCTTAGGATCACAACGATTATACAGGTATTTTGCTTGGTTGATGTATTCTCTTATAGATTCACTATCTTTTTGTTTCAGAGTGTTTGATTGATTAACGGAACTCTATTTGACTCCAATTTTTGCATAGGCTATAAGGAAAGATTGTTTCAAGTCCTCATATATTGCCTTGCTTTCTGGTCCAGGGTACAAAACCGTATAGCTGGACCTTGTTCAAGTGTGAAGCCAAATGCTCCTATCTTTGTAGGATCGTCTTTTACACTCAATGCTTCACTTACCTGCTCAAAAGTTTCAATATGACCATGGGCATCACCCGTGCCACTAAAGTTGGTCATTGCCTTTTACACACTCCAAACCTTGGATGTTGTCCTATCTCGCTCACGTTCTCGAGGTAAAGGAGCATGTGAGTGAAGTTCGACAGATTGGTCCAGATGTGGCAGGTAGTCTCGTGCTAGCTACAAAGGTAGGGGCAAAAGGTAAACTCACCATATGAGAAAGGAGGTACTATTGTGTGAACATAAGAGTATGTAATAGGTCCCTTCTCTCCCTCAATGTGAATTCCCTCATCTCTTGCCATTTCTCTAACTGGTGGTGCAAATGCATACTCAGGGTTGATGCGTCCTGGAGTATATGTAAACTTTGGAAATCCATGACTGGTTGCACCAATACCCACGTGCCTTTGGATTGTGCCTCTTGCACAACTTCTTTACCTTTTCTAGTTCCACGTAATGATTCACCAAATCCTGATTTTGTTGGCACAGAGTCAAGTACAACTGAGAACTCACGAGCCTTGGCAATAAGCTCAACCGTGACTTTCTCGATTTCAGGTTCTTCACAAGGAAGATACCTGTTCTCCCAACATCTTTGTAAAAATAGAATCCCAAATTTGGATTTTCCATCCTGAGAACTATGGGATTCAAGGGGTTTACATTGCAAGATCCTTCACTCACAAGGTACTAGATTAAAGACCCTATGGGCTTTGTCCATATACATATGCTTGCTTAAGGAAGCCATATAGTTTCTCTTCAATATTGTCGTGTCCTCGGGATTCTTGACCAATCTCGTGGCATTGGCTTGCTCAAGGTTTTTTGAGCAGGCTCACCAAGGATCTCAAGGAAGGGTTTCAAGCATTCCTTCGACATTTTGTTTCCTTTTTTGGAAGTCTCAATTTTTTGGTTAGGAATGAGTTCTTGGAACTAGGCATCGCCACTTGGGAAGGAAAAGCAATTTGACTCACTAAGATCTCCCAAGGTTGGTTGTGGTCTCAACAAAGCTTCTTTTAATTGATTCTTGCTTGTGCCGCTACTTGTTTATAGGAGCATGTGAAGCTTTGTTCGATGCACTTCTCAAAGAGCTAGCGATTACTCGACCGCTTTTCAGGTGCATAAATAGCTTTCTAGATGTGTACAAGGATGATTTGCCCTGGCTTAGACAACAGTTCTAAACCAATCTCATTTTTTTCACTTTATTTTTCTTAGAAAGCAATTTCACTAAAAATAGCAATTTCACTAAAAATAGCAATTTCTAGATGTGTACAAGGATGATTTGCCCTGGCTTAGACAACAGTTCTAAACCAATCTCATTTTTTTCACTTCATCGGACTTCAGATTTCACAATTTCCAACACAATATTGGAATGAGCCTTTCGGCTGGAAATTTGCAAATGCCATGGGCAGAGATTGTGAAAGGGAGCTTACAACAAAGCATATCAAATTCCACATTCATAGCCATTTCACTTGATGAAGTGACTGCTCGCGATTTTAGTTTTTGGGCATGCATTCATTCTTACTTTGTGGGGAGAACCACGTAAGGAAGGTAAACTTTGTTGGGGTGTTCAAGCTAGAAACTAGTGCAACATCAGATGCATTAGTGAAGCTGGTCATCGATACTATGACCACTATTTCTCAAATGTCATTAAAAGACCTTGCTCAAAAGGTTGTTTGTGTGGGAGTGGACGGTTGTTCGGTCATGCATGAACAATGGGCTAGTTGTTCTCTCATGCATGGACAATGGGCTAGATTGTTCTATCATGCATGGACAACGAGTTGGATTGTGTGTCCAATTGAAGAAATCATACATACCTTATGCCTTGGGAATACATTTCATGTCACACCGTACGAACTTGGATTTCAAAATAATTACCAACTTTGATAGTGTGCAAAAGGTGGAAGAGTTGGTCCGTAAACAATATGCATTTTTTTTTTGCAAAAAGCCCAAAACACTTCAAATCATTCAAAAGCTTTGCCGATGGCATAAGTCAAGGAAAGACGTTGAAGAAAAACATTGATACAAGGTGGATCTCACTTATTGGTCTTGTTGAGCGTTTACATGAAGAATATAAGGTAGTGATTAGTGGACCTCACTTATTGGTCCTGTTGAGAAAAGAAAAGGCCTCACAATTGATAGACATCCTAGGTGATGTAGAAACTCTCCTTTTCTTGGAAGGTCTGCTTCCATTGTTGCGAGAGATGAAACACTTAATCAAGATTTATCAACAAAGGGAGTGCTATATCATGGAGTATGCAGTTGTAAGACAGTTGTCATGTCTTTAGTTAAACACTATTGGAATTAGGGTTGCAGGAAAGCACACAAAGCTTGGAGAAGAAGAAGTAAGAATGCACACAACACAAAGTGTATTAGATTGTGTCAATGTACAAAAGATAAGTTAGCCCTAGAAGGATGGGCGTATATACAAGCCGGGGGAAAAAACCTCCTAAAGAGGGAAAAAGTGCCTCGGCGGTCCTAAGTGTGTTCACACACATCACTGCCTATATATATATGGCAACAAATCCCCCCTGGGAGTGATGGTGTGAACGAGAGCTGGCACTCATGTATAGGGGAGTGCCATGCCCAAAGTAGATCAGTCCACAAAGGGGAGCAAGCCCAAAGTTTTGCGGAAAGCTTCGAACTTCTCAGGAGGAAGCGCCTTTGTGAAAAGATCGGCGAGATTGTCCTGTGTTGGCACATAGGCCAAGCTGATCTCTCCTGCTGAGAGTCTCTCCCTGACATAGTGATAATGCACCTCAATGTGCTTTGTGCGAGCATGAAAAATTGGATTTCTCACAACTGCCAATGCACTCTGACTGTCAGTGAAGATAGAGGTGGCAGACTCCTGTCCAACACCCAAGTCAGCCATAAGCCGTCTGAGCCACACACACTCAACCGTAGCTGTGAAAGCTTCCCTGTACTCAGCTTCACAACTAGAAGTGGCCACAGTAGGTTGCTTCTTGCTCAACCAAGATATGCATGAGATACCGCGAGCATGAAACAAAAACCACTTGTGGACACTCTTGTGTCATAGCAACCAGCCCAATCTGAGTCCGAAAAAGCATGTAAATCTGGCGGCAACGATCCCCCCTTGGGATAAAACAACCCAAGATGTATGGTGCCACTCAAGTGTTTACCAAATGACGTAGGCCCACATACATCAATATGTACAAGTTGCAATTTGCGAGTGGCCCGCACAGAACCATCCTTTGGAAACACAAAACGTTGCATTTTGCCCAAAATATAGCCTTCACAAACATGTTTCAATGGTGCCTCAAGAGGGGGCAATGAAGCAACCATATCAAATTTCTGCAAACGCAGCAAACTAGCAAAGTTCAGATGACCAAAACGAGCATGCCATAGTTTTGCATGTGAAACTGCCTTTTCATCAGAAACTGCATTTGCTGAATCTTCCACACACTTGTCATAAGAATTGAGCCTATACAGCCCACGAAACAAGGTGCCAGATGCAATAATCGTATCACCAGAAGTCAAATCATGCACACTACATCTGTCATCCACAAATTCGACTACAAATCCAAGTCTAGCAAGCGCAGAGACAGACAATAGATTCTTCTTTATCCCTGGCACATACAAAGCATCTGAAAGTGTCAAAGCGCTGCCATTTGCAGCAGTTAGCATAATTTTACCAATGCCCTTCACTGGGTAAGAAGCATTATTGGCACATGTGACAGTATTCCCATTAGAGACAGCCTCAAGACAAGTGAACATATCACGATGTGAGGTAATGTGCTTTGTAGCACCACTGTCAAAATACCATACATTAAAGTCAACAGAAACTGCCAAACATGCATCATGTACAGATGGGTCATACTGGTAATACACGCTAAACGCCCATTTTGTATCCTGCACAACATTTGCAGAATTTGCATTTGTAGAAGCATCCGCTATTGTGGCTGCATTTGACTCTTTCTTCTTTGCCTCTTTAGCCTTTAGCTTAGGGCAATTCTTAATGACATGATCATTTGCCTTACAATAGTTGCACTTGGTCTTTTTCTTGCCTTTATCAAGAGCCTTCTCAGACTTATTGTTGCTACCTGTGGAAGGAGAAGAAGTTGCAGACCTACTAATAGGAGAAGAAACAGTGGAAGGGGCTGTCTTACCACTTCTTCTCTGCTGCTGGGCAGCAATAAATGCTTGATCAACTGCACGCTGCCTGGCCCTGTCTTGCTTGGACTGCGCTTCTTGTAAGAGCTTGTTGACTAAAGTATCATACTTGACAGCATCAGGTCTGTCCTCATTAAGAAGTCTCCACGTGGAAGCAAAAGTCTGATATGTCTCAGGTAAAGCATCAAGAACAGTCTGCACAAGAGAATGATCAGGAATAATCTCACCTGCAGAAATTAACTGTTCTTTGAGATCTTTAATCTCAGCAAGAAAAACATTCATGTCATCATCTTCTTGCATAATCTTCAATTCTAGCTCTTTACGCAGGTAAGCGATTTTTGCCTCGTTACGACTTACATACAAACCAGCTAGAATATCCCAAGCCTGTTTTGCTGTTTTAGCTGAACGAATATGTGGGGTGATGTTACGTTTGACAGAAAGTGCAATCAAGACATGAGCCTGCGCATCTTTACCATCCTAACGAGCTTGTTCAGCAGTGGGTAAAACAGCAGCAACAGTAGAGCTACTGAACCTGCAACATCCTCAACAGATCCTACATCCACAGAACCTGGACGTACATCCATACCCTGCACAATGTTCCACACTCTTTTTGCAACCAAAACATGCTGCATCATGATAATAGACCATTGGGGGTCCTTGTCTCATGGGAGGATTGGGTTGTGCCTTATATGGCCCCATATGGTACCCAAGGATATGCTCCCCAAGGTGGGTATTATGGGTATATTGGTGCCCCTGGCTGATATGACAGGGCCGGGTAGGCCCTTTCTCTCTGATAGGACATCTCGGGCCCTTGGAGAGCTAGTTCTCACCCTGGGTTTAGTATTGGTCTCTCTAGGCTCCGTATGAATCAGCCACCCCTGAGGGAGGCATGGCCCTCTAGATTAGTGGATGCGTCTGGGTTTGATTACTCTCACTGTGCCCTATTTCCTCTCTAGGATCTGGAGGTGGCGTGGACTCTCTTTCGTGTTGGTTTCCCAAACCTCTCTCCTTGGGATGTGGCTCATTGGACTATGCATTTCCCAGGATAAAATTTCGAAGCCTCAAAGCAAGGCTTCTTTGTGAATGGGTAGGGGAGGTAGGATCTTGCTCTAGGATAGGTGATCTATCCATACATTGAGCCTCTAGTCCTCAATGTCTCTAGGTCACGATGACACGAGTAACTTGTTGTGTGCTAGGATGATCTTCACCCTCACTAGTGCTGTCAAAGACTGCACTGTTTGGCTCCAAGCTATGTTGACTGATGGGTTTAACCTTATGAGCAGAGCATTAGGAGACTTTATATCATTAAATAGAGGGTTGTTTTGCACCAATTTTCCCGAGCGTAGACCCTTTTTTCCAATCTCTATACATATTTCTCCATCACTACCCTTCACTCCCAAATTTTCCAAATTTCAAATAAACATGAAAAAAAAACATGCCCACAACTTGCATGTCAATGCTACAACAAGCGATCCACTCTTTGCATAAACATCAACCACAATACCCCTTGATAGCATATTTTCAAAACAATTGAGAGGTTCCTCACTTAACTCTCAATGCA
Organism: Cibotium barometz; assembly: GCF_041138505.1. Classification (NCBI taxonomy): domain Eukaryota; kingdom Viridiplantae; phylum Streptophyta; class Polypodiopsida; order Cyatheales; family Cibotiaceae; genus Cibotium; species Cibotium barometz. The sequence continues at coordinate 52,589,993 of NC_141074.1, forward strand.
TTCCATGAGTTTTAAATTGGCGGTGTGTCAAATTACTCTATAGCAAGCAATCCATAACACCACTGTTTTGTTGAGATAAGCATGTGTCAAATTGGCGGTGTGTCAAATTACTCACCATTGCTATAGCAAGCAATCCATAACACCACTACTTTGTTGATAAGCATGTGTTCTATCAGCAAGACTCACTTCTTATAAATTCAACAGGCCTTACCTAATGCCTTCATGCTAAAAAATAGAATCCATAAGTTATAAATTCTTAAAACAATATAGGGTGCTGTAAGATTCCTCCCCAGCCTCTCAAAATGTCCAGCATCTTCTCCTATAATCAATCCCTCTTCAGAAATATAAAAGACTTGTTTCTAACTGTTTTAACCTAGAGAGAGAAAATATTCTAGAGAGAGAATATTCAGATTTTTAATATTTTTGGATAGAAAATTATCTCATCTTATTAAAATCAGTTCCCCTGAAACAGAAATTCAAAAAGAACTTTCCAATGTGCAATTGGAATTAATTAGAAATGGGTATAAAGGACCTTAGCCTAAGGGTCTAGATTTTCAGAAATTTTTGGATTATGGTCCAATTAAGGTTCCTATGGGCCAATAGCATCAATCCATGTGTAGGGAGGAGATAAATCCTATTTGTAAAAGAAGATACCCAAAAATGAGTAAATGCTCACATAAGATGAAGAGTTGAAAACGTACAAGGTTTATTAGTAAAAAATTATGAGCAATATTAAAAGTATGACATATGTAAGGAAGGGGAGTTCTTTAAAGGAGGTGCATATTTCACATAAGATGAAGAGTTGAAAATGTACAAGGTTTATTAGTAAAAAATTATGAGCAATATTAAAAGTATGACATATGTAAGGAAGGGGAGTTCTTTAAAGGAGGTGCATATTTCACATAAGATGAAGAGTTGAAAATGTACAAGGTTTATTAGTAAAAAATTATGAGCAATATTAAAAGTATGACATATGTAAGGAAGGGGAGTTCTTTAAAGGAGGTGCATATTTCACATAAGATGAAGAGTTAAAAATGTACAAGGTTTATTAGTAAAAAACAAAGAGCAATATTAAAAATATGACATATGTAAGGAAGGGGAGTTCTTTAAAGGAGGTGCATATTTCACATGCTTGAATGAGTTTTAAACTCATAAAAATTGAGATATTTCATCTCTCCTCTCTCCTCATTCAAGTCTAGTTCCAAAAAATTAGCTTAACTGACCTAAAAATGGTCAAAAATTGACCAAACTGATTTGGAAAATTCTAGAATCGGTTTGTTTGGTTAGGAGCTCAAATTTTCCTATAAATAGAAGCCTCCCCCTTGTTGAAAAATAGATAGTGTTTATGCATCGTTACTCTACTCCACCTAAGCCAAGAACTGTGAATTCATTTAATAATTCACTAGTTTTTGGAGCTTCCCTCTTTCTTCAATCCCCATTAGTGGCTCCATCAACATACTTAACCAATTGATTGGTTGGGGGCCTCTACCGTGAACAAAGAATCCAGCAATTTGTAAGGTAATTAGTGAATATTGCTCTTTTCTATAATTTCTCAATGTTTCTCTCTTCTCAACCCCTCTCAAGCTTGAGAAGCTTAATTGGTATGGTTTTTTTAAATGCTATTGAAGTTAATTGGTGAATAGTAGTGAAGAGTTACATAATTTAATAAATGCTATTGAAGTTAATTCCCATTTATGTTTAAATTCTAATGGTTTTTATGTAATTTCTCTCTCTCACTCAAGAAATGGTCATACTCATGACCCATTCTCAATCCAAAAGAAGCTTTTCATAAAGCTTTTCCTTAATCCAAGATTAAGCTATGCTTGAGGCCAAATTAATGGTTTTTTTTTCTATGCTTTTAGTTTATGCATATTGATGATTCAATCCATTGGATTAATGATCCAATTAGAGATCATTTTAATTATTTCCTTAATGATAAGCTTTATCCCTTAGAAAAATTGAGATTTATCAGTCATAGTAGCGGAGCTATGGCAAAATTTTTATAAAAATTATGCATAAAATAATTTCATTCAAAGCATAAAAAGAAGACTTCCTACCATATTCTAGGAATTATCATCCTAGACTAATTGAAAGAATTTCATTATAATCATGGAGAAATTGAATTTTTATATTATGCATAAAGAATAAGTTTTTATATCAAAAGTGTTACTTTTATCATTTTTATTTACTTGCATAGAAGTATGCATAATGGATAAATTTTTATATCAAAAGTGTTACTTTTATCATTTTTATTTACATGCATAGAAGTATGCATAATGGATAAATTTTTATATCAAAAATGCTACTTTTATCATTTTTATTTACATGCATAGAAGTATGCATAATAGATAAATTTTTATATCAAAAGTGTTACTTTTATCATTTTTATTTACATACATAGAAGTATGCATAATGGATAAATTTTTATATCAAAAGTGTTACTTTTATCATTTTTATTTTCATGCATAGAAGTATGCATAATGGATAAATTTTTATATCAAAAGTGTTACTTTTATCATTTTTATTTTCATGCATAGAAGTATGCATAATGGATAAATTTTTATATCAAAAATGTTACTTTTAGCATAATTGAATTTCATGCATAGAGGTATGCATAAGAGATGAATATTTTATTATAAAAGTCTACTTTTACAATAATTGAAATTCATGCATAGAGGTATGCATAATAGATGAATATTTTATTATAAAAGTGTTCCTTTTACAATAATTAAAATTCATGCATAGAGGTATGCATAAAAGATATTCTTTTATACTAAAAGTGTGATTTTCATCATAAATGGATTTTATGCATAACTTAGATGCATAAGAGAAATTCTTTTATTCTAAAAGTGTAATTCCTACCAAATTGAATTTATGCATAAGAAGATACATAAAAGATTGATTTTTACTTCGAAAGTATTAATCTCCTTAAATAGAATTTATGCATAAATAAATGTGTAAAGAAATCTTATATCAAATATAAGAATTCTCTTGTATTCTATAAATAGATATGAGATGTGATAGGATGTGATAAGAGGTGTATAAGATGTGATAAGAGGTGATAAGATGTGTATGGGATGAGATAAGAAGTGTATGAGATGAGATAAGATGTATATGGGTTGTGATAGGGTGAGAATGGATGTGATATAAAAGATTAGATATGAAGGCATATGGGGTTATATGAATGGGAATGTGAAAATGGATGTATGTATGTGGATGTGTGGATGTGGAGATGGTAGTGTGGATGTATGCATGTGAAAATGGATGTATGCATGAAGATGTATATGCATAGATGTGAATGTGGATGTAGACGTGGTTGTATAGAAGTGAATGTGGAATGTGGATATGGAGGTATGTATGTATGTGGATATGGATATATGAATGAGGACGTGATAGTGTATGTATGTATGTGGATATGGATGTATGAATGAGGACGTGATAGTGGATGTATGCATGTGGATGTGGATGTATGAATAAGGACGTGATAGTGGATGTATGCATGTGGATGTGGATGTATGGACATGGATATGGATGTGTATGTATGAATGTGGATATGGGATGTGGATGTATAAATGAGGATGTGAAAATGGAGGTAAACATGTAGATGTGGATGTATGGATGTGAATGTGGATGTGGATGTGGATGTGAATATATGATATGTGATGTGAAGGAATCTGAAGTGAAGAGATGGAAAATGATGTGATTGGATGAGTACACATATAAATGGAATGAGGAATAAGTAATGTGGATTATATGAGGGATAATGTGGAAAAATTAGAGTTAATATAGAAATTATATTTGTAAACTGTTTGTAAATGCTGTTTGTAAATGGCTGTTTTATGTCAAGAATGCTGGGAAAGCATTTTGACCGTCTTGTGATTAAGGTCGTGGAGACCTAACTGATAAAGTTGCAACTGCTGACGGAGAGTCAATGGTGGAGGACGTCTCGCGTAGCAAGGTCGGCTGAGGTCTTGACCAGCCTCGGTTCGATTAAAATGGTGAGCTTCTGGTACGGTGGATGAGGGACCAAGGAAGCGGCCTATGAGTGAAGCGCTAGGTCACCTGCCGACGAAGGATCCTAGAGGGTGCTGACCATACGGTGCTCGGGCTCTGGGTCGCCCAGGATACCCACGCGTGCGTCGAGGAAGATATTGGAACAAGGAGTAAGAGTTGTTTTGAGAAACCGGGCATGGATCTGGTTGATTGACCTTGCTGGTCTTCAATGGATGAGTCCATGGCTCTTTATATGGATCTGTTGGTTGATCTTGCTGATCTTCAACGAGAGTCCATCTTGATTTTTATAAGTGATTATATTGCCGAGTATTATGGGCTAGGAACTATTGAAAAGGCCCCTGTGTGGACAGGTGGTGAGCGTTCTAGTTGCCAATGATGCCATAGATACTCTGATAAAGGAATGATGGGAAATTATGAATCAACCGGATAAATTGAAAGATTGTGATCAGTGGTACTATGGTTTCATTAAAGGATTGTTTTAAAGTTAGCTGATGCTAAGAAAAAGGCAATTTCATATTGGGTGTGTAAGTGGTGTGGCTAGTTTTATATTTGCATGAACTTTCAGCTAGGGGGCCTTGGAACTCTTTTCCTTGGTACCCGGGACAAAACCTAACCAAATTCCAAATTGGATCCCATCACTACAGTGGTTGGGCGGTTGGCTAACCCATGGGATCGGATGGGGTTAGGCTGGACTGATGGATCCGTAAATCGAGATTTAATTTCTATTATTACGATAGATGAAGTAAATCCCGGATAGAAATTGTTCTATGGATAGGAATCAACGGCTGTGCCTCTTGATGGGAAAAAAAGCGTTGATCCCAATGATCCAAGTGCAAGTTTCTTCCTTGAATTGACCAAGTACCGTTAAAGGTGCAGTCAGATCAGTTGATCCGTAATGATCTTGACTACGTTAGAGTAAAGAGTTATCGTGGTGGAATCGCCCATGCTTTCCGGGTAAAGGAAGTTTTTCCGGTTTCGGTTTTGGACAAACCGACGGATTAGTCTCTTGTCTGGATATCCGTGGGTGAGGCCCCGAATGTGGGACCCCTGTCCCGCGCGAGAAGTGCTACTTCCGCTGCCAGTATCGTGAATCCGTTGCTCGGTGGGAACAGGGATCTTACAGGTGCATTTTCCTTGGGTGGCAAGAAAGCCACAAAAGGCATACATTTCAACCAAGGCATTGCCAACAAGTGCCTTTTCAAGCACCTATCAACTTTCAATTCTAGAATGCATTCACACCCATGCTACCATGCTTTCAAGCTATAGATTAACATAAAAATATACATGGTTACAACCTTCAATTTTCCAAAGAGATTGAATACTTTATAATCATAGCTATAATTAACATATCTTGCACTAATAAATGCATTCCAAGAGACGGGACTTTGGTTTGGATGCTTATCAAGCACTTGTATATCTGATGCAAACAAGCCACATTATCAACTAGGGTCAAATAGGGTCTATTTCTAGCATATGGGATATCTATTTCTTTATGTTACCATTATATATATGATTCTACTTTGCTTCAACAATTATCGCAACATACTTTATGTACATGTCAATATTTTTCCAAAAAAAGAAGATAAAATGAAGCCCCAACACACAAAACTTGCAATTCCCCCAATAACATGTTTTAGCATTGTCTACACTCCATCACATAACATATCAGAAGTTTAAAAAACAACATTTGTAAAAGCAAAATCTCTCTCTCTCTCTCTCTCTCTCTCTCTCTCTCTCTCTCTCTCTCTCTCTCTCTCTCTCTCTCTCTCTCTCTCTCTCTCGCTCTCTCTCTCTCGCGTGCACACGTACGCGCGCACACACACACACACACACAAGGAAACAAGTTGTACCTCCATAAAACTTCCCTCAGATCTGGTGTTGGTGGTTCTCAATGAGGATTGAGATGTGTACCCTTGTTGATTTCTCAGGAACGCGTTCCCTTAAAGTTATCCTTGAAGTCCATAGCACTCCTACAACATTTCTTAAAGGAGGTATGGGCCAAGGCATACAAAGAATTGTGTAGGGGCACATCATCTAGGCCTTCCATAAATCTTCCAATTAGCCTTTCATCAGAGAACTTATCTCTAGTGCTACATTGGGAGTGGAGATTGTTGAAATTTGAGCATAATGATGAGCTATGGGGTGGATCAAACACTAGAATCACATCATTAACAGTGATAAGTAAATAATTAAGACGTAATTAGTGGGTAATTAGCAAATAGATTAATGTAGACATGGATACTCAAAAACCAGCAAATTCTCATTAGGGCTATGCCTCAATTTCTAGAGTTAGCATCAAGCATCAAATCCCATTGATTTCTCCATGATTCACTCCCAGAATATCTCCACCTCTTGCCTGATTCTCTCCACCTCTTCTCTTTTCCCTGAATATCTCCCAGAATAACTCCACACTCCTAAATTCTCTCATGCTACCCTTTATTCTCTCCCAGTAGATTCTTCTCACCTTTTCACAGGTTCTTTCACATTTACTCAATCTCTTTTACAGCCTCTAACCAAGGGCTTGTTCCCGCACACACCCTACTCACTTGTATTTTTAACACCTCCCCTCAAGTGAATACTCCTAGTACACCTAGACCCTATACCAAGTTTGCCTCCCCTTACTTGATAGCCCGCGACCAGTGCCTCAAGTCCCTAAACTCCATAGTCCTTGACACACTCTCTCTCTCTCTATGTGTCCAAGGCTACTATAAGTGCCCACGACCTTGACTAAAGTGCTCACACATACATCTACCACTTGGCCTACATCATCGGTGGCTCAGAGGTGGTTTTACTTTGTTGGGGCAGGTTACATTGGGTTGTGGGGTCTCTCTCTCTCTCTCTCTCAGAAAAGATGATCCGACTCCACTTCCTTTGGAGCCTCCATGAAGTTTGCTGATGTCGTTCTTTCTTCACTGGGTTTGCTGTAGCAGTCTCTCGCCATGTATCCTGGCTTTCCACATTTGTGGCAAGTGAAGGTCCTCCCTCCTACTTTGCCTCTTCCTCGTCCTCGTCCTCGAGAGAATCCTCCTCGAGTGAAGAATGCTTTTTCCTCTCCTGCTGTTGAGTCGAGCCCTTTCTTCTCTTTGCCTCTACTCTCTTGCTCTAGTAGAGCTGCTTCTATCTCATGTATCTTCAATTCAGGTACATTCTTTAGTGTTGCTACAATGTTTTCATAATCTCCTTTGTCCACACTCTTCAGAAGTACAGCTAATGCTTCATCATCTTCTATCTTTTTGCAAATAGCTGCCAGCTGTTGCTTAATGCTTTTATATTTGTTCAAGTGTGTGATTAAAGGTTCACTTTCCTTCATGTCCAATTTATAGAATTGCATTAACAGATTTATCTTTGAATTTTTTACTTGTGTACCAAATAATTTATTGAGTTCATCCCATGCATCTTTTGCCCATTGTATCCCTGTGATGTGATGAATGATTTCATCATTTAAACTGAGTGCAATAAGTCCCAATGCTTTTTCATTCCTGCTCTTCCACTCATTTTTTCCTCTCTCTGGGCATTCATCTCTCCCTTCAACTAATCTCCACAGATTTTTCCTCATCAGCGAATACATGGTTTTTGTCTGCCATGTATAAAACTGTTCCCCATTAAATTTGGCTATTTCCTATGCTGAACTCATGGTGATGTGAAGGGGGTCTTACCTCTTGATCCAATTTCAAGATTCAAGGGCAGTGTCTACCCTTTTACAACTCAATCTGGTGTTTAATAGATGATTACAACAAATTTATCAGCATAAAATCACCAAAAATTATACTAAATCAAGGGTAACCAATTTGTACGGGATGGTTGGAGTATCAAACCAACTCCGATTTGCAATCTAAAGCTATAGGGATCTGTATCAGATACTTAATGGTTAATTTGAACCCTCAATTGCTTTCAAAGGCATCAATAGCAATGAGTCTAGTAGAGGATTAAGCCAAGAAACACAAGATTTGACCAAATATTGAAAGCTTAATCTTTGTTTTAGCAAAGTCACCTGCAGATTTGATGAAGAGCTTGGATCTCAATGTAGACTTGATGAAATTGAATTCTGTCTTCACCAGCTTGTAGAGCATGCTTGAAAACCCCCAAGGCTAAGAGGAATTGAAGCAATTTGATTTGATGAAGTTGCAATGTTCATTTTTCTCAGAAAAGTCTACGCTGGAAAAAACACGAAAATCTCCTGAATGCGTCGGCGGTTTGCTGCGTTTTTTGCATAGACTGGAGCCCAAAGATGTTAGCTAGCTATGGTTAGAATATTTTGAGCTATTGTTGTGTGTGCAAGAAGAATGGAGTCCTCCACTGGCTGGGGGTGAAGGTGTGAAGTGAAAACTAACTAAAATTTTGATTATTTGCTAATTATCCTAATTAATTAGATAATGGGCTCATAAATCTGATGGATTCTAGGCATGGCTCTGATACCATGTTGAAATTTGAGCATAATGATGAGCTATGGTGGATCAAACACTAGAATCAACATCATTAACAAAGTGATTAGCAAATAATTAAGATGTAATTAGTGGGTAATTAGCAAATAAATTAATGTAGGCATGGATACTCAAAAACCAGCAAATTCTCATTAGGGCTATGCCTCAATTTATAGAGTTTACATCAAGCATCAAATCCCATTGATTTCTCCATGATTCACTCCCAGAATATCTCCACCTCTTGCCTGATTCTCTCCACCTCTTCTCTTTTCCCTGAATATCTCCCAGAATAACTCCACACTCCTAAATTCTCTCATGCTACCCTTTATTCTCTTCCAGTAGATTCTTCTCACCTTTTCACAGGTTCTTTCACATTTACTCAATCTCTTTTACAGCCTCTAACCAAGGGCTTGTTCCCACACACACCCTATTCACTTGTATTTTTAACAGAGATACCTTACCTTGTTGATGTAATCCCTGATGGTTTCACCATCCTTTTGTATGACATTGTGTAACTGTTCACAAAACAGGACTCCATCTGGTTCCTTGATGAGAATATCCAACCTTGAAGTCCTCTTTCAAAGCTTTGAAGGTGACCTTATCTTTTGTTTCAAAGACCTAAACCATTGGCTGGCTTTGCCATATTGGGTGAGTCCAAAGGCACTCATCTTAACTTGGTCATCCACATGTCCGAAGGCCTCATAGATCTGATTAAAAATCTGTAAATGCGGTATGGGGTCTCTAGTCCCATCGAACTTAGTGATTAGTTTAGAGATGTTAGCATGTTTGTTCCGCTCTTGTCTAGCTCTTGTACAGGGTAAGCTAGTGTTGAGGGTGTGATGCTAGTAGCAGCTACCCCCTCCCTATTTCCATGGCTATCCTTAACATTTCAAGGGTTATCCTTGCCACGGCGGCTGGAGTGGGTGCTGGGCCAAGTGGATAATAGAGACCATTGGGGGTCCTTGTCTCATGGGAGGATTGGGTTGTGCCTCATATGGCCCCATATGGTACCCTGGATACGCTCCCCAAGGTGGGTATGTTTGTATATTAGTGCCCTAGGCTGGCGAGGCCGGGTAGGCCCTTTCTCTCTAATAGGATGTCTCGAGCCCTTGGAGAGCTGGTTCTCACCCTCCAGATGGTTTAGGCATATGATTTAATTGGTACAGCTGTACGCTTCCAGTTTGTAGAGATTTGTAATGGCGTAGGTGCTGACAGTCACCAACTGAGATTCCCTAATAGTGCAGTTGTACCCTTTGTTTAATGCTCTTTATGCTCAATTAATGTAAATATTCCCTTTTAAATGCTCTCTTTCAAATTGAATGTTGGAGATATCAAAAGATTACTCTAGAGAAGGGTACAGGAGTGGCAAAGTTGCCACGACCGTGGCACTGAGAAGGGTACGGCTATATGCTTCTCAGAAACCCTTCCATATTGAAAATTATGCCTAATCTCCTCATATTTCTGCTGATTCAGCTGCCTTCCAAATGTTTTTTTTTTTAGTTTTTATTTTTATGGGAGGCTAGAGCTAATCCCTAGCCACCTAATGATACCTAGAATGCCTAAGAAAACCTAATTAATTAGATGATTAAGCCATTTATGCAAACTTAACAAATGTTGAACAAAAATAAAAAATTCCTTGAATCTCAAGAGCAAAATAAAGAACCTACTTGTGTCTCCCACATCCAATGAAGACTTCGATGCTCCAATGCTCCATTGATCTCCATAGCTCTGTAAACAAAATCAACAAACAAGCAACAAGCTCATACAACATGTAACAACCGGTGAATTTGCACTCCAACTAGGAAATGTGAAGGCTCTAGCAAATGAAATGTATGGAGGACCCTAAGCTAAATGCTTATCCCCGACAACCGCGCCAAAGATGTTTACCCGACAACTAGGAAATGTGAAGGCTCTAGCAAATGAAATGTATGGAGGACCCTAAGCTAAATGCTTATCCCCAACAACCGCATCAAAGATGTTTACCTAAACATACTACCTTACACAAGAGAGGGAGAGAAGAAGAGAAAGGAACCATTCAAGGGTCAATTCGGAAAATAACATCGAGCCAACTCTAATGAGGGTTAACTCCCTTATGTGAGGCCACTAGGGGCTCACTCCACCACCACTTGTGCATCCAAGTGGAGATTCACAAGCTAGGTAAAGAGAAAAGAAGAAGGGAGCTATGGAAATATCTACGTCGTCCACTCAATGCCAATGTGCATGTAGTAAGGATCTTGAAAGAAAGACAAGACAAGGGAGACGAGAAGAGAAGCTAGATTAACACCATCCCCTCCATGCATACACAACAATCAAGCAAGCAAGCATTCACAACACAAGCATGCAACCATAAGCTCAAGAGAGTGAGAGAGTGAGAGAGAGAGAGAGAGAGAGAGAGAGAGCAAGACTTAACTAAGACAAATGGGATTGTCCCTTTTCATATTCCATAAAATGACATATACATGAGCTCACTTTTTACAATGGTCAACCGCCCATTTACAATTGGGGACCCAAAATTGGCTTTCTAGCTCTATGTACATCTAGCTCATTCCTACGACGTAATTACACAAGCTATAAGCTCGGTCATCCCAGATATCTTTTATCAATAAGTGCTTTGAATGGTTACAAAATGATAAGTTACAAGAAGTGTGACCATGCTTGAAAAAATGATGTTAATCGGAGTGGTTACAATATATAACATTTGATATGTACCTCTTTTTGGTCAAACTTATGGATTTTTAAGGTTAACTCCATGAAAACCCCCTTATGTATAAAAACTTATTTGTAAATCCAAGAAAATTAAGACCCTAACTCTTGAACTCATGTGATATCTTACAATTTCCTACGTGAACCCCCATAGGGTACTTATTAGGATGTACCATAGTCATATGTAGAATTTGTTTATTTAGTAAGTAATACATCATATGATCCTTCTCTATTGTGATGAGAAAAAGGACACATGATTACTAAATTAAATATTTCACAAAGTGAAATGTAATTTTTCTTTCATCATCTCCAATCATTTCATACTATTAAAGCATTTGTTACTCATGCAAAAGATGAAAAAGTGGACTTGGTTAAATAAACATGGATAAGTTAAAAAAGAATTAAGGAATTCCTAATTAGGTAAAGGAGGATTGCATTTTCACCTTCTTGCATTTACATTTCACCTTGTAGATGACGGAATAAGGTAATGCATATATTGGTTGGCATGCACTTTGATTTATTGCAAAGGCAATAATGCTTTATCATATTTAAGATAAGCTTGGTTTCCCCTCAAGAGGAAAGAAGTATATTTTAATATCAAGGCATCTATATCGATGTGACTTTGTTAACTAGGATAAAGGTAAATAATTGGCATCATCAACCTTGAATCAAAGTTAAGTAGGGAAAATGTTAATAATTTCCATCACGTCAATAATTGGCATCACTAACCTTGAATCATGAGGTGTCCATTGAGGATTCTATAATCATCGATGGAGGTCCTAGAAGTGTGCCTTATCTAATTATGGATTTGGGGCTTGGAAGTGTGCATTTTATAATTATGGATGGGGGGCTTGGAAGTGTGGACAATATAATAGAAGGCTCAAGGGGGACCTTGGGCCACCTAAAAATATGTAAGTATAACACATGAGTTCAAATGAATAGGTTTTCAGGCAACTTTATAGAAATACATTTACAGAAGTGGTTTTTTTAATTGATTTTGAATTTTGAAAAAAAACCGTAAGTCCATAAAGAAAAAGGGGTCATTTTATTCATGAAAACTTCACGAGTAAGCTGTTTTTTTAATACCCCTTGAACACACGTGATACATAGGGTTTCTTAGTAGTGCATCCCCCGAGAAGTTGACAAAGTAGCAGTATGGTCTACTATGGTCTACCACACTAATTGACTCATTAGTTCATCATCGTCTTGTGTTATCGCTTTAAATCCTATGCATAAATCCTCATCAAAGGTGGCATGGCCCTCCTCAACTTATTCTTCAACTTACCCCCATGTGACAAAATGCCACGCATCATGTGTGCATTTTCTGGCTAATTAAACTAAAGATTATATTACAAAGTCAACAGAAAGGAGCTGAGCTCACACCCTCAATGGACTAACACCCCCACTTCCTATGGCTACTTTCACTGATGGATCCTCGTAACTCAACAAAACCCATCTCAATAAATGGATCCCAACCTTGTTTGACCTCTACATTCATAACTAGTCACACAAAGCTATAATAAAGTCTACATGTACATACCACTTTAAAAAGAAAAAAAAAACAAAAAGAAAGAGAGAGAACACTAGTACTGTGGCCAAGACACATTTCTAATTTCTAACAAGAGAGAATACATGTGATAATTATAAAAATAATATGAGAAATTTGGTGAACTAAAGAGCTTTCATCAAGATTGATGGGGAAAGAGGGACATCACTAGTAAGTGCATACAACTTGAAAAAACATATTCATGTTCAAGCACAAAGTGAAAAGAGGAAAAGTACCCTAGCCAAAATGAAAGGAAAAAGAAGAGAACTTTTAGTTTTAGAGAGAATGAATTATCTATAGGCTTATAGGTTTAACAATAGTACAATCTTTTTTAGCAAACTTGGGGTAAAGTACAAAAGGTGTAACTAAGAGATGTATTCGAAGTGTTAAATTGTAATAATGTTGATATATGCTGATATAGCTACCATTGAGTTGACCTTTTCGATGGATGATATAAATCTTCAATGATCAAGATCAAACTACATCTCTATCATACAAGCTACTACCCATTGTGACGTGAATTGTTGGCCATCATGTTTTTAGGGTTTGAGATTCATGTCGTGAGCCGTGTTTTCTTTTATATTTGTTCAATAAAAACTATAAGTCAAATATAGAGATTGGTTTGGGTACTTTCTCTCAGGGGACTCACTATATGAAAATCATGTGTAACACATGCATTTAAGACTTGTACGTGAAATTTGATATCTTAACTACACCCCTTCTGTAAATATAGAATTCTAAAAGTGCTTCTTTTTGGATCAAACTTATGGATTTTTTGGGTTACTCCATTAAAAACCCCTTATGTATGTAATTTTATTTGTACATCCAAGAAAATTATAACCCCTTCTCTTGAACTCATGTGACATCTTAGATTTTCCTAGGTGAGCCCCCTACGGTACTTAGAATGTACCGTAGTTATATGTAGAATGTGTTGTTATCATATGATCCTTCTTTGATTATTTGTTGTGAGAAAAATAAGACACACGAATTATAAATTTAAGAATTCACAACATGAGAATACATTAGATGATCCTTCTTTGAGTATTTTCTGTGAGAAAAAATAGGACACATGATTGATAAATTTAAAAATTCACAATATGAAAAGTATATTTTTTCTTTAATAGCTCTAGACATGGTATGTTTGTTTTCATCATCTCCATTCATTGCATAATATTAGAGTTTTTTTAACTTATGCAAAATATGGGAATCTTTTGTTTTTAAATGTGGACCTTGGCTTTGTAAACATGGATGACTTGAAGATCTCATTGCTAGGCTAATCACTAGAATCAAGACAAAAAGAACTGAGGCATTCCTAAGTAGGTAGAGAGGGATTGCAGTTGCAAGCTTGCATTTACATTTCATCTTGTAGAGTGAAGGAATAATGGACTTTGATGTATTTCAACAAGTGATATGGAAAGGCAATAATGCATTGTCATATTTAAGATAAGCTTGGTTGCGTGGAAGAAGTGCATTTTGAAGAAAGAGGCATCTATATCCATGTATCATGTGAGTTTGTTTATTAGGAATAAGGTACAATAATTGGCATCATCAACCTTGAAGCACAGTTGAGTAGGGAAAAGGTCAATAATTGGCATCACCAAGCTTCAATCACAAGGTGTGCAAGTGGGACAATAATTGGCATTACCAACCTTTGAATCACTGATATAATCTGAAATGGAGACAATAATTAATCTAACTTTTTTCTTTTTCGTCCTTTACAAGTCAGGTCTTGGTTGCAAGTATTGTAAATCAACTTGTTGGTCTTCCCCCAAGAAGCTTTCTGCCATGCGGGCATATATATATATATATATGTATATATATATATATATATATATATATATATATATATATATATTATATGCCACGTGGGAGACCGTACTGATGTGTCGTGTAGTGTTGACACTGATGTGTCGTGTAGTGTTGACACGTGGTGTGGGGTAAATGGAGATTTTAGCAGTCTATATTATTACATCATCATGTCGATGGTCTGCTAGATGATCACCTCCTCCTAATAAGAAGCTTCCTTCTTGCCGCCTTGATCTTGTTTGCAAGTATATAAATTACTACATCATCTTGTTATACGTCTGCTAGAGTATCACCTCCGCTACCATGTTCCTCCTAATAAGAAGCTTTCTGCCATGGCTTCCTTCTCGCTTCCTTGCGGCCCTGATCTTCGCACAGCTCGTTTGGCGCCGCGCCTGTGCTCTCATGCAATCCGCGCTCACATCCGAGGACCTTGATCTTTGGAACTCCCTCTGAAATCCATTACCGACTATGAGGGGTTGAGAACGAGTGCTTTCTCTGCAGTGTCGAGCTTGTGCCCTGCATGGCAAAGAGATCCAATAATGGCCTCTCCCACACACACGCACGCTCTCTGATCTTTGCTCATCCACGGACCTCCAAAATAGTCACAAGATTTTGATCCATTGTTTCTTCTGCGTGTGTGAGGCTGTACTTTGTTAGAACGACTGTAAATTCATTCTTGAGATCACTCTGTCTTGCTTTTCTATTACGCCCCTAACCTAGCTTGCTTTTCTATTAAGCCCCTAACCTCAAAGGGTCACTCTAAATGGATTCCTACATTAGTGCTACGTCCCGAAAGAGGAGGAGCATATATGGCCATCAAATTGTTCATGATAGTCCATGATAGTTTACTTTGGGGGTGAGGGTTGGATGTTTATTCGCAATACAATGTCATCTTGTGATTACTAAAGATGTGCAAGTAGAGTTTACCTTACCTTTGATAATATTAATCATTAAACGAGAAAACAGAAGGAGCATTGGTTAGTTACATAAGTGAAAGAGAATGAATGACACGATCGAGGGAGGTTATATAATATTTCATGCAAAGAGTAAGAAAACGAAAAAAAAAATTGAGTTTTCATGAGAGAGAAAAAAGTTTATAAAATTAAAAGTCTCAAGAGTGGCAAGGTGTCTGAAGATTATGAATTTGTTCCCAATTCTCTCTCTCTCTCTCTCTCTCTCTCTCTCTCTCTCTCTCTCTCTCTCTCTCTCTCTCTCTCTCTTACATATATATATACATTCATGTGTGTGTGTGTGTGTGTGTATGTATGTATACACACACACACATATGTATATATGCATGTATAGATGCATATATGCATGTATACATACATATATAGGCATGTATAGATGCATATATACATGTATACATACATATATATACATGTATATATGCACGTATATGCATGTATATATAATCCAAATTCCACACGGATGATAGATGCAACATTCCTATGCAAATCGACACCTTGAAATTGAACCCAAGAAGAATTTACAAACCATAGTGTAATTCATGAGGATGAGTATGTTGATATTATAGAACAAGCACATGTAGGAGTCATTGGAGGACACTCAAAGGAGATGTGCCAGCACTTCACCATTCCCCACAAAAGGATAGAATGCCTTTACAGCCAACAATCATGTTTGTAAGAACTTTTGCCAAATGGGGCATTGACTTCGTACGACCATTAGACCTACCATTAAAAGCACACAAGCACACAAGCACGATACATCATCACTACTACTAATTATGTGACCAAGTGGGCTGAGGCTAAGATCATAGTAAAAGAAAACTCGAGAACGACCGCCAAGCTCATTTATGGGCACATCATCACTAGATTCAGATGTCCTTTGAAGCTAATTAGCAACCAAGGGACCAATGTCTTAAGTAATGTGGAGTATCTCTTAGAAGAAATGATGGTAGTACATCGCAAGTCTTCCCTATACTATTCACAAATAGATGGACATGCTAAGAGCACTAATAAGATACATACACTTTGCTTACAAAGATAGTCGAAGCATCAAGGATAGATTGGGAGCAAAATCTCTCATCCACTTTATGGGCTTACAAAAATGCCTACAAAACTTCGATCGCAACTATGCCATATAACTTAGTCTTCAGACTTAATGCCCCAGGTGAATTCATGATCCCAACTTTGAGGGTAGCAAAGCAAACAGAATGGACAGGCAATGAGTTGTTAGAATGACTCATAGACCTCAAGAAACTTGATGAAGCAAGACTACACTCAATGGTGGACATGTATGCTGAGAAAAAGAGAAGAAAAGGTGGTTTGATGCCAACATCAAAACCAAGAGGTTCAATCAAGGGGACCTAGTTCTACTTTATAACTTCAAGAAAAATAAAAGAAAATTGAAGTTGAGATGGATGGACCCATTTAGGATAGACGAACTCACGATTGGAGGGGTAGCATACCTAGAAAGCCTTGATGGAGTCCAGATAGAAGGATTCCTCAATGGGAGTGAAAACTTGGAAAATACTATCGGCCATTGTCCTATGAACAACTTTAAGCCATCACAAGGTTAAAGAAAAGAGAAAAAAGGAGGCTAAGATGAAGAGACCAGCCCAATGGAAGCTAAACCTCGGCTGGAAAAAGAAAAGGAAAGGAGAGGTGTTATACCTATCCACATGGGAGAAATGAATAACAATCATGAGGAAAAAGAGGTCGAACCCACAAGGATAATTTGCCTCGACTTGTGAACACACAAACCATTGCCATTGGATATAGAACCAAGAAGAAACTTAATGTCATATGAGACTCGAGTCTCAAATGACATTGCCTAGACTTGTTGTATTGGTTATAGAAGCAAGAAAAAACTTAATGTCATATGAGACTTGGGTTTCATTAGAAAGACCTACCCTTGATCTGACCCCTACTCTAGTACAAACGGTCTCATCACCTTTGTAGCCCGAAAAGATGAACTCGGATGAGAACGTCACTTTGAAGGCTCGCTCGTATCTTGAATGCTTCCAAATATTGGATCAGCAACAATAAGGCTATTCCATATTCTCTCTAACTCCTCGACGAAAGACAAAATGCAGATATTGATGAACCCAAAATGTGGCAAGGAAAAGATACCTTTGCATAGACTGGATTGGTCAAGGTGATGGACAACTACTCAGATATCCAACTTGGGGCCAAAGGAGATGTTTCCCATGGATGATGATGATCTCAGTGTGAACGAGAACCACCATGGGAAGCATGTAGAAATAGGGCAGAGGGAGGCTTTAAAGAACTTCTCAATTGTTGAAATATACAAGTGAATAGGGTGTGTGCGGGAACAAGCCCTTAGCAGCAAGAGGCTGTAAAAGAGAATCTGTAAATGTGAGAGAACCTGTGAAAAGGTGAGAAGTATCTACTGGGAGAGAATAAAGGGTAGCATGAGGAGATTTAGGAGGTGTGGAGATATTTTGGGAGAGGTGGAGAGAATCAAGCAAAAGAGGTGGAGTGAATCAAGGAGAAATCAGTGGGATTAGATGCTTGGATGTAAACTCTATAAATTAAGGCATTAGCCTAATGAGAATTTGTTGGTTTTTGATTATCCATGCCTACATTAAGCTATCAATTAATTGCTCACTAATCACATGTTAATTATCATCTAATCTCTTTGTTAATGATGTTGATTCTAGCATTTGATCCACCATAGCTCATCACATTACTGTAATTTAACATGGTATCAGAGCCTAGCCTAGAATCCATCAAGTTTATGAGCCCATTATCTAACTAATAAGGATTAGTAGATGATTAGAAAATAATCACTTTTTTAGTTATTTTCAAGTAACCCACTGTACCCCCAGCCAGGGGCTTGATCTCCCTCCAGGAGCAACATTAGCTCAAGCCCTTCTAGGCATGCATAGCTATCTCACCTGTGCTCTAGCCAAGCAAATCGGCACAACAAACCACATTCTACAGCTCAAGAAAATTGCGATTTTGCAGGCGCATTCTTTTTGAAGAAAATTTGATATTTATGCTGCTCCAGATCAAATTGCTCTAATTCCTCTTAGCCCTAGGGGTTTTCAAGGGTGCTCTACAAGATGGTGAAGTTAGAATTTGATTTGATCAAGTCTACAGTGAGATCCAAGCTCTTAATCAAATCTGGAGGTGACTTTGGTAAAACAGAGATTAAGCATTCAATTTTTGGTCAAATCTTGTGTTTCTTGGCTTAATCCTCTACTAGACTAATTGCTATTGATGGCCTTGAAAGCATTTGAGCTCATTTGAACTCTAAGGCCTCAGATTTGGGCTCCCCGCATACTCTGTTTTTTGCACACAAAATAGAGGATTATATCATGTAAATGGGGATAGGCATATGGCCTTTACCCCTCAATAATAAATACAAATTTCAATGACGTAATTTTGCTAATCAATGCTGCTAATCACTATTTTTGGTGCAATTAAGGGTTCAAATTAACCATTAGGTATCTGATACAGATCCCTATAACTTCAGATTGCAATTCGGAGATAGTTTCATACTCCAACCATTCCGTACAAATTGGTTACCCTTGATTTAATGTAATTTTTGGTGAATATGAAAACATTGTAGCAATGGTGGACAAAGGTGAATATAAAAACATTGTAGCAACACTAAAGAATGTACCTGAATTGAAGCTACACGAGATAGAAGGAGCTCTACTAGAGCAAGAGAGTAGAGGCAAAGAGAAGAAATGGCTCGAGTCAACAGCAGCAGGAGAAGAAAAAGCATTTTTCACTCGAGGAGGATTCTCTTGAGGACAAGGACGAGGAAGAGGCAGAGTAGGAGGAAGGACCTTCACTTGCCACAACTGTGGAAAGCCAGGACACATGGCAAGAGACTACTACAGCAAACCCAGTGGAGAAGGAACGACATTAGCAAACTTCATGGAGGCTCCTAAAGAAGTGGAGTCAGATCATCTTTTCTGAGAGAGAGAGAGAGAGAGAGAGAGAGAGAGAGAGAAACGCCACAACCCAATGTAACCTACCCCAACAGAGTAAAACCACCTCTGAGCCACCGATGATGTAGGCCATGTGATAGATGTATGTGTGAGCACTTTAGTCAAGGTCACGACGGGCACTTGTAGTAGCCTTGGACACATAGAGAGAGAGAGAGTGTCAAGGACTATGAGTTTAGGGACTTGAGGCACTGGTCATCATCACGGACTATCAAGTAAGAGGGAAACTTGGTATAGGGTCCAGGTGTGCTAGGAGTATTCACTTGATGGGAGGTGTTGAAATATACAAGTGAATAGGGTGTGTGCAAGAACAAGCCCTTAGCACAAGAGGCTGTAAAAGAGAATCTGTAAATGTGAGAGAACCTGTGAAAAGGTGAGAAGTATCTACTGGGAGAGAATAAAGGGTAGCATGAGGAGATTTAGGAGGTGTGGAGATATTCTAGGAGAGGTGGAGAGAATCAAGCAAAAGAGGTGGAGTGAATCAAGGAGAAATCAGTGGGATTAGATGCTTGGATGTAAACTCTATAAATTGAGGCATTGGCCTAATGAGAATTTGCTGGTTTTTGATTATCCATGCCTACATAAAGCTATCAGTTAATTGCTCACTAATCACATGTTAATTATCATCTAATCTCTTTGTTAATGATGTTGATTCTAGCATTTGATCCACCATAGCTCATCACATTGCTGTAATTTCAACATCAATGTGGGCAATAAGTGGTGCTATTCTGGTCAACAAAAAAATTTCCATACTCTTTCAAAAAATAATAATTTTATTTGATAAAATGCCATGGAATGGGGAGAGAAATCAGGTTATCAAAATCCCAGATAGGAAGGGGAGAGATTAGAGAGTGGGTTGTCAAACCTCCACGGCTACACAACCTGTAAACTCTTGCTATACTATTAGATGTAATGCTCAAGGTACAAAGCAATATCAAAGCTACATGTCATGGCCTCTAACTATCAAACCTTTTCTACTCTAACCAATCGCCAAGAACAATATTGAGTGCATAAAGATTTTTCCATTCTATCAACCAAAAACAATCAGCTTGGGCATATTCTACCATTAGTGCCATTCATGCAGCTATTTTCTAGCAAAAATATAATTCCAACTACAGGGTGTCTTTCCAATTATAAGGTATCTACCTTTTTTTCTAATCTCTATACATATTTCTCCACCACTACCCTTCACTCCCAATTTTTCCAAATTTCAAATGAACATGAAAAAAAACATGCCCACAACTTACATGTCAATGCTACAACAAGTGATCCACACTTTGCATAAATATAAACCACAATACCCCTTGATAGCACATTTTCAAAACCCTTGAGAGATTCCTCACTCAAATCTCAATGCATTCCATGAGTTTTAAATTGGTGGTGTGTCAAATTACTCACTGTTGCTATAGCAAGCAATCCATAACACCACTACTTTGCTGATAAGCATGTGTTCTATAAGCAAGACTCGCTTCTCATAAATTCAACATGCCTTACCTAATGCCTTCATGCTGAAAGACAACATCCATAAGCTATAAATGCTGAAAACAATATATGGTGCATTTTCCTTGGCAAGAAAGCCACAAAAGGCATACATTTCAACCAAGGCATTGCCAACAAGTGTCTTTTCAAGCACCTATCAGCTTTCAATTCCAGAATGCATTCACACCCATGCTACCATGCTTTCAAGCTATAGATTAACATAAAAATATACATGGTTACAACCTTCAATTTTCCAAAGAGCTTGAATACTTTATAAGCATAGCTATAATCAACATATCTTGCACTAATAAATGCATTCCAAGAGATGGGACTTTGATTCGGATGCTTATCAAACACTTTTATAAAACTGATGTGGCAAATAGGCCACATTATCAACTAGGGTCAAATAGGGTCTATTTCTCGCATATGGGATATCTTTTACTTTACGTTATCATGATATATCTAATTCTACTTTGCTTCAACAATTATCACAACATTCTTTTTATACATTTCAATATTTTTCCAAAAACTTGCAATTCCCCCAATAACAAGTTTTAGCATTGTATGCACTCCATCACATAACATAGAAGTATAAAAAGCAACATTTGTAAAAGTAAAAAATAAAAATCTATCTCTCATGCATGCACACGCGCACGTGCACGCACACACACACACACACAAGGAAACAAGTTGTACCTCCATAAAACTATCCAAAAATCAATTATTCATATAGTGTTAAGTAAAAACTAGCATACTTTCAAAGAATAAGCATTACCATATCAAAGATCTAAATTTGAAAGCTATCCAAATCAACCATTGGTGCTTTCTCAACTACTCTTGATGTGTGTTCATCCCTTCTATTGCATTGGGATTCCCATATTTCATATGCTTTTTCATATGGAAATGTCTCCAAGCTAGGCTTTGCTACAAATAATCATCGACATGTATCCAAGTTTTTATTGAGTCTATTCTGGAGAGAGTTTTTGATGAAGGTGAAGCTACTAAACAAGCACTCATCCTCAATAGGCCCTAGTATCATTGATGAAGGTGAAGCTACTAAACAAGCACTCATCCTCAATAGGCCCTAGTATCATTGTTTGGCATAAATCAGCCAAGCTTGAAATATTCTGACATACTCTCTTCAGGTACACACTTTGGTCCAGCTTTGTCCACCACAATCTAGCCATTGCCCCTGGCTTTGAAGGCTCCTCTACTTGATTGTATTGCTCCCACATAGTTTGCCCAAATACACCTGACTAATTTATCAACTCTTTGGGGCTAATTAGCTCCACCAACAATTGATTTTGGAGTTCCATTCTTTTCCCATAGTGATTTATCAACCCTTTGGGGCTGATTAGTTCCACCAACAATTGATTTTGGAGCTCCATGCTATTTCCAAAGTGATTAGAAAGTAGCACTACTTTTCCCTTCAAGACAAGAACAAATCCTTCTTATCCTTTTTATTATTCCAATACAAATTATGTATAATGGCCATGGATTCAAGGAGATCCTCCCTTGGAAATCTCTCCCTAATCTCAGAAATCAAAGTGTTGCATATGGAAACAAGTTCTTTCTTCACAAAGATAACCAAACTTGGAAAGGTCCATTCTTTGACCTTTTTAGTCATGTAAACTCCCTTCAACGTGAACTTGAATTAGCTTTTCTTTGACTTCAATGCAAAGGTGGCCTTTTTAGTCATGTAAACTCCCTTCACTTTTCTCCTAACGTGAACTTGAATTAGCTTTTCTTTGACTTCAATGCAAAGGTGGCCTTTCGCATTGTACTTTAGGTAGCGTTTTTGTGAACCAGCATCCAAAAGAGCTTTCCATTCATCGAATAGTTTTTTGCTGAAGCTTGAATTTTCCCCATACAAAGTGTTTGTTGCCATATATATATAGGCAGTGATGTGTGTGAACACACTTAGGACCGCCGAGGCACTTTTTCCCTCTTTAGGAGGTTTTTTCCCCCGGCTTGTATATACGCCCATCCTTTTAGGGATAACTTATCTTTTGTACATTGACACAATCTAATACACTTTGTGTTGTGTGCATTCTTACTTCTTCTTCTCCAAGCTTTGTGTGCTTTCCTGCTACGCTAATTCCAACAATTGGTATCAGAGCAGGCATCGGCTCCCAGGGCTACGCCGCCAGCACCCTCCGACTCACGTTCTCCGATTGAGGTGAGTTTTCACGAGCGCTTTGCAGGTCCCTATACTCTGTAAATATGCTCGTAAGGCTTTGCGTTCTCAGAAATCGCATCTGAGGTCGTTTTGGGCTCCGTTTTTGCATTTCAAGTTCTACACAGGTGTTTTCGTCATTTTCTGCAGAAATTTTGACAGTGCAGTTTTCTGCAAAACAGGCATACGTACTCTATTGTGGACCGTGCTACATAGCACGAGTTGTTTTCTGTT
Organism: Cibotium barometz; assembly: GCF_041138505.1. NCBI lineage: Eukaryota > Viridiplantae > Streptophyta > Polypodiopsida > Cyatheales > Cibotiaceae > Cibotium > Cibotium barometz. The sequence goes on from NC_141074.1 coordinate 52,613,317, forward strand.
CAGTCTTTGCTTCATTACAGGTAGCTTTTGCATCAGTTTCAGTCAGTGGCCATGGCTAATAACAACAATGATATATTTCGCATGTTATCTGCTGATGACAAATTGGATGGAGACAGCAACTACCCACTTTGGGCACCCACTTGGCCCAGCTCCTCCACCTATTGTTTCCCAACCAGCACCTGCTCTAGCCATGGCAAGGGTAACCCTTGAAATGTTAAGGATAGCCATGGAAATAGGGAGGGGGTAGCTGTCGGCATCACACCCTCAACACCAGCTTAACCTGTACAAGGCCCAGACAAGAGCGGAATAAACCTGCTAACATCTCTAAACTAATCACTAAGTTTGATGGGACTCCATACCACACTTAGAGATGTTTAATCAAATCTGCAAAGCCTTCAACCATGTGGATGACCAAGTTAAGGTGAGTGCCTTTGGCCTCACCCTATATGGCAAAGCTGGCCAATGAATTAGGTTTTTAAAAATAAAAGATAAGACCACCTTCAAAGCCTTGAAAGTCGACTTCAAGGCTGGATATTCTTGTCAAGGAACTAGATGGAGTCTTGTTGAACAGTTACACAATGTCATACAAAAGGATGGTGAAACTATCAGGGATTACATTGGTAGGGTAAGATATCTCCACTCCCATTGTAGTGCTAGAGAGAAGTTCTTTGATGAAAGACTAATTGGGAGATTTTTGGAAGGCCTAGATGACGTGCCCCCACACAATTCTTTGTATGCCTTGGCCCATACCGCCTTTGAGCAATGCTGTAGGAGTGCTATGGACTTTGAGGATAACTTCAAGGGAACACATTCCTGAGAACTCCACGAGGGTACATCTGAATCCTCATTGAGAACCACCAGCACCAGATTCGAGGGAAAAGCAAGGAGTCCACCTTGCAACAATAGGTGGAACAACTAGCTGCTGCATTAATGCAACAAATGACCCAACATTGGAGAACCGGCCAAGGCCGGGATCGGGTTGGTGCCCGATTTGTCAAGCTAACCATACTACTAGCATGGAGTGTTCACACTTGTGACCCCATCCCACCCTCTACTGCACATACTAGATGGGGAAATAATGATATCACAACTGCTATCACCAAAGGGCTGCTCAAGCCTGCACCCTACCTCAAGCCCTACCAGCAAACCCAAGGCAACTGTTGGCCTTGCCAGAACTTGCACAACGCACCTTAACCAGGCTAGGAAGTGGTTCAAAAAGAAATCCTTAGGTTACCAGAGATGCCCTTACCACCCCCAGTACTCCCACCTTAATCCCCATTACCACGAGTCACACATGTTCATCAGCTAACCCCTACGTAAATTTTTAATTAAGGAGATGAGGGGGAAGTTGTTGAAGGTCCCACTTATGAACCTCTAGAGCTAAAAAGTCCACCCTCCTAGATTTTAAGCCACTACATGATGGAGGGCAACCAAATGTTCCCTGTATACTTAGTCACCCCCAATTCCACGGGGCCGGGACATGAATACTATGGCTAAATGACCACCCATGCAATGTTACCATTGTGCAGGACCTCTTCGAGTATTTGAGCGTCCAATAAAAAAAGGGATGGCAAGTACCTCTATAGGCACTTTCGCAACATTAACCCCTTTATGCGTTGGGTGTGGGATAGTGGGTGTGGGATAGACCACATGTATAAGGATTGTCCGCGCTGAGAGCAGGGACATTAGGAAAAGCTCGTGAAGGTAATCCCAACACTAGCATTAACTTATTGAGTGTAAGAGATGGCTTCATCCATACGGTCCCTCTCAATGTAGTGACCATATTGCAAAACAGACAGAGGACCGCACCTCACGCCGCGCAGAGGCATCGACCTCACAAAACCAGGGAAACGCAAAGGTTTTATCTTCAAAGAATGTCCCAAAATAAGCGTGCACAACTAGACGCTCGAGAAAGAAAACCACGAAAATCGACAAAGGGGATAGCCGAGTAGTTATTAAAATTGGTTCGGAAGATGGCACAACCACCTATGCATCAACCTGTTTGGTTAGAAGAGGAACATCTACTACCTTTAGCCAACCGTGCCAGGGAGCCAATTAACACTAACTCCATTTTGAGCTTCTCAATGAGCTCGGGCAGGGCAACCGTCATACCAATGTGGGTGATTACAAAATATTCTCATTTTGATCTTCAAAGCTCGGGTACAATTACCCATCTCATGATCATGGGTGGAAAAAAAAAATACAATGCCTTTTGGCTGAAGCCAGGCAGCGAACCCAAGTGTGTGTGAACAAGCTTTAACCCTAACTCTTGTGTGAATGGATGCTTAGTTAAAGGCTTTCAAAACTTAATATTTCAATAATTAAATTCTTTTCCATTGTTGAATACGAACGTAGTAGCTTGTAGCGGCTTGCAACTTGTAACGTGCCAAAATTAGCTAGCTTCTCTACACTTGCCCACACAGATTCTGTGCACAACATGCCACAATCAGCGCCATAATATTTGCAAGTTGCTCTGTGAAACTCAGTCTTCTTTACTCTATGGGACCCACTTCGTCTTCTCAACCGAGCACAAGTTGTTGTGCTTCCCTCTACAAAAAATTGCATGCTTAGCTCTCTGCTCCATAAGCTGCTGCACTTTTCCATAGGTTTTGTCACGGCTACATCTGTTGCTCCATAGGCTTCTTTCCAGCCTTTTTGCCATAGAAAAATTGTCACTTGTCATCTTTCATGCTGCCGGTTTTCTACAGCTCATCATTGCCATAGCTGTCCGTCTGTTGCTACTGTGTTTAATAGCGATCTCCAATCTACCACTTTTTTGCCGCCTCAACTCCTCTACTGATGGTGCTTGCAATTTACCAAGACTGCAAGCTTGCATGTGCTACCATCTTCTTCATGACTACTGTACCAAAGTTTCCATGGAGACCTTATACACAGAGCCCTTGTGCTAAGTCCTTTTATCACTTTTGTTTTGTTGTTTTGTTGCCCTTCTATGCCGTATGCTTCATCCTTGAAGCTTTTACTTTGAGACTTCATATCAAGTTGAGCTCTTGGCTGGAGTATCCATCTTCCATAAGCTTTCTTTCTTTAACCTGTTGGTCATCAATATGACCATCATTGTGCCCTTCGTAGCTTCAAGCTATGTAGCCTCCTTAGACTTAGCTATGCTTGCTCGATCTATGCTGCCTTATGAGCTTCTATGATTGGTACCCTTGTTGGCTTCTCCTTAGAAGCATTACTTCTACTGCATACGTTGCCCTCACACACCTCCAATTTGAGGTCCAAAAAGCCTTGTATAAGACTTCAACATCAAGTTCCTGGTTGCACCCTCTTGAAGCTCCATCATTGAGCTTTCAAATACTCTCTCTCTACAATTTCATGCATTTGCCTCCCTTTGAGGCATCCAAACACATGAATGTCTAGCCAAATCCATGGCCACTAAGCCATCTATGGCTTCTTCTTACTGGTAGAGAAGAGGACCTTTTCTCTTCTCAAGCTTGCTTTCCAAGCTCTCTAATTGTGCACCCTTTTGTGCACTACCAATGTGCTTCCCTTCTTGAAGCGCTCAACCATACTTTCTTCCAAGTGAAAACAATCACATGCTCAACCTTCTTAAGCATATTCCATCAAATTTCTTGCACAACAATAGTGCCTCCCATTGAAGCACTCTCCAACCAAGATGATCACCAAAACAACATTTGCAACCAATAATTTGAAATGGAACTTGCAACAACCATACCACACTAATAACTCCATAACTAGACAGATAGAGACTGCACACTCAACGCACACTCAACACTCAATTCTATTGCATATCACAAATGAACCATACAATGATATAGGCCTTCTAGCATTATCCCACTTTACATGTCATCATCTAGGTGGCAAGTCCTTTTCCACTCTTTTGGTCAACACTCACACACCATTCAATATTACATGTGGCATTCTTATCTTGCCGCACAATATCTTGCACCTCTAGGGTGCTTTCCCACACACGCATAAACCGAGCTTATATATTTCAACATTGGTGTCGTCACCTACTATTCAAAAATACAAATGAGTTGCCAAAAAGACCTGAAATGTCTTGCCTCGGCACACACCAAGAACTTTTGGGTACCCAAGTCTAAAATCCATAATCTCTCCACAAATGCTGAGTGGAGTTCACATGCTGTCAAACCAACTCCGTCGTCTAGAAGGAAGATAAAATCCACCCCCTGTCTGGCAAAAAGACTTTATTGACCGATCTACGACCACTAAGTCTATAAAGTGGATCCAAAGGGCACAAGGAACCTATGCCCTATTACTTGGAAAGCATTGGCTACTACAGATTTGCAGATAGTGGAAGCACACAAGGTCAAGAATGGGTCTACGGAGGCAAGTTCTAGAGCCATCAATAGCAAAACCACTATTTAATGATGGGAGCCATGTAAGTTATGTGCAAATACATGGAATAAAGAGGAAACTCTGTGCCCATAAAATCAGAAAGATAAGGGTAAACTAGTAGTGGGGATCAAGGGTTATCAAAACTGATGACCTAAATATAATTGATGATCTTATCCATAACCTACCCTCTAGTTCCATGCCTCTTTCGGGTATAGACAATAGCACTCAGCCTCCTACTAACTTATATTCAAAGTTTGGTGGCAAACCAATGCATACCAAAGCGTTCTCGATCAGATAGATTAAGGCTCAACAGTTAATAGTTATAGTTTGACCAAGACAAGGGCATATCAATAGATAAGTACGATTGCACACTCATCAACTTTGTTTCGATGCTAATGGTCTACTAGCGTTACGAGGCTTTAGAATGGTAAAAATTGTCGATAAAACTACACCAAATTAGAGTGAGTGATTGGTAAAATATGAGCTTCCACTCATCATATAACTTCACCCTTTGGTATGTATGTAATCTTTTTATTTTTCAAATGGGTAAGTTTTTCCTTCCCTATCCATCATCTATTACATATTTATGCTTCTTTGACAAGTCAAAATTGAAAATTTGTCCAAAATACAAAGGAGACTCTATCGAGTTTTTTCCAAATTTTTCCACAATATGCAAAATCTTGTATTTTGTTATAAACTCCCGACTTAGAGACTGCATGGGTATGGAAGTCACTATACATGGACTACCTACACTCCTAATTTTACAATTCTTAACCCTTAAAAAAATCCTAACTATTCTTGTCCACCCACCATCTATAGCTATAATGATTGCATTCATACACTTGTAGAGGGGTGTACTGGGTCTAGGCAGGGGGTGACATCTTGTGGGTTTTTAGCCTTTTAGATTTTAACCACCACTTTCAAATGCGAGAAAGTGTAAAAAGGCCATTGGAACTCGCCCCGAAAGGGGGATATTATTATTTTTCCAATCAAAAGTTCCAATCCTGTGTTTGGAAGGCTATAGTGTCATTCACCGAGAAACTTGGGTACTGCATTACATATTGATTAAGACCAAGAGGTAGAGAAAATGAAACCCAACACTTTTTACTAATAAGAGGTTTTGTTTGCAACAAAAAATGTCCCAAAACACCCAAACAAGCACTGAATCGAATGCAATAAGAAAACAGGTTGTGTTTAACAAGTAGTCAAAACAGCAGGGACAACTGAGAAGGGGTTAAAAGGAATACCAAAGGTACCAGATAAGTCGTTTATAGGATGCTGAAGGTTGGGTAACTAAGCATGGTCATTCATCTAGTTGGCTGGGTGATATGGGCACAAATGGAGAACGCATACACATTTGAGTGTTTCAAAAGAATACAAAAAAGGAGCCTTGGTTGTTTACCTACCATGCACTAGAATGCTACTCAGTTCTTAAGGAAGATGGTGTAATGGAGAAATTGTAGGCAACTAGCTTAGATAAGATGGCAGCTTCCTACAATCCTTACTATGACTTTGTTCTCATAATTGAATTCCTAAAATCTTATGATGCAGACAGAGGGATGGGTGTAGTAACCATAGGAGACTCTGAGGTTGAGATTAAGTTGCATAGAAAGTTAATCACTAAAGCATTTGGCTTGCCTTCAAGGGTGTCATATTTAAAAGTCAAACTAGGCACCATAAATATTAGTACACACATGAAAAAATGGAGTAATTCATCGCATGAAGAATTCTTTGCACAAATCAAGGATACTACAATAGAAATAGCTTGTAGAGAAGTAAGTCTTCTCACTCAGGTGAAATACATTGACAGACATGATAGGATAAACTCTTGAGCTATTTTTATGGTGGGAGCGGAAGGCCGTGAGGAGGATTGGGCACATATAATCTGTAACAACCTCATTACTTATTGTGCAGACCATAAGTATATCATTGGTAATCCTTATCTTCTACATCAAGTTATGGAATATGGGGCAAGAAAGGTCCTTAAAGAAGTGGGTGTCAACATTCCAACTCTCATAGGACAAGAGGCTCAAAGGCAAGACCAAGGAGATCAAGGCTCTAAGGGTAGAACAAACCAACATATGCACGGTGAATCATCATCCATGTGTAGGGAAATCCCTATTGCAATATCTCCACAAGCTTAATATGCGTCAGCAGCACCAAGCTAACCCTAAAGGTAAGAGAAAAATGGATTTTGGAATGCTCAAATGCATGAGGTAGTACCAATACAATCTGACCTTTAGCCAAAGAAGCCGAGAATTGCAATCTGACCGTTAGCCAAAGAAGCCGAGAATTGCAAAGGAAGTCCTAAACCCTAAAGTGCAACAAGAATAGCAACAGGTAGTCACTCTATTTGGCATGGACACAGAACAAGCAGAGGAGGAATCTGGGCTACATCTTTTAGAGCTGACAAGGGTACTCAACCAGAAGGTTGCAAAATTTCACAAACAACAGGCACTTAATAAGCAACAAGGCATTGACCAATAGCATACTCAAATAACATAGCTCAAAGCCCAACTCCAAGAATCATCCAACTAAGCAGATAAAACTAGTGAGTTGGTGGCCATTTTGGAAGAGGAAAATTTGTTGTCTTTAAAAATGGTTACACACGCTAGTAAGCAAAGTGAATGTTATGATAAGGTACACAAACAAAAGCAGAATCTGCTAAAAGAGTTAGAAATTTCAAGAGCAAAGAATTTGCCTTGGTCATAGTAGCAGACATGAATCAGGCTTAGAGTAAGATGATCGGAGATGGCTAAGGTAAAAGAACTAACATAATAATGTAGTGACTTGGAGCATAGACTACAAGAAGCTAAGAAAATCTTGGTACAATAGCTTCAAAAACAAAATGAAGAAGAAGTCAGGCTCAACCTCAAGATAAGGTAGAAAAGGACAGCTTATTCCAGCAGGAAACTGCAAAAGGCACAAGAAGATTGCTCAAAGTATCATGCTAAAGCTATGGACAAAGCCAGGGAACTGGAGTCTACTCTCTAGCAGCACAATTAGCACGAAGAGGAGGAGATTTCTTCAGTAGAACAAGGGGCAGGTACATTTCTTTTGCAACTATCTCTAACCATGCCTCTACTCTAGCAACATTAGCTGTTTCCCCATGAACTCCAGCAAAAACCTAATTTTTTTTCACCTCTACCCTTTTACTATCTATGATGGTAAAAGACATAGATTTTAAGGTTCCTTTGAGAAGTGAGGTAGTGCAGTGAGTTTTTCAAAAGATGTCCTGACAATATTCCCTTACATTTGTAATGGCCATTCTTCATGGAGACATAACTAGAATAAGGGGACATCTGGCAGATCATCATTAACACCCACCATTAGGGATACACGACATATGGTCGGCCAAGACACGTTGTGAGCCTTTTTGTACCATGATGGTAAAGTCAAATTCTAGGAGAATTTGAAGCCATCTAGTGATTTTGCCAGTGGTACAAGGTTTATTTACGAGGTAAAGAAGAGCTTGATGGTGCCACGAAGAAAATGAGCTTGGTTGCCAAAAGATAATGCCGAAACTTTTTAACCATGTAGACATGGCTAACCCTTCTCTTTTCATGGTGGTATAGTTCTGTTCTGCCTTGTTTAATTGGTGAGACTGGCAAAACTAATAGCGAAATCCCTATTGTGTTTTCTAGATTAAGCCAGTGCACACCCAATTGCAAAGGCAAAGGCATCTATATGGACAAGAAATATGATTTCCTAATCTCGGGATCTCAATATGGGGGCACTTACTAAGGTTTTCTTCACGTATCATATGCCTTGGCACTCCTCTGTCCATTCAAATATTACCACAGGAGTCCATAAAGGGGACGAGAAATGTCAGCATACATGAAGATGAAACATGATAATATCCAACATGTCCCATGAATTGCTGGGTACTCCTTTGAAATTGGTGGGGTGGCAATTCAAGAATGAGTCACACCTTGCTGTAGTCTATGGAGATTCCATATTTTGAGACAATATGTCCCAAGATTACCCCATGCCGGACCCAAAATTGGTAGTTGAGAGGGTTGAGAGATATCCTGTAGAGCTGGAATCTCTCTAGCACCTTCTGTAGACACCACAAATATGCTTTCAATGTAGAGTTGATAGAGAGGTCATCCAAAGATATTCCTTACATGCACATTAGGCATTGGAAGGTGCCTAGGACATGGGTCAGCCCAAATAGCATGACTTGATATGCATACATTCCTAAAAGCTATTTTATGCTGATATTTTGGGTCAATCAACACTTGATTGTACCCAGAAAATCTGTCAAGGAAGTTGTAGGCTTCCTTTCCTAATGCGACTCTCTCGAGCACATACTCTATGAAGAGAAATGGATAGTGATCCCGTATCGTGGAGTGGCATTGACCTTTTGGAGGTCCATACACACTCGCACTTTACCATTATTTTTGGGCACTATCACTATGGGTGAAACCCATTCTATGTCCTCTATCTTGTAGATGAATTTGGCATCTATCTATAAGTCGTTTGATTTCCTCCTGGACCATCTATCTACCTTGGAGTAAGGTGCCAATGGGGATTTGGATTTAAGAAGAAAGGAAGGAGGAAAGACCTGCAATGTCTATCAAAACAGATGTGGTTCCCTGAGTTGGATCATCCTTGTTTGTGGATTAGGCTTTTGTAGGTGTAGGGTATCAAAACATGAGATTTCATGTCTGCTCTTTTTAGGTGATCGTCTCTTAGGTTATTGAGATACTCTACAATAGGATTTTCTTGGTGTGGGTTTGCCATGGCTATTGGTTCTATCTTCAAAGGACTTCTCTTACTTGGTCATTGAGACTTCTGTGTTACACTCTTGGGTTTCCTCAATTGGTCGTATGTCTAACATAGCGGGATATTCTGCAAGGTGATCGTCTGTTAAGTTCTTGAGATCCTCTGCAAAAATAGGATCTTGTTGGTGTGAGGTTGCCACCATGACTATTGGTTCTATCTTCCAAGGAAGTCTTGCAAGGAGTGCTTGGTAAGATGTATAAACTCTCCTCTTAGTCCCCTGTAATCATCCCCTATTTCAGAATGTAAGAAAACATTGTTTTCCTTTGTTTTGGTCTAGAGAGAGAAAATATTCTAGAGAGAGATAATACAATTTTGAGATATTTTTGGATATAAAGTTATCCCTTATATTTAAGATGAATTCCCCTAAAATATAAGTTCAAAAAGAATTTTCCAATGCTCATTAATTGAATATGTGTATTAGAGAACTTAGCCTAAGAGTCCACATTTTTAGAAATTTTTGATTAAGGTCCAAAGAGTGTTCTAAAGGGCCAGTAGGATTAATCCAAGTGTTTCAATAAGAAAAATGCAAAGAATAAAATAAAATCCCCCAAAAATGAGTAAATTTTCACATAAGATGAAGAGTTGACTAAGTACTGGGTTTATTAGTAAAAAAATGAATTTTTGACATCTCTGTAAGGAGGGAGGGGGCTCATGAAGAAGGCACCTATTTCATTTTCTGGAACTCCGCCTCTTTTCAAGATGCAGAAGGATGAGCTTCAAAGTGAGAACATGTGTTTTGGATGTCAAGGTTTTGGACAACAGCTCAAGGATTGCCCAAATCCTTCTATGATGACAATGGACCAGAGAAGCCAAGGTCCTAGGATGCCGAGACCGACTCCTTCACATCAACGTAATCAGGGTCCCTCTTGCCAAAATCAAGGCAACCCCAAAAGAGTGTCGGCTCAGCCTGCAACCTCAATGCAAAGTAGTCTCAAAACTCCCTCCCAGAATTGGGGAAGCCAGAGAGAGGATTCCACCCTAGACAACAGCAGCTAGAGTAGTCACAACAGCTGATGTAGTGGAGGAAGAAAGAGGACAGCTTTATGCCGCCATTGAACATCAAGGGAAAAATCGTCAGTTCTCAGTCCTTTAAACTCCAGTAGAGTACAAGGGTAAGCACTTTCAGCTTTTGATTGATGATAGAGCAGGATGCCTCATCAAAAAAGCTACCCCCTATCAGTTTGTTGGCAGGGCAACTTTATAGGCAAGGCAAAGAAAGAACCATGAGGCGATGTGTCCGAGAGGATGAATATGTCTCTATTTTAGAGCAAGCCCACTCTAGAATCCCCAGGCAAACACTTCGCCAGGTAGACATCACTGCTCAAAAAATCCTACTCGCTAGATTGTGGTGGCCCACTTTGTTTGGTGACACCAAAAAATGTGTCAAACAATGCAATAAATGCCAATAACAAATGACAATTCCACAAGGTAAGGATAGAATGCCCTTAAATACTATTGTGTCCTTGCAGGCCATTTGAGAAATGGAGCATCAATTTTGTGGGACCCATTAGTCTAGTTGCTTGACACTCAGGCACGAAATTGACGATGGACTATTACACAAAATGGGTCGAAGCTAGGGCCGCCAGAAAAGCCGATGCAAGGTCCATGGTGAAATTCCTTTACGAGTGTGTGATCACTTACTTTGGGTGCCCTCTTGAGCTGGTGAGTGAGAATGGTACACACGTCACACACCACAAATCCTCCCCTACTACTCCCAAGATAATGGTCAAGCAGAAAGCACAAATAAAGTCATGTGCATTATTCTGACCAAGATAGTATAGGCAAGCCGAAATGATTGGGAACAAAAGTTACCAGCCGCACTCTGGGCCTATCGCACTACATATAAATTGGCCACAAATGCAACTCCTTTCAGTTTAACCTATGGTATTGAAGCTATCATGCCTATGGAATTCTTGGTTCCCACCTTTAGAGTAGTTGTACAAGAAAAACTCACTAGCAATGTCCTGAGCGACTGACTTTGGGAGCTTGAAAAGCTTGATAAAACACACCTCACAACCATGTATGGCATGATTGTGGAGAAACTAAGGCACAAACAATGGTTTAACAATCATCTAAAAGACAAGGAGATATGGTCCTCCTCTACGTCACAAAAAATAAAAAAAATAAACTTAAATACCGAGGACTAGGAACTTTCCTAGTAACAAAAATCATACCCCACAAGGCACCGTGTGCATCGAAACCCCCAACGTTGTTGAGATGGCAAGTTATTCAACGACAGTAGAGTAAACTAAAATGCTATTACGACCCACTCATGTAAAATAAATTAAGGGTCATTCACATAAAAAAACTCAAAATACATTAAGGGCCATTCACCTCAAAAAACCAAAAACAATCAGCACAAAGAAATGAAAGAAATGGCATAACGTGAAGCCAAGGAATGGCAACAAGCAAAACTTAGGGGCAAACAAATCGTAGAGTAAACATGGCCCAAGTAGTTGACCTCAAAAAAGAGGACTAGAAGGTGAAACCTGCATGGCTGTGGTTAAGAATGACCACCCCAAAGAGTTTCACACAAAAACTAGCACTTTTTGATATAAGAGCTAATCGCAATCGAATGTACTATGACACATGGCACTCCCTAGGAGGCCAACCTTAGTGAAGAGCCCTACCCAAGTCACTATTTTTACTTTGCATTGTCTAATGTTTAGGTGTTCTTACAATTTTGTTTCACATTGGAAATAACCCCTTGGAAGGAAAGTTCTATGTTATGCTTGTAGGGATAATATGTGAAGAGATCCTTCTGGGACATGGATGGATGGGACACAACCAGTGTTAGATAGATTGGGATGCACAGATGACAACCCTAGAAAATGGCTTCTAGGTAAGTTATGACAAACAAAGAGCCTGAGTCACTCAATCACCCTCCACAAATTGACCACTATCTCCCACCAACCCCAATCACTGTGCTCCTTGACTAACATAAAACTATGCCACCCAAAAAGAGGCCTCTCCTTCACTTGAATACCCTACCTCAACAAGCCATGAATCTTATTGGTCCATAGGAACCTTAATTTAAAATTTCAAAAAAATCTTCACCCCCAGGATAATGCCTCTTGAACAGATTATACTTAATTTCTAATGCTTCTTCTGAAAATCTTTTTGAACTTCTGTTTCAGGGGAACTTATTTTAATAAGATGAGTTATTTTTCTATCCAAAAATATTTAAAAACTAAATTACCACTCTCTAAAAGATTTTCTCTCTCTAGGCCAAAACTGGTAGAAACAAGATCTTTTATATTTTTGAAGAGGGATTTGATTACAGGGGAAGATGCTAGACATCTTGAGAGCCTGGGGAGGAATCTTACAAATACCCAAATTTTCCACCTAACCCTTGACCTTGTTTGGGATGCCCTCCATGTTCCCTGCATTGAGACACTATACGTTACGTATAACAGTGTCATGTGCTACGTGCGCGATGCCTACCAGGGGCCAATAACTAATGATGGTGTGGAGTGTTAACATATCTATTGCCCCAAACTTGTGATTCCGGCCAAGGCCTTGACTTTCCTCCTCAACACCTGTTGGACCGACATGTTTAACAGATGTAACCTGTCCACATTATCCCATGTCCACTGAGGTGTCCCAGCCAATTGGGCCTAATATGTACACAAAGAGCTTCATTTGGTCTACTCAAACCCCCAAGGAAAGCGCTCCGCATCCTCTCTCTTAACCAAGGTCATCTATCACGCTAGGCGGTACCCCTGACAACCTATCCACATTCAAAGCCCAGCCACCATTCCATCCCCTATCCTAGAACCCAGACCCTCTTTGTTAAATCGCATTTCCAATGATAGTTAACTGGGAAATTATCTTAGGTGGGCCCATCAACATGTTTTTCAAAGGCCGTCTAAGCAAAGCAAGTGGTCATCATTCATCAAGTTACTTCAAAACACCCGAGCGAGTTTTTTAGCACTTCATGTAACATTTTATGGATTTTTCCCACTCAAATGAGCACATCACGATGTAAAAAAGGGATGTCTAAGCTAAGTGTAATGACGACATCACATACACATGTATACTAGTAGGTGTAGAGACACATAGTTCTCATTTTTACACGAAGAAGGGCACAAGCATCAACAAACATGATGGTGGACGTCAGGTAAGAAAAGTTCGTATATTCTAAACTTTCTACCTTGCATATTTTACTGCGGTGGCATAACAAAAACCACCTAGTTTCATTTACATGTGCATACGTGTTGCATGTTGTTGGTCCTTGACCTCTTCGACAATTAACACGATGACGAGAGCGGCTGATAAGTATCAGTAAGTGAACTAACCTTCTCTACACCCACCTTGCACAAGAGTCTTTTCGTAACATACCATAAGGTCCCTGTTGCAAGTCCGCCAGTGAGGCCTCAAGCATGAACATGAACTCACATCTTTGTTTTTCATTGCTTGGACTAATTTTATTTGGAAACTCCATAAGAGCAAGAGTAGGACGGACAAGAGATCGGGAATCCATGGAATAAAAAATATAGCACACTGAACCACAAAAGTAAGTGCTATCAACTCAACCAAAACTGTGGGGGCTTCACCAATGAGAGTCTCAAGCCACGGTAAGTATAGTAAGGCTCTTGTACTCTCCTCATCCCTCAGTAGCACTCTATAGCAACATACTCTTTTGAGTCAATGTTTTGCAAGTCCATCGTGTCCTCACTTGCACACATAGTACTGAAGTGCTGCCCAAATTTTAACTTTTGTTTTAAGAGTTGGTTTTTGAAAAGTTAGAAAGGATAGGGATCTAGTTTAGAAGAAGGAGAAAGAAGGAGAAAGAAGGGGAAGGAAGCGGAAGGAGCTTGTGACACGAACACGCTACTACAGTTGAGTCCGGAAAGTAAACCAAACTCTGAGAACATCATGGAAAGGGCAAGTAATCTCTAAGTCTTTATCTTTCATAGTCATAATCTATAATTTTAGCATAGGGGAGATACTCGTACGAGGGGAACAACTAGGATAGAGATAAAAACAAGAAAAACACCTGTAAGAAAGTTGTAATTTCTTGAACTACAATATATTTTGATTGTGATTTCAAATCTGCACTATTTTTGCAGAATTGTAATCCTTGTTTTCTATAGATAACTTTTGACTACTTGAACGTCAAAATCGGAGTTTGAGGTCAAAAGTTACGGCTGTTCTCGAAGTGACGCCCCGAGGGAGTGCTTCCCAAGTAGGAGCCTTGGTAACCCGCGCCTGGCTCTAGCAATCACTCTAGGTATCCAATCTCAAATTTGACTTTTGGATCTTGCTAAGGATACTTGGGACTTGCTTCATACCAAGTTTCCCCCCATTCTGACAAATTTTCAAATTTACTATTTTTAACGAGGCTCGGTAGGTTGGACTTTCGGGCTAGCTGTTATTACAGGCTAGCTATTAAGAGCCATAGAGAGCTCAAAATCTCAGCCTTAGGTGCTAGATTTGTAGATCTTACAAACTATTGTGGCCATACTAAACCTCTTGGGTGGCAATTGGATTTGTCAAGGCCATTATTCAAAGATCTCAAATTACATGCTCGTTTGCGTAGTATTGGCTTAAAGTACTAAGAAACCTCTATCTGAGGGGTTTTGTATCTAGGGCTGGTGTGTTTAAATACCATTGATTGGCCTTCCCTAGGGTGTGTCTAGATTAAGCCATCATCAATTCAAGTACCCATATCAAAGTAGAACCTTGGTAGAAGACAAGTGGAAACGCTCGAAAAAGTTATAGTTTCCTGAACTGCAACATCTTTTGATAGAGAATCCAGTTTTGTACTATATATGTAGATTTATATTCTTTGTTTTCTTTAGATAGAGTTTGACTATTTGATCTCCCTAATCGGAGATCGAAGTCAAGAGTTATGGTTCATTGAAAGTGACCTTGTCCGAAAGGTCACTAGCCAACAAGTGGGAGCCTCGAGAACCCACGCCTAGCTCTAACTCCCACACTATGAATCCAAATTGATTTATGACTTTTACTTGGTGTCGTTGACCATAGGGACTTTGATTCTACCAAGTTTTGTCCCATTTTTCGAGTTTTTACGACCTATCTAAGGTTTGAACGATAAGTGCAATTTGTAACCTGGAGCCACTTAAGTCCAAGAGGAGTAAAGGTTGTAATTAGGTTGCTTGGAATCTGTTCCAAGAAAGTAAGCATAGGATATCCATATTTGTGTAATGGCCTATCTTCATACCAAATTTGAGTCCAAAAGGACCATTTTGGCCGGGTGCTTCTTTCCTAGACCAGCTATGCACCAAATCCGTCTCATGCTATACTTAGTAGTTTTCAAGAGATAGTGTGGATCCATCATTGTCTTGGTGTTGTACACATCGTGATATACAAGAATTCTAATTTGGTAACTTTTCGGTTGCAATAAGGCTTTTTGTGGACCTATTATCTCTTAAGAAGCGTACTTAAAGGTGCGAGAAAAAATACTTTTGGCTAAAATTAGCAATTTTTGAGATCTAGCTAAAATCTAGCACCACTAGTAGATTAAACACACCTTGAATATATAAATTGCCAAGTTTGAGTTGATTTGGACTACTTTGGTCTTGAACCTCTTTTTGAGGCGAGAGAGCGCAAAAAAACATTTTTGGCCAAATTTAGCAATTTTTCAGAGCTAACCTGGGTTTATTATATCGATCATGTTCTTGACACCTAGGATATACGTAATCCCTAGTTTCGCCCCATTTTGAGCTTTTTCGACCTATCTACAGAGCAAACTCATCGTACAGCTCTTAAGAAGCACGCCCTAAAAGCATAAAAACTTTTTGGGCTAAATTTAGTAATTTTTGAGGGATAAGTTAGGTTTGACATAGCAAATGTGTCAAGGACATGTTGGATATATACCGTATCCGATTTGGTTAAATTCTAGAAAAACATGACATACCTGCGACCCAGTCGTAGAGTGCGCGCTTGTTAGATTCTTCCCTCCATCTTTTGAGGTGTAAAGGTGTAAGAACCTCCCCTTCTGTTCTTGTAATTATTCCCCTCTCTGAAATAGAAAAAAGATCTTGTTTTACCCTGTTTTAGCCTAGAGAGAGGTAATTCAAAATTGAGATATCTTTGGATACAAAAATCCTCCTAATGTCTAAAATGGATTCCCCTGAAATAAAATTTCAAAATGAACTTTCCAATGTGCATTACGAATTAATTGAAAATGGTATAAGGGACCTTAGCCTAAGGGTCTAGATTTTCAAAAAAATGTGGATTATGATCCATGGATTATGATCCAATTAAGGTTCCAATGGGGGCCAATTGGATTAATCCAAGTGTTGGGATGAGATAAATCCAAAGATTAAAAGAAAATACCCAAAAATGAGTAAATGCTCACATAAGATAAAGAGTTGACTGAGTACAAGGTTTATTAGTTAAAAATTAAGAGATATTAGTTAAAAAAATGAGATATTTTGGAGAAATGATGCATTTTTGACACCTTGGTAGTAGAGGGGGACTCTTGAGGTAGGTGCCTTTTTCACATGTGTGGTTGGATTTTTTAATTTAAAAAATGTGATATTTTTATCTCTCCTCTCTCCTGGATCAAACTAGATCAAAAAGGGAGCCAAATTGGTCCAAATCTTGTCCAAATTGAGTCAAACTGAACCTAGAAAATTCTAGAACCCAGTTGGACTTGATTAGTGGCCTCCCTCACCTATAAATAGACCCTCATTCCTTTGTATTTTCATATTGGAGCTATACCAGGCCAGTATTATCTTAAAATAATCATATTTCTATTATCCCTTAAATTTTCCTCTCTCTTGGGAGCTTGGAGCTTCTCTCTCTCTCCAACAACTCTTGAAGTTTTGCTTCTTCTCTTGGTGGACTGATTGATTGGTTGGGGGCTTCACTGCTAGTAAAGAATCAAGCCAAACTTGGAGGTAAAATTGATTTATATGGTTTTTTCAAATGATCTCAATGACTTTCTTCTTCTCAACCCCTCTCAAGCTTGAGAAGCTTTCAAAATGCTAGTTTTTATTCAAATCAAGCTTTCCCTAAGTTTCTTAATGTTTGATTAGCATTAAGTTAATCTTTATGCTTATTTGTAATACTTTCTTTAAGTAAATCTCTCTCTCTAAAAAGAGTAGCCATCTTTATGACTAAATCTCTTGGAAAAGGATGCTTCTCAATGATAGTCTCTTAATTCAAATCTAAACTCTAGGCTCGATGAGCTAGAGGATAAGAGTTGATATTTTCATGATTTTGGATTAGTAAAAATAATGGTTAATCCTTTTTAGATTATTTATGAGTAAATAAAGATTACTTTAATTCTCTCTAAATGAGAAAAGGATTATCCTAGTAAATTGGAAAAAGAGGAATCTCTAAATTAACTTAATATAGTGGAATAATCATAATTATATTTATAGTTATGGTTAAAATTATGATTTGAATACATAGTTTGATTTTAAGCATAAAAGAAGAACTACTATCATATTTTCATTACAAGCTTTTATTCTTTTAGAAAAAATTGAGAATTATCAGTAATAGCAGCGAAGCTATGGCAAAAATTTTAGAAAATAATCCATATCTTAATTTTATGCATAATGCTAAAAGAGGACTTCCTACCATATTCTAGGATTAGACACCTTATGCAAAAAGAATGATTTTCATCATATTCATGGAAAATAAATTTTTAGTATTTATGCATAATTATTTGATTATGAGAAAAGAGTAATTTTTGATAAATTTATTTTTATGCAAAAAGAGGAATTTCCATGATATTCGAGATCCAAATAATTAAATGTTAAAAGAGGAATTTTTAGGCATAATTCAAATTATGAGTATTTATCAAAAGTGAAATTTTGAGTATTATCATTTTTATTGAGAAATATGGATAGAATTGATTTTTGTAAATCCCATGAATCTTTTATTTAAAAGAAGAATATTGAATATATCTTATTTCAGAAATTTAAGAAACAATGTGAAAATATCCATCGAGAAAACTTGGATAAATCTTATTTAGAAAAGGGAAACTGAAATCCCGGGAGGATCGAGGATCCAATGAGTAAACGGAAGTTTAGAATTAGTTCTCATTAATGAGGCTTAAGGAATGAAAATACAATACGTAAATGCTCTTTCTAAGTCTTTACTATTCAATTTTGATAAGTTTTTCTTTCTCTTTTTAAACCTTCAACAACACTTTGATACTTAGATTTAATGGGATCGAGAAAAAGTACCTTTAACTAGGTAAAGCAATTGGCAAAAACTTAGAAAAGTTCTATCAGTATCGAAAGTAGAGAAACTGTACTAAAAGTGGATGTGATAAGATGTGATGTAGATATGAATAGATGTTGATGGATGTGATGTGGATCTGAATGAATGTAAATGGATGCGATGGGATGTAAATGGATGCGATGTGATGAGATGAGATCTGAATGTGATGTGATAAGATGTGAATGTGATGTGATAAGATGTGAATAAGATGTGATGATATGTGAATGGGTGTGATGAGATGTGATGATATGTGAATGGATGTAATGTTGTGTAAATGGATGAGAATGAGATGTGATGATATATGAATGGATGTGATGTTATGTAAATGGATGAGAATGAGATGTGATGCTATGTGAATGGGATGTGATGAGATGTGAATGGATGAGATGTGATGTGATAGATGTGAATGTGAATGAATGGATGGATGTGGATGAATGTCATGAGATGTGAATGGATGTGATGTGATATGGATAGATGTGGATGTGATGTAATGTGGATGGAATGAATGTGATGTGATGTGGATAGATGTGGATGTGATGTAATGTGGATGGAATGAATGTGATGTGATGTGGATGGAATGAATGTGATGTGATGTGGATGGATGTGAACGAGATGTGATAAGATGAGGATGGATGTGACGAGATGTGAATGAATGTGATGTGATGTAAATGGATGTGAATGAATGTGATGTGATGTAAATGGATGGGAATGGGAGTGATGAGATGTGAATGGATGTGATGAGATGTGAGTGGATGTGATGAGATGTGAATGGGTGTGATGAGATGTGAGTGGATTTGATGAGATGTGAATGGATGCGATGAGATGTGAATGTGATGTGATGATATCTGAATGGATGTGGTAAGATATGGTGAGATGTGAATGTGATGTGATGTGGATCTGGTTAGATATGAATGGATGAGATATGATGTGGATATATGAGATGTGATGTGATGTGGATCTAGGTAGATGTGAATGGATGTGAAGTGATGTAAATAGATGTGAACGTGATGTGATGATATGTGGATATGATGTTTATCTGAATGAATGTAGATGGATGTGATGTGATATGAATGGATGAGATGTGATGTGGATATGTTGTGATGTGGATAGATGTGATATAATGTGATGTGGAATTGGATAGATGTGAATGGATGAGATGTGATGTGGATGGATGTGACGTGATGTGATGAGGATAGATGTGATGAGATGTAATATGATGTGGATGGATGTGACGTGATGTGATGAGGATAGACGTGATGAGATGTAATATGATGAGGATAGATGTGATAAGATGTAATATGATGTGATTGGATGAGAATGGATGAAGGACGATTGGAATACATATAACTAGATGTGATGTGATGAGGATAGATGTGATGAGATATAATATGATGTGATTGGATGAGAATGGATGAAGGACGATGGGAATACATATGACTGGATGTGGAATAAGCAATGTGAATTGATGTAGAAGAATGTGGAATAACGAGAAATGATGTGGAACAATGTGGAAAGATGAGAGTTCATTAGAAACTGTATTTATGAAACCTGTTTTTAAATGACTGTTTTATGTAAAGAATGCTGGGAAAGCATTTTGACCATCTTGTGAATGAGGTCGTAGTGGTGGAGACCTAAGTGATAAAGTTACAACAGATGACAGGCGGAGAGTCCATGGAGGACGTCTCGCATAGCAAGGTCGGCCGAGGTCTTGACCAGCCTCGATTTAAATGGTAAGCTTCCAGTACGGTGGATGAGGGACCAAGGAAGCGGCCTATGAGTGAAGCGCCTGCGCGAAGGAGCCTAGAGGGTGCTAACCATACGGTGCTCGAGCTCTGGGTCACCGAAGATACCCATGTGTGCGTCGAGGAAGAAAATGGAACAAGGAGTTAGAGTTGTTTTTTGAACTCAGGCATGGATCTGGTTGATTGGCTTTGCTATTCCTCAACGGATGAGTCCATGGCTCTTTTATATGGATCTGTTGGTTGATCTTACTAATCTTCAACGGAGAGTCCATCTGGATTTTTCTTATGTGATTATATTTATGGGTACTATGAGCTAGGAACTATTGAAAAGGCCCCTAAGTGAACAGGTGGTGAGCATTCTAGTTGCCAAGCATGTCATAGGTACATCGATGAATTTGAATTCAAGCTAGATATTTTGGAGGATTATGATCAGTGATACTATGGTTTCATTAAAAGATTGTTTTAAAGATAATTGAATTTGTGAAACAGGAAATTTCATATTGGGTGTGTAAGTGGTGTGACTATCTTGAAGTTTGCTTGAAGCGTCGGCTAGGGGGCCTAGGAACTCTTTTTCCTAGTACCCGAGGTAAAACATAACCAAATTTTTAAATGGATCCTATCACTACAGTGGTTGGGCGGTTGGCTAACCCATGGGATTGGATGGGGTTAGGCTGGACTGATGGATCCCTAAAATGAGACTCAATTCTATTATGTTACGCGATAGTTGAAGTAAAATCCCTAGACTAGCTATGTAGCTCTGTCCAATTGCAACTCAGTTTTCTCACAACTGGAGTGGAATCACGGTCACGCTAAATATAGGGGCTTAGCACTTACGCTTACCTAAATTTAGCCCTAAATTGTTATTTTGGTGTTGGATTGAGAAACTGAGCATACCCACGCATAGGTAGCGTCCATGTGTGAAATTTGAGCCAAAAAAGATCATTGTGAGCTATTTTTAGCATCCCTTGCTAAAAATAGTAAACTAGGTTTAATAGGTTTATGTTGATGCATGATAAGATTTCTCCATTTGAGATAGTCTGACATAGGCTTCCTGATTGATAGGATGTGTAACATAATAGAAAATTGTGCAAGAGTTGCCTCACAATCTTTCATGATTTTCCTCTCATATAAGTGCACAAAAGATTTGTTATTTTTTTCACTCTCCTCTAGATGCACGAGATGTGCTTCATAGTATCCCATGTTTTGTATGTGTTGACGTTCATCTTTGGACTTCCATCTCACCATAGTTTCTATCTTCCCATCAACCAGCTTTTTTTCATGCACCTTCCCTACGTGCTTCTCTATGGTATCTAGCTTTAGTTGTAGCTTGACTTCATGGCCCAACTTCCATCTACAGGGTATGCAAATAGCAAATCTTGGTAGCTCCTCATTCTTGGACCTTAAAGGCTAAATGAAAGGGAATTTTGCCACCCAATCAACTTGAAACACCCTACCAGTGTCCCACTGGCCTCTCTTCCTCTTATTTTCTTTTGAGGTAGAACCTTGAGTTCCCATATGTTTTCCGCTGTATCCATATGGGAAGACTTCAGAGTGTTACCCGTCAAAGATGATTGTAAGCCTTCTTCAATTCACATACCATTTTCCTCTAGCTGGGAAATTGATGATGTTGAAACAAGGGCCATAGTTGGTTGAGAGGGTTGTGTTCCTTACTTAAATGAGAAACTGACCTCACGAGTGCCCTTATGAGCAACACAACTAGCATCCTCTACTAAAAAAAAGTCAAAGAGGGATTTCTTCTTACATTTCATTGAATAAATTATCTTCCCCTAAGGCGACATTATAATGTAGAAAAGTTAGGAGATAAATAATTCTGCTTTTGAAAAAGAATGATAATGTCAACCATGATGTAGAAAGCATATCTCCCATATTGTTTGTTTGATTTTCAAATAGGAGACAATAACAATAACATTTAACATCTGAATGAACAAGATTTGATGCATAATGAGAAAAAGTATGATTATGTGTTGTAGGATCAATGTGAATGCAAGTGCTTCAAGAGATCAAAAGTATATAAAATGAGAGAAAAATGGAATATACACTATATGGTTCACTAGATGCTTGCGACTCGAGATGCACTAGATTTGATGCATAATGAGAAAAAGTATGATTATGTGTTGTAGGATCAATGTGAATGCAAGTGCTTCAAGAGATCAAAAGTATATAAAATGAGAGAAAAATGGAATATACACTATATGGTTCACTAGATGCTTGCGACTCGAGATGCACTTATGGCTATTTTTTTCCTAGTAAGTTGGGAGGAGAGAGTATTACAATTTTATTTGAAAAAAGATAGAAAATAGTGAAAAGAATAGAATAAATTGCCTATTTATAGCCAGGGGAACCACGGTGGAGTGTTAATGCATGTGACACAAGGCACTAATTAATTAGTATTGGGATGTGTGTTGTGATCATGCCAATAATCGACGTGATCACATCATTCATGGTCGTGATCACGACTGTGATTACATATAATCACATCGGGTAGAAGTGCTAAAAGACATGTGACATCCCTAGGGCTCAGCCTAGTTTTTATGGCATGATTCTATAGGTAGGAGAATCATGGATGTGATTCCACTAGAATCAAAAGATGAATTTCAACCCAATTTCTATGGCATGATTCTACAAGTAGGAGAATCACGATTGTGATTCCACAAGAATCATGTTATCGAGATAGTGAGAGTCTAACCATGATAAGGTTTAGACTAGGTCATGATGCACTTTCGGACTAATTTTAGCCTTATAAAGGATGAAGAAGTGATGTGCCATGATTCTGTAGAATCACGGCCTACAGAATCATGGTGGAATTTGAGTTTGTCAGAAAGGGTGTTAGTTAGTCACACCTCCGGGGCCTATTGTGTGCAGCATCATTGTGATTTTTTGGCCTAATATTCCATGTGATAGGCCCAAGAATATCTGGATGAAGCTCTTAATGTAGAAGGGGTGTGTTCTCTCTCTCTCTCTCTCTCTCCTCAAACCTAGAGGGTCACCCCTCCTAGGTTCAAAAGTCATTATCAACACATTGCTCATGTCAATGATGATGAGGGCTGGCTTTCCCTTCCAATCATCCTCTCTAAACTTTGAAGGCATTACGTACTGTGTGGAAGCACTCTGTCAATCTCTATCTCTTCAATTTCAGGGGCTTGGACTTGTGCTTTTTTTGTGTGCCTTAGCCCTATACAAATGTACCATATTAGAAAATACACATGCTTTATTAACAAAAAGAACTATACTTTTATTACCAAAAGAAATAGCACAACATGATGCACAAAGACACACAAAAAATTCATTCCAATAGTGGGGATGACAAAAGTGGAAAGTTCATTGCATCTGATACAAGCAGCTAGGGCTACATTAGAGGATCCGGTGCAGTTCAACAACTTTTTACATGCTCTTGGCTTAGGAGGGTGTAATATAGGTGGTGTGGGTGTAGTACTAAAGCCATCTCCTCCCTTCTCAACATTGAAGGATCTAGTGCAGTTCTATAGCGTTTTACATGCTCTTGGCTTAGGAGGGTGTGCTATAGGTGGTGTGGGTGCAGTACTTTTGGGGTCTCCCCACCATGAAAGCCATCTTCTCCCTTCTCAGCATGACCAGAACTCCTTGCTCTTGCCTGCAGGTCACCTCCTTGCTCCGTTTCATCCATGTGTGCTACTTTTTCTTTCTTATGTTGCCCACTTGCATAAAAACAAAAGATTATTAAACTCTATCTTACACATATATTTACAATGTTTCTAGACATACAACATAACACGGCATACCAGCTTCACTATCATTTTGCTTTCCTTTGCCTACTCTCTTCTTTGATAACTTGGCTTCCATTTGCTAAAGGGTATCCTCAAGGGTGGTAGTGCCATCAGAATGTAGTTTCAAAACAACCTCCACACTAGATGTTGTTGCTGCATCATCCAGATGTGCACCCTGCTCCAAATGTGTAGACACCTCGTCAATAGCCTTTTCTGTCTTCTCTTCTATCTAAGTAGAACTCTCATTTGCCTTCTCTGCCTCTGCAGTAGTACAAAAAGTAGCCCCTTGCATATATTGTGCACTCTCTTCTTGTATATAAAGCCAAACTCCCCTGCAGCCTTGTCTCCACCAGATTTCAAGCCATCCTCGTCTAAATCATGTATGAAATGTTGCTTCATAGTGCTTGCATTATGCCCTGCATTTGAAAGAAAAAAATAGATGTGCTTCTAGTAAAGGTATACATATGGAGTGTAGAGTATAGTACAAACAAGCATACTTACCGAACACGGATGGCTGGGCAGACACCCATTGCCTTGCAAGATTCTTTGACTGCATCCAGGCTTCACATAAGTTGATCTACCTCTACTTGCACTAGCAAAGCACAAAGGGGTGGTATTGGTGTCTACATGCAAGCATGTAAACACCAACCACATCCTCACCCTCAAATGATAGGCCACATGCAACACATTCCCCATTGACCGAAACGGTGGAGAAACCAAAGAGCTAAGGATCGTGGGATGTGGATCTCACAAAGCTTCATTTGTTGAAGTAATGCCTCTGTAAAAATTGGCATTGGCTCTCCGCATGTGCAACTTTAGACATAGCAGCTTCATGTTTTCTCTGTAGGGGCATATTAAATAGAAACCATGAGCAGAAAGAAGGAACACTTAAAAGAGAGGATGAGTTTCACTATCTACACACTACATATCAAGCATATTGCTGAGATGAGACCTGTGCAAGGTTCTTTTAAGTGGTTTCAAAGTGGTTTGAAGCACTTCAAAACACTGCAAAGTGCTTTGCAGTGCTTTCAAAATTAAAGAAAAAGCACTTTCAAGTGCAATAAAGAAAATTAAAGAAAAGTACTTTTAGGAGCTTGAAAAGCACTTTCAGGTGACTGGAAACACTTTCAAGTGCCTAGAAGCACTTTCAAGTTCTTTTAAGCACTTAAAAGTGCTTTTCCATCACATTAGAGTGCTTTCAAGTGCTATTAAGCATATTAAAGAAAAAACACTTTCAGGTGCTTCAAAAGTACTTTTAGGTGACCAAAAGCACTTTCAAGTGCCTAGAAGCACTTAAAAATGCTTTTCCAGTACATTGGAGTGCTTTTAAGTACATTAAAGAAAAGCACTTTTAGGTGCTTGAAAAGCACTTTCAAGTGCCTAGAAGCACTTTCAAGTTCTTTTTTTAAGAACTTAAAAGTGCTTTTCCAGCACATTGGAGTGCTATTAAGTACTTTAAAGAAAAAGCACTTTTAGGTGACTAAAAGCACTTTCAAGTTCTTTTAAGCACTTAAAAGTGCTTTTCTATAACATTGGAGTGCTTTTAAGTACAAAGAAAAGCACTTTCAAGTGACTCGAAGCATTTTCAAGTTCTTTTAGCATGTAAAAGTGCTTTTTCAGCACATTGGAGAGCTTTCAAGTGCGATGAAGTTCATTGGAGAAAAAGCACTTTTAGGTGTTTGAAAGCACTTTCAAGTGTATGAAATCCCATACATTTTCTTGGAAGCACTTTCAAGTGCTCTATAAAGTGCTAGAAAGCACTTTCAGGTGTGCTTCAAAGCACTTTGAAGTGCTTGAAATCCCATACGTTTCAAGGGAAGTACTTTTTAGTGCTATAAAGGGCTAGAAAGCACTTTCAAGTGTGCTTCAAAGCACTTTCAAGTGCTTGAAATCCCTTACATTTTCTTGGAAGCACTTTCAAATGGTTGGAAGGACTTTCAAGTGCCTGTAAGCTCTTTCAAGTTCTTTTTGGCACTAAGTGTGATTTCCAGTGCTTAAAAGCATATTTTAAAGCAATCAAAAATACTTTTAATAAATAAGATTTACTAAAATCCTAGTGTTGTTACTTCTAATGACTCCATATTTTCTTTCATTTGTGAGAGGCTCTGTAGGTCAATCCTGCAAAAGCTCAGACCCTTCTCACACAGTTGGATTTACACTTCCAGCTTTCCGAACATCACAAGGTCGGTGGGCTATGGGGTTGCTTGTATTACAGCCATTTGTCTTTTCAAACTTTTCAGCTCTGACACATGAACATTGCAGCTATACTGGAAGCACCTTCCAGTCAAAGTAGAGCATCTCTCTTACTTTCATACTCTACTTTTGTTATCCTCGATGCTTCTTCCATTTTAGCCAACCTAAATTTCACCTTGGCAAGCATTGCCTCTGCCAAGGTGGGCTATGGGGTTGCTTGTATTACAGCCATTTGTCTTTTCAAACTTTTCAGCTCTGACACATGAACATTGCAGCTATACTGGAAGCACCTTCCAGTCAAAGTAGAGCATCTCTCTTACTTTCATACTCTACTTTTGTTATCCTCGATGCTTCTTCCATTTTAGCCAACCTAAATTTCACCTTGGCAAGCATTGCCTCTGCCAACCCTATATGTTTCACAGGAGTTGCTTTGAGCTTCTTCTCTTTCACTTTGTCACGAATGGAGGAGGTTGCCTTCTAACTGCTCTAACATTGAGCTCCTAATAGTGGAATAAGCTCTTAATGGCCCATTGGCTTTCCTCTAATTATCCAAGTTCCTATTTAGACCACCCATTTGGCCCTGCACTTGGCCCTGCACGGTCTTCAACACATTCTCGCCAAAAAGAGCCCATGCAATTTTGTGGCCCTCTGGATCATTTTTGGCTACTTCGCATTTTGCAAATGCGAAGCACTTTGCAAACTAGTGATTCATAAGGTTATTTGTCAATGCTTTTTAACAATACGGCAATAGATTCATCTTGTTACAGAAAAGAGATCTACCAGTGGTTTTATGTTCTCATTTGGGAGTGCTGTTGGAGAAGTAAGAAGCAGCTAACATTTGCCTTGTCGAGTACACAGGTAGAGTACAGGGATGCTGCTATGGTAGCTTGTAAGGTAGCTTGGTTTCAAAAGCTATGGTAGCTTGGTTTTAGAAGCTACTTGGTGATATGGGTGAGCATTTGGACATGGCAGTTGTCATTTATTGTGACAACATGAGTAGCATATAGTTGGCTAGTAATTGAGAATACCATGCTAGAATGAAGCACATAGGGGTGAATTATCACTTTGTGAGGGAGAAGGTTCTAAAACAGGTGATGTAGATCTGGTATATGGCAGCACAGAGGATCAGGTGGTGGCTGACATCTTCACAAAGGCATTGGGCATAGAGAAGCTCCATACGTTTAGGGGATTACTTAAAGTGCAGTGTGTGGAGTTGAGCTCGAGGGGGAGAGTTGAGAAATCGAGCTCAACTAGTGAACATTGATAACCCGCCTGGGTGATAGCTTCCGCACCTATGCCACTGGCATAGTTGGTGAAATTATGGTTGATATGCCGCTAGTGGATGATAAGTTATGTGACAACCACTTTGGAGTACTAGAGTTATGGCATAGTTATAGCGCCAGCTCATATAGTCGGGTTCACACTATAGACCGACCACTTTGTATGTTGTAGAAGAGTACTTTCCCTTTATGTATGTACTCTTATATTTTAGTTATATGGTTGTAAAGAAGAGAAGAAGATAAAAGAAAATTCAGCCATCCATATCTCTTGTGTCTTGCACTCTTTTGTGTGTGTGTGTGTGTGTGTGTGTGTGTGTTTTCTTCCAAAGGAAATCAAGCTCTCTCTCTCCCCCACATTCTCTTTAATAACCTGGTGGCTACATCATGTATACTTCTTCTTGCAAATCACCATGCAAGTGGGCATTCTTTACATCCATCTGATGTAAAGACCAATCCTTTGCTACAACCATAGTAATGACAGCTCTCACGGTTGCCATTCTTGCAACCGGCCTGAATGTCTCCTCATAGTCAATGCCATAAGTCTATGCATAGCGCTTGGCAACTAGTCTTTCCTTATACCTGCTCACTAAACCATTAGCACTATGCTTGACCTTATACATCCACTTACATCCAATTTCCTTCTTTTCCTTAGGTAAAGGCACTAACTCCCATGTTGTATTTGCATCCAATGCTTCCATCTCCTCATTCATGGCATCTTTCCATTTCTTATTTCCAAGTGCTTGCTCAAAACAAGTGGGCTCCAACTCATGTATTGCTTTAACCATGTAAGCATAATGATGGGATGTATATCCATCATATCTCAACCTATCAACATGGTACCTAATCCTCGTAGACATGCGTACACCTGGATCACTGCCACCAGGAGTCCTCAAAACAACCTTGGTTCTCCTTACACTAGGAGTAACCATATAAAAAATGCCAAGCTTCTCATCAAGACTTTACTCAGAGCTCTGCTCAGAGCCGCTAGAGTCACCACATTTGCATATGAGTGACTTGGTGATAGGTTAGGCATAAACGATTGATCTACCTTTTCCTTCCCTTTGCATGATACATGTGTACCTGCATTTGTCCTCAACGTGCCTGACCATTGGGCTAACATTGGATCCACACTGCAAAGAGGAATCTCAAGGGGTCCACTAAAGCACCTGTGATTTGTTGCTCTACATGTGGTGCAACATCAACACTTCTTACATCTGCATCTTCTATTGCCTTCATTGCTGGTGCATACTAGCTACTCATCCCGCAAAGACAATATCTTTGCTTACTCGAATCTCATGAGTGGTAGGGTTATAACATCTATAACCTTTCTGCTCCAAAGTATAACCAAAAGATGCATTTCTCTACCTTTGGATCCAACTTTTTTCTTATTTCATTAGGTACATGCACATATGCAATGCACCCAAACACTTTCAAGTGAGATATCCGGTCTTATGCGTGTATACGTTTGTTTAGGTATCATACCATGAATAGCTATGGTGGGTGTCTTGTTCATAATGTACACAATAGTGGCTACTACTTTTGCCCAAAAATAATGTGATATATTCTTTTTAGTCCATCAAGGCACGTGCCAATTTTGCAGTGTGCCTATTTTTTCTTTTTGTAACACCATTCTGTTTGCGGAGTGTTTTACATGTAAACTGTCTCTTGATTCCCTTCTTTCTCAAGAAATCGTTGAACTTATTGGAGTAATACTCTCCCCTGCCATATGATCTCAGGCATTTTATTTGCATGCCTTTTTCCTTCTCAACCAAGACTTTAAATCTCTAAAAGTGAGCAAGCACCTCACTTTTCTCCTTCATCCATGAAGTAAACCCACACTTTCCTAGTGTGGTTAATGAATGTAACATAATACCTACAACCTGTAATTGTTGCAATTTTGGTCGGTCCCCATATATCTGAATGTGTAACATCTAATGGCCTTACACTGACATGCTTTTCATGTGGGAAAGTATGTTTGGCCTGTGTATTACCAAGTTGGCATGCTTCACACACTTTATACATACCATCAACCTTAAACTTTGGCAAACCTACAGCAATAATATTTTGGGCCTACATAAACTTTAGTCGCGCTGTATATTCATATGACCAATGTGCTTGTGCCATATGTCAATATCTACAATGACACCTGTTCCATGCGCAAACATGGCTGCATTTATCGCAGGCATATTCACATGCCATTTTTGTTACCCTTTGCAACCAAGTGACACTGATTTTTGAAGTTTTCCACAAAACATCCTTGAGGATTAAACCTCACTTGTTTGCAGACCCTGCTCAAATATATGTCCTACAGAAACTAGGCTCTTTATAATATTTGGAACATGAAGTACATCTGCCAAGTACTTCATTTTGCCATCTTGCATAGACAATGGCACTTTACTGACATACACAATGGGATATAGTATCATCACTTGTTTCCACATAACCTGGTTTTTCCATTTTTTACATGTCTTTAAACCACTCAGCATGACTAGTCATGTGGTTAGAGGTGCCAGAACCATATATCTTTATATCATCCTGACATATCCTTTGTTATGGAGCTGAGCATGTATTGCATTAAAAACAGATGCTCACTTTTGTTATCACCACCCTATTTACTAGATGATGAAAAATTTTCACTTTTAATAATTGCATTCTACTTTTTATAGTAATCCTTTGCCATGTGCCCTGGTTTGCTACAATAAAGCAACTATGCTATTTGCACTCTGATTTCTTTGCTAACTGGGCCTCTTTGGCTTCTCCTACCTCTAGACTAGCCTCTTTTACCTGTGTATGATTGTTGCTATACTACAAATCATTAGACTGTTGCTGTCTAGAATTTTGGCTTCCTTGCCACCACCTTGGCCATGATCATGCCCTCTACCGCTACCTCTACCTCTACCTCTACCTGAATTAGAGTAGAAGGCCTATTGTTGTTGAGATATTGAGCTCAACTAGTGCTACGGGGCAGACATTGATGACCTGCCTGGGTGATAGCTTCTACATCTACACCATTGGCATGGTTGGTGATATTATGAGTGATATGCGGCCAATGGGATGCCAGGTTGTGTGATAGCTATTTTGGATTACTAGAGATTAGCATAGTTATAGCACCAGCTCATTTAGTCGGGTCACATTATGGACCGCCGCCGATCCCTGTATGTTGTAGTAGTTGAGTACTAACCCATATAGTGTATACTCTTATCTTTATTTTATGTTGGTTGAGTAGAGAAGAAGAAGATATAAGAAAATTCAGCCATCCATCTCTCTCGTGTCTTGCTCTCTCTCTTATGTGTGTGTTTGCTTGCTAGGGTTTGAAGCTCTCCCTCTCCCCCACATTCTCTTTATGGTATCAGAGCCTGGTTCCTATAAGAGCTAAGGAGGCAAACAAGAGGCAAGAACAAGCAAGGCAGGAAGTGGTACTACACGGGTAAGTGCACCATCATCTCTTTCCCCTTCTTGGTCTAGGTACAACACCCTCTCAGTAGCTCTGGGAGCTACACATCTCTGATTGAGGAGCTATCTTTGCGGGAGCGGAGCTATAGGGCAGGTATATTGTTTAATTAGACTAAGTTTTTTCGGCTAGATACGTGTTTCGGGCGCGTTAAGGGTCCCATTTCATCACTGCTGTGCAGGGGGGAGGGTATTTTCGGTAGTTTTTGGAAGTTATGGTAGAGAACTGTTTCTACTCGAAATCTGGTTATTGCAGTGCAATAGTGCATTTTAGAAGTGCAGACAGGGTTCCCACATGTATTGTTGATATACTGGGTGTATGCACATGTACTCTGGTCACATTTGGTGACACACAGGATAAGCTAAAGTACCTCTATTACAGGAGATACTGTTGTATTACTACAGGTTGCATACAGAAGTTGTCTGTTTGCAGGTTATTTGATTGCTGCAGGAAAACATGTCTGACAGAATTAATCAGATTGTTAGTGAGAAGCTGGATAAGAATAACTTTCATGCTTGGAAGTTCAGAATGACCAACTTCCTAATGGTGGGTAAAGGATTTTGGGATTATGTAGAAGGAGACAAAATGAGGAGCCTCCATAGTTATTTGAGGAGAATGCCACTCCTATAGATATAAAGGCATTCAAGTATTGGATTCAGGGTGCAAGAAAAGTCATGTACTGTCTTTCAATTAGTGTCACAGACACTATGATAGGACACATACAGGATGCAAACACTCCAGCAGTTGCATGGCAGAATCTGGTTCAGATGTTCCAGACTAACATAAAGGCAAGGAAGTTACAGTTAAAGTAAGAGTTGCATACTATGGAGAAAAGAAAATCATGTCCATCAATGAATATGCCTTAAAGATCAAGGGCATTGTTGAATCCCTTGGGTCTATCAATGTATCAGTGGAGGATGATGATTTGGTGAGTGTATGTCTGAATGGGGTTGGCAAAGAGTACAAGCCATTCAAGACCTCCATTGCAGTTAGGGAGAATATTCCCAACTTTCGGGACTTGATATCTATGCTGATCATAGAAGAAAAGGATTTAGGTGAGGATTCTTCTTCACAAAGAAGAAACACATTGGAACAGGCCTTCTACTCTATTTTAGGTAGAGGCAGAGGTAGAGGCCTTCTACTCTATTTCAGGTAGAGGCAGAGGTAGAGGCCGTGGTCGAGGCCAAGGTGGTGGTCGACAAGGAAATCAGAATTTTGGACAATAACAATCCAATGATTCACAGCAGCAATCATACACAGTCTAGAGGCAGGGGGAGCCAAAGAGGCCAAGGTGGTTGGCAAAGAAATCAAAATGCAAATAGCATAGAGTGCTATTACTGTGGCAAACCAGGACACATGGCAAAGGACTGCTACAAAAAGCAGAATGACATTAAAAGTGGAAAGTTGCATCAAGGCAACTATGCATCATCTAGCAAACATGGAGGTGATGACATAAGTGAGCAGTTGTTTGTGATGGAGCACATGCTTAGTTCCATTAACAGGGGATGTGTCAGGATCTCAAGATATATGGTATGTGGATTCTGGTGCCTCTAACCACATGACCAGTCATGTTGAGTGGTTTAGAGATATGTAGAAAATGAAAAAACCAGGTTATGTAGAAACATGTGATGATATTGTGCATCCCATTGTGCATGTTGGTAAAGTGCCATTGTCTATACAGGATGGCAAAATAAAGTACTTGGCTGATGTACTTCGGTTTCTGTTGGACAGATGGTTGAGTAGGGTCTACAAGTGAGGTTTAATCCTCAAGGATGTTTTGTGGAAGACTTCAAAAATAAGTGTCGCTTGGTTGTAAAGGGTAAAAGAAATGGTAGGATGTTTACTTTGGATGTGAACATGCTTGAGTTTGTGCATGGAACATGTGTCATTGTAGATATTCACATATGGCACAAGTGCATTGGTCATGTGAATGTACACCATGTCTGAAGTCTATGCAGGCCCAAAATATTGTTGCAGGTTTGCCAAAGTTTAAGGTTGACTAATGCATAAGGTATGTGAAGCATGCCAACTTGGTAAGTAGGCCAAACATGCTTTCCCACATGAAAAGCATGTCAGTGCAAGCCCATTGGGATGTCATACATTCAGATGTATGGGGACCGACTAAGATTGTAACAATTACAGGTTACAGGTACTATGTTACATTCATTGATGAGGACCACACTAGGAAAGTGTGGGTTTATTTCATGAAAGAGAAAAGTGAGGTATTTGCTCACTTTCAGAGATTTAAAGCCTTGGTCTCGAGAAGGAAAAAGGCATGCAAATAAAATGCCTAAGATCAAATGGTGGGAGAGAATATTTCTCCAATGAGTTCAGCGATTTCCTGAGAAAGCAGGGAATCAAGAGGCAGTTTACGTGCAGGTACACTCCGCAATAGAATGGTGTTGCAGAAAGGAAAAACATGCACATTACAGAAGTGGCATGTGCCTTGATGGGCCTGAAAAGAAT
This sequence comes from Cibotium barometz, assembly GCF_041138505.1. NCBI lineage: Eukaryota > Viridiplantae > Streptophyta > Polypodiopsida > Cyatheales > Cibotiaceae > Cibotium > Cibotium barometz. Next base: position 52,646,546 of record NC_141074.1, read on the forward strand.
ATGCCACATTAGTTTTGGGCAGAAGCAGTAGCATTTGCTGTGTATACTATGAACAGGACACCCACTGTGTAGCTATTCATGGTATGACTCCTGAGCAGAAGTTTACAGGCATAAGACTGGATGTGTCTCACTTGAAAGTGTTTGGGTGTCTTGTATATGTACATGTTCCTGATGAAGAGAGAACAAAGTTGGATCCAAAGACAGAGAAATGCATCTTCATTGGTTCTGCTATGGAGCAAAAACGTTATAAATGCTATAACCCTACCACTTGTGAGATGGGAGTAAGTAGAGATGTTGTCTTCGATGAGATGAGTAGCTGGTATGCACCAGTAGTGAAGGCAACAGAAGATGTAGATGTAAGAAGTGCTGATGTTGCACCACATGTAGAGCAGCAAATCACAAGTGCTGAGTGGACTTGGGGAGTCCTCAAGTAGTGGATCCAATGTTAGCCCATGGTAAGGTAGGTTGAGGAATCATGCACGTACACATGTATCATGGAAAGAAGGAAAAGGTAGATCAATCTTTTGTCCCTGATCTATCAGCAAGTCACTCACATGTGGATGGTGACTCTAGTGGCTCTGAGCATAGCCTTGATGAGGATCTTGGCATTCCGTTTGTGGTTACTCCTGGTGTAAGGAGAACCAGAAGTGATCTGTTTGAGGACACCTGGCAGTGATCCAGGTGTATGTAGGTCTACGAGGGTTAGATACCCTATTGACAGGTTGAGATATGATGGATATACAGCCCATCATTATGCTAAGATGGTAAAAGCAATACAGAAGGTTGAGCCCACTTGCTTTGAGTAGGCAATTGAAAATAAGAAATGGGAAGATGCCATGGATGAGGAGATGGCAGCATTGGATGCAAATGCGACATGGGAGTTAGTGCCTTTGCCTAAGGAAAAGAAGGCAATTGGATGTAAGTGGGTGTATAAAGTCAAGCACAATGCTGATGGTTCAGTGAGTAAGTACAAGGCAAGATTGGTTGTTGCCAAGGACTATGCGCACACTTATGGAATAGACTATGAGGAGACATTCAGCCCGGTTGTAAGAAATCGATGTAAAGAATTCTTTCTTGCATGGTGATTTGCAAGAAGAAGTGTACATGCAGCCACACGAGGTTATGAGAGTGATGCACATCCAGATTTTGTGTGCAGGTTATGCAAAGCCTTGTATGGCTTGAAGCAAGCACCCAGAGCATGGTCAAACAAGATCGGGGAGTATCTTGTTACTTTTGGATTTTAGATATCCAATGCAGATTTTTCACTATATGTGAAAAAGACAGATAGAGGGATCATGTTGTTAGTCATCTATGTGGATGACTTGATTATCACTGGTGATAGTGATGCAGACATACATGATGTCAGATTGCTTTTGAAGCATAAGTTTGAGATGAAGGATTTGGGTGAGTTGCGGTATTTCTTGGGGATAGAGGTAGTGAGATCACCTCATGGCATTTTGTTATTGCAGAGGCAGTATGGCTTGGACATGTTGTGGAAGTATGGTATGACAGGTTGTAAGCCTATTTCAGTGCCATTGGAGCAGAACACAAAGCTTTCTGCAGATACAGGTGAGCTTTTGGAGGACCCCACTACATACAGGCGCATAGTGGGTAGTTTGATCTACATGACCATTACAAGGCCAGATTTGAGCTATGCTGTTGGACTTGTGAGTCAGTTTATGTAGGCCCCTTAGACGAATCCTCAAGTTCATAAAGTCCACAGTTGATTATGGACTTTTCTATGAGGCTGGTGTACAGAGATACAGTTGCATAGGTACACAGATGCTGATTGGGCTAGTAGTATTGCAGACAGGAGATCTACCAGTGGTTTTATGTTCTCATTTGGGAGTGCTACTATGAGTTGGAGCAGTAAGAAGCAGCCAACAGTTGCCTTGTTGAGTATAGAGACAGAGTACAGGGGTGCTACTATGGCAGCTTGTAAGGTAGCTTGGTTTTAGAAGCTACTTTGTGACATGGGAGAGCCCGTGGGGTGGATAGGGCAGCTGTCATATATTGTGACAACATGAGCAGCATCAGTAACCCGATATATCATGCTAGAATGAAGCACGTTGAGGTGCATTATCACTTTGTGAGGGAGAAGGTTCTAGCAACAACAAGAGATGTAGATCTGGTATATGTCAGCATAGAGGATCAGGTGGCTGACATCTTCACGAAGGCATTGGGCACAGAGAAGCTCCATAGGTTTAGGAGATTGGAGTGCAGTGTGTGGAGTTGAGCTCGAGGGGGGAGTGTTGAGATATCAAGCTCAACTAGTGCTATGACGGACATTGATGACCTGCCTGGGTGATAGCTTTCGCATCTACACCACTGGCATGGTTGGTGAGATTATGAGTGATATGCGGCCAGTGGGATGACAGGTTGTATGACAGCCATTTTGGATTACTAGAGACTGGCATAGTTATAGCACCAGCTCATTTAGTCGGGTTCACATTATGGACCGACCCTTGTATGTTGTAGTAGTTGAGTATTAACCCATATAGTGTTTACTCTTATCTTTATGTTATGTTGGTTGAGTAGAGAAGAGGACGATAAAAGAAAATTCAGCCATCCATCTCTCTCTTGTGTCGTGCTCCCTCTCTTATGTGTGTGTGTTTGCTTGCTAGGGTTTGAAGCTCTCCCTCTCCCCCACATTCTCTTTAGTTGTGACATGTTCTTGCTTTGTGAGAAGAAGAGTCATCACCTAGAGACTTTTATTCTATTATCCGCATAGACACCAAGTCCCAAAAGTTGGGAACATTCTCTTTGACTGCAATGGAGGTCTTGAATGTCTTGTCCTCTTTGCCAAGCCCATTTAAATAGACGCTCACCAAATCATCATCTTCCACCTTTTGGATTCAACAATGCCCTTGATCTTTAAAGCATACTCATTGATAGACATGCTTTTCTTTTCCACACTATGCAGCTCTTGTTTTAGCTATAGTTTTCTTGCCTTTGTATTGGTTTGGAACATCTACACCAGGTTCTGCCATGTAACTGCTGAAGTGTTGGCATCCTATATGTGTCCCATCATTTTGTTTGTGACATTGATAGAAAGCTAATACATGACCTTCCTTGCACCCTAATTTCAATCCTAGAATGCCTTTATATCTAATGGAGTGGAATTCTCTTCAGACAACTCTGGAGGCTCCTCATTGTATCCTTCGACATAGTCCCAAAATCCTTTACCCAATCAGGAAATTGGTCATTCTGAACTTCCAGGCATGGAATTTGTTCTTGTCTAGCTTCTCACTAACAATCTGATTGAGTCCGTCAGACATATTAGCCTACAAGAATCAAAAACTTGCAAATAGAAATTTTTTGTATGCAACTTGTAACATGGTAATATCTTCAATAACTTGCAGCGTAAGCTCAGCACAACTTGTATGTCACTAGATCTGACTAGAGTACATGTACATAACCCAATATCAGCAATACTTGTGTAAACATTGTTTGCACTCCCAAAATGCATTGCTCCATTGTAATAACTAGATTTCGACTAGAGACAGTTCTCTACTAGAATTTCCCAAAACTGTCAAAAATACCTTGCAGGCGACCAAATGGAGACTGAAACGCATTCAAAATGCGAATTAAGCTACCGCAAAGGTTCAGTATATAGAGTAATTTATTCCACATAGGCACCTCCAAGATTGCGAAGATAACTCCTCAATCAGAGATGTGTAGCTCCCAGAGGTATTGAGGGGGTATTGTATCTAAAAAAGAAGGGGAAGAGATGATGATGCTCTTACCCATGTACTGCTTCCTTCCTTGCTTTTTCTTGCCTCTTTATTGCCTCCTTAGCTCTCACACAAACCGGAGCTCTAATACCATAAAGAGAATGTGGGGGAGAGGGAGAGCTTTAGTTCCTTGCAAGCAAACACACACACATAAGAGACTGCAAGATGCAAGAGAGAGGTGGATGGTTGAATTTTCTTCTCTTGTCTACAACCATATAACTAAAAGATAAGAGTACATACATAAAGGGAAAGTACTCTGCTACAATAATATACAATGGTTGGTTGAACCCGACTATATGATCTCCCATTATAACTATGCCATAACTCTAGTACTCCAAAGTGGCTATCACACAGCCTGTCATTCCCCATTGGCGACATATCAACCATAATCTCACCGACCATGCCATTGGTATAAGTGCGAAAGCTATCATGTAGGTGGGTCATCAATGTCTATCGTATAGTAGCACTAGATGATCTTGATATCTCAACAATGGTCACTTTTAGAATAGCTGTCACAGTCCTGGAATGTTTCCACATTTTTGCATTTTGCAGCCAGATTCTCCATTTCTTGCATGGGTATCTGCACCAATCTTTCACTTGGCACTATGGCTTGGAGTAGCTTTTGCTTGTTTTGGCACTAGATTCAACATTTGATCCAATGTTATGTTTAGCTTCATCTTGTTGAGATCCTTCCACATGTCATATTCCTCCACAGGGTTGCTGCTCCTTACTTTGTGACTAGGCATACTTTGGCTTCTAGTCACTTTTCCTTCTTCCCCCTTTTCTTCTCTTTCTTTTTCTTGACCTTCCCTTGTCAGTTTTCATATCCAAACTTGCTCCAAATTTCTTTCCATTTCCTTTTGCAGGATGCTTTTACTGCTCTGTGCTATAATGGGCTCTAGTTGGCACTTCTGCATCCTTTCTTTAGTCATCTTATCATTGCCCTAGCAACTTCTTGACTATTGCAATTTCTTCCCTCTTCTTGACCTGGCTTATTTTGTTTGGATCCATGTCAACATGCTCATTCAGGAGCAGGCTTTCCTGCATTTTTTGCACCATTCTTTGTGCACTTTGCACAAGCCTGGTGATTTGCTCTCGGACCCTCTGCCTGCTGCCTTGCCCACTGTTTTGGCTTCTGCATTTGTTCTGGCTTGGCATTCTTGCCTTGATCCACCTTCACCATATTCACTGCTGCATCAACTCCTGTTGGATTTTCCTCTGTTTATGGCCTTGCCTCTTGTGCTTCCTACTACTGGTGTTGTAGTATGGGGCAGTCATTTTGCCTATGCCATGGGGCACTGCAGTAGTAGTATATTAGCCTAACATCTCTCTATACAAATATTCCACCTCCTCCTCTTTCATAAAGTCTATTGTTTGGAGGCCCGATGGTGACTTGATTGATAGATTGACAGATGGGACATATTGTGGCTAACATTGTTGCCTCTCCACCACTTTCAGATTCCTATTCTGAGTGTTGTAAAAACATGTGTTAGTGGTGTGGTTGCTCTTACCTACACCACAGATAGCACATGGTTGTTGCGTGTCTTTCATCTGACACTCTTCCTTCGTATGACCCTGGTTATTACACTTCATACACTAGATATCCAGTCTCAATTCGGATCTTGTGTCCTCTAGCAAGTTTGGCTAGGGTGGCCTTCAGTTCTTCTTGAACATCCCGCTGCATGCTTCTTGCCTTTCTTTTTTTAGGGATTTTGCTCTTTGGCACATTCGACTCCTGATTGGAATCTGATTCTAAGGTGTCCTCACCAAAATTTGACTCTAAAGTTTCTTCTTCCTTCTTTTCTCTTTTTTCCTTTTTCTTCTTGGGTTCTCTGCTTTAAGATCCCCTTGGCTCTAGTTTCTCCTACTACCTCTTGTGTTCAAAGGTGAGGGTCTCCAAATCATAAGAGGCTACTATCGTCTAGAGCTTCTCCCCCAATCCTCTCATGAACCACTAACTCAGTGTGGCTTGGGCAGGTTTGTTGGGTTGGTCCAGACGCATTAGGAATGCTCTGAATTCTTTCGCATAATCCTTTGTTGGCCTCTTCTTTTGAGTTAGCCTTTGTAGCTTTTATAGTACCTTCGTGATGGTCTTGTCTCTTTGAAATCTTTTCAAGAAAGCCTTCTTCAATTCCTCAAATGTTTGGAAGTGCTCCATTCCATATTGAGCGTACTAGTTGTGGTGGCCTTGCCAACGAGTTGTTGTAAAGTACTCAATCTTTTATGGTAATGGGTGGGCCAAGAAGGTGGTCTTGTAGGCAACGATGCGAGCGTCTAGATCCTCCTCACTCTTGCCCTTGAACTTTGGGTATTTAAGAGACATCCTTCCCATAGCTACTAGTTCTTCTTCTTCTTCTTGGTCTTCCTGCCTCTTGTTTTGAAGCTCCTGTTGTTCTTTCTCTCCCTCTTAATTTCTCATAGCTTCCTAATTCTGCCATTCTTGTTGGCATAGAAACCCTTTTGAAAATTGTCTTGGATGATATGGTCGCTTTGTTGAGATTTGAGGTGACATGTAAGCTAGAGAGAAGACTGCAGACTTATCCCACATTGATGTACAAGCCTAAGAGTGTACCTTCTCATATAAAAGGGGACCATTTCAAGCAATGAAAAATGAAGCAAGCTCTCTCAATCTTGTAACCTAATTGTGCTTAAGTCTTAAGCTTAGTAGCATAATCTTTTCATCATCATTATATTGTTATAATTAGGTTGCATCCACCATAAGATTAGTGTTTCTTAATCATGGTAATTAGGGTTAACTAGCTGCACACGGTGAGGGTTCATGTTTATTGACATGGTATCAAAGAAACCCCTCTCTATTAGCTTAGCCTTAGCTCACACTAGTCTAATTACTTCATTAATCACCTAATTATCCACTAATCCTAACTTTATCCATACCTTTCACTTGTGGCCAAAATTTCTCTTGCTTGAATCTCCACACTCACTCCACTATTGACAAATCCCTCTTAGGCATATCTTCTTAATCTCATTGCTATTCTACATGTCCAAGTGTGTAGCTCAATTACTCAACGAATCGCCTGTTTTTCACACATCTCTATCAACTGTAGAAATGTCTCATTCTTTTGTGTAGTCACTATTAGGCCAAGCCCTTGTAGGGCTAGTTAGCCACTACTACAAGGGCTACATAGCTCGAATCTCAAGCATAATGGTGCACTACTACGTGACTCGGGAGAAGTTGATCTACACCGCTCGAAACATGCAAAATTGTGTTGTTTTCTGGCGAATTTGAGCTCAATTTTTTTAGTGGGCCATTGATCCTCTCATCAAGTGCGTCAAGTCTATTAAGAAAGCCCCATCAAATGGCTCTTGCACTTACTCAAATTTTCCCTCCAAAGTCTACTACTACTAATCACCATTTTTGAGCACTAATCACCATCTTTAGTGCATCATTAGCAAAAATTGGGCCAAATTAATGTTAAAATTGACCAAGCAACAACTTAGTGCATTAAAAAAAGTCGTTGCTACCAGCCCAATCAGCATATGTGTACCCATACAGTTGTATCTCTATACCAACCTCATAGAAAATTCCATAATCAATTGTGGACTTTATGTACCTGAGAGTCCATCTAGCCGCATCCAAGTGTGGCTTCCTAGCGGTCTGCATAAACTAACTTACAAGTCCAATAGCATAGCTCAGATCTGCTAGCCTAGTAATGGTCATGTACTATGCGCTTGTATATCGTGGGGTCCTCCAAAAGCTCACCTGTATTTGCAAAAAGCTGTGTTCTACTCCAATGGCACTAAAATAGGCTTACAACCTGTCATACCATACTTGGACAATATGTCCAAGCCATATTACCTTTGCAATAACAAAATGCCATGAGGTGATCTCACCACCCCTATGCCCAAAAAATATCGCAGCTCACCCAAATCCTTCATCTCAAACTTTTTCTTCAAAAGCCTCCTGACATCATGTATGTCAACATCACTATCACTAGTGATAATCAAGTCATCCACACACATGACTAATAGCATGATCCCTCTATCACTAGTGATAATCAAGTCATCCACACACATGACTAATAGCATGATCCCTCTATCTGTCTTTTTCACATAAAGTGAAAATTTTGCATTAGATATCTGAAATCCAATGGTAACAAGATACTTACTCCCTGATCTTGTTTAACCATGCTATGGGTGCCTGCTTCAAGCCATACAAGGCTTGCACACAAATCTAGGTCTGCATCACTCTCATAACCTAGTGGCTACATCATGTAAACTTTTTCTTACAAATCACCATGCAAGAAGGCATTCTTTACATCCATTTGATGTAAAGACCAACCATTTGTAGCCATAGCAATGACAACTCTCACGGTTTTTGCCATTCTTGCAACCGGGCGAAATGTCTCTTCATAGTCAATGCAATAAGTATGCACATAGCCTTTGGCCACCAATCTTGACTTATACCTGCTCAGTGAACCATCAACATTATGCTAACTTTATACACCAACTTACACAGTATGCACATAGCCTTTGGCCACCAATCTTGACTTAGTGAACCATCAACATTATGCTAACTTTATACACCAATTGCCTTCTTTTCCTTATTAGGAGGCAAAGGCACTAACTCCCATGTTGCATTTGTATCCAATTCTCCCATCTCCTCATTCATGGCATCTTCCCATTTCTTATTTCCAAGTGCCTGCTCAAAACAAGTGGGCTCCAATTCCTATATTACTTTAACCATGTAAGCATAATGATGGACTGTATATCCATCATATCTCAACCTGTTAATAGGTACCTAACACTCGTAGACTTGTGTACACCTGGATCATTGCCAGGTGTCCTCAAAACAACCCTCGTTCTCCTTACACCAGGAGTAACCATAGATGGAATGCCAAGTTCCTTATCTCATCAAGGCTCTGCTCAGAGCCGCTCTAGAGTCACCATCCACATATGAGTGACCTGTTAATAGATCAAGCACAAAGGGTTGATCTACCTTTTCCTTCCCTTTGCATGATACATGTTTGCATGATACATGTGTACCTACATCTGTCCTCAACCTACCTGACCATGGGCTAACCATGGGCTAACATTGGATCCACTGCTAGAGGACTCTCCAGGTCCACTAAGCACATGTGATTGCTGCTCTACATGTGGTGCAGTATGAGCACTTCTTACATTTGCATCTTCTATTGCCTTCACTATTGGTGCATACCAACTACTCATTTCGTCAAAAACATCATCTCTGCTTACTCGCATCTCACGAGTGGTAGGGTTATAACATCTATAACCTTTCTGCTCCATAGCATAACCAATAAAGATGCATTTCTCTACCGTTGGATCCAACTTTGTTCTCACTTCATCAGGAACATGCACATATGCAATACACCCAAACACTTTCAAGTGAGACACATCCAGTCTTATGCCTATAATTTTCTGTTCAGGCGTCATACCATGAACAGCTGCACAGTGGGTGTCCTGTTCATAATGTACACAGCAATTGCTACTGCTTCTACCCAAAAATAATGTGGCATATTCTTTTTAGCCCCGTCAGGCACGTGCCACTTCTACAATCTGCCTGTTTTTTCTATGTGGATGACTTGATTATCACTAGTGATAGTGATGCTAACATACATGATGTCAAAAGACTTTTGAAGCAGAATCTTGAGATGAAGGATTTAGGTGAGCTGCGGTATTTCTTAGGCATAGAGGTGGTGAGATCACCTCATGGCATTTTGTTATTGCAAAGGTAGTATGGCTTAGACATGTTGTCCAAGTATGGTATGACAGGCTATAAGCCTATTTCAGTGCCATTGGAGTAGAACACAAAGCTTTCCATAGATACAAGTGAGCTTTTGGAGGATCCCACTACATACATGCACATAGTACTAGGCCACACTTAAGCCATGCTGTTGGCCTTGTGAGTCAGTTTATGCAGGTCCCTAGGAAGCCACACTTGGATGTGGCTAGATGGATTATCAGGTACATAAAGTCCACAATTGATTTATGAACTTTTCTATGAGGCTGGTATAAAGATACAGCTACATGGGTACACAGATGTTGATTAGGCTATTAGTGTTATAGACAGGAGATCTACCACAATGGTTTTATGTTCTCATTTGGGAGTGCTACTATGAGTTGGAGCAGTAAGAAGAAGCCATTAGTTGCCTTGTTGAGTATAGGGGTGCTGCTTTGGTAGTTTGTGAGAGGTAGCTTGGTTTCAGAAGCTTACTTGGTGATATGGGTGAGCGTGTTGATAAAGAAGTTGTCATATATTTTGACAACATGAGTAGCATACAGTTGTCTAGTAACCTAGTATACCATGATAGAACAAAGCATGTTGAGGTGCATTATCACTTTGTGAGGGAGAAGGTTCTAAAAGGTGATGTAGATCTAGTATATGTTAATAGAGAGAATCGGGTGGCTTACATCTTCACTCATGAAGGCATTGAGCATAGAGAAGCTCCACAAGCCTAGGAGCTTACTTGGAGTACAGTGTGTGGGGTTGATCTCGAGGGGGAGTGTTGAGATTATTGAGCTTAACTAGTGCTACTACTTGCAGAAGCTATCACCTAGGCGGACATTGATGACCCACCTAGGTGATAGCTTCTGCACTTATACCATTGGCATGGTTGGTGAGATTATGGTTGATATGCCGCCAATGGATGACAAGCTGTGTCACAGCCATTTTGAAAGAAAATCTAGTCCTACAATCACTCTTCAAAGTAGACATAGAGTGGATTGTCCAAAGGTACGATCCAGACATCCTGGTCACTCATCCTAAAGTGTTAATGAATGAAGAAAGTACAAAGGAAGATGAGGAAGACAATCAGGTGTAATGAAGTGGTGGACACATGAGTGTGGACACAAATAGTACATAGGAGGCCAAGGGCCAAGCATAAGTTGTATTAGGCCAAGGGGCCAAGTGTAAGTGAGGGACATAGGCTTATGGGCCAAAGGCCAAGTAGGGTGGACATTAATAAGTATGTGTGAAAAAGGGGCCATAGTATATAGGCCACCAATGTGAACTGCTAATCACAATTAACTCATACTAATCAAGAATTACAAGCTAATAAGCTTTCATGGAAATCTTGCTCTTCTCCTTGCTCTTGGATGGTGCTCCTACACCCATGTTACCACTCCATGCTTTGAGTGGTCAATCATAGTTCATTGCATCATGATAGGATAGCAAAGATATAGGCTAATTAGGAGAAGGCCATGGTTTCTCTCAAGTAAGAAGAAGACCAACTAAAGAGACATAATATCAAGGTTCAAGAAGATAAGCTTAAGGAGGTAAATCTAGGAGATGATCAAGAGCCCAAAACACTCAGAGTCAATGCAAAGCTGAGTCAAGAATTCAGAGGAAAAGTCTTGGAGCTCTCAGATCCTACAAGGCTATTTTTTCATGGAACTACTTTGAAATGAAAGGAATTACTTTGACATGAAAGGAATTGATCCCTAATTTTATCAGCATAAGATCAATTTGAAGGATGATGCAATTCCTATCAGAAAGAGTAGGTACAGGATGAATCCTAACTATGCTCAAAGAGGAGATAGATAAGCTCTAGAGAGTGGGATTCATCTATCTGATTAACAGAGCATAATGGCTAGGAAAGCTCATAGTCTATATAGACTATAGAAAACTGAATGCATCCATAATATCTGATCCATTTCCTCTACCATTCATATATTCACTATTGGATGTTGTAGAGCAGGTCATGAGACATACTTATTTCTCGATAAGCATACTTATTTCTCAATGGATTCAGTGGGTACAACCAAGTGCCCATGGCTCCGGAGGATGTGCCATTGCCTATCACAAGAGCGGATCCCTATTAGGACACATAGTGTCTACAGAAGGACTGGTAGTAGATTTGACAAAAGTGGAGATCATAGTAAACCTACAGCTACCCAAGATCGTAGTAAACCTACAGCTACCCAAGAATACCAAGAAGCTAGCCAGATTCTAGGGAATGATCAAATGGCATAGCAGATTCATGAGGTCTCTATAGCAAATATAGCAGTACCCCTATACACTCTAACCATGAAGGATGTAGAATATGTCTACTTAGGAGCCTGTCAAGAGGCATTCCAAAATATTAAACGGATATTGTCATCAGCACCAAATTTTGATCTTGTTTTCCATGTGTTCATAGATACTTCCGACTTTGCCATTCAAAGTTCTTTGATGCAGAAGTCACATGAAGGCTGGTTCTAATCGGTCTATTATGCAAGCAGAAGTCACATGAAGGCTGGTTCTAATCGGTCTATTATGCAAGCAGAAGATGTCAAAAAGCAAACCAAAGATGCTACGGTTCCTCTTTGACTTGTCTTTCCGAAGTACATATTCAGAGATCAGCGAAAAATGCTGACTCTCCAAAGCAAGTCATTCATGGTGGTAGAGCAGGACAACTGTACAGATGGGTATACCAGATTTTGAGAAGGTGCATTGCTGAGCATGAATAGCAAGTTATTCATGGTGGTAGAGCAATGTAAGGTTCCCCCTTCTAAAATAGGAGAAACACTTAAGATAGTCCACTAAGTCTTAACTTGGAGAAAATTTTCTATTTATCGACACCTTGACCATGTAGAGATTCAAGGATACGATTCATAGGTAAGACCTAGTCCTATCCCAGAGGGGAAGCGTGATCTTCTAAAAGTCAAATCACCCATAGGGTAATTTATCATAAATTGGGCAACTACTAGAATTGATTTCTAGAGGCAACGCTTTTTTCCTCATCCATGCAAGGCACATCCGCTGACCTAGTCTTCTAGAATAGAGTTGCCCAAGAACCTAATTATCTAGCGTAGGGCTTTCACTTAATCTGTTGGAAAGCTACCCGACTAATCGGGTCCACCCGTCCGTAGGATGGTGCCGTCGGGGCATTCCATCCTCCCACTTTCCACCCTACTCACGTGTCAATTTATTTTCTAATTAATCCTACTACACTGTTTGACATCAATAAACATGTTCCTTAATTAAGGCCCTTTTCACAAGGTTTGTTAAAACAGCCTTTTTACACAATACAATAATGCCAAAAAAAGTTTATACATGAATCAATTTCATACAAGCCAAACCGGCTTTCTTATTCTTTTCCTTTATACCGCCGGGCCGATGATCTAGAATTCGGCCTTCCAGCCTCTATATGCTAGGCAAAACCCTACGAAACCATACACCTCATCGTCGGCGAGGACTGAAGCCGGCCTGTCGCTCTCTCAGGCTCCATCGCTTGATCCTCCCGCCCCTCAGAGGGATGTCTGCGCACTAGGGTGGGCTAATTCACCGCACTAGCCTGGGCTCTCAGAACTAGACAGCATCACAATCACTTGCCTCAACATCGGCAAACCTCATTCTCCAATGGTATGAGGGATACCATGGGCCAACTCCGGGCCTTACTAACGTCTCCGGCGTCCGGCTATATAAGCATAAGAACGGGGCAGCGTCAAGGCAGGGAGAGTTATACCTGTACCTTAATTTAACCAAGATAACAATCCATTTACTCACTAAACCATAGGACTAGAATCCATGTTACCTTCTTAAGAAAACAATCCTTTTCACAAAGATTTTAGTATTTCAACTCGAGATTGCGATAAGACATTCTTTATTAAGGCATATGCTGTTGTTTAAAAGAATACAAACTTTAAATAGTAAATCAATCAAATAGATCACTATTAACAATTAATAGAGAAGCTGGGGCCATACCTCAACCCCTAAGAATGATATATAATTGAAAAACAAAATATGTATATACCTTATAGAAATTTATCGTTTACCGTTGCCTTTGCTCGTTAACAAGAGCTTTAGAACTTGACATATGAGAATAGAGTCTTCTAATACCTTCTCTTACGATTGAGATCATCCAATCATCCCCAAGCTTTATCTCCTCTTACTCGTACTGTGACTCTTCTCTCTTTCTAAGGTCTATGGCAAAATAGCCTTCTCTTACAGGGCTTCGGCATATTATTCTTTCTCTAAAAGAAAAGCTATGGAGTTTTGGTCTCTTCCCCCGAAAGACCATAGCAATCTAAGCTTCTTTTCTAATATATTAGATAAGAATGAAGGTGATAAAAAAACAGGAGCAGGATGTAACACACACAAGAGAAGCAAACCCTAATCCATAATCATCAACCATAAAGAAGGAGAGAAGCCATAGTCACAATCTCTCTCACACACACAAAGGAGAACACAACATAGTGTTATGTCCACACTACAAAGTAAACCTAATGTAATGTCCACACACACTATGACCAGCTGGACACGCGGTCATTTATGTCTCACACATGTTCCTACCTAATCTGCCAGCACATAGCATAGCTGGCTCACACTGACATCGAGCTTGAATCTCAACAGCCCCTCTCAAGCTCATGATGTACTGCCGATGAAGATGTAGATGAGCTTGGGATATCAACACTCTCAACACTCCCCCTCAAGCTCATCCCATGTACTCCCAACATAGTCCGGAAGTACTCAAACTTCTCCCTGCTAAGTGGCTTCGTGAAGATATCAGCCACCTGCTCATCAGTCTTCACATAGTGAAGATCAACTGTACCATCCAGCACCTTTTCTCTGACAAAGTGATAATGGACCTCTATGTGTTTGGTCCTCGCATGAAATACTGGATTCTTTGCCAACTGCATACTGCTCATGTTGTCACAATGTATGACAACTTTGCCATCAAGAGGCTCACATAAATCTGCCAAGAGACTCTTTAACCATATAGCCTCACAAGTAGCAATGGCTGCACCTCTGTACTCAGCCTCTGTACTGGATAAAGCAACTGTAGGTTGCTTTTTGCTACTCCAACTCACCACAGCACTGCCAAGTGTAAAAGCATATCCACTAGTAGACCTCCTGTCATATGCGCTACCTGCCCAATCAGCATCTGTGTAGCCATGTATGTCCAAGCTTTTACCACTCTCATAGAATAAACCATAATGTGCTGTGGTTTTCACATATCTCATGATGCGTCTCACTGCATCCAAATGTGGTTTCCCGGGGCTCTGCATAAACTGGCTGACTAGCCCCACTGCATAACTCAAATCTGGGCGTGTGATAGTCATGTATATGAGACTACCAACCATCTTCCTGTACATGGAAGGATCGTCCAATTCCTCGCCATAATCAGCCCGCAACTTCACATTTTGCTCCAATGGTGTACTCATAGGCTTACACCCTGTCATGCCATACTTTGCCAACATATCCAATGCATATTGGCGCTGTACTAACCAAGTACCTGCATGATCTTTCACCACTTCAATGCCAAGGAAATATCTCAACTCACCAAGATCTTTCATGTCAAATTTCCCACTTTGAGCATTTCTTGAGGAAGCATGGGATAAGGAGACAGTTGACATGCAGGTATACACCTCAGCAGAATGGTGTGGCTGAGAGAAAGAATCGTGTCATATGTGAAGTGGCAAGGGCAATGCTCAATGAAAAGAGCATGCCAGATTACTATTGGGCAGAAGCATGTGCTACTGCAGTGTATATCCTGAACAAATCACCTACAGCAGCCATTCATGGAAGCACGCCTGAGATGCGGCTCACAGGTTATAGGCCAGACATTGGACATCTTAAAGTCTTTGGATGTGTAGCTTATGTTCATGTGCCTGATGAAAGAAGACGGAAGTTGGATCCTAAAGCAGAGAAATGTGTCTTTGTTGGATATGCACAGGATCGCAAAGCTTACAAATGCTATAACCCTCAAACTAGACAAGTAGTCATCTCACGGGATGTTGTATTCGATGAGCTTGCTAGTTGGTATAAAGCCAAAGATGAGGGAGTCATTGACACACTTGAGGCGAATGTGCCTGTGAACTTGCCATCACAAGCAAGTTCTAGTTCTACTACTATGTCTGGGCCAGCAGAAGCTGAGAGTAGTAGCAGTGTACGTCCATGGTCAGGACGTCTGAGACATGAGAGTGTGAGCACTGGGAGTAGTGCTATGGATAAAGGCAAGAAGAAAGTCGAAGGAATTGGGATCACAGGTTATGAGTCCTCTAGTTCTGAGAGTTTGGATGAGGAGCTCGGGATACCTGTTGTACGCACACCTGGTGTTAGGCAGGACAGATATGTGCCACCACATGCTCGTGTTACAGGTGTACAGAGTGACCCGCATGCATTGCGGAGATCCCAGAGAGTCAGATATCCAGTGGAAAGATTGACATATAGAGATTTTGCTATGCATTATGCATACATGACATCTATGGTAAAGCATGTGGAACCTACATGCTATACAGAGGCTATTGGAGAGCATGTATGGCAGAAAGCAATGGATGTGGAGATGGACGCATTGGTCCATAATGATACATGGGACTTGGTTGCACTACCAAAGGATAAGAATGTTATTGGATGTAAATGGGTTTACAAAGTGAAGTGCAAATCTGATGGTTCTATTGAAAGACATAAGGCAAGATTGGTAGCAAAGGGTTATGCACAGACCCATGGATTGGATTATGATGAGACGTTTAGCCCAGTGGCTAAGATGGGCACAGTGAGAGCAGTCATTGCTATGGCTGCAGCTAATGGCTGGGAAATGCATCAGATGGATGTTAAGAATGCATTTCTGAATGGAGATTTACAAGAGGAAGTATACATGGCACAGCCAGAAGGGTATGTACACCCTAGATATCCCACTCACGTATGCAGGTTGAAAAAGGCATTGTATGGTCTAAAGCAAGCATTGAGGTGTATTCACCACCTCCATCTGTCCTCAGACATTTAATCCAACAGCCATACTGCTTTTCTGCAAAAGCTTTGAAATCCATGAATTTTTCCAATACTTCACTCTTCTCCCTGAGAAAGTATATCCATGTCATCCTGCTAAAGTCATCAATGAATGTAACATAGTATAAACTGCCTTTGATAGATGGGTTTTGTGCTGGGCCCCATACATCACTGTGCACTATTTCAAGTGGTCTATTACTCATGTTTCCTTCTCTAGGAAACCTCAACCTTGCCTGCTTTCCAAACTGACAGGCTTCACAAACATGCATATGACCATCATATTTGAATCGAGGCAATCCACTGACAATGCCCCTTGTCTGCATGTTCTTTAATCTCTGTATATTGACATGACCAATCCTCTTGTGCCACATGTCAATATCCTGTACCACATTCCTGCTCTTTGAGAACATGGCTGATTTTAGCTCAGGAATTCCAGCATCCAGCTTAAACAGTCTTCCTTCTTTCTTGCCTTTAGCAATCACTCTACATCCATGTTTAAAGTCTTCAACGAAGCATCCATGCTCATTGAATCTAACCTGTAATCCCTGTTCTACCATTTGACCAACTGAGGCCAAGCTTTTAGTGATCGAAGGCACATACAGCACATCTGACATAGACTTTGTCTGACCATTATGCATGACCAATGGTACACTTCCAACATGTGTAATGACATGCTGGGTATCATCACCTGTTTCCACATAGCCCTTCACATCCATTGGCTTCATGTGCTCAAACCATTCTCCATGACATGTCATATGGTTTGATGCTCCTGAGTCCATGTACCATGTATCATCATTCTCAGCATTTGTTGTCATAGAACCCACAACATGCTTCATGGCAAACAAATGATTTGCAGTTCCATCATTGCTACTTGATGCATAGTTGCCACCATGTTGTGCATAGTTTCCACCATAATGACCACCACGTTGTGCTCTTCCCCCTCTCAAATCATTCTGTTTGCGAAAGCAATCTCTCGCCATATGACCATATTTGCCACAATAATGGCATTCCACATCTTGCATAGAATTTTGTTGGCCTTGCCAACGTCCTCGTCCACGGGGGTTACCTCTGCCTCGCTGAGGTGCATAACCACGACCACCTCGAGCACCATATGAAGGCTGAAAATTCTGCTGTGGAGGCCTATCCTGCCATCCACGACCATTACCACCACGTCCACGTGATGCGAATCTCCCCCTGCCTCGAAAGCCTCTAGATGAGTAAAAAGCTTGATTTCTTGCATGTTCATCATTGCTTGACGAGGATGCACCACCTGTAACACTCATACCACCAAGGCCAAGCTTCAATTCTTCCACAATGAGCAATGACACAAGCTCATTAAAGTCTGGCATTCCTCCCAACCTTACTGAGATGGAAGTGTCAAAAGATTTGTATTCTTTGCCTAAACCACGCAACGTGAGTGCAACCAAATCATCATCATCCATTGGGGCATGGATTGATGACAAGGAATCAGCATAACCCTTGATTTCCTGAACATACTCATGTATACTCCGATTCCTTCGTGTTACACTGTGAATCTGTTGCTTTAGTTGTATCTTCCTGGCACCAGTGTCTGTCTCATACATTCTGCACAAGATACCCCATGCTTCTTTCGGTGTATCTGCATCTTGGATGTGAATAAGCAAGGCATCTGTTACACATATTGAAAAATAATGCAACACCTTCGAGGACCGCTCTACCCATTGCTTGTGAGCCAGTAACTGAGCATTATTTGGTTGAGGAGGTAGGTATGGCTCCGGGTCTTCCTCCGAGACAAGACTCCACAACCCTTTGCCTTTCAAAAAACTCTTCATTCGAAACTTCCATACTTGAAAGTTAGTGCGATCAAGCTTCTCTCCAACAATCTGTATCGGACCATCTCCCATTGTTGCAAAAAAATAGAGTAGATGTACCCTTTCGATCACAATGTACGAAGTACCTGTAATGCTCCAAATCTCTTCAAATCACATCAAATGCTTGCAAATTGTGTGCATTAACATCCCACAATGGTTCACCAACAATGTACACTCGATCAAAGTTGAAATCAAATGAAACTCCTTCACAAAAAATTTTCTGGTTTTTTTTTTCGCCAGTAAATTCTCGCCAGTAACCAGTCAAGATTATGCTCTAAATCCTTCAAATCTTGTCCAAATGCAATGATTCAACTTGCATTAGCTTCCCAACACATTGCTCCAACATATCCTAGAAGGGTTTGATCCAATTCTTCAAGGGGAATGAGAACCACCAAGTTTTGTAACCTCTGGTTTGAATTTTTCTGCACCTGTCAGGTACCACCTCTCACTAAAATTGCTCTATCTCCTTCAAATCTTCTCCAAATCCAAAACTTTTTGATTCAAAAGTTTAGCAACTCATAGGACTCTACTTGTACCAGAGGAATTTGGCCAATTTGATATAGGCAAAGATTAATGCCTTGATTAAAAATGCTCTGTTTCTGGACAGAATTTCTGTAAACCTGCACACCTCTGATAAATCACTTCAATGAGCTCCAAATCCATGAAATGAGCTGCAACCAAGCATCACAAGTCCTTAGCAATGTCTTTGCTAAACTCTCCAAGCTTTAAAGCATTCAATTTGGTGTCCAAATGAGTGAATTAGGATGAAATCTTTGAAAACTGTCCAGAATTCTGCATCTTCATGCACCGCCTACTCCAGAGGGCTGTAGAGAGAGGGGAAATCACAATTGAATAGATAGGCCTCTTAGCAATGACCTAATCTACCTTGGGTATGAAGGGTTTAGCTCAATTTTGCCTCTAGCTCCTGCAATTGATCCTCCACGGGGGGTATGTTTTCTGTTTTTGTGAAAAACCAGAAATTTTTTGCATAAATTCACTTTCTCTTTATTTTAATCAAATCTGTATGCATCAATCTGCTTCAAGATTCTGTATGTTGCTTGTGCCCCACTTTGTTAATGCATTTCCAAGCCAAAATACATGTGCCTTTGTGTATACATTTGCCAAGAGTATACATTCACTTCAAGCTTTCCATGAAAGCTTAGAGAAAAAACCAGAATTTTTCACTTGCTCTATGCACTTCAATCTTCACTGAACTTGCTCTTTGATACCTGCAATCCGCAGAGGGGGTCTTGCTACACTCACCAATGGTCCTTAGCTCTCAGATCTGATGCCGATGTGTGCTCCACAGCTTCTCCTTTGCTCCAAGCTCCAATGGCTTCCTTCACAGCTTTTTCTTCTTCTTCCCTCTTCTCTCACTCACTCTCACAACTCAGCTAATGAGCTCTTGGCTCTGATACCATGATAAAAAAACAGGAGCAGGATGTAACACACACAAGAGAAGCAAACCCTAATCCATAATCATCAACCATAAAGAAGGAGAGAAGCCATAGTCACAATCTCTCTCACACACACAAAGGAGAACACAACATAGTGTTATGTCCACACTACAAAGTAAACCTAATGTAATGTCCACACACACTATGACCAGCTGGACACGCGGTCATTTATGTCTCACACATGTTCCTACCTAATCTGCCAGCACATAGCATAGCTGGCTCACACTGACATCGAGCTTGAATCTCAACAGAAGGGATATATACATCTCAAGCTCTAGAATTACCTTGAGGCTACTTGCTGCCTTCTTACAGTTTTCCCTGTGTAGAGACCCTGACAGAATTAGCAAATTGTATCGGCCATAACTCTCTGATAAAAACTCAGAATATGGTCATATAACCAGTCAAAAGAACCGGAAGGCATCTAGTCTACAAGCTAGCATGAGTAGAATAGGCAAAAACGTCTCTATATAGCCACAAACGCACCATCTTTAGAAACGTGTTGTTTTTTCACATTTTTAGTATGCATGGACTCTAAAGATATAAAATTACTCTAAATACGACCTCCTATCACCTAAATTCAAATTTTTATTTTTGGAGATACTTATCTCTTAATAGAACTATTCTTATCTTCTTATTTCTTTTAGGATTTTTGGAGCTAATATTTTTATTCTAACACTTTCCTAATGTTTCTAGCCTTATTGTCTCACTCTTCTCTAAGTGCACTCTCTTTCTTTCTTGAAATCTATATTAAAAGAGACATATACATACATGGCTTGGGAGAGACCTTACAAGCAAGACAACTGTACAAGATGGGCATACCAGATTTTGAGAAGGTGCATTGCTGAGCATGAACAGCAAGCTGTGCTTGGCAGAGGCACATCAAGGGACCAGTGAAGGGAACCTTTTTTGGAGAGGTCATGGTGGACGAAAAGTGTTTCAAGCAAGACTGTAGTGGCCCCGATAGCATTGAAAGATGCCCACAAGTTTTTAAAGGAGTGTGACATGTGACAAAGGCTAGGGCAGCCAAATGACTCAGATAGAATGCCTCACACCCCGATACTGCCACTCAAGCCATTCCAAAAATGGGGTCTAGGCTTTGTAGGCCCATTCAAGCCAGCAGCTCAGAGAATAGAGAACAAGTATATACTGGTAGCTAAAGATTACTCATAGAGTGGGTAAAAACTAAAGATTACTGCATAGAGTGGGTAAAAACTAAAGCTTTAAAAGATTGTAAGGCATCGTTAGTGGTGGCAAAGTTTCTGTATAAAACTATCACAACAACATTCGGATGCCCGATCAAGATAGTCAACAACCAAGGGAGCCACTTCCTTGATGAAGTGATCAAGAAGCTAACAGAGCAGCACATGATTATGCACAAGAAATCGACAGTCTACTACCCCCAGGCTAATGGTCAAGCGAAATCCACAAACAGAATCTTGAAAGGAATTTTGGTCAAGATGGTAAATGAAAATAGGAGAGACTAGGACACAAAACTGCATTTTGCATTACGAGCATTCAAAAAAGCTTATAAGAATGCAACGGGATTTATGACAGTTAATATAGTGTATGGACTGGAAGTAGTAGTGCCCATGGAGTTCGTACATAGCTAATGGCCAAGAGATTGACACATCATCGCCTTTATCCACCACACACATTAATATCTCATCTCCACTATCTAAGAGTGGATTCACATGCTTTTGCTTCTCTTCACACCCCCCCTTGGTACACAAATCTTGTGCATCTAGGCACCACATTTCCAACACCCCCCCCTTGGTGCCATCTTGGACACTTGGGTGAGAGGTACAACACATAGGAATCTAGTCCTAACCAGGCATCTTGGCCTCACACACAACTAGGCATCTTGGCCTTACACATAACCTAGGCATCTTGGCCTTACACAATTTACCATGGCTACATCATCGAGCAGGTAGAAACAATATAAATAGTACAAGGGTAGGTGAAATTCCATAGCTTCAAAAAAGTCTTTCAGTGTCCTCCCCTGGATAGGAGGCTTCTCCCACATTCGCTTGTTGAGGTTGATTCTTTGACCATCAATTACTCTCCATGTGTCCCAGCTTCCCACACGATGCATTCAAGCTTTGGTTTGTTCTTGAACTTTCATGTGTTGATTGTGTGACCCAAAATGCCACAATGATTGCATCTAGGCTTAAATTCCCTTTTACTAGCATAGAGTGCCAAGTCCCTTGATGAGGATGCTCCATTTTCATACTTGCTTTTCATCTTTTGCTCATGTTCAAGCAATGAAGCTTGTGCATCATTTAAGGTTAAGTTAGAGTTGTTAGACAAGATTTCAACTATGTTGGCATACTCTTCTTTCCTTTCACAACTAGCAAGCAAAATAGCTTTAGCTTCATCATCATCACGTACTTTACCAATGGTAGCAGGTTGTTGTTTAATACTTTTATACTTGTTGATGTGGCTTGTTAGATCAAGGTTGAGTTGATACAATTGCATGAGCAAGTAAACTTTGGAGTGCTTTTCTTGTGTACCAAACAATGTGTTTAGCTCTTCCCATGCCTCCTTGGCCTTCTCAATCCCACTGATATGATGAATTGTCTCATCATCTAATGCAAGTGCTATGAGTCCCAAGGCTCTCTCATTTTTCTCATTACATGTGCTTCCTATGCTTACTTGAGTATCTCTCCCTTGAATTATTCCCCATACATTTTTCTTCATGAGTGCATACATGATCTTTGACTGCCATCTGTGAAATCTCACCCCATTAAACTTGATGATTTCATCTTGGGCCATGGTGAATAGGGGGTCTTACCAGTGTCCATGTCTATGCGGTGGTACTCTTGGCAGTGTCTACCCTTTACAAATAGGATGACAATGATTGGTTTTGCATTCAAGACATATGGCACATTAAAGTAGTGACATCCATTATAATTTTGATGCAAAAACTTTGGGTTTAGTGACCTATGACCAGCAACACAGGAACACTCTCTTAGGCTTTTGATCTTTCTAGCAAATGAGCTGGAAAATAACCTTTTGATTTTGTAGTTATAATAGCATTAGACTAAAAATAGAAGGATAAGAAACGTGTACTTGTTGTGAGCCGTCACACAACGATGATTTGCTTGGAGAGGCTTGGTCGGGCAAGAGCAAGGGGAGCGGTCAGTGAGCAAGGAACTAAGCTTGCAGAAGTGTCGAGCAAGAGCGAGGAGCAAGTTAGAGGGTATGGCCTCCATAGCAAGCATGAGGTTTGGAGAGTGCAATGTGCTTTTAGTTAACACTGCCATAATGCTCCTAACCCTTGACGAGAAGAACTCCCAAATTGGTGCGATTAGCAACCTGGACAAGCTATGAAGATAAAGATGCCATAGAACCTCCACATCCATAAGTACGTAGGCTCTGATACCAAGAAGAGAATTAGGGAGGTATGCTTGAAAAAGAAGGGGAGCTATGGGTGAAACTCCATGGCGTGAGAGAGAGAGAGAGAGAGAGAGAGAGAGAGAGAGAGAGAGAGAGAGAGAGAGAGAGAGAGACAGATGAGAGATGTGACAATGCTCAAGCACGACTTGAAGAAGTTAATGGCTTTTGATTCATTACCTGTAGCCCAATAGGCTCAATATAAAGGCATTTGAGTACATAGCTAATGTCCAAGAGATTGACACATCATCGTCTTTATCCACCACACACATTAATATATCTCATCTCCACTATCTCTAAGAGTGGATTCACATGCTTTTGCTTCTCTTCACACCCCCCCTTGTTTGGTACACAAATCTTGTGCATCTAGGCACCACATTTCCAACATAAGAAAGTCAGAGCAAGAAGGGAAAAACCTCCAAAGAGGATTCCAATGGAAGCAAGTAGCAAATGAAGGAGGATCTAGCCGCGCTAGGTAGATCTGCATCGTGGTCCCAAAAGCCAGAGCAGTAGCACGAGGCAACCACTACTGTTGTGACATTACACTTAGAAGTGCAACCTCCACAGCTAGAGTTCTTGGTGACCACCTCGATGGTGCCAAGCCAGTTGAGCTTTCCAAAAAGCTATAGAGCTAGACTGGGTGCACGGATCAACACGATGCATGAAAAATGGACTCAAAGAGATTGCAAAGCTACAATCCATCATCAAGGAGAATGATGTCGCATGTGTTGAGAGCACAATAGCCTTGCAAGTCCTTATGAGCCAACAGGAACCTTTACACAAGGAACTGTGCAGAAGGAGGGAAGAGGCTGGCAGATTAAGGAAAACAAAGAAATGACATGCGAAGGTAGCTTAAGGAGCTCCAATAGGCAAACAAAGAAATGAATAAGGACGTGGATGAGATGAAGGAAAACATGGCTAGGAAGAACCAGGATGCCCTGCAAATGGAGGATGAACTAAACTAGGCCATAAAAAGGCAAGCAAGAGTGGAAGCAGCACAGGTGGTCCTAATCCGCGAGAGCACCTGAAGATCATGAGGGATGTCTAGAATAGGGCCAGACAAGGATAAAATAGAATTGATGAAGGCAGAGGCAAGGCTAGCAGTACTAGATGCGGAGGAGTATCCGAAAATTTATGAGCTAGATGCAAAAAATATGAGCAGTGGAAGAGTCATGCAGTAGAACACCTTAAGGAGGTGTGGGGGGGGTTATTTGGAAAAACTAACATCGGTAATGGAAGCACCCACACCTTCCTACAAATAGATAACTCCCCACCAGTCAAGAGATGGAAACCCAAATGGAGGATCTGTACATCTGGATCCGGCTCCACCAACCTCAGGCTAACCAGCAAAGGTGCTCAAGGCATTAGCCTCAAGTGGATTTGAAAAAGAAGCGGGCAGCAAAAATAGAGGTGGCGCCAAAGCAAGACTAAAGAGCTTCATAAGGAGAATGAAAATATGCATGAGGAAGTGGAGTGGAAAAAGAAATTTGCTATCCTAAAAGGAGAGGGAAAGAAACTTAAACCAGCTGAAATAGACAGAACAGGAAAGGAGATCGTACTGTGGACCAACTCTGCACTAGACCTCATCCCGACAAATGAACTAAAGGAGCATGCCTGGGTAGCCACAAAGAAGTTTAAGGAGAAATCAAATGATAAAGCATCTCTACGTGTCCAGATAGAGGAACTAGAAGTGCTCATCGAAGAATACAAAGCACAGCAAAAGCAAGACGGCCAGTCTATCAAATCCTTTGAAGAAAGAGATAGAGGGCAGCCACACCCACAAGGGTGACTAGACACAAAGGAGGAAAGATGAGTATCAACAATGAGCTAAAAATGGCATTAACAACAATGAGCTAAATGTGGTATTAACAATAGCAAATGCTAACATGAGGAAAAAAGCCCAGAAAATGGATGCCACCACAGTGAGGAATTGCAGTCCAAAGACAAGATGGTTCAAGAGTTCCAAAGTTGGGCCAAAAGGGAGAAGAAGGCACAGGAAGATGTCAAGCTGCAAAGAGGAACTAGGCCAAAAAATCTTGAGCACCTGAAAGAGGCGGCTCTCAAATGCATGCACCAGTTGGTGCACGATGCAAAGAGGAACTAGGCCAAAAAATCTTGAGCACCTGAAAGAGGCGGCTCTCAAATGCATGCACCAGTTGGTGCACGATGTACAACAGGCAAGTCCATGAGGCCTTCCAACTGGGATGACATAGCCAAATTTATAAACCAGTTGGAAGTGCCTAAAGTGGCAGAAGACAAGGTCAAGGCCCTTTCCCAGTAGTGTGGTAGGAGGACAAGGCTGAAGCCTTTTCCTCGGATCCAGAGCCGTTCGGGGAAGCAATGGGATGTTATGACTCACGAATCCGAGTGAGGCAATGGCTCATTCAAAGAGCAATGCTGCCAGTTCCCCTCACCAATGGAGTCAACTAGTATACAAAGAAAAGGGGATTTCAACACTAGAACAATTTATAAGACCACCTTATGGGTGGAAGTGGAGCTAAGGTAGCAGAAGAGAGCGAAGAGAACCGAATCAGACATAGCCAAATTCATGAACCACTTGGAAGTGCCTAAATTGGCAAGGCAAGGCTAAGGCCCTTCCCCAACAACAGTGGCAAGACAAGGCCGAAGCCCTTCCCCTGGATCCAAAGCCGTGCGGAGAAGCAGCGGGATTGAGGAGGCAATGGCTCATTCAAAGAGAAACGTTGCTCACTGCCCCTAGTCAACTAGCAGACAAAGAAAAGGGGATTTCAAGATCACAGAGGGCCACCCTAGGGTGGAAGGGGAGCCAAGGCAACAGAAGAGAGCTAAGAGAATTGGAACATATCATTTTTGAAGACGATGCTATCTATCCAAAACAGATAGAGCCTCATGCCTTTGTAGGCGGCATGGCAGTGGATGCAATGAAAAGAGCTAAAGCAGAGTATCCAGAGGCATGGCCCATTGACGTGAAGTTCAAATGAGCTGATGAAAGAATAGGGCTCAAGCATGCCTAGGTGAGTAGTAGGAAAAGATCTTATGAGCCCATTGACATGAAGTTCAAACGAGCTATGAAAGAACAAGGCTCAAGCATGCCTAGGTGAGCAACAAGAAAAGAGCTTATGAGCCCGGATATAGCCAAGATCGGACAATAAAGTTTGTTTCAGGGGGGGCACTACTACATAGGCTGAACCAAAAGAAGGAGGGTGGAACAAACTATAAAAGACTGGACAACATGGTCCAGAGTCCAGAACAGTCCGGACCCAAAAAAGTTTTTAGAGCAACAGTAGGAATAGTGGGCTTCACCCTACTGACACAACATCCACCGTGATCACCAAGTGTTGGTAGCTAACTAGCATGTATGGCACCACCCAAACTTCTTCCCGTTTGACAAACTATTATGTGTTAAGCTTTCTTTGTTGTAACAACTTTGGTAATGGCTTCTTGTTGCAAATGGGTAGTACCCGGATTGATGAGAGTAGTGAAGGAGATTATTCTCAGATAGAGAGATAGACATATAGATGAATGGATAGTTGAGCTTAGGAGTTCATGAGCTAAGTCATGGCTAGTGTATTGTACACTTAAGAGATTAAG
Organism: Cibotium barometz; assembly: GCF_041138505.1. Classification (NCBI taxonomy): domain Eukaryota; kingdom Viridiplantae; phylum Streptophyta; class Polypodiopsida; order Cyatheales; family Cibotiaceae; genus Cibotium; species Cibotium barometz. The sequence goes on from NC_141074.1 coordinate 52,673,238, forward strand.
TTAATATTCAAGGATGTTTTGTGGGTTAGTCTCTGTCTTGTCTCTGTCTTGTCTCTATTATGCACTGCATAGCTCTGTATATTCCGTGTCCATTATTCCATGTTAATTGCATGCATGTCTGGATGTTAACTCCTATTCGGAATCGTGAAGGTTTTAGGTACTAACCTATGCGCAGTCATGACTAACTCCCCTAGGCATGAGCAGACTAGTAGCTCAATGATGTGCATTGTCTTGTCGCATTGGGTATAGGTTCACTGCTCTTCAAGAGCCAACTAGGTGTGGTCTAAAACCACGCGAGTGCCAGGTCTTGACTAGACACCAACAAAAGTAGAAAGGCTATTTTTTAAGCCTTATATATACAAGTGATAATAAAGCAACTTAATCATCAAATTATGATTAAGAAAAGCATAAGCTACTTAGGAGAAAGCTCACAAATATGGTGCCTCATTCTTAGGGGATTGAAGTTTGATCTCTACACACAAGGTAGTCATGTTTTTACATATGTGGGACCACCAAGACATTGCTAAACACCATGTATAATCATATCTTAAAAGATGACCCATAGAAAAATCCGTAAAGATGAATGATAGGCAATATTATATGTGACGTTTCCTCATTTTCTTCAAGCTTTTCCCTCACTTTTCCACTACACAAGCCTTTGTATAATGGTTTCAAAGCACCTAGTTTTCCCAAAGGTCCTTGTTGCTTTTGCTTCCTTCTTTGTCTAAGAGTCCTTTGTAAGCCTTCCTTGTCTAAGAGTCCTTCGCAAGCCTTCCTTTACGTTGGCTTCTCATTTGTAAGCTTTAGATTTTCTCCTTAATTAATACATTGGTTGATGCTACTGACATGATCTTGGTGCAAGGAGAAATCTCTCACCAGTCACTTACCTTTCAAACTAGAAATGAATGACATGTGAAAATAAATCAACCATGGCAAAACCATTTTAAAAACATGAAAGCATGAAAAAATTAACACAAGACAAAGTATTAGAATTAAATGACATGTGCAAATAAATCAACCATGGCAAAACCATTTTAAAAACATGAAAGCATGAAAAAATTAACACAAGACAAAGTATTAGAATTAAATGACATGTGCAAATAAATCAACCATGGCAAAACCATTAAAAAAACATGAAAGCATGTAGAAATTAACAGAAGACAAAGTATTAGATGCAATCTCTCTCTCTCTCTCTCTCTCTCTCTCTCTCTCTCTCTCTCTCTCTCGCCTTGACATGAGCATTTCCACACCCGGGTAATTTTGAGATTTCTTCCAAAATATCCCAAGGAGCCATAATTAGCTTTCCTTACAAAATTGATCTTGTCTTTTACAAAAATAACCATAAGTTTTGCAACTATGGTTATAACCATAAATAACTACACTCACATGTGCACAAAATATAGCATGCACTCCCGAGTTGGAAGTCCTTTGGGCGGGCTATCTAAGATGGCTATTAGTTGTGGACTTAAGGTTTACAAAGCATCAACTATTGCAGAGTAATTTCTTGAAAGATAGTCTTCAAGTATATAGAACTCCTCCCCCTTATGATTAGAGGAAGGCTCTACTGGGACTCGCAACTCTTGGGACCCACTATTTACTATTGCTTGCAATCTAGAGAATGACATGGGGGCTACTTGTTCTTGTAACCACAATAACTCGACCATTGGTGAAACATAGATTCTTCTTAGAAGATGGGAAGGAGATTATTGAGCTCATTGTAAACAAGAGTAAAAACTACACAACAACTAAAAATAATGTCACAACAACAGGTACAAAGAGTACACACACTAAATGAAGGGTGATTATATTAACACCTTTAAATAATGTTGCCATATTTATTGATCGTTTTAAGATAATTTATTTTATTCTCATAATACTAATTTTAAAATTAATATTATGAGAAAATTATTTTTAATATAATTTATCTTTTTCTCATAATATTTATCCAATAAATATATATATATATATTATACACACATATATATTTACACACACACACACACACACACACACACACACACTTACTCCATTTATGCTCATATGACACGTGTAATGGCACAAATTACATGATAGCCTACTTTACTAGTGTTCTTTACTTCAACTTTTTCACATTGGACCTATGGGTTGTTTGCAAATCTATCGCGCCTTTGTACACATGAATGTTCATCATAACCCTATAAGGGATGATGGTGGGCAATTACGTTTTTGTGGCACCTGCTGCCTATGGGTTGCTGTGACTCTACTGCACCTCTGTACACGATTGTTCATCATAATCTTACAAGGGATGGTGGTGGGCAGTAACATTCTTGCGGCACCTACTGCTATGATGAGGATGAAAGACTCCTCCGCTCTGCCTCAGTCATGACCCATATATTAGAATGGAGGTAGATTGTTTGACTCACTTAGCCTTTCTGGCTTCTTATTGAGCATTACACGATATCTCTCACCCTTCCCTCTACAAGGAGTCCTTCTACCCAGGTACACAAGTACTTAAGAAAAACACTATTTTTTCATACCTGAATAAGCTGGGATTTTGTAAGTAATCAAACTAATCTATGGAACTATGTCCATGGGCATCATTATGTGTTTTAACTCTAAATACAGTTGGATCAAAGCTTTGTTTTAATTGTTCTCTGCATGGTAAGTATTTGATAAAAATGAAAGAGTGTTGCTTTGAACTATGAATACACATGGTTATGAACATGGGTTCATTCTAGCCATGATCATCACTCTATTTAAACTACATCTACTCATACTAAAGATACGCTACAAATGGTTATGAGTTGCCCAACCCAAGGCACACATTAGATTTACAACTATCCTCTGAATCCCTGCTGATACAGTCCAACACCTTGCCCTCCTCAACTTGAATTAGCCGATCCTCTAAAATGTCTTCTTAGGTCAAATATAACTCTGAAAAACTGTGATCTTCAACCCTACCTCCTTAGCTAACCTTCTTTGACAACCTGCTGACCTAAACTGACCCTAGCTGACTTTCAGGCTGACCACTACCTTACAGTAATCCGATTCAGCTAACTAAAGCTGACCTTTATCAAATTCTTGTTCTCTCTAGACCCTCAAATTTTCCTCCAAAACCAGCAATCTTCAATCCTCAAATTTTTCTCCAAAACCAGCAATCTTCAATCCTCAAATCTCTAGCTCTAGGACCCTACTGGATATGTCAATTGTCCTCTACTAACTCTTATTTAGCTCAGGTGTGACTAAACTGATTCAATTGACTCAATTGATTCAGATCTCCTTACCTCTATGTCCTTTGACACTCACAGAACTTTAAACACTTCAGATCTCCTTACCTCTGTGTCCTTTGACACTCTCACAGACCTTCAAACACTTCAGATCCTACAAAGATTGAACACTATAGTCTCTTACCTCACTTTAGCTGCCCTTCAGCTATGATGATTACCTAAGTCCTATGTGGTTCAGCTGATTGATCTGACTCATATATTTCCACTTATGTATCCTCTTAGGCTTAAAAACCTTCCAAAACCTTAAGTCTCACAAAGATTTAGCCTTATGACCCCTAAACCAACATCAGCTACTATCTTCTAGCTGACTCTATTAGATATCCTTCAACCCACAAATTGTTAGACTGACTTATGACTGTCAAACTAGACATAAAATAGCTTCCTCTCAACCTAAAAAGAATAACTCTATTCTTCCACACCCTGACACAATGGGTTGTGACACTCACCTGACACTATCCGGACATTGATGACTCTTAGCTAATGCTATCTGACTCATACCTGACTCAACATACTTTAGATCTTCACTCACAAGTGTTTTTACAATCTTACTGAGATTATTATAGCCTTATTAAGTTTTGAGAGTCTGTTTCAAATAGTAACATCTCATTGAAACCTACAAGGTTTAGCTCTAGGGGTACAGCTCCTTAGAAATTGTATGCAGGTTTGCAGTTACATAGCAATGAATACTTTGCTATCTTTAGCTCACTTGGTCTACTCGTACTGAGGGGAAGTACACTCCCCTTTCACCTATTTGATGTGGTTCTATTCAGGTCCTCCTTCTACGTTTGTATAGTAGGATTTCAAGATTGATAGAGACACAGGATGGCTCATAAAAAATTCATAAGATCTGTAAGATATTAATGAACTTTTTAAATGGAGATTCTTTCAACATAAATTTAACGGTGACTGTTGGATAAACACATAACAACTGGATGTATCAGTACATGCGGTGTTCAGTGCTACTTGGGCTTACATAATTTAGCTTGGTTAGGCTTTTTTGTTTTTAACTCGCGAAGATAGGGTGACATCTATAACATGTGGATAGGTCCACTAACACCTTTAATATGCATTCAGGCTAACAAAATATTTTGTTTGTTTGGACCTACCTTCTCTTCTCTTGTGATCAATTTCAAACAATCTTCCCTTGGTATTTTAATTTTATTTCCACTAGATGCAACTTGTCATCATTGATCCTAAATTCTACATGACTCATAGTTGAACTTGTTTCATGTATAACATTTCTTTTAAATCAAGATGGTACGGCTTCATGAATAGTTTTATCTATTCATCTGTGGATATTGTATATGTTTAAAATAGAAACACACACCTATACATAGGGTTTGCCTTAGGGAAAATTGGCCTACCAGTCTTGATCCCCTTTTGTGCCAGTCGTCGGTAACTACCCCCTCATTGTCTTTATGCATTTGGTTGCTGAGACAAATGATAAGGTTGGGAGTACTACCCTCTAGCCGGGGTTATGGCTCACAATCCTTATGCTTTTAGCTGACTCGTTGAAGGAAGTCATAACTACTTTGTTACCTTTCTCATACTTGACTCTTGACTATGTTAATTGGAGATTTAACCCAAATATGGCCATTGTAGCACTAATTGATTGCTTGGCTGGCATTACCAAAAGATTCCAATTGGAGTATAATGTCCATCAAGACATAGCCCAAATTCTTCCATTTATTTATGGAAAGATTAAAGGGCACTCCATGCAACTGGCTGGATAAGGAATCCACTTGGATGACACATAACACCTTAATAGAACTATGCAAGATTATGGATAAATTTATGATTGTTGGGTTGGACAAAGCACCCAACAACATGTCACTTATATGCAAGCAACTAGCATATAGGCGCGTGTGGCAAGACTTAAATTTAATCCATGTTTACTCATCAATTTCATGAGGTAGTAGGCCCACTCTCATGGGGCCTACTGCCTCATTTTGAGTTTGGTGCCTAGGTTGGGGTGCACACACACACTTACACGTGTAATGGCACAAATTGCATGATAACCAACTTTACTAGGGTTCTTTACTTCTGCAACTCTTTCACATTGGACCTATGGGTTATTGCAAATCTGTCGTGCCTCTGTACACGAATGTTTATCATAACCCTACCTATGGGTTTCTGGCGACTCTGGTGCACCTCTGTACACGATTGTTCATCATAATCTTAGAAGGGATAGTGGAGTAATATTCTTGCGGCACCACCTGCTGCTATGATGAGAATGGAAGACTCCTTCGCTCTGCCTCAGTCATGACCCATATATTAGAATGGAGGTAGGTTCTTTAACTCACTTAGCATGTTTACCTTCTTATTAAGCATTACACGATGTCTCTCACCCTTGCCTCTATAAGGGCTCCTTCTACCCAGGTACACAAGTACTTAAGAAAAACACTATTTTTTCATACTTGAATTAGCTGGGATTTCTGCAAGTAATTAAACTAATCTATGGAGCTATATTCATGGGCATTATTATGTGTTTTAGCTCTGAATATTGTTGGATCAAAGCTTTGATTTAATTGTTCTATATGGTAAGTATTTGAGAAAAATGAAAGAGCATTGCTTTGTACTATGAATACACATGGTTATGAAAGAGTGTTGTTTTAAACTATGGATACACATGGTTATGAACATGGGTTCATTCTGGCCATGATCATCACTCTGTTTAGACTACATCTTCTCATGCTAAAGATACGCTACAGATGGTTATGAGTTGCCCAGCCCAAGGCACACAATAGTTTTACAACTATCCTCTAAATCTCCTGCTGATACAGTCCGACACCTTACCCTCCTCAACTTGAATTAACTTATCCTCTAAAATGTCTTCTTAGGTCACATATGACTCTGAACAACCCTAATCTTCAACCCTATCTCCTCAGCTGACCTTCTCTGAGACAACCTGCTGACCTAAACTAACCCCAACTGACTCCACTACCTGACTGTAATCTGATTTAGCTAACTGCTGTGCTGACCTCTGTCAGATTCTTCTCCTCAAGACCCTCAGATTTTCCTCCAGAACCAGTAATCTTCAATCCTCAAATCTCTGGCCCTAGGACCCTACCAAATACGTTAGTTGTCCTCTATTGACTCTTATTTAACTTAGGTCTAACTAAACTGATTCAGTTAACTCAATTGATTCATATCTCCTTACTTCTGTGTCCTTTGACACTCACATATCGTCAAATATTTCAGATCCTACAAAGATTGAACACTACAGTCTCTTACCTCACTTTAGCTGACCTTAAGCTATATGATAACTGCTTGAGTCCTATCTGGTTCAGCTGATTGATTTGAATCAAATCTTTCCACTTATGTATCCTCTAAGGCTTAAAAACCTTCCAAAACCTTAAATCTCACAAAGATTCAGTCTTATAACCCCTAAACTGACATAAGCTATCTTTGAGTTAACTCTGTTAAATATCATTTAGCCCAAAAATTATTTGAGTGACTTCTAGCTATCAAACTAGACCCAAAATAGCTTGCTCTCAACCTAAAAAGGCTGACTCTATTCTTCCACACCCTCACCTGACAAATTGTGACACTCACCTGACCCTATCCGGACACTGATGGCTCTCAACTGATGGCTCTCAACTGATGCTATTTGACTCATACCCGACTCAACATACTTCAAATCTTCACTCACAAGTGTTTTTACAGTCTTATTGAGATTATTACAGTCTTATTGAGTTTTGAGAGTATGCTTCAAATAGTAACATCTTATTGAAACCTACAAGGTTTAGCTCTAGGGGTGCTGCTCCTTAGAAATTGTATGTAGGTTTGCAACAGTCTTATTGAGTTTGGAGAGAGTATGTTTCAAATAGTAACATCTTATTGAAACCTACAAGGTTTAGTTCTAGGGGTGCTGCTCCTTAGAAATTGTATGTAGGTTTGCAATTACATAGCAATGAATACTTTGCTATCTTCAGCTTACTTGGTCTACTCTTACTGAGGGGAAGTACACCCCCCTTTCACCTATTTGATCTGGTTCTATTCAGGTCCTCCTTCTATGTCTATAACAGGATTTCAAGATTGATAAAGACACAGGATGGCTCATAAAATATTCATAAGATATTAATAAACTTGCTAAATGGAGGCTCTTTCAACATAAATTTAATGGTGACTGTTGGATAAACACATAACAATTGGATGTATCAGTACATGTGGTGTTTAGAGCTACTTGGACTTACATAATTTAGCCCCCGATGGAATGTGTTTAGGGAGGTGCTTTTGGAGTCAACCTTTGTACTTGCACTATAGTTTCTACATGCTGACGGGACTATGGTGTATACTTTATGGACATAGCACTTGGGGATTGTAGTGTGAGAGACAGAAAGTTATAATTTAACATTATGTAGGACTTTGCTGATGCGTTTATGTATCTCATGCAAGAAGCATTAAGAAGCTAGAGTATGGCAAGCTTGAAAGCGTGAGCGCTATGGCTAGCCTCAGAGGAGAGCAAGAGAGGGAGATAGAGAACGTGCAGGAGTAGCAACAAGGAATCAACGCCCTACCTTTTACACGACTACCCCTTAAATGGGTGTTTCTAGATTCTTTAATAAACACCCCATTCACACACCTAGCCCCTGATCTAGGTGTTTCCCACGTCACTTCAATTAACGTCACATTTAAGATGGATGAGAAGAGGTGAGTGAAAGAGTGGATTGTAGTCATCTTAGATTTTAAGTGAACCACCATGAATTCCCTAACATAGTTACATGTGTGTGCACGTAGGTCTCTGTTTTATTCATCGCCATCTTTATGCACCCCCATCACACCATGTCTAGTCACCCAAAGTGTGATAGGCGGGGCGGCGAGGTAGCTGCTAATCACCCAAGTTTTGAGGTGGATGATGATGTCTTCATAGAACCTAAACCACAAGAGGGAACCCACCCATACATGTTGGATCAGATGGGAGTCCTATTTGATACGTTCTAAGCATAGTGAGGCTTTTACAATTTAAGACCAGAGCTTTGTATATGGCATTCATTTCATTGCCATTCGTTTTAAGTAGTGTAATCATTCCATATTCACTATCTTTTGTATTGTCGTACATTCAATGGCCTTGTAAATGAAAGAAGCGTGTATGGTAGGTGGTTACTCGAGATGTTCACCGATCAAGGAGGGGATGCTGTTCTCTTTTGGTTTGCGGGAACTGGGACCCTTGTTGCTAGAGCATGTAAGGAACTACATTGGCATTGCGTCAGCATCATGGAGTGGGATGAGGTGTGCTTTGTTTCTTGTATATGACCTCTTTTACACCATCCCAATGATTTAAGGCAACATTATTTCAAGGGAGACATCACTAATTATGCTCGACAAGAGCAATAGAGGGACGTGGGGACCTTGTTTCCACATGATTCACCACCACTTTCCTCCACCCATCCAATTACCCATGAGCCCAACAAGGTGGATTGCTTCCTCATGGCTCCATTTCTATTGAGATATCGAGTTCATCTAGTGAGGCGGTGGACACTGATGACCCGCCTAGGGGATAGGCCCCACACTTGCACCACTGGCATAATTGGTGAGATCATGGGTGATATGCGGCCAGTGGGATGGCAGGCTGTGTGATAGCCATTCTCGAGACTGGCATAGTTATAGCGCCAGCTCATTTAGTTGGGTTCACACTATAGAGAACCCTAGTATGTATTTGGTTGAGTACCTCTTCATATAGTGTGTACTCTTATCTTTGTATATGGTGTGTTGAGTGTTGTGTGAAGAAGAAGAAGATTTTCAGCCTCTCACCTTGTGTGTTCTCTTTTAGGGTTTTGTGAGTGTGTGTGTGCTTGCAAGAGCTCAAGCTCTCTTCCCCCCTACATCTTTTCATGGTATCAGAGCCTGGTTCATGCTAAGGGCTGAGCTGTAAGCAAGAGAAGCACAGGAAGTGGTACGAGGGTAAGAGCTTCAACTACTCTTCCCTATTTATGTTGGCGACGTCGTCGGGAGCTCTACGGGAGGCACCGAGAAACGATCTCTGATTGAGGAGCTTTCTTCGTGGGAGTAAAGTTATAAGGCAACTATCCAGTTCTATCGGACAAAATTTTGGTGCCGAAAATGCGTTTCAGGCGCGTTAGGACCTCCGTTTTTCAAAAAGCAGGCGATTTCGAGCACTGCTACTACGGGTAAACTTTGTTTTAAGAACTGCAGGAAGACAGATTGGTTGTGCAGACATTGTGTGTGCTGTAAGGAGGTCAACAGTTACCATTGGTTGTATGTATGCACATTGAGATCACTGGTTTTGTGACATTTGAGTGTAGTACAGTATCGCTGCTGACTGCAGAAAATACAGCAGTTTGTGCAGCACAAAACCAGAGTGCTGTTTCTGGTAAATTTGTGTGTCTGGCAAGATGTCAAATGATGGCATAAACCAGATTGTCACTGAGAAGCTTAATAAAAATAACTTCCATGCTTGGAGGTTTAGATTGACAAATTTCATGATGGGAAAGGGTTACTGGACTACATAGAAGGGGAGCATGAAGAGGCACCGGAGATACCGAAGATCAATCCGATTGCTGCTGCAAATGTGAAAGACTTCAAGGATTGGAACCAAGGAGCCAGAAAAGTTATGTATTGGCTCTCTATCAGTATACAGGACACCATGATTGGGCACATACAGGATGCCAAGTCCCCCAAGGAGGCGTGGGACACCTTGGTAAAACTCTATGAAACGAATAGTAAGGCACGAAAGATACAGTTGAGGAATGAACTTCATACACTGTGGAGAAAAAGAGTATGTCTGTGAATGACTATGCATTGAAGATCAAGGGTATTGTGGAATCCCTTGCATCTATTAGCGTTTCAGTAGATGATGATGATAAGGTGGAAGTCTATCTACGTGGTCTCAGGCCACAATACAAGGCGTTCAAGACGTCTATTCAGACTCGGGAAAACATTTCCAATTTCACAGATTTGGTGTCTATGCTGATTATAGAAGAGAAGAGCTTGGGTGAAGACCAATAGTCTTCACAAAACAAAAACAGTTCAGAGCAACAGGCCTTCTACACAAGTTCAGGAAGAGGACGAGGTAGAGGAGGCCGTGGACGCGGCCAAGGAGGTGGCCAAACAGGTAATCAGAATTATGGCCAGTAGAGCAGCAACAACAACAGTCCCATAATTCACAACAACAACAACACGTAGGTGGAAGAGGCCAATTCAGAGGCAGGGGGGGAGTCAAAGAGATCGTGGAAATCGGCAAAGGCAGTATAATGATAAACGTGGATGCTTTTATTGTGGTAAACCTGGACATGTGCAGGCAGATTGTTATAAGAAGCAAGCTAACATGCAAAATGGGAAATTGCAACAAAACAACTATGCATCCTTGAGTAGAAACAATGAGGATAATGAAAGGTTGTTTGTTATGTAGCATGTCGTTCATGCCATGTCTGAAAATGTTGAAGCAACACATAAAGATGATGTATGGTACATTGATTCAGGTGCTTCGAACCACATGACAAGTCATGGGGAGTGGTTCAAGGAGATGAAAAACCTTGAAAGACTAGGTTTTGTGGAAACAGGGGATGACACTGCTCATCCAATTGCCCATGTTGGAGATGTGCCATTGTCTATGCAGGATGGCAAAGTGAAGTACCTTGCAGATGTACTTCATATTCCGAACATAACAAAGAGTCTAGTTTCAGTTGGCCAGATGATTGAGTAGGGTTTACAGGTTCGGTTTAACCCTGATGGTTGTTATGTGAAGACTTTTAAAGACAAGTGCAGGTTGGTTGCAAAAGGACACAGAGTGGGCAGAATGTTTACATTGAATGTAAACATGCCTGAAGTGAGTGCTGCAATGTTTACAAATGGTTCAGGAATTGTTGCAGACATAGACATTTGGCATAAAAGAATTGGACATGTGAATGTGCAGAGAATGAAGTCTATGCAGACTAAAGGAATTGTGACAGGGCTGCCAAAGTTTAAAGTTGAAGGTATGCAGAAAATATGTGAAGCATGCCAATTTGGAAAGCAAACAAAGCATGTATTTCCACGTGACAGAAATATGAGCAGAAATGCACTAGATGTTGTGCATTCAGATGTATGGGGTCCTATGAAGACCATGTCTATGGGAGGCTGCAGGTATTATGTGACATTTATTGATGACCACACAAGGAAAGTGTGGGTATACTTCATGAAGGGGAAGGGTGAGGTGTTCACTCATTTTTAGAATTTCAGAGTTATGGTTGAAAAGCAAACAGGGAAATATGTAAAGTGCCTAAGGTCAGATGGAGGGGGAGAGTACTTCTCCAATGAGTTCTCTGAATTTTTAAAGAAGAATGGTATTCGGAGACAGTTTACATGCAGATACACTCCACAGCAAAATGGAGTTGCTGAGCGAAAAAACGAGCACATTACTGAGATTGCGCGAGCATTGATGGGAGAGAAGAATATGCCGCATAGCTATTGGGTTGAGACTGTTTCTATAGCAATTTACATCATGAATATGACTCCAACTATAGCCATACATGATGTAACTCCAGAGGAGAGGTTTACTGGCAGAAAACTTGATTTGTCTCATCTGAAAGTCTTTAGATGCATTGCATATGTGCATGTGCCAGATGAGCTGAAAACTAAGCTGGATCCAAAAGCTGAAAAATGTGTGTTTGTTGGGTATTCCCTTGAGCAAAAGGGATATAGCTGTTCTAACCCTGCTACACGTGAGTTGAGAGTAAGCAGGGATGTTGTTTTTGATGAGATCAGCAGCAGCTGGTATGTTGCTGAAAAAGAAGCTGTTGGGGCTGATGTGAGTGGAAATGTGGTTGCACAGAATGCAAGTCAACAATCACAGTCTTTGAGTGGACCAGGAGAGTCCTCATCTAGTGGTTCAGTTGATAGACCATGGAGTGGCAGGTTGCGTCATCATACCAATCCTACAAATGTGATTAGTACATCACATAAAGGCAAAGAGAAAGTGATTGAGCCCCTTAGTATGCCTGACATTTCTACAGGGCATTCTCATGTTGATGGAGAGTCTAGTGGCTCAGAGATGAGCCTTGATGAGGATCTTGGGATACCAGCTATGAGAACACCTGGTGTAAAGAAGGCTATGGAAGCCATGAATGCAAAGCTGTGAAGCCATGAATGCAAAGCTGCGAAGATCTGGGAGAATGAAGAATCATGTGCAGAGGTTTACCTATGATGGTTATGTGGCACATTACTATGCATACATGGCAAAAGTTGTACAGGTTGTTGAGCCCACATGCATTGATGAGGCTATTGGAAATGTGTGTTGGGAGAAAGCTATGGATGAGGAGATGGATGCACTATATGGAAATGAGACTTGCGTTTTAGTGCAATTGCCTAAAGGCAAGAAAGCCATTGGATGCAAGTGGGTGTACAAAGTAAAACATAACAGTGATGGAAGCATAAGCAGGTACAAGGCTAGATTGGTAGCCAAAGGATATACGCAGACATATGGCATTGATTATGAGGAAACTTTCATCCCAGTTGCCAAGATGGCAACAGTGAGAGTTGTGATTGCAGTGGCTGCATCAAAGCAATGGTCTTTACATCAGATGGATGTAAAAAATGCATTCTTGCATGGGGATTTTCAGGAAGAGGTGTATATGTTGCAGCCACCTAGTTATGAGGATGTGAGTCACCCGGAGCATGTTTGCAGGTTGAAGAAAGCCTTGTATGGCTTAAAACAAGCACCAATAGCATGGCCTGACAAGATTTGTGAATATCTTATCACTATTGGCTTTCATGTAGCCAATGTAGATTTCTTGCTGTATGTGAGACATAGTGATAGAGGGGTTGTGCTTGTGCCTGATCATTACGGGGGACCATGATGCAGAGATCTTTGATGTAAAGATCTTGCTTAGATAGAAGTTTGAGAGATGAAGGATCTGGGTGAAGGATCTGGGGGAGTTCAGATATTTCTTGGGCATTGAGGTGATTAGGTCACCACATGGTATTGGATTACTGTGCAGAGACAGTATGGCTTGGACATGTTATCCAAGTATGGAATGACAGGCTGTAAGCCTATCTCAGGGTCATTGGATCAGAATGGCAAGTTGAGTGCAAATTCAGGAGAGATTTGGGAGGATCCTACTATGTATAGGCGCATAGTAGGAAGCTTGATCTACATGACGATCACCAGGCCAGATTTGAGCTATGCTGTTGGCTTGGTGAGTCAGTTTATGCAGGTTCCTCGGAAGCCGCATTTGGATGCATTGAGACGCATACTGAGGTATGTGAGGTCTACTTTGCATTGTGGACTATTTTATGAAACTGGGACAGAGATATGTGTACATGGGTACACAAATGCTGATTGGGCTGGTAGTATCTCACATAGAAGATCTACTAGTGGCTTCATGTTTTCTTTGGGGAGTGCTGCTGTGACTTGGAGCAGCAAGAAGAAGCCTACGATTGCTCTATCCAGTACACAGAGGCCGCGAGTACAGAGGTGCTGCTATGGCAGCATGCGAGGTAGCTTGGTTGAGAAAGCTACTTGCAGATTTGGATCTATCAGTGGATAGACAAGTTGTCATTTTCTGTGATAACATTAGCAGTATACAGTTGGCCAGGAACCTAGTTTTTCATGCTCGCACGAAGCATATAGAGGTCCACTACCATTTTGTTAGAGAGAAGGTTTTGGTAGGAGACGTTGACCTTGTTTATGTTAGCACACAGGATCAGGTCGCTGACATCTTCACCAAAGCATTGGGTACAGAGAAGCTCTGCAAATTCAGGGTTTCCCTTGGTGTACATGAGATGGAGTTGAGCTCGAGGGGGAGTGTTGAGATATCGAGCTCATCTAGTGAGGCGGTGGACACTGATGATGACCCGCCTGGGGGATAGGCCCCACACTTACACCACTGGCATGGTTGGTGAGATCATGGGTGATATGCGGCCAGTGGGATGACAGGCTGTGTGACAGCCATTCTAGAGACTGGCATAGTTATAGCACCAGCTCATTTAGTTGGGTTCACACTATAGAGAACCCTAGTATGAATTTGGTTGAGTACCTCTTCATATAGTGTGTACTCTTATCTTTGTATATGGTGTGTTGAGTGTTGTGTGAAGAAGAAGAAGATTTTCAGCCTCTCACCTTGTGTGTTCTCTTTTAGGGTTTTGTGAGTGTGTGTGTGCTTGCAAGAGCTCAAGCTCTCTTCCCCCCTGCATCTTTTCAATTTCGACATGTAATGCCTCATATATCCCTCATGCTTCCTCATATGATGCCCTCATCATGGGCACAACGTCCTGAACTAGCGAGGCTGCTATTCCCACCTGTACCATTTGGTAGAGCTACCCGCGAGACGCCCTCTTTGATGTAATCCATCTCTTGTAATGCCAAAAAAATTGTTGATTTTGACCATTTTTTAAACACTTTTGTACACTTACATTGTAGTTGAAGTTGCTATGACATAGTAGTTAATTGAGTTAACAAGAGAGAGAGATAGAAAGAGAGAGAGAGAGAGAGAGAGAGAGAGAGAGAGAGAGAGAGAGAGAGTTTAAGTGAGATGGAGATTGTGTTGTCTTTGTGTGCCGTAAGTCATCCTCATAGACATTAGATATTTTATATGCTTTCAAAAGTTATTTTTATATGATATTTATGTAACCTATAAATAGAGTAGAGTTTGTCATCGACGACTATTATGTGAGGGATACATCCCACCCCACCCACCCCTTATTTCTTTATATTGGCATCGGTTGGGCATACACTCTATTTTCATGGCTTCATCCACCAATGCCTCTAATAATACGCCATTTGCAAGCATCTTAACTAAAGCTCTTGCATCTTTTATACACCTTAAAGAAAAGAGAACCAAAATCGGATGCCCTTTGGGAGGCATAGAAAACCACGTCATAAGTGCACAAGCTCTACAAGAAGCTTAGAACAGAGAAGGTGGTAGACCTTGCAGACAAGAACATGTTAGAGGTGAAAGTGGCAACAGTCCCATTGGGATGTGGAAAGCCTTTGGCATTATTGAAGAGGCAAAAGAGGCTCTTCTTCGAGGAGAAGTTTCCACCTTCATTGCGAATTTGGGGTAGTCAGAGTAGTCAAAGATGATAGCTAGGTGGTTGTCATAATATGCAAAACTCTTGTAATTTTCTTTGGAATATAATGGAAGTTTCATATTTCTATGGTGTCTTTAAAAAAAATTTGCTATGAGATTGTAGTAGATTGAGAGAGAGAGAGAGAGAGAGAGAGAGAGAGAGAGAGAGTAGAGAGAGAGACCGCTGCCTTTAAAACCAAAAAGCGCTCGCTGAAAATTGCTCGCCATAAAAATGCACCCCCATGGAGACACGGACACAATCCTCACATTGATTATGATTCTCATGACTTATCCTTCATATTCAATGGTGAGAATCTATGTCTAAAAGGATTACAAAAAATTTAGTGGTTGTGCACTCCTTAGCCATACCCAAGTGAAGTGAGCCACGAGAAAAAAGGAAAACAGTTATCTAGTCATGGTTAATGAGCTTACTCCTAAACCAATTTCCAAGGACACCTTGCGTGAGCCATTAATTTCACAATTTTTTGATTGTTTTATGACTGAGTTGCCTCCTTGATTACCTAAAGGGAATGTTAGTCATAACCTTTATGGTCAAGTGGGGATGCCTATGCAACCATTACTTACACATAGAAATGTGGGTGATATTATTATTTTATTCCATATGTGTGACATATGTTTATTGATGATATTTTATGTGTGGGATGCGACTTTTATTCATATCATTTTCTATGATTAATGTGTTTAATTAGTTGTGTGCACTGGTATGATATAGTCACGATTAATGTGTTTAATTGGCTTTGTGTGTTATTTTGATGTAGGCGATGATTGAGTGGCAGACTATTTGTTAGTCGGGTGGAATACCTCTATTATGGTTACATATTTTGGCACTTATTTTTGGAAGGCTAAGGCCTCAAACCTTTGTACATACCAATTAGTATTTGTACTTTTGGTAGGCCCAAGACTTTATATTTTTAGCTTACTATATTTTTTGGAAGAACTTGTACGCTCAAAAACTCAAAAAGCTCTTATGCTTTATTTTTGTGAGTTATCTTTTTGAAAAGCAAGCTTTAGTACATATAAATATGGATAGTGGTACGATAGGCCACACTCATCCAGGGGAGATTGAACCCAATCTTGTGTCAAGAATGATCTCTCTCTTTTCATGTTCATATATTTAGGTATAAATTTGTTTACGTAAGTTTCATGCTACTAATTTGTTTCAAATCTATGGTTTACTCTAATTCTTGTGTTTGAGAAATAGAATTCTTCTCCAAGTGTCATAAAGGTCTTGACAAGATGTTAACCATAGAAAAGGTTTTGTAGCGCATAATCTTCCAATGGTACTATCAGTTTAAATATAGCTTAGATCCAAAATAAGTATAGCTTAGTGAATCTACACTATGTAATTCTTTTATGTAGATAAGGGTATAACTATGTAATTATTTTACGTAGAAAATTAATGCAAGCACTTGAGTTTATTGTTGTATTTTTTTAGCTTCTTCATTTTATCATTCTTTGATTTATTTTCAATGCCTTTTAATCTCATAGTTATATTCTCATGCTTCTACACACCATGTTTTTTCACCTCTATGAAGAAGAGATTTGTGCACGTTCACACAACAAACCAGATTGTTAGGCAAATGGATAAGCTTTGTTTTCTAGAGGGCATTTTAAAGCAAATAGCTTAGAGTTTTGATTGTAAAGGTTGTAACATTCAAAGCATGTGATTAAAGAAAAGAAAGGCAATGCATGTTGTTAATTCTTCACTCTCTCTCTCTCTCTCTCTCTCTCTCTCTCTCTCTCACACACACACACACACACACACACACACACACACACACACACACACGGATACCTTCCTCTCCTGAAAGGGAAGATTATTGCCCTTAGTGCCTTCATTAGAGAGGAACTCTCGAACTCACTCTACCATTCCTACAATTTTGCCGTTGGTTCTTGATATATTTTATATACAAACACTCTGTTATTTGATTGGTCTCATAGGCCGTTTTCGGCTTTAGCGCAAGGCAATCTTCTCTCTCTCTCTCTCTCTCTCGGGTTGCATAGTCCATCTTTAGCCTTAGTAGCACAAGGTTATCTAATCTCTCTCTCTCCCCTTGAGCAACAATTTTGCTCAATGTTTTATAATTTCTTCAATTCAACTTAAAATATACTTGAACCAATTTCTAACATTATAGAAATTAAAGTACATTTATACTAAAATGCAATTATATACTTGACCATTAAATCTAATCAAATTACATTTATATTAAAATGCAATTATTTATTATATCTTTGATCATCAAATCAAATCTAGACAAATTGAATACCTGAGTTTGATGATTTAATTTACAATGGTCTATCAGCAAACACGTCTCTAAACCCGTGAAGTAAAGATCAAAGCCTCCTTCACGAGGACTTCTTCCTCTCTCCTGCGGCCTCGCCATGGATCTGAGCTTGTGCTGCGTGCCCTCATCTTCATCGAGCTCTTCGGCTGCTGCGGTGGCGGTTTCTTTTTGCGGCTGCGGCGAGCCCGCTCTCTCGCCCTCCTGCTGCCGCCCCCCCTTCTGCTCCGCCATGGACAGCCTCTCACGCACTACCACGTGCGCAAGCCTGATCACCAGATTGCCCCGTCATCAATCGCATAGGCTCATCCACCAATCACGGAGGTCCACGTGTAGTTCCTGGAAATGGCCTCAGGCTGCTTTGATGGAGAACGCCATTCCGGTAAGGAAAACACCCTTTTGTCCAATTTTTGTGACTCTCAATGGTATAATACTCACCCCCAGAAAGCTCATTTTTATGCTATTGTTTGGTACGAGGCATAATTTTTCATTAGAGCCCAATGTTGGAGTTGAAGGAGTAATGGCCGTTGGGATGCCGGTTTCTGGTAAGGGCATCTGGTGGTAAAGGCCAACTAGCGGCAGCCAGGAGACCTTTTCCAGGAAACGTGTCCAACTGCCTGCATTTTTGGCTGTCATGGTCTGCAGGCGCCGCAGCAGTTCACATGTCAGCTACTTTGGGGAGGGGGGGGGTGCGGAAAGAGGTGTTCACTGCGCCATATGACGACCATAAGAGTTGGGAAGTCTTCATTTGACTATGTACCTTCAAAGTTCACATCCGAGATGGGCAATCTCCATTTGGCTAGGAACCTAGTTTACGCTCTCTAGCCTTGATGGTGGGGAATAGCTTGTGCTGAAATGTTACCCATTTTTGCCAACAAGCGAGAGTTTAATGCTTGTATTTCCCAGTTAAATGAATGCAGGGGAGGTAACTTTGAATGGGGGTCCATTCAATACCAGCTTACACCATCAAACGAGGAAACAATGCCTTGCTTGCCCGCCAATTGGATGTTACCACGTCATAGCTTTTTGGTCTAAAAACATGGATGATGCTGGCAAAACTTTTGGTACCGCTTTGGCATTGAATTGGGGCGGTTTAGTTGAGGGACTGGTATGTATGGTGGGAATATGGCCGATACCCTACCTCTGCCATTATCAAATCAGGTCGTATCAAAGTGTGCAAGAATCTTCTTAGAGTAAATCGCAAGTGCATGTTCTTGAGCTGCCTTTCGACAATTAGTTCGACTCTAGGAGCCATGAATCGCAAACCCTTGTGATGAAGGATGGCTCGGGAAAAAGTTCAGCTATGGTTAACCTAACCTGAAGGTCTTAACCCTGGTTAGCCTTGGGACATAACATAAACCCTGAAAAAGATGGTGCTACTCATGTATTCAATTTATTGTGAGTAATAGATTGTTTTTGTCATGTTATCCAAGTGAGTGTGGTAATTGTGTTCGTTGTGCTAGATTCTCTTTTTGCATTTCTCATTTGATATCAGAGCTTGTTTCCTATGTAGGAGATATATACATTTTGTACTGGACATGTATGTAGGAGTTAGGATTTATTAGTGATAGGCACACTAGGCCTTAGTTTGATGGTTTTTAAACCTTATAGCCACTTTTAGCCATATTTATAGGGACACATGGCGCACATTACTTGGACCACTTTTGGGCCTTTGTTTTAGTTGTTAAAACCTTTTGGTTAATGATCATTCTCTCACAACCAGTTACATGAGAGCTCTTCCACGGGCAACTTCTGTGTGTCAACTGAGTTGCACTTCCATTGCTTTCAAGCTCTCCATTTCTCTTATTTTCAAGCTCTCCATTTCTTTTATTTTGTCAACATTTGGTATCGGAGCAGGCTGGCAACCTTGTGACTATGGAGCTTTCTCTCACAGAGGATGTATGTGGGGTGCTCACCCAGGAGGACAAGTTGGATGGAACCAACTACTCGTTATGGAGTTTTATGATTCAGAATGTGTTGGTAGCCAAAGGGCTATGGGATAGACTATGAAGAGACTTTTTTCCCCAGTCCAAGATGACTACTATCAGAACAGTCACTGCATTGGCAGCACACCATGGATGGAGTATGCATCAATTGGATATCAAGATGGCATTCTTGAATGGTGTCATGTGCACACACATGTACATGCTAATCTCAGGACTAATCCTAGAGTGCAGCCAGATAAAGAAGGATTAAAGAATGAGTAGAACCACAGATTTGGAGCATTGTTTGCTGCTTTGGCAAGGGGGTTTTGACTAGTGGAGGACATGGATGCTGTCGAACGACGAGTACGCAGAAGAAGAGGGACCAGTCGGCTGCAGCATATGATTAATTATGTCTAGGAGCTGGCCGACCAGCAGTTGGCTAGTCCACTTGGCCACCACAAGGCTATAGATAGCCAAAGTGCTCATCGTTTTCAGCATTCAACTCCTTTTGAGTTGGGTCATAGAACTAGGGTTTGTTTAGGTGTTTTACCTTTTCATGGAAGGCAGCCCTTGAAGGCAGCAAGACAGATGTACCTTTTTGTATCATATGCAATACTGAATTTCCAGCTATCTCTCTCTCTCTCTCTCTCTACTTTCCCTTCTGTTTGCGTTTTTGCATCAGCATGTTCTAGATGGTGTTTAGGGTTGAAAGAAGCATCTTAGAGCTTCCGCATGTAACATTGGTATCAGATCATCAGGCTCAGCAAGGCTAAACACTGATTTAGTCCCATATAAAGGTGTACAAGGTACAGGAAAGTGCACAGGTAAGAGGCCCAAGGCAAGGAACACAAGACCGGGAAGAACTCCCAGGAGGTTGGTTGGTGGTGTTCCACAAAACCCAAAGGGGATGGCAGTCTTGTGAGCCAGGAAAGGCTTTCGGGCAATGGTTCCAAGGGAGGATGTGTTAGAAGTCATCTCCTGTCTATTTTTATACACCAGGGCCTTTGTTGTGGGTGTGCCCGCCCTTATGAGGTGTTTTCTCATTTTTCCCCACTCTCCGTATTTTTTCCCATTTTTTTCCTATTTTTCTGAGGCATGGGAGGCAGTCTAGTAGTGGCAGGAGGACCTTGAACTTGGCCGACTGCATCTGCGGAGACTCTGGAAGTGGCCGACTGCATTTCATGAGTCATGGACTTCCCTGATGCTGGCTGACCCCCTCTACTGCTGGCCGACTGTGGATTTTCAGTCGTGGGGGTGTTTTGTGTCCTGTCGACTGCCCTACAGTAGGCCGACTGCTGATGGGGGGCCGTATAAAATGGCCCCCAGCCCCCTTGTCATTTTTGTATCATACTCGGGATCTTCTTGTGTATATAGAGCAGAGTTACACGCCTCTATCTCTCTCTCTCTCTCTCTCTTGTGCTGTGATTTTTTGCACTGCATTTTTGCTCGTGTTCCCAGATCTGGTCATCATCTCTGCTGCGTATTCTGACATGGTATCAGAGCTTAGGCTCTAGATAGTTCTTGGGATTTGTGTGAGCAAGAGGGGGACTGTTGTGTTGCTGATTGGTGGACTGTTTGGGACTGTTCGGGAAGGAGAAGCAAGAGGACGGCGGGCTGATTTGCTGGACAGCCACTTGCAAGTGTTAGTTCTTCTTTGTTCCCACCCACCCACCCTTTTCAGAGTACATCCCCGCAATGGCAGATCTGTTTGAGATGGGCGAGAGGCATGTGAAGATCCCAACACTCCCCACGTTCCCGGTGGACCGACAGTTGGACGGGAACAACTACGGCATATGGAAGGTTATGATGGAATCTGTTCTGGAGTCTTACGACCTCGCTGATTTCGTCGTTGTTGGGGTTCCACGGCCGGAAGTAGAGGAAGGGGAGTTACCGTCGATCCGAAAGGGCCGGGAGGCTCAGACACAGATGTGGGATCGTGTCAACGCCAGGGTCCGTTCGTTTATCTTTCTCAACTGCACACCGCAGGTAATCAATCATGTAAAGCATATGACGCTGGCCAGAGGTATATGGCAGCATTTGGCCTCTCTTTACAACAAGGTATCGCCCATGAAAAGGATTTCCTTGGAAGTACAGATGCGGGTTATGAGCCCTGCAAAGTCGTCGACGATGCGGGAGCATATTAACAAGCTGCAGGCTCTTCAACAGGAAGTTCTTCAGGCTGGGAAGGAGATATCGTCAGAGGACATGGCCATAACGTTGCTGTCACACTTGCCCTCTGAGTACTCATCATTTTACTCGTCTTTGATTACTAGTGGCAGGCTCAGCACCATCACGTGGGAGGAGCTTGTGCCCATGGTCCTGGACCAGGAGGAACGATTCACGAACCCTCCTGAGGGTGGAGGTTCGGAGGCCTTAACTGACCAAAAGGCCGTAACACGGGCAAAGGGAAGGCTTCGTCGGAGAAGTCTTCTGAGAAGAAGTCCGTTACTGACCGCGAGAAACTAAAGGCAGAGAGGACCTGTAATGATTGTGGCGAGAAAGGCCACTATTGGAGGCAGTGTCCCAAGCGGAAGACCGAGAAGGGTGAAGATTCCTCAACAGCAATCATAAAGACTCCGGCTTTTGTGCACCTGGAGGTGGTGGACACCGGTGTGTCATTTTCTTCAGGCAGGGAGGAGATTGGAGGACTCTCCGCAACGGATACTCGGGAGTGGATTCTAGATAGTGGTGCTTCCAGGCACATGACTCCTTCCCGTTCCGGTTTACAGGATCTCTGCAGGCTTTCTGGTCACATTCTTACTGGGGATACATCCACTATCCCAGTTTACAGTGAGGGCAAGATGGAGATAGTTCTCGATGGCAGAGGGGGGAAGCATTCCTCCCAAGTGTTGTATATTCCGTCACTTGGTTTTCATCTGTTGTCAGTGCATCAGGTTTGCAAGACTGGCGTACGGGCGGAGTTTGATGAGCATTTTGTTGCTCTCCGGGACAAAGCAATAGGCCAAGTGGTTTGGGAAGGCGGAGTGGAGAATGGAGTTTACAAGCTTTCAGCACTCTCTCTCCCAGGTCCTCAGGTTTGTGATGAGTGGCAGTCTGGTAATGGCCACTTAAATGTGGACACGCTGCAGGTGCAGGCTTTTCGGGACCAGATGGTGGATAGCTTGCCAGTAGATGGCAGCAGTTGGCAGGAACTCTCCAGTACTGATGTTGGTAGTTCTTGTGTTCGTCAGTCAGAGGAAACTGAACAGGTAACTTATGCTCTGATGTCTCGCAGTATTCGGGACAAAGAACCTCTTGTAGATGAGGATGTTCTTTCCACGGGGACCTTTCGGAAAGCCAAGCAGGTGGCAGTTGATTACTTGCAGAAGGAGGTGGTTTCTCCATGCTTTGTGGTTCCGGATTCAGAGGGGGTGGTTGACAGGTTTCAGAAGGCCTTGCGTGGTCTTCAACAGGTTTCCAGGACTTGTTTTTGCACCGTAACAGGTGTTGATCCTTGTGAGCAGTGTGATCCTCTTTGACTCAGAAGCAGAATGGTTCATTGATCTGGTTGATGGACACCAGATTGGACGGGAGCTTCCTGATGAGGCAGTTGAGCTCATGGTTGCGGTTGACTCTTTGGGAGGCAGGATTGCATTTCCTGTGGTTTCTGCGGCATGCGAAGGATCATGGACTCTTGTACACAGGAGGGGGATTGTTGGATGGAGTCCAACTCCACGGTTGGAGTGACTCAGTTTGGGGAGGAGATCCGGACACGAGGAGATCTACTTCAAGCCCAGGAGCAGTTTTTTGGAGCAGTAAGGGACAGTCATCTTTTGCCTTGTCGAGGATAGAGGCCATAGTAACCTGGACCGGCAGAAACGGTCGGTTCAGACCGGGTTGGAAACGGTGTTTCCGAGTTTCCGCGAGGTCGGAAACGGCAAGAAACGGAGTTTCTTTTGAATTTATTTTAGACATGTAAAAAACATGCATAGAGACATCCTATTAAATAAACTTATGTCAAGAGATGCAAAAAACATGCATAGAGACCTCAAACAAGACACATCAAAGACTCAAGTGGACATTAGAATCATAACACTTAACAGAATGTAGATAATGGACATGTATGATGTCGCGGCAAATTCATGTGAACCATAAAAAACTGAAGGCTGAAGCATACATAGCGAGCTGCAAATTGTGATCATAATACATCATACATATCAGCACCAATGATCATCAAACTTGGGAGTCAGAGGTGCCCACTGTGGCACTGTCAATTTTCAAAATTAAATGGTTCAAAAACTACAAAATAACCGACATGCCGGCTGTCCATAATCCCTAAGGATAAGAAAAACTAAACAAAAAACATGGAACATCAGTGAATCAGTGATCACTGTTGAGCCTCATCTAAAGCACCCGAGGAGTCTGAATCCTCCTGAGAGTCCTCATGGCTCTCGCGTGTGTCCTCACTGCAAGAAGATGAGTCCTCTCCAGTAGCCTCCTCTCTAGTAGCAGCACTAGTACTAGCTGCAGCCGGCCTCCCTCTCCTACGACAACCACCACGTGTGTCGTGAACTGGTGTTGTGGCCTCCTCGTAAAGTAGAGTGTAAAGATCTCGGTCCTCTTGTAGAATTGTGGGAATATCCCGCACCTTCTCAATGTCAATCTTGTCGACATTCACTTGCATTGGCTTAGGACCCATAGCTGCCCGCTCAAGAAGCTTCAAGTTACAATTGCAGAAAACAAGACGCTCAAGTTGGGCTGTAGTCAACTTGTTCCAACTTCCTCCTCTTCGTATGGTAGAGCGCCCATGTGCTCCAATTCCTCTCACAAGATCCAAAGTTGCAATCTTGTGAGAGGACTCGAATGGCAAGACGTCTCTGTTCAAAGAGCAGATTTAGGATTAGTACATTATACAAATAAGAAAGCTTAAGCGGAGGGGCTTCTTACTCACCAACGTAGGCACACCATGTCCATATTTCTCCCACCATGAGACCGGCTGAAGCTGTGTTTCTCGAAGTTTTGCAGTAGGTCTTGTGAAGTAGCCAGTGTTGTTGCGGAAAGCAAGGAGATCATCCTCTAAGCGTCGCAACATCTCCAAATTGCCACCACACCATTTCTCCACATAGGTTTGGAAGCCATCGTTTAGCTCCTCACACAAGCTGATCCTCGCTACGCCATAGACGATGCAACACATGAGCCACGGCATGGATTGGTCTATGAAACCAAACCCAACGGTTTTGCCAAATCTGCTTGATCTTCGCGATTTTACAAGTAACAAACAAAACCAAAGAAAGACTTTAAAGTTAGAACTTAGAAAAGAGCCAAGACAAAAAGGCAATTTGGCAAAGGCTCATGAGCCATGAGTCATGAGCGAAGAAGTACGTACCTCTCTACAGATAGGTAGGCATTGTTGTCTAGTGCCTCCCCGATCCTATCCATGTACTCATAAATGAGGCCTAGTGTCCTCCCCTCCATGTCCGTAATGCGCAAGACCGTGTAGATGAGATTTAAGGTCTTCACTAATGCCTCTGCCTCTTCCCACCATGCTTCATTGAGGATCTTGCGTCTAAAATCCACAAACTTTGGGGTCATACTCTTACCCGACTGGATCCATGCATCACAACTAATAGTGCGAATCAGATTTGGCCGCACACGAAGAAGCCGCTCAAGCACTACGAACATGTATGCAAACCTCGTAGTGGATGGCTTGAGAAGCTCCGAGGTACTATTAGCCCTGTACATGCTCAAAACCTTTGGTATCTGTGTCACAAATTTGACAATGCTCCTCGCGGTGGCAAAGATTTCGCTGACCCAAAAAATTCTCCCCAAATCCTCAATCAATAATATACACAATTGTTGGGAATGCATCCTCCAACATACTCCCCATGGAGACACAATTGCTTCCATTGTCCGTAATAACCTGCACAACATTTTGTGGGCCAATCTCCTCAATCACCTTCTTGATGTGTGTCCAAATAAAGAGACCTGTAATGGTGAGACCCGCACAGCCGATGCATCAATGGCCTTGTAAAACATGGTGCCTTTGCAAGAGGAGATAAGCACATTATACACATTCCTCTTGTGTACATCTGACCATCCATCACATACGATAGTGCAGCCATATTTCTTCCATGTTTCTTTCAAAAACTCAAGCTGGCCTTCTACGTTGAGTTTCTCCTTCTTTAATTCTCGTGTGCGGATTGTCTCAGCCGAGGGACCCTCCCACTCACAGCCAATGCGGCTAACGGCCCGCATTGTAGGCATATGCTCACTTATGGTAGTGCTATGTGTGAACAGGGCTTAACCAAGGGCACTTTTTCCCATGTGGTTTTTTCCCTTGGACATCAAGTGTGAAAGGACACTCTAACATATAATATTTTGTACTTCTATATACGTTCTGTTTTTCCGTCGCCGTTCGTCCATCGGGTTCCGTCGTTGCTCCACCGTTCGGCCGCCAAAGACGGGCGGCGCGAGTCCACCACGAGTCCACCACCTCCGCCCAGCCTCGCGGGCGGGTCCGCCTCTGTAGCCGGTGGCGCTACTCCAACGTCCGACGGCGCTCAGTTCCGTCGTCGCCCGACCTACGTCCAGCCGTGCCCCTGCTCCGTCATAGCCGTCGTTGCCCAACGTCGGCTCGCTCGCTCGCCGTTCTGACCGACCACATTTGGTGTCGCCTCTCTGCTCTGCTGCACCCACCTTCGAAGTTCCGTTCTGGCCGTCCGTTCGCTCCCGCTGCGCCTCGTCCCCAGGTTCCGACTTGCCTGCAGCTTCCGGGTGCTCGCCTCTGGCTGGTCCGACACCAGCGCCCGCCTGGCTCGCCCGACACCAGCAACGATCACCTCCAGCTCTTGGTTGCGTGCGAAGGTCTCTGGGTCTGCAGAGAGGCCTGCTGTGTCCCACCCGTAGTCACCCGGATACTCGCCCGTGAGGTAGGACGGGGTCTCGCCACTGAACGGTCCCAAGAACTTGGGGTGGTCAGGCCCATACCAGCTGTCCGCCTCTGCTCGTCCGCCACCGCCCAGAGCCCGCATCCGTCCTCTGCACGCCTCCGCCTTGCTGTGCATGCAACCGTCTGCAGCTCTGCCCTCCTCGACACTTGCAGCTCTGCACAGCTCCACCGGCTCCCACCGTCAACTCTATTCGATTGTCTGCTCCAAGCCTGCTGCTCTTGCCTGAAGGTATTTCACTGTACAAATTTTTGGTCAAATACAAATACAAATTCTGCAGCCATTCCAGTGCAGGTCATATGCAGATTTTGCAGGCACTTTTGTGCAAGTCAGATTGAAGGAAAAATTGCAGGTCCAATTTGGGGGATTTATCAATTTCAGGACAAATTGAAAAAATTGGCCATTTTGCTTTGCCTGCAATTTGGGGGTTTTCAAAATTGAGGTCAAAATTGGCAAATTGAACCTCTTACATTTGCAGAAATTTGGGGCTTTTGTGGAAATTGGCCAATTAGATGCACATTGAAGCGATTGGAGTGCATAAAAATTGGGGATTTTCTGATTGGAGCATGTAATTGGGCATTACAGCTGCGATTTGTCGCGCATGTATACACATTGTGTGTAATTGGACAATTTGGTGCAGGTTTACACTTGCTTTGGTTTGCAGGCATACATTTGCACAGGACATTTGGTTGCCTAGCAGTGTACATTGGTGCTTGGTTTGCTTGCAGATATATTTTGTTGACATGGCACAGAATGCTACAGATGTATTTGGTGTGCTCACCCAGGAGGACAAGCTGGATGGATCTAACTACTCCCTCTGGAGTTTCATGATCCGTAATTTGCTGGTAGCCAAAGGGCTTTGGGTCATCGTGTGTGGTGATGACACACGCCCACTTACCATATAGCCAGCCACGCCTCAAAGGGGAGGTGCTCAAAGAGCTCCTGATGTAGATCCTGCTCCCACACAAGAGCGGAAGAGATGGGACTCTAGAGATGCACACGCCATGTCATTGATAGCCCTTTCAGTGAAAAGGACTATTATTCCGCACATTTGTTCATGCAAGACATCGAAGCTTGCATGGGACACATTGGAAGCAATGTATCAGGTACGCAACGAGGCAAGAGTTGCCTACTTGAAGAGGAATTGGATCTTCTTTCTATGGATGAGGGTGACTCCATGGCAGATCATCTCACCAAAGTGAAAGATTTGCAGGAACAATTGCTTAACATTGATGAGGTTATCCCAGACAGACAGATGGTCACCAACACTCTTCATTCTTTACCGCCTTCCTATTTGGGCTTTCACACCTCTCTCAACCTATCAATGAGAGGAGGTGGTGATCCCGTCACTTTTGAAGAGCTCGTGGGTTTACTCTTGCAGGAAGAGCAAACAAGAGCAAACTTATCGAGCAACCGTGGTGGAGAAAAGACATTTACAGCCAAGGATAAGGGTAAAGCAAAGAGCTTTAGGCATGGGGGACAACAGTCTAGCAAGGCTGGTCATGGACAGCCCTCTTCTAGTGGTGAAAAGTCTGACAAAGGGGATGCAAACAAGCCCAAAAAGAAGGGCAAATGTCACTACTGCCATAAGCCTGGACACTACATCAGTGAATGTAGAAAGCGGATTGCAAAAGAGAAAAGGAAAGAAGCAGGCAATGCAGTAGCAGACTCTTCTGATGACAAAGCACAGCAATCAGCTAATGTAATCCAGGAAGAGTACACTTTTTTAGTCACATGCACTAGTGACACACCAAGTGCTTCAGACACTGATATGTCTTGCATTGCATTTGACAAACAGAATGCATCATGGTATTAAGCTGGACAGCTATGACAAGCGCACTTATGATGCAAATACAGTGGCTGCCCACACTCCTGCTATGCATGATGCAGAGCTATGGCATGCTCGTTTTGGGCATGTAAATTTTCAGAGTTTGATGCTTTTGCAGAAGCATCATATGGTTGATAATATGCCGCCTCTTGAGTCTCCACCAAGACATGTATGTGAGGGGTGTATTTTGGGAAAGATGCAACGAAAACCATTCCCCAAAGATGGATTGTTAGAGCTGAAAGTAAATTACAGCTCATACATAGTGATGTATGTGGTCTGATGCGGACACCATCCATAGGGGGGCATCTTTACTTTGTCACATTCATTGATGACTACTCCAGGTTTGCTTGGGCTTACCCTTTGAAAGCGAAAGCAAATGTGTTTACATGCTTTCGACACTTTGTAGCAATGGCTGAAAATATGTGTGGATGTAAAGTCCAAACACTCCGCTCAAATAGAGGTGGAGAATACATGTCAAATGCATTCAATGATTATATGCTTCAAAAGGGCATCAAACACCAATGTACTGTGCCTTATACACCGCAGCAGAATGGTGTAGCTGAAAGGAAAAATAGATCTCTCATGGAAATGGCAAGATGCATGGTGAAAGCACAAAAGTTGCCTCACAAATTTTGGATGGAAGCTATAATGTGTGCAGCTCATGTGTTGAACAGGTGTCCAACAAAAGCTTTGAAAACCATAACACCATTTGAGGCTTGGTATAGCCGAAAGCCAACAGTGGAGTATATGCGTACATTTGGGTGTTTGGCATATGCACATGTGCCAGAACAACTCCGAACAAAGCAAGATGACAAAGCAATTAAATGCATTTTTATGAGAGCAAAGGATACCGTCTTTATAATCCAACTACACGAAGGATTTTTGTCAGTAGAGATGTGGTATTTGCTGAAAATTCAGAACAGCCCATGTACAGCTTGTATAAAAGCAATGATACAGGCATACAGGACATGTTTGATGGACTTTTACCCATTGCAATTAGGGGGGATTCAGATCAGCCAGCCCCTACACAAGAAAATCCACATGTAGAACATGTGGAACAGCCAGCCATTCAGCCCCCTTCTGTGGAAGAAGTGGAAGATCTTGTCAGGGAAGAGCAAACAGCCATAGACACAGCCAAGTCAGTGCCAAGATGGTTGCTGAAAACTTTGCAAGAAAGCAAACTTGCAGCTCCACTCACACAGGTAGAACAAGGGCTAGTTCCAGCCATGCTTTGAATGTACATCGTGGGGAGTCTGCATTCGCAATGGGTGGTCTCTTTGATTTAATAGAGCCTTCTTCTTATGAAGAAGCACATGAGAATGAGCATTGGTTGCAAGCTATGAAAGCTGAAATTTCTTCTATCATGAAGAACAATACATGGGATCTTGTGGAATTGCCTAAAGGCAAGCATGTAATTGGGTGTACAAAGTCAAAAGAAAGTCTGATGGTACTATTGACAGGTACAAATCAAGACTTGTGGCTAAAGGCTACTCCCAAAAAAAGGGAATAGATTATGAAGAGACTTTTGCTCCTACTTCGAGAATGACCACAATAAGATTAGTGATTGCATTGGCTGTCCATAAAGGATGGAAAGTGCATCAATTGGACATCAAAACTGCATTCTTAAATGAGGATTTACAAGAGGAAGTATATGTAAATCAGCCCATTGGTTTTGTAGTTCCTGGTGAGGAACATAAAGTATGCAGGTTGCACAAAGCATTGTATGGGTTAAAGCAAGCTCCAAGAGCTTGGTATGATAAGATACATGCTCATCTAACCAGCCAAGGTTATGAGAATAGTCCAGCTGAAAGCACATTGTATGTGAAGAAAACCGATGCCGATATTCTCATAGTCATCTTGTATGTAGATGACATGCTCATTACAGGTACAAGCAAAGCACAAATTTCAGATTTCAAAGCTGATTTGAAAGCTGAATTTGATATGTCAGATTTGGGGCCTTTACACTACTATCTCGGCATACAGTTTATGCATACAGATGATGGCATTGTTATGCAGCAAACTAAGTACATAAAAAGTTTGCTAAAAAGGTTTCACATGGATGAATGTAAGCCCATTTCTACTCCGGTAGAACCAGGTGTACGGCTTACTATGCATGATATTGGAGAGCCTTTTGAGGCCGGCATTTACAGCCAGGCAGTGGGATGCCTCATTTACTTGTGTAACACGAGGCTAGACATATCTTTTGGGGTGTCTTTGTTGAGCAAATTCATGCACAGCCCAGGCACAAAGCATTGGCAAGCAGTCAAACGCATCTTTCGTTATCTTAAGGGTACCCTGGGGTACCCTGGATCTTGGTTTGTTCTATCCCAGGGGGGGCAGCTTGCAGCTTTATGCATACAGTGATTTAGATTGGGCTGGTGATTATGATACCAGGCAATCCACCAGTGGGAATTGTTTTTTTCTTGGCAGTTCATGCATATCTTGGTTGAGTAAAAAGCAACCCACTGTTGCTACATCTACTTGTGAGGCTGAGTACAGGGCAGTCTTTACAGCTACAGTAGATTGTGTATGGTTGAGGAGACTATTGGCTGATCTTCGTGAGTGTCAGCAGACACCCACCACCATTCTCACTGATAGCCAGAGTGCTATGGCCGTGGCACGAAATCCAGTATTTCATGCACGTACCAAGCACATAGAGATTCATTATCACTATGTCAGAGAGAGGCTACATGCAGGGGAGATCAATTTATCTTATTGTCCTACACAGGATAATGTTGCAGATCTATTCACAAAGGCTTTACCTCGAGAAAAGTTTGAAGCTTTCCGCAAAGCTTTGGGCTTACTCTTATACAGAGAGTGATCTACTACCTTGTACAGGTTCACACTTCCACTACAGGGGGGATTTGTAGGCATATGCTCACTTATGGTAGCGCTATGTGTGAACAAGGCTTAACCAAGGGCACTATTCCCAATGATGGACATGTAGGTCTTGATGAAACCTGGATGTCCTGTTATAAGGCTATCATGGCCTTCATTTAGAAGTTGACCCTTAATTCCCTTGTAAAGAAAAGATTATTTTGGCCTGGACTAAAAAAGGATGTACTTAATCATGTACGTCAATTCCTGATATGTCAGAAAGTCAAAATGGAGAGAGTAAAAATGCGTAGGAGGTTACATCCATTAGACATCTCCCAGATGAAGTGGGAATGTATCAATATGGATTTTATTACTGGACTATCTTCAGTGCAATCAGGTTACAACTCCATCTTCGTGGTAGTTGACAGACTAACCAAAGTTACCCATCTGATTCCAGTAAAAGGAACCTACACTGCAGTGGATGTGGCCAGAGTGTTCCTCAAGTAAATCTTCAAATTGCATGGCCTACCAAACCAAGGCGTTGCTTTCTCCAACCCTCAAGTGATGCCAATACATCGGGCGGCACATTTTGACATAAAGCGACATCTCTGCTCGGGACATGCCCCAAATGGTCTTTTACCCGGGTCACTGAACCTGTTTTTTCATATCCACAAAAATTACATTTCCACTTGCAGGAACCCCCACCTCCGACATATCCATCCCCTTTTGTTGCATACCGCCAATAGGGATCTGTAGGCATAGTGAGACTTGAAAGCACTTGCCCTTGAGAACCCTTGCCCTTGGAGGCTTGTGGCTTGAGCCTTGAAGCCTTGAAGAATGGGCTGCCCGACAGCCACCTGTGAGACTGGAGAGCAGGCTGCTGCAGAGTACAGGCCTTGGGGCCTTGTGGGGGCAAAGGCTTGAGCCTTAGGGCCTTGCCCTTGAGCCTTGGGCCCTTGTGTGGCAATGGGTGACAGGCGCAGCGTTCGCAGAATCGCAGGAAAGGAGGAGCGAAATGAAGAAATCGCACACGGCCCCCCCGTTTAACCTGCCAAAAAAAAAAGTACGGAAACGGCGTTTCCGCCAGTCTGCCGTTCCAGAAACGGCCGGATCGTTTCCAGAAGGCGGAAACGCCGTTTCTGGTTACTATGACAGAGGCAGAGTACCGAGCTGCTTGTGATGCTGCTTGTGAGGTGGTGAGAATGCAGAGGTTGCATTGCAGGTTTGGGCTTCCACTGGAGGAACCCATGGTCATCCAGAGGCACTTTGTTCGTGAACAGATCGTTGCTGATGACATCTTGCTAGAATTCTGTTCGACGGAGGACAGTACGATGGACCTCTTCACGAAGTCGCTATCTCGGGATTTACTCAGGCGGCACCCCAGCTCCTTGTGGTTGGTTTCACAGCCAGGAGTTGAGAGGGGGTGTTAGAAGTCATCTCCTGTCTATTTTTATACACCAGGGCCTTTGTTGTGGGTTGTGAGGTGTTTTCTCATTCACTACCTCTCGTGACTTAGAGATCAGAGGTGTGCGCATAGGTCAGGCGCTTAACGGGTGGGGACCATGGCGGGCCCACAACACGTGCTCGAGGTCGTCTAGACCGGCATCGAATTTTTTTTTGGTGAAAACATCCATATGCATGTTTGAAGTGCTGATGTAGGCCAAAACTGTACCCGCTTGATATAGCCTCTAAATGACTACCAACCACACTAACGCGGCTACATATAAAAAACCAACCACACTAACGCGGCTACATATAAAAAACCATATGAGCCATACCATATAAATGGTCCTTTGGGCTGGGGTGTACGTGTAGGGGTGTGCTCGTGTGGGAAAGAACAAGAGTGCCTTTCAGGTGTTGGGACACCGTCTCCACTCCGTATTTTTCCCTATTTTTCCGAGGCATGGGAGGCAGTCTAGTAGTGGCAGGAGGACCTTGAACCTGGCCGACTGCATCTGTGGAGACTCTGGAAGTGGCCGACTGCATTTCATGAGTCGTGGACTTCCCTGATGCTGGCCGACTCCCTCTACTGCTGGCCGACTGTGGATTTTCAGTCGTGGGGGTGTTTTGTGTCCTGTCGACTGCCCTACAGTAGGCCGACTGCTGATGGGGGGCCGTATAAAATGGCCCCCAGCCCCCTTGTCATTTTTGTATCATACTCGGGATCTTCTTGTGTATATAGAGCAGAGTTACACGCCTCTCTCTCTCTCTCTCTCTCTTGTGCTGTGATTTTTTGCACTGCGTTTTTGCTCGTGTTCCCAGATTTGGTCATCATCTCTGCTGTGTATTCTGACAGGATGATCCTCCAAGGGGTGGAGTGAGAGTACCAGACTCGTTTCTCAAGAATGAAAACCAAGACGGTGTTCAGAGACAGGGCAGGAACGGATTGGGGACTGGATGGAACAGATGCACAGATCTTCTTTAGAGTTAGAGTGAATTTGGAGACCGGGTTGAGTATTCAGTGAAAAGGTTGCCAGAGCAGGAAGGATGACAGAGGGACTCGGAGGATGGAATGGGATGATGACAGTCATCCAAGAAGTAGATTGGAATCCCGTCATCAAGTTTAGCAGAGGGGGATGTCATGTACTCACACATGTACATGCTAATCTCAAGACTAATCCTAGAGTGCAGCCAGATAAAGAAGGATTAAAGAATGATTAGAACCACAGATTTGGAGCATTGTTTGCTGCTTTGGCAAGGGGGTTTTGACTAGTGGAGGACATGGATGCTGTTGACGAGTACGCAGAAGAAGAGGGACCAGCCGGCCGCAGCATATGATTAATTATGTCCAGGAGCTGGCCGACCAGCAGTTGGCTAGTCCACTTGGCCACCACAAGGCTATAGATAGCCAAAGTGCTCATCGTTTTCAGCATTCAACTCCTTTTGAGTTGGGTCATAGAACTAGGGTTTGTTTAGGTGTTCTACATTTTCATGGAAGGCAGCCAAGGGCTGCAAGACAGATGTACCTTTTTGTACCATATGAAATACTGAATTTCCAGCTCTCTCTCTCTCTCTACTTTCCCTTTTGTTTGCGTTTTTGCATCAGCATGTTCTAGATGGTG
This sequence comes from Cibotium barometz, assembly GCF_041138505.1. Lineage (NCBI taxonomy): Eukaryota > Viridiplantae > Streptophyta > Polypodiopsida > Cyatheales > Cibotiaceae > Cibotium > Cibotium barometz. The sequence goes on from NC_141074.1 coordinate 52,707,334, forward strand.
TTTAGGGTTGAAAGAAGCATCTCAGAGCTTCCGCATGTAACAAATGGTGATTAGCGTATGTGCATCAACCTCTTGGCTTTGTGGTTGTATGTCATGAACACAAAGTATCATGGTATGCAAAGATACATGCATATTTGACCAGCCATGGGTTTCATAATAGTCCAACTGAAAGTACTCTATATGTGCACATTAATGGTGCAGACATAGTGATCATCATACGCTATGTAATTTCAGATTTCAAAGCTGAATTACATAGGGCTTTTGAAGTGTCAGATCTTGGCCAATTACACTTTTACTTGTGTGTTCAGTTTATGCAGACAGATTGTAATAGGCCTTTGTAAGGACTGTGGCACGGGTACTTAGCTTATCTTCAAGAAAACAACAAATTCGCCTGTAAAACCTTGAGAAAATCTGAAAATAAACAGAAGAGAGAGAATAAAGAGAGAAGATGCTACGCTAGGGGTTGGAATAGCCTTGGGCCGACCCCCCCCCCCTCCCCCCCTTGCCGAGTTATATTAGATAAAACCCCTTGGAGGAGTCTTGAGTACAAGTTCTTAGAGTTAGAGAGCTCTCTTGTCTTTTTACATGTCTCAACAATGAGAGAATAACTGAATTTATGGTTCTTGCCCAGAAGCACTTGAGAAAAGCGCTTTAAAATTCATGTCTCAACAATGAGAGAATAACTGAATTTATGGTTCTTGCCTAGAAGCACTTGAGAAAAGCACTTTAAAATTCACTCATAGCCCAAAAAGCATCTTTTTAGTATTTAAAAAGCTTTTAATCTTTTGCTTTCCAAAAGCTAGTCGCATCATTCCAAGCTTGTAAGGTTGCTTTGTGTTGCTATCGTGCCACTTGAGGAAAGCGTTTTAAAACTCACTTATAGCCCAAAAAACATCTTTTTAGTATTTAAAAAGCTTTTAATCTTTTGCTTTCGCACCATCCCCCCATGTGAGAGAGATGGGGATAGATACCCCGCATCATCATTGTTCAAGACCAATCGGCCAGGATGCGCCTTGAGACGAGGTTGACTTATAGCGGCTTTACACGTATCTGTAAACAGACCTTCGTAAGGGCTGTGGCACGAGTACTTAGCTTATCTTCAAGAAACAACAAATTCATGCGTAATACGTGAAAATAAACAAACAAGAGAGAGTAGAGAAAGAAAACACTTCGCTAGGGATTGGAATAGCCTTGGGCCGACCCCTCCCCCCCCCTCTCCAAGTTATATTAGATAAAACCCCTGGGAGTCTTGAGTACGAATTCTTAGAGCTATAGAGGTCTCTTGTCTTTTAACATGTTTCAACAATGAGAGAATAGCTGAATTTATAGTTCTTGCCCAAAAGCACTTGAGAAAAGCGCTTTAAAACTCACTTATACCCAAAAAAAGAATCTTTTTAGTATTTAAAAAGCTTTTAATCTTTTGCTTTCCAAAAGCTGGTTGCATTATTCCAAGCTTGTAAGGTTGCCTTGCGTTGCTGTCCTTCCATGTGGCAATGCCACGTCAGCTTCGCCACTTTTTTTTTTTTTTTTTTGGGGGGGGGGGGGTGTTGCGTTGCGTTTTTGCATGTCAACAACCTGTATTTTGATACTTTGGTGACACAAATGGTGGCATTGTTATGTCTCAATCTAAGTAGAGGGCTTTTGAAGAGGTTTGGCATGGAAGATATTGCGTACCTATCTCTACTCTGATTTAGATAGGCAGTGAGCCTTTTGATACTAGTAACTACTACCTACAGTATGTTGTTGGATGTCTCGTATACTTATCCTTGTTAAGTAAGTGTATGCACAGCTTGGGGACAAAGCATCGGCGAGCTGTGAAGCGAGTGTTTAGATATCTCCAAGGCACTTAGTCTTATGGGATGTTTTATGTGAGGGGGGTTGATTTTCAGCTTTATGCTTACAATGATTCAGACTAGGCTGGAGACTTACATACTAAATAGTCCACACCAGGCAGAAGAGAGTTAACGGCTCGCTGAAGCTCCCGCCTCCCCTCTCCCTGCTCGCGTTGCTGCACAGCGCCTGTCGCCCCCCCTGCCTGCTCGCCCCCCCGTCTTCCCCTCGCTCCTCCCCCCCCCCGCCTTCCCTGCATTGCCCGCCGCCTGTCTTTTAGCCCCCCCCCCCCCCCCCCCCCCCCCCCCCCCCCTTTTTTTTCCGCCTGCTGCCGCCGCCTTGCTCTGCTCGCCTTCCTCTCCTCGCGCCTCCCCCCCCTTGTCTTCGCGCCCCCCTCCCCTCTGCAGCGCCTCTTCCCCCCTGTCATGTGCATCAGCAATGCCATGGACTTTCTCAAGACTAAATCCAGAAGGGGCAAGCAGATAAAGACTATGAACCAATAGAAGATGGACATGGAGCAGGACTTGGAGCAGAGCATGGATCAGAAGGGCTGTCGGCTGCATGGAGGATGACATCAGCAGTACCAAAGGGCTGTCGGCTGCAGGACAGAAGGTGCTGGCAGCAGGCGCATCCACAGAAGACCCAGTCGGCTGCATTTAATTGATTTTATGAATTAGTAACTGGCCGACCAGCAGTCGGCCAGTTTCCCACATGCTCCAAGGCCTATATAAAGGCACACTTGCTCTTTGTTTGAGTCATTCAACCCACTAGGGGTTTGAGTCAGTAGGGTCCTAGTCTAGGGCAGTATTTTGGTGTGTTATCACCTTTTCAAGAGGGCAGCCAAGGGCTGCAAAGACATGTACCTTTTTGTACCATAGTATATACTGAAATTCCAGCACTTCTCACTCTCTCTCTCTACTCTCTCTCTACATGCGTTTTTGCATCAGATGGTGCGTTTTTGCATCAGAAGGTTTCCAAGAGTGTTTAGAGCTGAAAGAAGACTACCCAGAGCTTCCGCGTGTTACATTGGTATCAGAGCATCAGGCTCAGCAAAGCTAAACACTGATTCAGTCCCAGATGATGGTGTACAGGTCCAAGGTACAGGAAAGTACACGGATTCGAAGCCCAAGGCGGGAACACAGATCGGGAAGAACTCCCAGGAGGTTTGTTGGTGGTGTTCCACAGTGCCAGATGGGGATGGCAGTTCCGTGAGCCAGATAGGTTCTAAGGGAACGGTCCCAAGGGAGGTTGATCCTCCAAGGGTGATGTGAGAGTGCCAGACTCAGTTCCAGGAACGAAGACCAAGACGGTGTTTCAGAGCCAGGGCAGGAATGGATTGTGGACTAGAGGAAGACCAGATGCATAGATCTTCATCAGAGACAGAGTGGTTTGGAGAACAGACCGGATTTCCAGAGAAAAAGGTTTGCCGGGGATGGAAGATGACAGAGGGACTTCGGGACAGGAATGGGATGATGACAGTCATCCAAGAGCAGGTTGGATTCCCGTCATCAAGTTTAGCAGAGGGGGATGTCATGTGCATCAGCAATGCCATGGACTTTCTCAAGACTAAATCCAGAAGGGGCAAGCAGATAAAGACTATGAACCAATAGAAGATGGACATGGAGCAGGACTTGGAGCAGAGCATGGATCAGAAGGGCTGTCGGCTGCATGGAGGATGACATCAGCAGTACCAAAGGGCTGTCGGCTGCAGGACAGAAGGTGCTGGCAGCAGGCGCATCCAGAAGACCCAGTCGGCTGCATTTAATTGATTTTATGAATTAGTAACTGGCCGACCAGCAGTCGGCCAGTTTCCCACATGCTCCAAGGCCTATATAAAGGCACACTTGCTCTTTGTTTGAGTCATTCAACCCACTAGGGGTTTGAGTCAGTAGGGTCCTAGTCTAGGGCAGTATTTTGGTGTGTTATCACCTTTTCAAGAGGGCAGCCAAGGGCTGCAAAGACATGTACCTTTTTGTACCATAGTATATACTGAAATTCCAGCACTTCTCACTCTCTCTCTCTACTCTCTCTCTACCTGCGTTTTTGCATCAGATGGTGCGTTTTTGCATCAGAAGGTTTCCAAGAGTGTTTAGGGCTGAAAGAAGACTACCCAGAGCTTCCGCGTGTTACACCCCCCCTCCGCCAGCTCGCTTCCTCCCATCCCTCTTGCGCGCAGCTCCCGCCTTCCCCCCTTTTTTGGGTTTTTTCCTTTTTTCTCCTTCGCCTACTCCCACCCCCCCCCCTCCTTCCTTTTTCTTGCTTCCGCCCCCCCCTTGGGGTTTTGTTTTCCTTTTTTGCTCCGTATCCCGCCTCTCTGTGTGCAACTCGGTTCCAGCAGGATCCCGCCTTCGCCTCGCCTTCGCCGCAGCTTCAGACTCTGATGGAGGCTCCTTCCGCCCCGCCTCAGAGGGACTCATGCGCAGCCCCCTCGCCCGCCCCTGAGGTCACCCCCATCAGGCTTTCTCTTTCGCCGGAAGAGGAAGCGAGCCTCACCGCAGAGGTGGAACGCCTCCAGGCTCATTCCACCATCTGCCGTATAGTCAGCACTCGCCCCAGCAGAGGGGAGATCAGGGATCTTCTTCAGGCCCGCCTTCTTGCAGATGTGGGCAAGATCCTGGATGTACAACTCCTGGGCCGGGGACATTATCAGATCGAGTTCGAGGCCGCCCAGAGCGTTGCCAAGGTCCTTGCCATGAGTCCCCTTGACATCAGGGGTGCTCGGGCTTTCTTCAGACCTTGGCAGCATGGATTTGACCCAGCAGCGGCGGAGCAGGGAGAGCGCCTCTTCCATGTTACAGTTTGTTTCCCTGGTCTCCGCCGGGAGTATCTTCCGCTCCTCTCCAGGCTCGGAGCATTGGTGGGCTCGGTACTAGAGACGGGCCCCTCAGCAGCTTCAGTGGTGGCCAGAGCAGCGGGGCTACCTTCGGTCAGAGTGTTGGTGTCTGACATCTCCTCCCTTCCTAAGGTCATTCAGCTACCTAGGATAGGGGGGGGGTGGATAGATCAGAGAGTGGAGTTCTCGGGGCTCCCGAACCAGTGCTTCATTTGCAGGCAGGTCGGTCATCTGGCCAGGGCCTATCCTCGCAGGAGACCCCGACCCTCACCACAGCAGCAGGCTATTGATGGCCCGCCCACAGATTCGGCTCGGCAGGCTGCCTCCGGGACACCTGCTCAGGCCACAGAGACCTCGGAGTGGTAGCCTGGACAGGGGCGCCGCCGAGGGAGACAGCCACAGAGCACGCCCAGAGACGGCTGCAGCACAGCAGCCCCACAGTCTTAGCCTCACTGGGTCCCCGTGAGGAACAGCTTTTCTCCCCTCCAGGAGGAGATCCCCGCGGCGACGACTGAGGACCAGGAGATGCCAGCACCCCCACCTTCACCCCCCCCACCCTCGTCCCCTCCCACCGCCTCGCTTCCACCATCGCCTCCTCCCGTCTCCGCTCCGGTTTCGGCAGCGTCTCTCTCTCCACCTCCCTCGCCTCCCCCTCCTCCCCCTCCGCCCGCCTCACCTTCCCGGGAGGCCCTGGCAGTTCCCTGGCATTCACCTGCAGTCCGGAGAGCGCTGAGCACTGACCTCGCTCGAGCATCACAAAGGAGACCTATGCCGATTAGGGCTTCATTGATTTCACCCATCCGCAGTCGGCTGAGTCGCCTTGGCATTAGACAACGCTCGGAGGCTTTTGATTATACCTTCACACGGCTTTTTGGAGCAGAGGGCCCCCATGAGCCAGCACCCATCCGAGTTCATGTAGTGATACCTCCGGCCCGCGGGGAGGAGGCACTAGACTCAGCGGTGGCCTTCTCGTTCCCTCTATGTGGCCCTTGCGATCGGGAGTGGACTCTAGAGCTCGCTCTCAGCACTTTGAAGACTCAGGCAGTTGAGTTTTCTCATCACATGAGCGATCTGGAGGTGACAGATGTGATAGGCCGACTTTGGGAGTTGGCTCATTTTTTCTTGGATCCCGGGAGTGTCGATACCTCAGGGATTCGGCATTTGGTCGTGCGCATAGTGGCAGACTTAGCACGCGACCCTGGATATGTGTGTATACACGAGGTTGCTCTGTCAGAGCGGGAGGCAGTCGCCATGGGCCACAGCCACTGGCGCCTGATCCGGGATTCTTGCAGTACACCGGGTGGGCAGATTCGTAGCCGTTCGGATGGGGACTACTCTCCATCCAAGCCGCTTGCGAAGGCCCGCCGTACGGCTGAGACAGCATCCACCTCAGCAGGGCATCCATGAGGATCATCTCATGGAATGTACAGGGCCTTGGCGGAGCACACTTTATACGCTATCGAGGCTGCTTGAGGCAGGAGCTTCAGAGATGCCTGGTTGGTGGCAGCATTGACATTTTGATGATGCAGGAGCACCACTTGGGTGAGAGCAGGATCCGGAGATATGGTTCGGTGATGCCTGGTAGATGGGACACTTTTTGGTCTGCAGGGTTTGGTCCTTTGGGTGGACAGGGAGGAGTATGCATGGTTATTGCAGATGCATGGCGGCAGGCCATTGTGGATCGAGGGATCATTGTGCCTGGTAGAGCATAGTATGTCATTCTGAGGATGCATGATGAGCTATTGGGTGTGCTCAACATCTATGCGCCCAATCATGCTAGTGCCAGAGCAGAGTTCTGGACTCAAGGTTACAGATGCATTGCCAGAGGCCGCACATTGGTGTGTCGGGGGAGACTTCAACATGCTTGAGGACCCGGCAGATAGGGTGGGAGGCAGTCATGTTACAGTGCACGGCACGGAGCTTGCAGCTTGGGACCGGTTTTGCATGTCACTGAGGATCACCGATGCATGGCAGCATGGGGCTTTCTCCCGGTCTCAGGACAGTCTTAGTTTCTCTCGGTCGGATCGCCGGCAGGGAGGGACTAATCTATCACGGATTGATCGCTTTTATGTGGGCGACTGGTTAGGGGAGCGAGGGGGCTCCGTCGGCAATCTCGCTGGCACCTCATTTTCAGATCATGCGCCAATTATATTGACATTGGAGGAGGGGACACGGGAGCCCAGCTTGCAGTTGAGGATCCCAGAGAGGGTAATTACAGATCCCAGTCTCGCTGAGGACATTGAGAGGATCTGGCATGATAGTCAGTGCTCTGACCAGGATGCAGCGGGCCAGTGTGCCCAGGGACTCATCGATCTTAGCTCTTTTCTACACGCTGCAGCTTTGACACGACTGGGAGAGATTCGCGAGCGGGAGCAATGGCTGAGACGCAGCCTTGCTTCGCTACAGCGCCTTCAGGAGCAGCAGCCTGCATGTGAGTGGGTGGCGTCCCAGCTGAGCCAGGCACGCCAGGAGGTTAGAGAGGTAGAGGAGCAGAGACATGAGTGTTACTATCGTCGTCAGGCCTCTCAGTGGACGCAGCTTGGTGATAGAGTGACTGGAGAGTTTTTTGAGATCACTGGACCCCGTCATGCGCGAGCAGGAGTCCGCCAGCTTGGTAGACCGGATGGATCGGTAGCTACTGAGCTCGGGGAGATCAGAGCCATTGCTACTGCATTTTATAGTGACCTGCTTTTAGCGCAGCCAGCCACTGAGGATCGAGATGTTTGCAGACAGACTGAGTGGGCCCATGTGCAGAGGAGGGTCACAGACCATATGCGTACAGTTTTAGGTGCGCCTCTGCCAGAGATTGAGCTTGCCGAGGCCTTGAGGGTCCTGCCGCGACATAGTTGCCCAGGGGAGGACGGACTGACGCCGGCCTTTTTTATGCGCTATTGGGACCTTTTGGGGCCAGGCCTCCGCAGGGGCTTTCAGCATGTTTTGGACACTGGGGTGATGCCGCAGAGCTTTTCAGAGGGCTTGATCTATCTTATCCCCAAGGGGGAGGGAGTATCAGATGATATTCGGCATTGGAGGCCTATTACGATCCTCAATACTGTCTACAAGGTCTTAGCAAAGGCCTTGAGTTTGAGGATCCAGCCCTTCCTGGGGGAGTTGATTCATGCTACTCAGACAGGATTTGTCAAGGAGCGCAGTATCCTTGACAACATCTTTACTTTCTGGGAGGGAACGGCCCGAGCTAGATTTCTTGGCGAGGACTTGGTCGTGATGCTTCTCGATTTTGAGAAGGCATACGATAGAGTTGATTGGGGTTTCTTAGAGGGCACTATGCTTCGCCTGGGCTTTGAGCCAAGATGGATCAGAGGGGTGGCAGCTCTGTATTCCACAGCTCGCAGCCAGGTGCTGATTGCAGGAGGACGGGGGCCGAGTTTTGAGCTGACCAGATCAGTCCGTCAGGGGTGCCGTCTCGCCCCTTTCCTTTTTCTCTTCTTTGCGGAGGCTATGAGTATGTATTTGACGGCAGAGGAGGTTGGTTTGAGAGGACTTCAGCTCCCAGTCCGGGGGGAGGACCTGCTTGATGCTGAGTTTGCAGACGACACGGGCTTATTTTTGCATGGCCAAGAGGCCAATCTTATTCGGGCTAAGCAGTCGCTCCAGGTTTTTAGTGCAGCTTCGGGAGCATTGATCAATTGGCGCAAGACAGTGGCCTTTTGGATCAGTAGTGCTCCCACTCCGGCATGGAGCCCGGACCCTGGTTTTAGATGGATTCCTCCAGGCACAGGAGTGCGGTATTTGGGATGCCAGATTGGCCTAGTTTTGTCACCTGAGCAGTAGATTGCCCCGCTTCTTCTGAGCATTCGGAAGAAGCTATTGTATTGGAGTACAGCTCGACTATCCTTCGCTGGGAGGGTGGTGGTGGCAAATCAGGTGCTGTTAGCGACCATGTGGTACATTACGTCTTGCTGGATTTTCTCGAGCTCTTGCATCAGCCAGGTACAGAGGCTGATCAGGAACTTTCTGTGGTCTGGGCGGGACGGTCAGGCAGCTCGGGCAAAGGTTGCATGGGCAGTTATTACACTTCTGCTGGCTCAGGGAGGTTTGGGCATTATAGATCCAGTCGATCAGAGTAGAGCCTTATTGGGGAAGCTTATTGTTCGGGGGTTGCTTCCAGGCGCTGAGCCTTGGAAAGAGCTCCTCTTGCAGCGGCTGCAGGCTCGGGCGCCCCCAGCAGGGGGTACTTGGGCACCAGAGATTCGCTGGATCTTCATAGAGATGAGGAGGACAGGCCTCAGTAGAGGATGGGAGGACAGATTTGCTTTGAGTATCCTGAGAGCTTGGGAGCTGCTGAGACCGGGGCTCTCTCAGCGACCTCCTTCTTGTGTTGAGGAGCGGGCCAGACAGCCGCTCATCTGGAGCCCAGCGGTTCGCACGGAGCAGGGTCATATGCTGGGTTCTCGGCCTCGTCTAGCCTGGGGACCTTTAGCGGCAGGCCCAGCTCGTAGTTTTGGAGACTGGCAGGCTTTCTGCAGTCTACCAGAGGAGATCCAGGTGGAGAGGCTGAGTCACTTCAGAGGGGGGTTGACTATGAGGGATGATATTCAGGAGGCACTCACAGAGGAGTGGTTCACGCCTCTCGAGCCAGTGGCCCCACGGTGGATGGGAGCCTTTACACAGTTGGAGATCCTGATTGCTGTCAGAGCTTGCACTGAGGATGGCAGATGCCTCTACTATGAGATTCAGGATGAGGGCAGACTCCAGAGAGTGGAGGTGGAGTCGCCTTTGGTTGCAGAGTGCACCTTTCAGAGGATTCGGGTAGTGGCCGCCGCTTCTCGGAAGTGGCATATTGACCCCGACCCTGCTGATGTGCTCCTGGATTGGCGCATATGGGCATATGCAGCGCGCCCCTTGGCCCGGCTACAGTGGGACCCCGGGGAGTACGAGTGGCATGATCCTTATGCATCCCTTGAGGCCACAGAGATCACCTTTTTCCAGTATACTGTTCGGTTGGGGCGGCATATTTTGACGGCGAGGAGGACGGTTTCTCCAGCGGCGGCAGCGGGGCATTGGCGACTACAGGGACTCTCACAGGAGTTCCTGGAGGATTTTTGGGCTCGGCTCTGGGCTAGTCGACAGGCCCGCAGAGTCTTGACTTTTCAGCTGGTCGCCCACAGGGGCTCAGCAGTTGGCACTTGGCTTGTTTACAGCGGTCTTCCGGCGGCCTGCGTCCGATGCGGCCACCCTATGGAGACATAGAGACATTGCCTTTGGGATTGCCCTCAGGCACAGCAGATTTGGCTGCGGATGCTGCGTATTCTGGCCCCCCTCTCTCCAGAGGGTATGTTTACGTGGGGTGCCGCTGCTTGGTCGACTTCGTCAGGGCCTGCTATGGGCTATGAGATGGAGCAGGGCAGTCAGGCCATCAGATTTATTAGGGGCCAGCCTCGCCTGGTTCCGGCACCGGATTTCTCGTCCGCCAGCTGGACACAGGAGAGGGATTTACGATGGGAGCTCCTCAGCAGCCTCACCATCTGGTTCACCTGGAGGGCCCGGTGCTTTACGGCCTTTGAGGGGAGATTGGAGCCACCAGCAGAGACTGTACGGGGGATTTGGCAGGAGTTGATCCACACCCTGCGAGGACAGTACGACCGCATCCGGGGAGACTCGGATGAGGCGATCTTACGGCGCCAGGCCTTTCACACCACTTGGCGCTGTGGCCCTTTCTACACCTTACACACGGGATCCCCCCGTTGGCACTACAGGCCACCTGTTTGGCTCTTCCCCCCCCCTATTGTATGATTTAGCCGCTCAGTTCTTTGTACTGATGCTTGTATTTTGCAGCACCTAGGGAGAGTCTCCCGGGCTGCCATGCTGTATTCACTGCTCTGTCTCTCTTATGAGCAAGAGAGATCTTTTGTAGCCCTACGGGCGTTTTTATATAACTAATGAAAGGATCTTTTCTCGGGAAAAAAAAAAAAGATAGTCCACACCAATGGATTTTGTCTCTTGCTAGGAAATTCTTCCATATCTTGGCTTAGCAAAAAGCAACTTATTGAGGCTACTTCTACATGTGAAGTTTATTGCAGAGCAGTCTTCACAGCCACGGTTGAGTGCATATGGCTGAGAAGGTTACTTGATGACCTGTATGCATGCCATCAGCAGGGTGCTACTCTCCTTCTTACAGATATTCAGAGGGCTATGGTTGTTACGAAAAGTCCAGTTTTTCACGCACAGACCAAGCACATAGAAGTGCATTATCACTATGTGCGGGAGAGGCTTCATGCAGGTGACGTTAGCCTCACCTATTGTCCATCACAAGAAAGAAGAAGGACAAAGAAATACCGAAGGCTCATGGAAGTGGAGGAAGAAATCAACAAGGGTAACGTTGGCCTTCAAAACGAAGCTTTAAAGTTTAAAAATAGAGAAGAGGAAGAAATCTGTTGCAGCCATCTCAAACTCTTTTTGAGAGAATGGTGGGCTGGCAAGGTGGATAGACTCACTAAGGAAACGTGCCAAACCTTTAGGAAAAAACAGGCTAAAGATGCCCTCCCTCTACTTTTTAAAGAGGATGGTTCCCAATGCACAACTCAGGAGGAGATTATGGAGGTGGCTGAGAAGGTTACTTGATGACGTGTATGCATGCCATTAGCAGGGTGCTACTCCCCTTCTTACAAATATTCAGAGTGCTATGGTTGTTACGAAAAATCCAATTTTTGAGGCACAAACCAAGCACATAGAAGTGTATTATCACTATGTGCGGGAGAGGCTTCATGTAGGTGACATTAGCCTCATCTATTGTCCATCACAAGACAATGTGGTTGATGTAACTTGGTTGAACACAATGCTAATCAATACACTTAAATACACCAAGATTTAATGGACAACATGCTCAATACAAGAAGTAATTTGTTGAATTGACAAGAGACGCACAATGAGCCGGAATGGCCGGCTCCTCCCTCAAATAAAGTATATTGATCTTGGGAGAATCAAGTACATAGTGCCATGGGTATTTCTGACCAGATTTCCATACCAATGCATATGAATACATTATTTCAAACAATGTGGTTATCGATGTAGACTTGCAACTCACGCTACCCTCTCAAGTGCCCATGTCATGTGCTCTCTATTGTTCCACCAACACATGGTAGTAACAATATGCAAGAGAGTATATAGGACAAGAGAACACTACACAGGGTATGTGATCTTGGAGTCCGGTTCCTCCCTCCTGCCACTTGCTTCGATATTTAAGCATAAAAGCTTACTAATTGCAAGTAGAGTCGATGACAGCGAAGTCTTCGTGATGGAAGTGATTGGAGTGTTGAAATCTTCGATTTGTCGCAATCCTTCATGACAGAAGTCTTCAAGAGGATGAAGGGAACCCTGGGAAAGCTTCCCCTATGGTTTAACTCAAGAAAGGAAGGTTGAAATTAGGGTTTTCATAAAAAAGACCAGAAATTACAGCAAAAATAAGAGCTGTTTTGCTGAATTTCAGTCATTGGGAGCGTGTGGGAGAGTGTACAGCACCTGGAAACACTCTTGGAAGCTTGGAAAACACCCTAGCAAGCTTGGATATGGAGTTGGAAAGGAGAAAGTGCAGAAAATACAACCAGACTTCAAAGAGGCCTCATGAAGGAGGCGTCTACTTCTAGAGAGAGAGGGAAGATTCATGAGACGTCTACTTCTAGAGAGAGAGAGGGAAGAGTGAGATGGTGAGTTGTCCACTCTAGGTGTCAGGTAGGTGCTTTGTGGTGCAAGCTAGAACGGACACATGGCTGGTTGCTCCCTTTATACAAAGGGATAAGGTCTGGGCGGTGGGCATTGGGTTGTGTTTACCTCGGAATATCAGAGTGTGTGAACACAGGGTTGGTCATAATTTATAAGTGTGTTTTGGTCGCCCAAAACTTAATGAAGTGTGTACGCACTCACTTATAAATTAGTGCTAATTTCTAAGGCTAGGTTTATGACCAATACTTACCACCTGGCACATGCCACATAACCATGTCAGCAGATAGTTTCACACACACAGTTCATGGGTGGGCGTTCCCTTACCTAAAACTACACATTGGTCAAGCAAGCACGAAAACAACTTGCAATTTCAATTGCAAGCAAGCACATAAAGATGCGATGCAATGCAGCATTGGTATGGACAATCCCCGTTCATGAGACTATACCAAAATAGACGTGCTCTAGGCAAGTACACGAGGCACCAGACCCAATGGAACACCAATCCACCAAGCATTTTCGGGCATGTACACAGGCACAAGTCCCAACAGAAAGCCAATTTCATAGTATCACATGAGTGGCATCAATCCCTGGCATATACAACTGCCATGGATGTCAGTCCAATGTACATACATGATGAGAAAGCACGAGTGGACCAATTGGGTGGCCAAATGGTGATTGTAGATCTCTCCACCAAGGCTCTTCCTCGAGAGAAGTTCGAAGTTTGCTGCAAAGCTGTGGGTTTGATTCCATTTGGGGATTGATCTACTCTGTACTATACATTTCCAATATAGGGAGGATTTGTAGGAGAGAGATACATTTTGTAGTGGACGTGTATGTGGGAGTTAGGCTTTATTAGTGCTAGGCACACCAGGCCTTAGTTTGATGGTTTTTAAACCTTATATGCACTTTTAGCCATATTTATAGGGACACATGACACACATTACTTGGACCCCTTTTGGGCGTTTGTTTTAGGTGTTAAACCTTTTGGTTAATGATCATTCTCTCACAACCAGTTACGTGAGAGCTCTTCCACCGCCAACTACTGTTCTCTCACAACCAGTTACGTGAGAGCTCTTCCACCGCCAACTACTGTTCTTCTATGTGTAGACTGTGTTGCACTTCCATTGCCTTGAAGCTCTCCATTGCTCTTGTTTTTGCCAACATCCTACATGTGGACATGTACTTTTTTTGAGAGGCCAAGTATGAGACAGCACTTCAAGTGGGATGATATGTGATCTGCATGAACGCCCTTAGGGAGGGTGAATTCTTTGTCCAAGGCCCCCGGGAGAGGGTAAAGTCCCAGCCCATGTTCTTGCCTTTTGTTGTGATCTTGTGATTAGGTTGCCATGGCTTCATGTAATTGTTTTGTTTTCTTGTTTCTTGTTTTTTGTTTTTTGTTTTGTTTTGTTTTGTTTTGGTTTTGTTTGTTTGTTTGCTTTTGTTTCTTTGTTTTTGTTTTTTTGTTTTTGTTAATGTCTTAATTAAAAGTCTTCGTTTGATATTATCTTTTGATTTTCTCTCCTTAGTAGCTAGGTTTGTTAGTTTATTTATTTTTTGATCTTTCAAATGCTTTGTTTTTGTCTTTGTCCTTCTTCACTATTATTTCTTTCTCAAATCTCTCAATTCGTAAGTTCAGATTTTTCTGACCTTATGAAGGTATATATAAGAGTTGGCAACCAATGATATTATGGTCTTGTCATATTGTGTAATGATTAAGGATGTTAGGAATAATGCGTAATTAGTCAAGTATTAGTCGTGTAATAAGTGTCTTGCTCTATCATCATGCATGCACATGTAAGCAATGAGATTGTCACGCACGTGAAACCAAGTGGTGTAAGCCAGTAGTGTCCTTAGCATGGGTCAAGGGTTAAGGAGGCATAAAGGCAAGCCTCTCTAGCATAGGTTGAGGGCCACAGAGGTGCTTCATACTGTATTCAAATAATATGATTAATACAGTGTTTCCATTATGTAATCCCTGCTAGTTTTCTACACTTGCTAGTGCTTGCTCCAGTATGAAGTGCATAGTATGTGTTTTTAGAGTGTGACTCTCATGTATGTCTCAAGTAACAAGCTACTGGATCTTTGCATTATCTTCAATATCTATGCTGGATTTCATTGTTATTTTGCAGGCAAAGCAAGATTTTTACACAGTAGGCGACTTCATGACAAGAAAGGATGAGCTTTTTGTTGTCAAGACAACAACAACTGTGGATGAGGGTAATCTTAGTTATTTGTTAATTGGTTAATTACGTGCCACTGGCCAGGGATTCTTTTGATTGTGTAATTTTGAGAATCAATGGCCAAGGAAATGTTAAACCCTGGTATTGTTACTTCATGTACAAGGTGTACTCACTTTCCCATGCTTTCTACAACAGCTCTCCAGTTGTTGGTGCAAAACCGAATCACAGGCTTGCCTGTTGTCGACGAGGCTGGGAAACTGGTGAGGTGATGAAATCTCTAATTGCTTCACAAGTTTGATTGTATTAGGCTTAACTTTCTGAATACATTATTGTATTCTGCGGCTGAGGCTGCTCCTTTCAAAAGCAAAAAAAGATCTGAGAGGGAGAAGGGGGGAGGAGTGGGGTGTGATTCCCTAGCACTAGGTGACTGTGCAGTGCGCGTATTGTTGCCAATCCTATGTATACAAGTGAGACATCCTTTGGCCTGGTCAAATTGTCCTCCAGCTTCCTGATCCCGTGGCTGCTCGTTGTGGATACACAGCACCCTCCTAGACTCATGGTCTTAAAATGGCATTCAAACTGAAATACATTTGAGGGCTCCGAAATCCAGAAGCAACTCGCGTAAGTAGTTAGTTGTGGCAATTTCCTTAAAGGCAAGTGATACAATGTCACATGCACACACGTGGACATGGCTAATCTCATGGCTAATCCCTGATTTGGTAGCAATTTTGGGGTGGTTCTAGGGCACTAGGAGGCTCTGACAGGCAAAGAAGAAGCTTCACATGGTCAAAGGGCTGGTCGGCCAGGTCATAAACCATCATTCAGGGAAGTCGGCATCATGCAAATTGTACTTGTCCTCTGCTGGCTGACAGCAATTGGCTGTGTGAAGGGGCATTTTATGACCCTATAAATAGCCAGGCCAGGTTTATTATTCACCTGATCCTTAGTTGGGGCAGATCAATCGTCAGTCCATATAGGGTCTACCATTTTGGAAGGCCAAGGGCCTAGAAGTTGTACAGTCAAAAGACATCTTTTTGTATCATATCAATATACCGAATGCACAGTTTGCATTAGTGTTCCTAACTAGTAGGCTTAGGGCCAGATCAAGCAAGACAAGGCTTCTGCATGTTTCATTGGTATGAGAGCATCTGGCTCAGCCAAGCTAAGCACTAGAAATCCCGGGAAGGTGCACATGTCCATAGTAAGAAACACAGCAAGGGTAGCAATCATGGGGCTGGTTGACAGCAGGCAAAATCGTAGGAAAGCAGCCCTGGGAGTTGTATGCTCAAAGGGGCATACTAGAGGCTTTTGGGAATAGTTCCAAGCTTGGCTCAGCCAAGCTAAGCACTAGAAATCCCGGGAAGGTGCACATGTCCATAGTAAGAAACACAGCGAGGGTAGCAATCATGGGGCTGGTTGACAGCAGGCAAAATCGTAGGAAAGCAGCCCTGGGAGTTGTATGCTCAAAGGGGCATACTAGAGGCTCTTGGAAAGTTCCAAGGTTGGAGCAAAGAAAGGATCATCCTAGGAAAGAAGACCATCGCTTTGTGAAGGGAGAGGGATTGCAGGCAAAGGGACAGAGTGGAACAGATGCACAATTTTCAACATCAGACATAGAGTGGAATTTGAGGAATGGCAGGGTTTTCAGTCAAGGTTGATAGGGAGGAAAGACGACAAGCTTTGGAGCAGGGTTGTTTCTGTACGGCGTACGACGGCTTATTGTATGGAATACCGTACGGGTTTTTTCAGGTTTTTTTTTAATTTTTTAATTTTTTTTATTTTTAAAGGGAGGTAATGGTCTTTTTTTTGCTTATCTATGGCTGTTTGAGCTTCCTCTGTACTATGATGCTTCCCTCCTTTTTAAAATACTCCATATTTGGAATTGGAAATACCTAAGTTTATAAGTATTTTTTTAAAACACTGTATTTCATCGTACGATAAGAAAAAAATTTCTCTCTTACCATATTTTCCTGTACGGTATTGTATCTGACAACTATGCTTTGGAGTCGGTGTGCAGACAAAGAATGGTGACAGTCATCCAATCAAAGGTCAAAGTATGGGATTTCATCATCAAGTTTAGCAAGAGGGGATATACGTGCATACACGTGGACATGGCTAATCTCATGGTTAATCCCTGATTTGGTAGCAATTTGAGGGTAGTTCTAGGCACTGGCAGGCTTTGACAGGCCAAGAAGAAGCTTTACATCATAGTGACATGGGACGGGGGGAACGGACCCTAGGGACGGGGAACGCCTGGGACGGGGGCGGGACGTCCGCGGGACGGAGGGACGGGGACGGCAGCCAGACAGCGGAACGGGGACGCCGGGAACGCGTCCCGGGAACGTTCCGGGAACGGCGTTCCCTGTCTGTACGGGGACGGTCAAACTGACCGTTGGCGCAGTTTTTGACCGTTGGGCGGGGCTTCAACGGCTGTCTCTCCTAGCCGTTTGGTGATGCGCAACTCCTCCTCAAGGCTGAAGCTCTCCCACATGGCTCCCCATCTTCTATATAAGAGACCTCCATGCTCTCCTCAAGCCATCTCCTCTCCAAGCTCTCCCTCTCCAAGACCCAAGGCTCAAGGCTCAAGCTCTCCTTCTCCAAGCTCTCCTTCTCCAACATCCAAGCTCTCTCTCTCCAAGCTCACCCTCTTCAAGCTCTCCTTCTCCAACATCCAAGCTCTCCCTCTCCAAGCTCACCCTCTCCATTGTCCAAGCTCTCCTTCTCCAACATCTCCATCCCAATTCTCCATCTTGACTCTTTCTCAAGCTCTACCATCCATCTCAAGCTCTACTCTAGTCTCTATCACTATGGCATCCTCTTCTCAAACCCCTTCCTCTCCTCAACCCGGGTCCTCCACCACTTCAACACCCACTCCATCACGAAGAAGGAGGCCCGCCGTACATCGATGGAGTTGGTGGGATGAGGTAGAGTGCTCACAATACGGTCAAGGGGGTGGTTCAAGACCATGGGTATGTAAGCTTTGCGGCTACAAGCGAACCGGCGGTGCCCACAAAGTGCGTGCTCACTTCTTGCATGAGCCCGGCAACGAAGTGCAATTTTGCAAGGAGGTTTCGGCCGAGAAGAAGAAGGAGCTCCTTGAAAAGCTTGTGGTTTATGAGGCGGCCGAGTTGGCAAAACGCAATCCTCAAGTGGCCGTCGATCCCACATCCTTTGTGAGGACATCAACGCCGCATGTACCTCGTTCATCAAGAGAGGCATCCGCTTCCCGGGGATGCCAAAGTACTCTTGATGAGAATTGGAACCCTCAATTGAAAGAGGAGGTGGACATGGCGGTGGCACGATTCTTCTTTCATGACCACATAGCATTTCGGGCGGCACGGTAAGTCCTTGGCACTATGCTCATGTACTATTCAAAATTCAAATATCATGCTCTAAACTTTAAACTTTAAAAGACTAAAACTTAAAAGACTAAATGATGGTAAAAATCTGAATTTTGTTTGTGTTTTGCATATGGTGTTTTGGATAGATCTCCATACTTTCGGGCCATGTGCAAATTGATAGCGGAGTATGGACCCTCTTATGTTCCCCCCTCTTCGGAGACCATCCGCACCTCTCTCCTTGACAAGGAGAAGGCAAGCGTGGAGGTGGCGGCCAACCACATGAAAGAGCAATGGGCTGAAAATGGTGTTACCCTCGTCGTTGATGGGTGGAGTGACACTAGAAAGCGCTCCATCCATGGAGTTGTTGCCTACTCACGAGGGGAGACATACTTTGTCGACTCCCATGATGCTTCCGGGACGGGGAAGAGTGCCGAGATACTTGCTGCGGAGTGGGCAACAACACTAGAGACGGTGGGGGCGGAGAATGTCATTGCCATATGTGCGGATGGAGAACCGGCAAATAGGGCGGCGGGGACAATTCTCCAAGCAACTTATCCTCGCATCACCGTGTGCTTTTGCATGGCCCATTGCCTCAACAACCTTATCAAAGACATAGGGGCCTTGGATTGGGTTGCACCTGTCATTGAGGGTGCCAACAAAATAGTGACCTTTGTCCTCAACCATCACAGGGTGCAGCACGAGTTTTCCAAGAAGTCAAGCCTCTCTCTTCTTAAGTATTCCGAGACGAGGTTTGCATTCAACTTTCTCATGCTAGGCCGCTTGTGTACATGTAGCGGGGCATTGAGGGGACTCTTCCTCAGTGATGAGTTTGCACGCACTTCAGAGGCTTCCACGACGGTCGGCAAATTTTGCAGGGAAAGGGCGGATGATGCGGCATGGTGGGAGGAGGCCAAGGCGCTTGTGGAGATGGTGCAACCGATTATTGATCTCCTTAGGGTGGTGGATTCCACTCAACCATGCATTGGCAAAGTGTACGAGGCAATGGATCGCATGACAGAGAAGCTAAAAGCAATGTTCAAAGTCAAGCCTCACTATAAACAGGTCAAATCCCTATGTTTGAAAAGGTGGCAAGCCTACCACTCTCCCCTCCATGCTGCTGCCTACATTGTTGATCCTGAGTTTCAAGGCAAAGGGCAACACAAGGACAAAGAGGTGAGCAAAGGCCTTCGACAAACCTTGGATCGCCTTTACACTAGTGAGGAGGATCGCCGCACAATCAAGGACCAATTGCAGATTTATAGAGAGAAGCGGGGGGCTTTTGGTTTGGCAGATGCACAGGCGGACCGCTTCAAGGTAGGGTCTGCACTTTGGTGGGAGGATTATGGTGCGGAAACTCCAAAGTTGCAGGAATTTGCTGTGCGCGTACTCTCACAGGCTTGCAGTAGCAGTTGCCTAGAGCAACTCTGGTCAGTTTATAGCCACATTGCCTCTAAGAAGAGGAACCGCCTTGGTGTACAGCGTGCAAATGATTTGGTGTTTGTCAGTGCCAACTTGCGAATGCTTTGCAAGGGCTTGACAAAGAAGGCAGATCCTTTCACCGAATGGGAGCAGGCACAGCAGGACCCACATCTCTCTGATCAGCAGAGGGCCGAGATTTTAGAGGAGCTTGAGGTTGTGCCCGAGGCATTGTCCCCCCCACCTCCCCCTCCCCTCCCACTTGAGGACCAGCCTATGGAGGTCTTCACCGAGGAGGTCACGATTGATCTTCACCCTTTTCAGCCTCTTGCCTAGTCTCTTGAGTCTTGTATCTTGGCACTTAGTCATTTTGCCTTGAGTGTACACCCTCCTTGGGCCTTTCATTATGCCATTTGGCATTTTTGTTTAGATTGATCATTGTACACTCACTTTTGTTTATCACGCCATCGGCGCCCCATTATAGTTTTTTGCTAATACGACTATGCATTTCTCCTCTTTTTGGTGCAATTTTGTGCTTAATGTCTTGGTTTCTAAGTGTAAATCAAGTGTGTTAAAAAAAATTGCAAAAAAACAATCGTTTTCAGATTGCCGTTTTTTCCACCGTCCCCGGGACGGCCTTTTGCCCCGTTCCCGTCCCGTTCCCCGTCCCCGTCCCCGTTCCCGTTCCCCGTCCCATGTTTCTATGCTTTACATGGTCAAAAGCGTGGTTGGCTAGGTGATAAACCATCATTAAGGGGAATTCAGTTGGTAGTGTAGAGGAATTTTATGAACCTATAAATAGCTAGGCCAGGTTTAGTCATTATTCATCTGATCCCTAGTTGGTTAGGTCAATAGTCAGTCTGTATAGGGTCTCAGCTTACCATTTGGAAGGCCAAAGGCTACATACATTTGAAGGCTCCAAATTTCGGAAGCAACTTGCATAAGTAGTTAGTTGTGGCAATTTCCTAGAAGGCAAGTGACCCAAGGTGCCAGTGGTCTGGCACATGCAAGACATGTTATCACTCAAGAGTGGTGAGAGTTCATGAGCATGGCATTTGAGGCTGACTAGCCATCTAGGGAGGTCCGTTGGCTGAAGGAAAACATTGTCATGCTGCCATCATCGGGATGCTATCGTAATGGCGGCTAGACCTTAGGGGTCTAGTGTAATATGCGGAAGCTTCGGCATAGAGATTGGTAACTTCAATGCTAAAAAAAACAGCACACTTGTCGCGACGAAATTTATGCACAAAACTGAATATAAATGTGCAAAAAAATAGAGAGAGAGAGAGAGAGGGAGAAGAGGACACAGTATTGGGTCCCGAATACCCTCTATAGGCCCCCCGCCACGAATGGTGTATTTGCTTTTATTAAAATGATGCAAAACTGAAATAAAAGACTGAACTTGAACCTTCTTGGCTGAGATAGGTCTCTGCCCTTGACCTTCAATCCTTCACCCCTTCTGCGTTAGCTTGTCCTTGGCTGTCCTGGCCCTTTGATCAGCTTCAGCACTTGGTGAATTATGAGATGAATGGACTGAACCATGCAATGGGTATTTATACCCTTCAGGGATGCTAGTCGGTTGGTTTAATACCAGTCGGCTGACTGAAAAATGCTCCACGACCAGAATAAACAGCATTAAATGCTGTAAATTCTGTGCATTACTTAAATCAACTGCTGGCCATGAGGCGCCTGTACCATACCAGATACACAGAATCACTGACATCATTCCAGAGAGAGACTCACAGCAGCACGGACTGGCACTGATTCATGTGCAGGATAGTGCACACCTGACCTTAGACTCCTGTGCAGGACAATGCACACCTGACCTCGGACAACGGAGATGGATTCTTGGCTGACTCATCCCGGCCTGGGCTCACATGGGACCAGTTCACCATCCCAGGTCTTGCACCTTCTGTACAAATATGTCTACGTGGCATCCCAGTGTGGGATGCACGTGACACCCCCTTCTGCTTAACTTGATGGAAGCTGTATAGCCTCCAAATAGTCCGTCAATAACGCCGGATAGTCTTCGAAAAACTCTTTGTCAAGCCATACCCCTTCGTGGGTCCCTCGGTTTTGAAACTTCATAAGGAACTATCGTAGTCTTCGGCCTAAGCCATGCTTGAAACGGTGCAGAAGGATGTGTTCTGGAACCATAACTTCTGCTTCATCAACAATATCTGGTTCCGCTTCATCTTTGACTTCTGAAGGGATGTGCGCCGCCGGTGTCAATCTAGTGTCCAAAGCTTTGAGGTAATGCTCGTGTTCCACGCGTCGCATGGCTTCGTCTTCTCGTTGTCGGATCTCCAATGCACGCATTTGCAACTCGAGTAAAGAGCTCGGCTTTGGTTGTGACCCCGCAAAAGGGTCCCTGTGTCGAGGATCTGGAATCTGGGATACGGAAGGAGAGGGAGGAGGAGATGGAAAACGCGACGTTGGAGAACGGGTACGCCCTTCCAGAGCCAAGATCTGCGCCTTCTGCTCGTCCAACTTGGTTGTCTGTTCTGTGATTGCTCGCATCATCTGCTGGAACATGTCTGTAACACTCAAGCCTAGTGCCCTAGCTGGGCTGCCTGGTGCACTCTGGTCCCATGGTTCTTGGTCTCTGTCATCATCGAAGCTCCCATAGCAAGAAAATGCACTTCCTTTCCAGAACGCAATCTGACCATCCACTATCTATGTGGGAGACGTCCGGAGGCTGAAAACCAACCGTCCTTCGAGGGACAGGAGTCACTCCGAAAGGGGTAGTCCACCAGTTGGCCTTTGATGTGCTGAAGTGTTATGTCCACGATCAGCAAGGTAAGTGGGAATCATATTTGCCTTTGGTTCAAGCTGTTTTGAATGATTCTTTTTCTTCAGCTATTGGCAAGACTCCATATGAGGCAGCATTTGGAAGACCATTCTAGTCACTATTGACCAGGACCTCGTCTTCAGTACCTAAGGCGAACAGACTGACAGAGTCTTACCAGGAGATTTTGAAGTCAATAAAGGACAGGTTGGCTAAAGCGCAGGAGGCCTACACTAGACAGGCCAATAAAGACCGAAGGGATAAGAAGTTTTCGGAAGGGGATTGGATTTATCTTCGGATTATGCAACAAAGGTTAAAACAAATGGGCAAACGATGCCCAAAGTTGTCTTTCAGGAGCTTCGGACCTTTTCCCATCCAGAGAAAGATTAACGAGGTTTCGATGAAGTTGAAGCTACCTCCGAGTTGGACTATGCACGGTGCCAAAAGGTGCTGCCATAGCAGGAGCACTAGGAGGTCATGTCTGTGCCATCATAGCATGGATTGTTCATGCTAAGGTACAAGTTCTTCAATCATGGGATCCTGGTCTAGAAAACTAGTCACTGACGTTGGGAATGGTTTTCCTTGGTAGGCTGACATTTCCAAATGATACAGGTTGTCTATCATGAACTTTCGATTTCAGACTCGCTCCAGCAACTTGGTCCAACAATGGATGGTGCCATAGTATCAGTGTTAATCTCTACAATTATCTGTATTGTTTGGACAATCATCTTACCAGACACAACAGACAGTTATAACAGGTTCATGAAGTACCTTGTTTGCCTCTTCAATGATGGTGTTGTCATCTATATGATTTGACTGTGGTATTCTTGGTTCGTGTGCTCAGGTTTAAAGAGATCGAGTTGATGGATGAAGTAGAGGCCAAATCTGCAGAGAGTCTTGAATTGGATGCGTCTTTCCGTTTCACGAGCTTTGTGGCAATCGCTCTAAGTGTGTTCCACGTCAGTTGGTTAAAGCCATATGCAGGTCCGATCCCTTCAAAAGTTAAAGACGAGGTAGAACCAAATATTATTGATGAAGCTAAAGTTATGGTTCCAGAACAGATCCTTTTGCACCGCTTCAAGCATGGCTCAGGCCAAAGACAAAGACAGTTCCTCACAAAGTTTCAAGACGGAGGAACCCACGAAGCGGTATGGCTTGACAAAGAGTTTTTCGACGACTATCCGGCGTTATTGACAGATTATTTGGCGGCTCTGCAGCTTCAGTCAAGTTAAGCAAAAGGGTCAGGGGCAAGCTAAAGGCAAATTACAGGAGATGCAGCCTTTGTGTGGCTGTAGGGCACGTATGGGGCAGCCCATACAGGCTTCCCAGCCC
Organism: Cibotium barometz; assembly: GCF_041138505.1. Taxonomy (NCBI): domain Eukaryota; kingdom Viridiplantae; phylum Streptophyta; class Polypodiopsida; order Cyatheales; family Cibotiaceae; genus Cibotium; species Cibotium barometz. The sequence continues at coordinate 52,730,734 of NC_141074.1, forward strand.
TCAAGATGTTTGCAAAAGCCTTGTCCAGCCATCCAGAATCAGGCGCATGATGCCCAGCCAGTCAGGGAAAAAAACGCAGCATTTTACGTGATTTATTTCACCATTAAATGCTGGAAATTCAGTCGTGGGAATATTTTATGCTGGCCGCTTGGGTTAGAACTGGCTGACTGCTCTAGATGGAGTAGTATAATCCCAATTGTTCATCTCATTTCTCACCAAGAGCAAAGAGGCTAGACAAGCCAAGAAGGTGCTAAGCAAAGGGGTGAAGGACTGTAGGTCAAGGGCAGGGAATTCCCAGCCACGAAAGGTCAAGGATTTCTGTATTTTCTTTCAGATTTACATCATTCTAATAAAGCAAATACACCATCCGTGGTGGGGGCCCTACAGAGGGTATTTGGGACCCAATACTGTGTCCTCTCTCTCTCTCTCTCTCTCTCTCTCTCTCTCTCTCTATTTTCTGCACATATTCATTCAGTTTGTGCATTAATTCCGTCGCGAAAAGAGTGCTGGTTTCTGAGCATTGAAGTTACCGATCTTCTCCGAAGCTTCCGCATGTTACAAAGGTAATGCACGTCGAACAAATAAAATTCCGACTTCTTCTCATTGACGTAGATCTCGTTGCTTTCCAGCAACTTCAGGACTTTCTGCACATCAATGTCATGCTGCTCAACCGTAGTTGAAAATACCAGTTTGTCATCCAGAAATATGAACACACACTTTTGAATTAATTCCCGGAATACACGCATCATCATGCGGTTGAATGTAGCTGGGGCATCCGTCAAGCCAAAAGGCATGACCACAAATTCATAGTGGGCCCGTTCCGTACGGAAGGCTGTCTTGGGGATGTCCCCCTCCATAATCCTCACCTGGTGGTACCCACTCTTCAAATCGAGTTTCGAGAACACTTTAGTCCCATTCAGCCTCTCGAGAATATAATCTATTCGAGGCATCGGAAATCTACTCTTGATAGTCAGCTTATTGAGTGCACGATAATCGACACACAAACGAGAAGACCCATCTTTTTTCTTGACAAACAGGATCGGTGCTGCAAATAGCGACACGCTGGGGCGGATGAAGCCAACTGCAACAATTCTTGGAGTTGGCGGTCCAACTCCGATTCCATTGCCTTGGAAAGGCGATATGGAAACTTGCTCGGGGGTTCCAACCCTGGGAGGAGATCAATCTTGTGGTCCTCCGGTCTGGACGGGGGGAGCTGGGGAGGGGGTTGTCCCGAAGAAAAATCTTTTGGAACTTTTCATGGAGAGCCACATACTTCTCGGAAGCACTGGCCACCGTTTGGGCAGTCTGGATGTATATCATTGCACAATGTGGGCTCGCTTAGCCTGTAAGTGGCTTATGAGCGGAAAGTTTGGAATTCCTGGCTCACACTTAATGGTCACTAGGGCGTTTGACACATTCCAATTAATCTAGAAAGTGTGCTTGTCCCACTTGACATCAGGAAGGAACTTGTGAAACCACTGAATGCCCAAAATTATGTCTGCTCCTACAAGAGGGGCAACCATAAAATCACGCACAAACTCTATGCCCTAAATAACCAATTTAGCACCTAGAGCTTCATACTTGACGCTCGTTGTCATGCGTGTGCTAAAACCCTCAACTTGTTTGTCCACCGAAGTTAGGACAAAACAGGCACGCCGAGTGGCCTGTTCCGTGACCACGTCCTCCATGTTGCCGCTGTCAAACAAGACAATGACTCTCTGGCCACCTATGTAGCCAAAGGTCTTGAGCAATTCGTTGCGCTCATACTCCTGGTCATGGGCATCCTTCAGCTTATCTTCGAGCTCTTGGCTAATGATTGCTCCAATTGAAGCATTGGGATTTGAAGAACTAGGGTCAGCCACTGGGGTCTATGTGGGAGCTGGGCTCACCACGGAAGCTGTGGAGGCTAAGGTGGCGGTCTTTGGAGCGGTAGTCTTCTTAGGACACTCCCAAGAAGTGTCCTTTTGTATGACAAAAGAAACACCTACCCTCCTTCTTGTACTGAGCAATCTCCTCAACACTCAACTTTTCACCTGTCTTGCCTGCCTCCTCTTTCTGGTTTGGAGTAAGCTTGGACGCATTGTTCGAGTTCTTGGAGCCAGAGGCTCCCGTGCTCTGTCCTGGGGAAGACCCCGTCTTGTTTTGGCCTTTTCCCCTTGAGGCGGTGGCCTTGGGAGTAGCCGCCTGGGAAGTCTTGGGCTTGCCACCAATGTGCTTCATTTCAGCACTCTGCGCAAGCGAGAGTGCGTCTTCGAAGGTGATTGGCCTAAACACACACACCTCCCACTAGATTTGCGTGCCAAGGCCGTACAAAAATTGCCCTTCTTGTTCGTATCAGATAAGCCTAATTGCAAACATAAAGTCAAAATTCTATTGGCAAATTGAAGGATTGGTTGCGCGTTCTGACGCGCTCCCCTGAGCTCGTCTTCGAGTCGTTCAAGGTAGTGGGGCGGTAGAAACCGTTGCTTAAGGTCGCGGACAAACTCCTCCCACACATAAGCTACCATACCTAATCTGGTGTGGGCATGAGCCCACTGGGTCCACTAAGAAATGGCCTCACCTTCCAAGTACCAACTGGCTAAGATCACTCTGTCAGTATCATTCTTTCTAAGTGCGGCAAAGTAAGCTTCAAACTGATGCAACCATGAATAAAGAGTTGTGGGGTCGAGTTTACCATTATACTTACTGAAATTCGTTTTCTCGGGAAAATAATTCGAGGAAGCTGCTGGTGTCAATCTTGTGTCCAAAGCCGCAAGGTAACGCTCATGTTCCACGCGTCGCATGGCTTCGTCTTCGCATTGTCGGATCTCCAATGCACGCATCTGCAACTCAAGCATTGAACTCGGCTGCGGTCGTGACCCTGCGAGAGGGTCCTTGTGTAGAGGATCTGGAATGTGGGATATGTTAGGAGAGGGAAAACGCAGCGCTTGAGAACGGGTGCGCTCTTCGAGAGCCAAGATCTGTGCCTTCTGCTCTTCCAACTTGGTAGTCTGGTCTGCGATTGCTCGCCTCATGTGTTGGAACATCTCTGTAACACTCATGCCTGATGCCCTAGCTGGGCTGCTTGGTGCACTTTGGTCGCAAGGTTCTTGGTCTCTCTTGTCGTCGAAGCTCGCCATAGCAGGAAAACGCACTTCCTTTCCGGAGCGCAATCTGACCATCTACTATGTGTGCGAGAGACTTCCGGAGGCTGAAAACCAACCGTCCTTCGAGGGACAGGAGTCACTCCGAAAGGGGTAGTCCACCAGAGTCTGAAAACCAACCACACGAGCGAGGAAAAATTTCTGGTTTCTTGCTGAATCTTTACACTTGAAGTCCACTGTAACATGCGGAAGCTTCGGGGGAGATCGGTAACTTCAATGCTCAGAAAAATAGCACACTTGTCGCAACGAAATTAACACACAAAACTGAATATAGATGTGCAGAAAAATAGAGAGAGAGACAATTCTAGAGATTGAGGGATCTTTGCCGTGGAAACGCGCTCGCTGAAGCTCCCGCCGCCCCTGCTCGTGGTTCTGCATCGCGCCTGTCGCCCCCACCTACCTGCTCGCCCTCCCGCCTGCCCATCGCTCCTCCCCCCCCTCCGCCTTCATTGCCCGCCGCCGGGGTTTTTTAGCCCCCCCCCCCCCCCCCCCCCCCCCCCCCCCCGCCTGCTTCCGTTGTTGCGCCCCCTCCCCCCCCTTTTTTTCTGTTCCGCCTCGCTTCCTCTCCTCGCGCCTCCCCCTTGTCTTCGCGCCCCCCCTCCACTCTGCTGCGCCTCATCCTCCCCCTTCCGCTTGCTCGCTTCCTCCCCTTCCCTCTTGCGCGCAGCCCCCGCCTTCCCCTTTTTTGGGGTTTTTTTTTTCTTTTTTCTCATTCGCCTTCTCCTTCTAGCTTCCGCCCCCCCTTGGGGTTTTGTTTCTCTTTTTCGCTCCGTATCCCGCCTCTCTGTGTGCAGTTCGGTTCCAGCAGGTTCCCGCCTTCGCCTCGCCTTCGCCGCAGCTTCAGACTCTAATGGAGGCTCCTCCCGCCCCTCCTCAGAGGGACTCATCCGCAGCTCCCTCGCCCGCCCCCGAGGTCACCCCCATCAGGCTTTCTCTTTCGCCGGAAGAGGAAGCGAGCCTCACCGCAGAGGTGGAACGCCTCCAGGCTCATTCCACCATCTGTCGTATAGTCGGCACTCGCCCTAGCAGAGGGGAGATCAGGGATCTTCTTCAGGCCCGCCTTCTTGCAGATGTGGGCAAGATCCTGGATGTACAGCTTCTGGGCCGGGGACATTATCAGATCGAGTTCGAGGCCGCCCAGAGCGTTGCCAAGGTCCTTGCCATGAGTCCCCTTGACATCAGGGGTGCTCGGGCTTTCTTCAGACCTTGGCAGCATGGATTTGACCCAGCAGGGGCGGAGCAGGGAGAGCGCCTCTTCCATGTTACAGTTTGTTTCCCTGGTCTCCGCCGGGAGTATCTTCCGCTCCTCTCCAGGCTCGGAGCATTGGTGGGCTCGGTACTAGAGACGGGCCCCTCAGCAGCTTCAGTGGTGGCCAGAGCAGTGGGGCTACCTTCGGTCAGAGTGTTGGTGTCTGACATCTCCTCCCTTCCTAAGGTCATTCAGCTACCTAGGATAGGGGGGGGGTGGATAGATTAGAGAGTGGAGTTCTCGGGGCTCCCGAACCAGTGCTTCATTTGCAGGCAGGTCGGTCATCTGGCCAAGGCCTGCCCTCGCAGGAGCCCTCGACCTGCACACACAGCAGCAGGCTACTGATGGCCCGCCCACAGATTCGGCTCGGCAGGCTGCCTCCGGGAAACCTGCTCAGGCCACAAGAGACCTCGGAGTGGCAGCCTGGACAGGGGCGCCGTCGAGGGAGACAACCACAGCAGCACGCCCAGAGACGGCTGCAGCAGCAGCCACAGTCTCAGCCTCACTGGGTTCCCGTGAGGAACAGCTTTGCTCCCCTACAGGAGGAGACCCCTGCAGCGACTGAGGACCAGGAGATGCCAGCTCCCCCTCCTCCACCCCCCCACCCCCCACCCCCGTCCCCTCCCTCCGCCTCGCTTCCACCATCGCCTTCTCCCGCCCCCGCTCCGGCTTCGGCAGCGGCTCCCTCTCCACCTCCCTCGCCTCCCCCTCCTCCCCTCCGCCCGCCTCACCTTCCCGGGAGGCCCTGGCAGTTCCCTGGCGCTCACCTGCAGTCCGGAGAGCGTTGAGCACTGACCTCGCTCGAGCATCACAGAGGAGACCTATGCCGATTAGGGCCTCACGGATTTCATCTATCCGCAGTCGGCTGAGTCGCCTTGGCATTAGACAGCGCTCGGAGGCTTTTGATTATACCTTCACACGGCTGTTTGGAGCGGAGGGCCCCCATGAGCCAGCACCCATTCGCGTTCATGTAGTGATACCTCCGGCCCGCGGGGAGGAGGCACTAGACTCAGCGGTGGCCTTCTCGTTCCCTCTTTGTGGACCTTGTGACCGGGAGTGGACTCTAGAGCTCGCTCTCAGCACTTTGAAGACTCAGGCAGTTGAGTTTTCGCATCACATGAGCGATCTGGAGGTGACAGATGTGATAGGCCGACTTTGGGAGTTGGCTCATTTTTTCTTGGATCCCGGGAGTGTGGATACCTCAGGGATTCGTCATTTGGTCGTGCGCATAGTGGCAGACTTAGCACGCGACCCTGGATATGTGTGTATACACGAGGTTGCTCTGTCAGAGCGGGAGGCAGTCGCCATGGGCCACAGCCACTGGCGCCTGATCCGGGATTCTTGCAGTACACCGGGTGGGCAGATTCGTAGCCGTTCGGATGGGGACTACTCTCCATCCAAGCCGCTTGCGAAGGCCCGCCGTACGGCTGAGACAGCATCCACCTCAGCAGGGCATCCATGAGGATCATCTCATGGAATGTACAGGGCCTTGGCGGAGCACACTTTATACGCTATCGAGGCTGCTTGAGGCAGGAGCTTCAGAGATGCCTGGTTGGTGGCAGCATTGACATTTTGATGATGCAGGAGCACCACTTGGGTGAGAGCAGGATCCGGAGATATGGTTCGGTGATGCCTGGTAGATGGGACACTTTTTGGTCTGCAGGGTTTGGTCCTTTGGGTGGACAGGGAGGAGTATGCATGGTTATTGCAGATGTATGGCGGCAGGCCATTGTGGATCGAGGGATCATTGTGCCTGGTAGAGCACAGTATGTCATTCTGAGGATGCATGATGAGCTATTGGGTGTGCTCAACATCTATGCGCCCAATCATGCTAGTGCCAGAGCAGAGTTCTGGACTCAGGTTACAGATGCATTGCCAGAGGCTGCACATTGGTGTGTCGGGGGAGACTTCAACATGCTTGAGGACCCGGTAGATAGGGTGGGAGGCAGTCATGTTACAGTGCACGGCACGGAGCTTGCAGCTTGGGACCGGTTTTGCATGTCACTGAGGATCACTGATGCATGGCAGCATGGGGCTTTCTCCCGGTCTCAGGACAGTCTTAGTTTCTCTCGGTCGGATCGCCGGCAGGGAGGGACTAATCTATCACGGATTGATCGCTTTTATGTGGGCGACTGGTTAGGGGAGCGAGGGGGCTCCGTCGGCAATCTCGCTGGCACCTCATTTTCAGATCATGCGCCAATTATATTGACATTGGAGGAGGGGACACGGGAGCCCAGCTTGCAGTTGAGGATCCCAGAGAGGGTAATTACAGATCCCAGTCTCGCTGAGGACATTGAGAGGATCTGGCATGATAGTCAGTGCTCTGACCAGGATGCAGCGGGCCAGTGTGCCCAGGGACTCATCGATCTTAGCTCTTTTCTACACGCTGCAGCTTTGACACGACTGGGAGAGATTCGCGAGCGGGAGCAATGGCTGAGACGCAGCCTTGCTTCGCTACAGCGCCTTCAGGAGCAGCAGCCTGCATGTGAGTGGGTGGCGTCCCAGCTGAGCCAGGCACGCCAGGAGGTTAGAGAGGTAGAGGAGCAGAGACATGAGTGTTACTATCGTCGTCAGGCCTCTCAGTGGACGCAGCTTGGTGATAGAGTGACTGGAGAGTTTTTTGAGATCACTGGACCCCGTCATGCGCGAGCAGGAGTCCGCCAGCTTGGTAGACCGGATGGATCGGTAGCTACTGAGCTCGGGGAGATCAGAGCCATTGCTACTGCATTTTATAGTGACCTGCTTTTAGCGCAGCCAGCCACTGAGGATCGAGATGTTTGCAGACAGACTGAGTGGGCCCATGTGCAGAGGAGGGTCACAGACCATATGCGTACAGTTTTAGGTGCGCCTCTGCCAGAGATTGAGCTTGCCGAGGCCTTGAGGGTCCTGCCGCGACATAGTTGCCCAGGGGAGGACGGACTGACGCCGGCCTTTTTTATGCGCTATTGGGACCTTTTGGGGCCAGGCCTCCGCAGGGGCTTTCAGCATGTTTTGGACACTGGGGTGATGCCGCAGAGCTTTTCAGAGGGCTTGATCTATCTTATCCCCAAGGGGGAGGGAGTATCAGATGATATTCGGCATTGGAGGCCTATTACGATCCTCAATACTGTCTACAAGGTCTTAGCAAAGGCCTTGAGTTTGAGGATCCAGCCCTTCCTGGGGGAGTTGATTCATGCTACTCAGACAGGATTTGTCAAGGAGCGCAGTATCCTTGACAACATCTTTACTTTCTGGGAGGCGACGGCCCGAGCTAGATTTCTTGGCGAGGACTTGGTCGTGATGCTTCTCGATTTTGAGAAGGCATACGATAGAGTTGATTGGGGTTTCTTAGAGGGCACTATGCTTCGCCTGGGCTTTGAGCCAGGATGGATCAGAGGGGTGGCAGCTCTGTATTCCACAGCTCGCAGCCAGGTGCTGATTGCAGGAGGACGGGGGCCGAGTTTTGAGCTGACCAGATCAGTCCGTCAGGGGTGTCCTCTCGCCCCTTTCCTTTTTCTCTTCTTTGCGGAGGCTATGAGTATGTATTTGACGGCAGAAGAGGTTGGTTTGAGAGGACTGCAGCTCCCAGTCCGGGGGGAGGACCTGCTTGATGCTGAGTTTGCAGACGACACGGGCTTATTTTTGCATGGCCATGAGGCCAATCTTATTCGGGCTGAGGAGTCGCTCCAGGTTTTTAGTGCAGCTTCGGGAGCACTGATCAATTGGCGCAAGACAGTGGCCTTTTGGATCAGTAGTGCTCCCACTCCGGCATGGAGCCCGGACCCCGGTTTTAGATGGATTCCTCCAGGCACAGCAGTGCGGTATTTGGGATGCCAGATTGGCCTTGATTTGTCACCTGAGCAGCAGATTGCCCCGCTTCTTCTGAGCATTCGGAAGAAGCTATTGTATTGGAGTACAGCTCGACTATCCTTGGCTGGGAGGGTGGTGGTGGCAAATCAGGTGCTATTAGCGACCATGTGGTACGTTACGTCTTGCTGGATTTTCTCGAGCTCTTGCATCAGCCAGGTACAGAGGCTGATCAGGAACTTTCTGTGGTCCGGGAGGGACGGTCAGCCAGCTCGGGCAAAGGTTGGATGGGCAGTTATTACACTTCCGCTGGCTCAGGGCGGTTTGGGTATTATAGATCCAGTTGATCAGAGTAGAGCCTTATTGGGGAAGCTTATTGTTCGGGGGTTGCTTCCAGGCGCGCTGAGCCTTGGAAAGAGCTCCTCTTGCAGCGACTACAGGCTCAGGCGCCCCCAGCAGGGGGTACTTGGGCACCAGAGATTCGCTGGATCTTCATAGAGATGAGGAGGACAGGCCTCAGTAGAGGATGGGAGGACAGATTTGCTTTGAGCATCCTGAGAGCTTGGGAGCTGCTGAGACCGGGGCTCTCTCAGCGGCCTCCTTCTTGTGTTGAGGAGCGGGCCAGACAGCCGCTCATCTGGAGCCCAGCGGTTCGCACGGAGCAGGGTCATATGCTGGGTTCTCGGCCTCGTCTAGCCTGGGGACCTTTAGCGGCAGGCCCAGCTCGTAGTTTTGGAGACTGGCAGGCTTTCTGCAGTCTACCAGAGGAGATCCAGGTGGAGAGGCTGAGTCACTTCAGAGGGGGGTTGACTATGAGGGATGATATTCAGGAGGCACTCACAGAGGAGTGGTTCACGCCTCTCGAGCCAGTGGCCCCACGGTGGATGGGAGCCTTTACACAGTTGGAGATCCTGATTGCTGTCAGAGCTTGCACTGAGGATGGCAGATGCCTCTACTATGAGATTCAGGATGAGGGCAGACTCCAGAGAGTGGAGGTGGAGTCGCCTTTGGTTGCAGAGTGCACCTTTCAGAGGATTCGGGTAGTGGCTGCCGCTTCTCGGAAGTGGCATATTGACCCCGACCCTGCTGATGTGCTCTTGTATTGGCGCATATGGGCATATGCAGCGCGCCCCTTGGCCCGGCTACAGTGGGACCCCGGGGAGTACGAGTGGCATGATCCTTATGCATCCCTTGAGGCCACAGAGATCACCTTTTTCCAGTATACTGTTCGGTTGGGGCGGCATATTTTGACGGCGAGGAGGACGGTTTCTCCAGCGGCGGCAGCGGGGCATTGGCGACTACAGGGACTCTCACAGGAGTTCCTGGAGGATTTCTGGGCTCGGCTCTGGGCTAGTCAACAGGCCCGCAGAGTCTCGGCTTTTCAGTGGGACTGGTCGCCCACAGGGGCTCAGCAGTTGGCACTTGGCTTGTTTACAGCGGTCTTCCGGCGGCCTGCATCCGATGCGGCCACCCTATGGAGACACAGAGACATTGCCTTTGGGACTGCCCTCAGGCACAGCAGATTTGGCTGCGGATGCTGCGTATTCTGGCCCCCCTCTCTCCAGAGGGTATGTTTACGTGGGGTGCCGCTGCTTGGTCGACTTCGTCAGGGCCTGCTATGGGCTATGAGATGGAGCAGGGCAGTCAGGCCATCAGATTTATTAGGGGCCAGCCTCGCCTGGTTCCGGCACCGGATTTCTCGTCCGCCAGTTGGACACAGGAGAGGGATTTACGATGGGAGCTCCTCAGCAGCCTCACCATCTGGTTCACCTGGAGGGCCCGGTGCTTTACGGCCTTTGAGGGGAGATTGGAGCCACCAGCAGAGACTGTACGGGGGATTTGGCAGGAGTTGATCCACACCCTGCGAGGACAGCACGACCGCATCCGGGGAGACTCGGATGAGGCGATCTTACGGCGCCAGGCCTTTCACACCACTTGGCGCTGTGGCCCTTTCTACACCTTACACACGGGATCCCCCCGCTGGCACTACAGGCCACCTGTTTGGCTCTTCCCCCCCCCTATTGTATGATTTAGCCGCTCAGTTCTTTGTACTGATGCTTGTATTTTGCAGCACCTAGGGAGAGTCTCCCGGGCTGCCATGATGTATTCGCTGCTCTATCTCTCTTAGGAGCAGGAGAGATCTTTTGTAGCCCTACGGGCGTTTTTATATAACTAATGAAAGGATCTTTTCTCGGAAAAAAAAAAAATAGAGAGAGAGAGGGAGAAGAGGGCATAGTATTGGGTCCCCACCATGAATGATGTATTTGCTTTTATTAGAATGATGCAAAACTGAAATAAAAGACTGAACCTGAACCTTCTTGGCTGAGATAGATCTCTGCCCTTGACCTTCAATCCTTCACCCCTTCTGCGTTAGCTTGTCCCTGGCTGTCTTGGCCCTTTGATCAGCTTCAGCACTTGGTGAATTATGAGATGAATGGACTGAACCATGCAATGGGTATTTATACCCTTCAGGGATGCTAGTCGGCTGGTTTAATACCAGTCAGCTGACTGAAAAATGCTCCACGACCAGAATAAACAACATTAAATGCTATAAATTCTGCGCATCACTTAAATCAACTGCTGGCCATCAGACGCCTCAGTTCTGGCTGCTGGGCTGCCTGTGTGGGCTGCCCCACACCTGGCCTACAGCCCTCTAGGGCTGTGTACCCTGTTGGCTGCCTGTCCAAGAGCCCTAGGGCTGTCCTACAGCCCTTCCATGGCCATCCCCTGGCTGGTGGGTACAGCCAAGGCCTTCCTGGCCCCTATGGGGGTGGTTCTATACCTCCCCCATGCCCATATCTGTCCTTGGGGTAACCTATGGGCTGGCCCCTTTCCTATATGCAAACCCTAACTGTCTACACAATGGTCTGGCATCCAATATCATACCAGATACACAGAATCACTGACATCATTCCAGAGGGAGACTCACAGCGCGGACTGGCACTGTCTCATGTGCAGGACAATGCACACCAGACCTCGGACGACTGGAATGGAACCTTGGCTGACTCGTCCCGGACTGGGCTCACATGGGACCAGTTTTCCATCCCAAGTCCTGCACCTTCTGTACAGATATGTCTACGTGGCATCCAAGTGCGGGATGCACGTGACATCTAGCCACATGATTTCCCTAGCTCTTGGTCTCAAATGTGCTCATCTTTAACTCTAGTCTTGTAATTGAGCCGTTGCTTCAACCAAAAAATGGTTCTTAGGCTGAATTACAAATTTAAGAAAAATAGAATGGTAAATAAACTCAAAAGTCCATGGAATCACTTGCATAAAAATACTGGAATAGTTTTGCTTTTGAGAGGTATGGAAAAAAGTTCGCGTTTAGTTGTTAGAAGGAACATGTCAATGTTCTTTTTACATCCCCCCACCCCCCCAAAAAATTATTCAATGCATTGGAGAAAAAGAAATTTTCAGCAAAAAGTGACTTGATGATGACCATGGAAAATATTTTTATTCTTTTTTCAACTACTATCATGTGTTGATAGTATTTCCCTTGAGTATATATTTTTTAAAATCTCGTAGTTAAGAAAAGTGAATTTTCTACGAAAGTCTCTAAAAGCCACGATTAACTCTAGCCACTTGTGAGTCATAATGTGCCTTGCCTGTGCTAGATCACTTGCTCCCCCTTGGAGCAGGGCAGCTTGTCCTTGAACCTTCTTAAAGCTGCTATCTCTTGCTTGTTGTTTCCTATGCTAGACCAGACCTCCTGATCAGGATGTAAGGAAAACGATGCTTTGCGGACTGATCTAAGCACTAGTATGCACTTACGTTATTTAAAGCATTTTTTGCAACTATTATCTTACATGGTGACCAACTGTTGCAGATTGGAGTAGTTTCAGACTTTGATTTGCTGGCACTGGATGCTATTTCAGGTATTAATATCTAGTTCAGAATTTGCACAAAAGTTGCTGTCATTTTGAAAACGTACCTTATGGTCAAATTCTTGAACTACATGTCATTGTGATCTTTTGTGCTGGTGAGGAGAAGGCAGGAGGCTCTGGTTATAAATCTCCCATGCATCTTTAATTGGGCTTGATTCGATTCTCTGGTCCGTGATTCTGCAGCTTCTTGCAGGCCATGGAATGATAGAGTCTACGATCCTTCTGCCTTTTAACCCTTGTTGGCATGTGTTTCCACACCTTGCCTTCTTGATCGAACCACAATTGCATGGAAAAACCTTGTTTTGCAAAGCTATCAGTGGCACGATTAAAGATAGGACAACCCATATTTTCTCTAATAATCCTCTTGTGTTAATGGATGAGAATCAACTTGCATGATTGAGGGCACAGTCCACAACTCTCTCCTGAGGCTGTCTACATGGGTGCTTGTCTTTGTAACCATGGTTGCATGCCCCTTATAGTGATGTAGTATCAACATCACTGTCAGTCGTTATCCTACTCCAATCAACTTCTGAGACGTCACAATCATATGTATACAACGGATCAAAGTCATCTATGCTGCCAGCCCCTCTCCATATTTCTTACGGCATTAAGTTCCCCCACTCCTATTACATCATGGTGGTCACTAGAACGTTCAATATTAGTTGCATGATTTATGAATAGTTTGATTCATCTAGTTGGTATGTATCATATTAATTAGTTTCAGTGTGGAATGCAGTGTCCCACTATGTCTAAGTCTTTGCTACCTCCATGAATATAAATTTATATTTATGGTTTATGAATATCTTAGGTCTCCCGTGCTGATAGTGATGCAACATGTTTTGATTAAGATGAGCAATTGTGTTCTTTAGATTGGTGTATATGAAGCATTTTATGTTCTCTTCCTGGCATGTCTTATATACAACAATGCTGGACATAGGAGTGAGCATAGAGGATTGACTGTATTATGAAGCTTTGTACTGCATTTGTGAGGCTGGAGAGAGTTTCCCTCTCAATCTCTGACAGACCTCTTATCACCATGTTCTTGGCTTTCTAGTACTTCTCCACTTTCTCTTACATGGCTGCCTTCATATTATCAGTCATGGGTGAGGAAGGCAATGTTAGTGCTAATTTTGATTGCTTTCCACTTAAACTAGGCTGACTCATGATATGGTGGCCAATATCCTCTTCTAGTCTTTGCTTCCTGAGAACACTTTCTTTCTCCTCTTGAGAAAAACCCTCCCTCCCTCCCTCCACACACACACACACACACACACACACACACACGGCCTACAAAAAAAAGACCCAATAGGTTTATGAGACCAACATGTGTTACAAAAGTTCGATGTGTTACAAAAGTCTCACCAAGAGCAAGATAAAGTAATATTAACGTCTACGAAAGACCCCAAGGGTCTATGAGCCACGGATGATCCTATGTAGAGTGATGAGATATGCTGTGATCAGCTAATGACTATACTTGCCTTGGCTAGAACTGATCTGATGGCGGAGGGAATGTCAGGTGTAATCGGGGTCCCGGAGCGATAAACAGACACTTCAAATACCAAACAAAGCTTTGAAACACAACGGAAGAACCGTAAACAATATAAAAAAAAAACACTGCACTGAGCCGGAATGGCCGGTCCCCCATAGGAACTTCTTTATTCAGATAGAAGCCTTTTACAAGAAACCAAGGTGCGACTGCATACAGCACCGGATTTTCCACGAAGCGTCAGCAAGACTCTTGCCCATATCTCTGTCTAGAGCCATGATACAAACAGCACCAGCCCTACTTTTGGCTTGTGCTTTTCCTTTTTGCCAAAAGTGGCTGAACTTACCCAAAATATCCACTTTATGCTATTTCCCAGCTTGTTGCCTAAGTTTATGCTACGTGCCTCCTTTTGTCCACCTATCCATGCCCAAAATAATAATATGCTGATACTAGTGAAATATTCTTCAAGTATAGCAGATTCATTGCCAATCAGTAGTATTTCATAATTTCGGCATTAAAGCCATAAATCCAGATCCACGATCTGAAGCTAGATACGGGCACAAGATTCAACTGTATCAAGAAAGAAACTTTATCCATATCTTGAGTCAACAACTTTGATAATAACTAGACACAAGCACAAGAGGCAAATGTGTCCCAAAATATTCATAAATCCATAAGTAGCTTAAAGTACTTGCAAAAGAAAATAAGCAGAATACATAGCGATGAAACATCTTGCCATGCCATTGGACTGCATAAGAGCACCACTCCTATAATCCATATGCATGCCCAAGCCAAACATGTTTCACATGTCCATATGGTTCACCAGGGCAACGACCTTGTCATGAAACCATAGATGCTTGCTAGGGTTTCCCATTTCCTCGAGACTTAACTCACTAGGGTCATCAACTCTTCCATGAGTTTCGATACTTACCAGGGTTACCAACCCTTCCATGAGTCCAGATACTAACTCAGTAGAGTCACCAACTCTTGCATGAGTTCACAGGGTCACCAACCTGAAGTCACTCACTAGGGTCACCAACCCTTCCATGAGTTCATGAAATACTCACTGGATAGAGTCACCAACACTTCCATGATCCCATGAGATACAGATAGTGAGAAATCAGAGTCACCAAGTCCTCTCACTAAATGGAGTCACCAACTGTAAGCCCAGCGGGGCGTGTAGTGACAAACTCAACCACGTGTCCAAGAGATAAAGATATAGAGAGAGAGGGGGGAGAGAGAAAAGGGAATGGGGATCTTGCACAATACACCACATTGAGTGGGGAACAGGCACCACCCTCTTTCAGGAATTTATTCAGGAACAATCCACTGGCACGCTGGCCAGGATCAATACAATCAATGAATACAAAACAAACAGGTATGTCGATGTAGGATATCCAAGTTGATGTCGATGCCGATGTCAAGGCACGAGATCTCTGATGCTGTGCACACCACGGGGATGCCCCACAAGTATCTCTCACCGGGCTAGTACCAAATCCAAATATCCAAATCCAAATCCAATGAATCCAAATCCAAATCCAAATCCAAGTCGAAGTCCAAGTCCAAGTCCAAGTCCAAGTCCAAGTACAAGTCCAAGTTTCAGATCCAAATCCAAGTCTAAGTCTAGATCCAAGTCCAAATCCAAGTTCAGATCCAAATCCAAGTCCAAGTTCCATAACCAAGTTCCATGTTCATGTCCAAGCTTCATGTCCAACCTCTATGTCCAAGTTCCATGTTTATGTCCAAGCTTCATGTTCCATGTCCAAGCTCTATGCCCAAGTTCTCCATGTCCAAGCTCTTATGTCCAAGTCCAAGAAACACTCGCTCATCCCATGAGTAATCTCCACAACTCCTATAGCCTTGTCCATGAAGAAAACCATGGAAAAGCTCTTTCTCGCAAGAAAACTGATATAAAACCTGTTTTAAATGTTTTTGGGCGATCAAAACATCCAAAAAGCAATTTTTAGGGTTTTTGGAGCAGTTTTAGGGTTTTTGAAATTTTTAGGATTTTTGAAATTTGTGTCCGTACAGCTCCGTACATGCGTTCGTATCGCCCATGCATATGCCCATACAAGTCTAGGGCTAACCGTAAATCTGAAAAGCAAGTTGGAGAAGGTGTTGATGGGAAAGAAGAAGCTCTCCATGATCATAATGATGCCCACACATACACTCCACGATCTCCTTCGTTCTTCAATGATCTTGTTCATCCTACTACAAGAGAAGTCCAATCCTTTTTATACTTGTAAGAGACCTTGCTTTTTGCCAAAAAGCCTTCATGCTTTTGCTTTGCCTTTTTATGCTTTGCTTTTCTCTTTTTGCCTTTGCTTTTGCTCTTTTTACTTTTATTAATAAAATATTACTTAACTTTTGGTGCTTTGCTTTTCTCTTGCTTTTTGGCCTAACAGTTGCTTTTTGAGAAAACGCCTTTTAGCTTTTTGGTCCGGCTCAGTCTCCTCTTTCCATTGGTGTCCTTGGCTCGCGGTCAGCCCTGTTTGACTTTTTGCTTTTTCTTGCTTTTTAACCAAGAATGGTGCTTTTTCGTAATCAAACCTTATGGACCCTGTCTCCATGCCTTCTTTCACCTGTCTGGTGTCCGGGCATGGATTTCATCATGTGAAATAGAGCTAGGAGGACCAAATAGTTACACCAACTCCTCTCACTGGATAGAGTCACCAACTCTTCCATGAGTTCAGATTCTTACTCAGCAGAGTCACCGACTCTTTCATGAGTGCATCTATCCACGGTTGGCATAGACACAGTCTTCTACCAACGAGATGTTAGATCACATGACCCTTGGTGTAGACATAAGTCCCCTGCCAACAAGGCGTCATGTCCTCTCTACCACATGCACTTCCTGTCGGTACTCAGAGCATACACTTTGGAGGAGAGGTGGGCTCAAGTTCACTCCACCACATACACTTCGTGTTGGTACTCTGGCCACACACCTTGGAGGAGAGGTGGGCTCAAGTTCACTCTACCACGTGCACTCCGTGGTGGTATTCTGATCATAGACCTCGAAGGAGAGGTGGGCTCAAGTGTAGAACATAAGATGAGAATGAGTCACATGCATAAATATCTTGGTGCTCCATAAACATTTCTGCTGCATATAGTTTTACAGGCATTTTGGCCGCCAATAGAAATCCATAGAAAAATCCTTGATCCATAAGATATCCAGAAATCCACTGCATCCCGAATAAAAGGGAGTCAAAAACATACTCCATTAAAGGGAGCCATAGAAGTGTATATAAAGCCCAAGAATCGTCGAGCCAATAATAACCATATAGATGCACCAAACCATCATATATGTATAAATCCTCGAGCAAAGATATGCCAAAAACTTAATCCAAAGTCGTTGAACATATCTATATGAAAAACCTTATAAACCAGGCTTTTCAACCATAATGTTTACCTGAAACAATTCAAGGCAAACAAACAACACAGAATTCTCCTTGTACAGGCATATAAGGGTTAAGTGTCCAAAAAACACTTGCAATAAATTGCGAAAAAGCGTCAACT